>NW_026527002.1:80492484-81092484 GCF_024362965.1 Panthera pardus | reverse complement strand
GCGGTGATTCAGCAGATGACCACCCCCAAGGCACTCCTCTGTGCTGGCAGCCCCCCTGCGTGGGGAGCACTATGCCAGCACGGGCGGGGCCCACAATTCTGGGTGCTGGAGCTGGCCTGGTAGAGCAGAGTCGCACTGTGGGGGCGCCGTCAGGCCAGGCAGAGGCTGCTCGGGCTGATGGGGGCTCTGCCTGCCTTGGGGCACCTGCCAGACCCAGTCCTCCCTGTGAGGTGGCTGGGGTGGTCTCTACCCAGCCTGGCCTCCCGGAGATCCCTCTTCTTGGATGTGTGCCCTCCCCGGAGCTGAGCCATCTGAACCCCTGGACCTCCACAGCCCTCAGCACCCCCACCCTGAGTGAGAGCCCCCCGTGAATGAGCCCAAACGCCTCCAGGGCAGATATGATGAGTCACTCTTGCACTCCCCCGTGTGGCCAAAGCAAATCACCAATGAAGATTCGCTGAACACGAAGGTGAATCTGTGCCTGCGACTGAGGACGGGGCAAATTAGCTTTTGCCCTGTGAACCTCAACCCTGCAAGGTCGGGGCTCCCTTCAGAGCCTCTTGACCCTTGTCTGGATGGAGGGGAAGGCCCGGCAGGACGGACACTCGCAGGCTCATGTAGCTGCCCATGCACGGCCACACTCACCATCCGCCCACTCTTTAGTAGCTGCTCTGGGACCTGTCCCTAGGACACCAGAAGACCAGTGGTTCCTCTTCCAGTCCCTGGAGCCCTGACGCACACTTTTAGAACACTCCGTGGGCTGTGCCTCAGAGGTCTGCCTACGTTCGACTCTGTGAGGGCTGTGGTTTGATCATATCCATCCTTAGACTCCAAAGCTTGAACGGATGGCTGGGCAGAAACTGGGCGGGGAAGGTCTTGCTAGATGGAAGAATGGAAGGCCAGGTGGGAGAGGGAAACATGGAGAAGGGTGGGAGAAGGATTAACTGTGATTGTGGGGTTCGTGGTTGTACAGACGATAAGGGTGGTCTAAATGGGGATGGCTGTTGGGGATCAAGAGTGTTGATGATGGAAGTGGTGATGGTGTCGGTGGTTATAATAAAGACATCAGCAACAAGGACGGTGTTATTGACCGTAATGATGGGAAAGGTGACCACAGAATGGTGGTGATGATCACATCATCATGATGGGAAGGATGTGGCCAGGGAGGGAAAAAAAGGATGTGACCATAATATGGAAGGGGTATTAGTGATCACGATGAGGTTGCTAGTGTAGGGATGATAGTGATAATCATGATAGTGGTGTTGAAGGTATTAAGGATGATGGTTTTGATGGGATGATGATGATGGAGATGGGGATGGGAATATGATGATGATGATGCTGGTGATGCTGGTGATGGTGATGGTGGTGATTATGGTGATGGAGATGATGACGATGGTGGTGATGGTGATGGTGGTGATGGTGATAATAGTGACGATGGTGATTATGGTGATGGTGGTGATGGAGATGATGACGATGGTAATGGTGTTGATGGTGATAATAGTGATGATGATGGTGATGATGGTGATGATGGTGATGGTGGTGGTGATTATGGTGATGGAGATGATGACAATGGTGGTGATGGTGATGGCGATGTGGTGATGGTGGTGATGGAAGTGATAGAGATGATGACGATGGTAATGGTGTTGATGGTGGTAATAGTGATGATGATGGTGATGATGGTGATGGTGGTGGTGATGGTGATGATGGTAATCATTGTGGTGTCCAGGGTGATGTGGTGAAGGAGGAGATGACGTTGTTGGTGTCAGTGCTGGAATTGGTGATGGTGGTGATGATGATGGTGGTGATGGTGATGATAGTGATTATGGTGATGGTGGTGATGATGGAGATGATGACGATGGTGGTGATGGTGATGATGGTGATGATGGTGATGGTGTTGATGGTTATAATAGTGATTATGGTGATTATGGTGATGGTAGTGATGGAGATGATGACGATGGTAATGGTGTTGATGGTGATAATAGTGATGATGATGGTGATGATGGTGATGATGGTGATGGTGGTGGTGATTATGGTGATGGAGATGATGACAATGGTGGTGATGGTGATGGCAATGTGGTGATGGTGGTGATGGTAGTGATGGAGATGATGACGATGGTAATGGTGTTGATGGTGATAATAGTGATGATGATGGTGATGATGGAGATGATGACGATGGTGGTGATGGTGATGGTGATGATGGTGATGGTGGTGATGGTGATGCTGGTGATTATGGTGATGGAGATGATGACGATGGTGGTGATGGAGATGATGACGATGGTGATGGTGGTGATTATGGTGATGATGGTGATGGTGGTGATGATAGTGATGGAGATGATGACAATGGTAATGGTGTTGATGTTGATAATAGTGATGATGATGGTGATCATGGTGATTATGGTGATAGTGATGATGGTGATTATGGTGATGGTGGTGATGGTGATGATGGTGATGATGGTGATGGTGGTGGTGATGTGATGATGGTAATCATTGTGGTGTCCAGGGTGATGTGGTGAAGGAGGAGATGACGTTGTTGGTGTCAGTGCTGGAATTGGTGATGGTGGTGATGACGATGGTGGTGATGGTGATGATGGTGATTATGGTGATGGTGGTGATGATGGAGATGTGACGATGGTGGTGATGGTGATGATGGTGATGGTGGTGATGGTGGTGATGGTGACGCTGGGGATTATGGTGATGGAGATGATGACGATGGTGGTGATGGAGATGATGACGATGGTGATGGTGGTGATTATGGTGATGATGGTGATGGTGGTGATGGTAGTGATGGAGATGATGACGATGGTAATGGTGTTGATGGTGATAATAGTGATGATGATGGTGATGATGGAGATGATGACGATGGTGATGGTGGTGATTATGGTGATGGAGATGATGACAATGGTGGTGATGGTGATGATGGTGATGGTGGTGGTGATTATGGTGATGGTGGTGATGGTAGTGATGGAGATGATGACAATGGTGATGGTGATAATAGTGATGATGATGGTGATGATGGTGATGATGACGATGGTGATGGGGATGGGAATATGATGATGATGATGCTGGTGATGCTGGTGATGGTGATGGTGGTGATTATGGTGATGGAGATGATGACGATGGTGGTGATGGTAATGGTGTTGATGGTGATAATAGTGATGGTGATGATGATGGTGGTGATGATGGAGATGATGACGATGGCGGTGATGATGATGGTGATGATGGTGATGGTGATGGTGGTGATTATGGTGATGGAGATGATGACGATGGTGGTGATGGTAATGGTGTTGATGGTGATAATAGTGATGGTGATGATGATGGTGGTGATGATGGAGATGATGACGATGGCAGTGATGATGATGGTGATGATGGTGATGGTGGTGATGGTGATGCTGGTGATTATGGTGATGGAGATGATGACGATGGTGGTGATGGAGATGATGACGATGGTGATGGTGGTGATGCTGGTGATGATGGAGATGATGACGATGGTGGTGATGGTGATGGTGATGATGGTGATGGTGGTGATGGTAGTGATGGAGATGATGATGGCGATGGTGTTGATGGTGATAATAGTGATGATGATGGTGATGATGGTGATGGTGGTGGTGATGGTGATGATGGTAATCATTGTGGTGTCCAGGGTGATGTGGTGAAGGAGGAGATGACATTGTTGGTGTCAGTGCTGGAATTGGTGATGGTGGTGATGACGATGGTGGTGATGGTGATGATGGTGATTATGGTGATGGTGGTGATGATGGAGATGATGACGATGGTGGGATGGTAATGGTGTTGATGGTGATAATAGTGATGATGCTGGTGATTATGGTGATGGAGATGATGACGATGGTGATGGTGGTGATTATGGTGATGACGGTGATGGTGGTGATGGTAGTGATGGAGATGATGACGATGGTAATGGTGTTGATGGTGATAATAGTGATGATGATGGTGATCATGGTGATTATGGTGATGATGGTGATGGTGATGATGGTGATGGTGGTGATGGTGGTGATGGTGATGATGGTAATCATTGTGGTGTCCAGGGTGATGTGGTGAAGGAGGAGATGACGTTGTTGGTGTCAGTGCTGGAATTGGTGATGGTGGTACTGATAACTGGCACTTGGTTTTGGTGTGAGTGATGAAGACGTTGGCCAGGTGAAGGCCATGGGTGATGATAGGGGTGATAATGGTGGTACCAGGCTCTGAGTGGACTGAGAACTTTTCCCAGGACTGGCTTAGACAGCCGTCCACAGGTTTAACTGCCTGCCGCCCAACCTCCTGCCCCAGATGTGGGCTGGCAGGGGAAGTCACTCTCATTCTCTTACGTTTGTCCTCCAGGGAGGCTGTGGCACGGCCCTGGGCCTCTCCCCAGTGGCAGTGGGTCTTGTGGGAGCGCCTCTTACTGAGGGTGGGATCGGGTCACGGCCACACTGTTCCTAGCACAGGCAGCCTGAGCCTGCAGGTCTATGGGACGGCCCTCCAGACGCCTCCTCCCGCCTCTCGGGGCTCACTCTCAACTTGACACTGAGGCCCTTGTGGGCTCCTGTCACGACATTTTATTTTTATGGAGAAAAAGGCAGCATCCACTCGGTTCAGGGAACGTGGTTTCATTGTGTGGCGCTTAGGCTATAAATCGAGGGCTCATTTCTAGCTGGGGCGTGCAGGGGACTGGCGGCTCCCCGAGCAGCTCCTGCTATGGAAACGGGGCCGTGTGCCACGAATCCCTCAGTTGAGGCCTCTGCTCCGGCGATGGGCCCACCTCGGCTGTCTCTGGCCTGGGTGGGGTCCGTGGGCTGGGGCCGGTGGGCTGGGTGGCGCCTAGGGAGGGGAACCCCTTGTCTGCCTGGCTCTCAGTGTCATTCTGTCTGCCTCAGTCATGGAAATCTGACTTCCCACGGCTGAAGCCAGTGTCTGGGGGTGTCCCTAGGTTCCCGGGATTCCCAGACCCTGCCCAGACCAGGTCTAAAGGAGCCCAGACTCCAAGCCCCACCTGTGGGGGCCCCACAGGGCCCTGGGGATAGCCCGAGGGCTCTGGGGTCAGTGGGTGAATATCCCTTAGTGGAGGTGTGGGCAAGGGCCTGGTTTATACCTCCCATGACCTCAGTGCGCCCCGCCATCACCCCTGGGCAGGAGGAGGCCAAAAGAGCAGGCCCCGGAGGCCGTGGCGTTAGCGGAGATTTTGGAAGTAAAGTGGGGAGGGGGGTGTTCTGGGCCCTTGCAGGAGTGGATCTGGGGGCGTGCCGGGCAGAAGGGCCCCTGTTTCCCAGCTCAGAGCGAGCATGTTTATGGGTGTGGGTGCGGTGAGCTGAAGCTGTGGTAGGCGGGGGGTGGGGGGGCATCCCCAAGGGGCCCTCCATTCTCACCCTGACCTCCAGGGTTGGGGGTCAGACAACAGCCCCCGGGGCCACAGCCAGGGCCCTCCTCCTGGCCTGCTCTTTCTCTTGCCTAGTGGTTTGGCCCCAGCCCCAGCCCCAGCCCCCACAGGGAGGGCCTGGTCTCCTTCTGGGGTGGACCGAGGGAAGTGGTAACGGTGACTGCCCTCTGCAGGGAGGTCTGAGGGGTCAGGCCAGCAGGCATCAGGCCTGCAGCCGAGAAACTGGAGCGCAGCAGAGGGAGAGGGCATGGTGGGGAGAGGGGAGGAGGGGAGGAGGGGAGGCCAGAGAGCGTGCTAGGCAGGCACGCAGCCGGCAGGTGGCGCCCAGGACTTGGATGGGCCTTGGATGCAGGCTGCCGGGTCAGGGACACAGGAGGACGGAGCAGAGGCAGGGGCGGCCGTGGGGCTGGGAGAGTGGGCTGCGTGGGAAGACCCTGGAACCCGCCCCGCCTCCACTCAAGGCCCCAGAGCCTCCCCACCCCCAGGTAAGGGACAAGCACAGCACCTCCCAGGGGGACCCCTGCCCACAGGGCGGTCTTCAGGGGGCGCTGACCCCGCCCCCGATGGCTGGCTCCGCCTCTTCCTCACTCTGTGGCCCAACCCAGCCTGAGCCCGCAGGCAGCCTGCCCTCCGCGCCCTGGCCCTTGTCTTAGGGGCCGGGGCCCCCCCTCTGAAATGCTGCCCTTCCAACACCCCCACTCTGGCCAGGGCTCCGCAAGTGTGCCTGCGGGCCGGCGCTCTGTGCTGGGGAGAGATCTAAACGAACCCATGAAGGGGAAGAGACTCGGGCAGCGGTTGGGGGTGTGGACATCCATCGTGGTCTGTGCTGTGCACCAATTTCTCAGCAACCTTGGACATTTCCTGACTCCCGGGACACTGGACGGCAGCCTGGAGCTGGGCCAGGGAGAGGAAGGAAGGGACAGAGGCCGGGTCCTGTCCGGCAAGGGTGGGAGAAGCCCACTGGCCCCACCCGGCCTTCCCAATCAAGCTCCGCAGTCCACAGTGGCCTGCAGCGAACAGACAGGTGGCCCGAAGCCAGGAGGGGGCACGGTGCCCGCAGACGTTAGAGGGGTCATCTCCCACCTCAGAGCCCCCCCCCCGCTCAGGCACCTGTCCTGGACATGGAGCTTAAGACCAAGAACGTAGATCAGGGCTGTGGGTTGTGAACCAGACGTGCCGGCCAGGTGTCCTGACCCACCTTGGGGTCGGTCACCACCATGAGCCTCTGCAGAGTGACACCACCATCGGCTAAGGAGGCCGAGGCTCAGAGGGCATCTGGGGTTGCTCAGCCCACCTGCACAGTGACAGATGGGCAGCGACAAGTCGTACGGGGGCCGCTGGCTCCCCGGCAGGGTCCCCGGGGCCCCACCCCACACCGCCAGCCATCCCAAGACTCCGTGAGACGCTCAGCGTGCGGCGTGGGTCCCCTTCTCCCACGTGATCTCTGCCGACCATCTTTCCAGAGAGATTGCAGAACAGTGGACCCCCACCCCCAGGATGGCGGGTGGGGCTGGCCACATAATTGGTGGGGGCCACAGCCAGATGGAAATAAGGGACTTTTGCTCCAAGTTAGTAGGAGCTGCAAGACAGCTACGGCAGAGCACGGCCTGGGGCCGAGAGACAGGTGCCGTCGAGGCACCCCTGTGCGGCAGCCCCTCGCAGCTGGGGACACAACAAGTTCGCATCTGGGAGCCCAGGAGGCTTTGGCCCGGCAGACACTGGGCCCCCAAAGGCCAAGGATCATCACGGCCCACGCCTGGCACCCACAGGCCTGCGGCAGACGGGGAGGGGCCCACGCCCACAAAGTGAGAACGGGGGAAGGCGCCGGCATGACGCAGCAGTGGGGCCTACAGCCGAGCAGGGTGGCCAGGCCGGCGACTGGGGGACATCCAGATCAGGATCCCCGGAGAGAGGCCTCACCTGGACAAGGTGTGCCCGGGGAGAGGTGACAGCTGTGAAGGGCAGGGGCCCAGGCTCCAGCCGCGAGGAAGGAGAGGGAGTATCTTGCAGACAGAAGGCAGAAGGGGACCCCAAGCCACTGTCCAGTTTCCGGCAGGGGGGTGGCACCGGGCAGGGGTCCCTCCAGGGCGGCCCCTCTGTGGCGCAGAGCCTGCCTGCGTGGGGAAGCTCCTCGCTGCGTCACGCTGAGCTATTCTCAGCCCGTCTCCTTCTATGGCTCCGGAAGTGTGCTTGGAGGCCGGCGCTCTATGCTGGGGAGAAATCTAAATGGAGACGCAGGGAACGGCAGGAAAGTTGGCCACCACCCCCTCCCTGGCCATCCTGAACCCCCAGCTCCGGGGGCGTCTGGCCAGGACCAGCTGGCAGCACTACCCCCCATCCTGGCTGGGCCGGCCACGCTCGGGACTCCTGCCGCATGATCCGGTCTGAGTTCCCTGGGCGTCCACGGGGGCGGCGCGGGAGGCACAGCCTGGCTGGGGGCCCAGTAGGGCAGAGAGGAGGGGGCGGCCGCGGGCTCCAACCCCCACAGCTGGGCCCCCAGCTGCTCCTGCCGAGTCCCCACAGGGCTTCCACCCCGGACTGCCAGGACACCGGGCCCCCTGGCTCTCCCCATCCCTGAGACCCTCCTAACAGCTCTCAAACAGTCCCTGCCCACCCATAGCTTGGCTCTCCAGCACCTGCCCCTGCTCGGCCTGACGTCCCCCCTGCGGGCCACAGACTCAGGTCGGCGGCCTTGGTCCCCACCTTCACCCACGGCCCATCTAGTCCCGCTCTCCTCCAGCTCTGCCCCTGGAGAGGGACAGAACCCAGCAGGGCCCCCTGCTCCCCCCTGCCCTGCCGGCGCACCTGTACCCGGCCCACCCCTGCTCACCCTCCGGCTCTCCCCACCCTCCAGGGCGCCTCTGGGCTGCTGGCCCCAAAACATCTGGGGTGCTGGGGAACTTGACCGGAGTCTCCTCAGGGTGGGACCCAGGTGGGTCTCGTCCACCCATGTGCCCAGAGCAAGCTGAGAGCCTGATGCAGTCAGCGAGCAAGAACATGGCTTCGTTGGACAGAAGACCAGGAAGGCGCAGTCGCACACACGTACACACTTACACGCCGCACACAAATGTGCACGCGCGCACACACGCGCACACACATTCAACTGACACACCTCGAGGACGACATTGTGCTCGGGGGCTCTGAGGCGGGCATGAACAAGGCGGGGCAAGGTCACAAAAGACTCCGTTAACACAGCGCTAAGAGGCCGGGAAGACTTCCTGGAGGCGGTGACAGTGGGCTCAGAAGTAGACAACACGTAAAACCATGATGAGTTTTTATGCTTAGGTTTTAAAACCCGAGAGGCCTCTGTCATTTGAACCGGGGGTGATGTGCGCTCGGCTGGATGGGGCACTCCCGGTGGAGGGGACAGACTGGCCACAGGTCCAGCCTCCTCCCTGCCACCCACCATTGCCGTCAGCCTCCGAGCCGCCCAAGCCGAGAACCTCGGCCACCGTTCAGTACAGTCTGCCTGTTGTGTGACAAGGACACCGCTGGGGCCAGAGGGGTTGAGTGATGCGCAGGAAGCCACACAGCGCCCCCAGGAGAAGTGGTGCGAGGAGGCAGGTGGCCCGTGGAATCTCAGACCCAGCCAGAGGCACCTGCTGGGCCAAGGGGACATTTTAGATCCAGACACCGCGTGGGTGGCCCCACGGTGGGCAGCGTGTATGGAGTGTGTCCTGGGCCCAGCTCCCTGTCCGGGGCTCCCACCCCGCACGCCTGCCTCCTGGAGTGGGGACGCCGGGGACCCCCCACCCTCGATGCCACAGTGGCCTCCCTCCTGTCCTGTCGTGGGTCACAGTGGGGGGCCAGCCGGACTCCCTGGAGGCCACGGGCTGCTCCTTGAAGGGCAGAGTCATGACCTACGGTGCCTGCAGTTCGCACGGGCCACACGCAGCCCGTGTCCTCCGGGGCCTATGGGGGTCGTGACGACACCCCGTTTTAGGGGCAATCTGCACCTCCTGTGCCCCACCTTGCTTGGCGCCTCCCTTGTCGGGCTCAGGAACTGTTCTGAATGGATTACTGACTCGCCCCATGGCTGGAAGGGCAAAGGTTCTTTGCAGGGGAGAGTACTGATGCCAGGAAGGGGCAGGGCCGGGAGGACTTCAGAGGACTTACCCGCGGTTGCGCAGGGCGCAGACTGAGCTCGCAGACGCCTCCAGGAGCCTGCAGCCTGTCCTCGCACGCCCTCACCACGGTGCCCTGGCTCTGCCTCCCTCGCTGTGGAGCTTGGACAAGTCCCTGGCCCTCTCTGGGCCTCGTCTTCCCCGTTCTGGAGGGCGGTGGTGAGGCGGGCCGCGGGCTCTGGGGCCTGACCTCCCGGCCCGGAGGGGATGCCTGCAGGACCCGAGGTGCGGCTGGCTGAGGCACCTCGGTGCCAGCATCTTGGAAAAATACAAAACTTTCCTTGGAGGCTGGATGGGGAGGGAGGCGCGAGGCAGGAGGCAGGAAGGAGGGAGGGGGGAGAGGGTCTGGTGTGTGGGGGCCCAGAACGAACAGGCTGCCTGTTCCAGGGACAGGACGCAGCACACACACCCTGCCAAACCGCAGGGAAGAGGAAGTTTGGAAGGGGAGGATCGGAAGGAAAATGTTCCCTGGGCTCTGAGTGCTCGCTCACATACCTCTGCCTCCCGTGGGCAACCCCCCACCCCTGCCAGCGCTCGGCCCCCCAGCTCGGGTCTCTCAACAAGACGCGTGCCTGCACTGCGGGGTCTCCTGACACCCCTGCACCCAGCCGCCCTGGCCTCCCGGGGTCTCTCGGAGGCTGCTCTGGCTGTGGCAGGTGCATCAGGCAGGTGTGCCTGAGGGACCCCCCCCCCCCACTCTCATTAGCAGGTCCCCCCACCTCTTGAAACCTCTGTGAAAACAGGGCAAGAAAGTCTTGAGAAGTGAAACGGAGCCCTTGTCTCTTCCGCTATCCTGGCGCCCCCAGCTCTCTGCCCCTCCACCCACCACCCTTTCTTCCTCTTTGACCTTGGCCCAATCTCACCTCTAACATGCTGTGTCGCACCCCCCCCCCCCCGCCCCCGGCCTCTGCCTCTCCAGGCCTCCTCTGTGCCCCTGCTCCCTGTGCCCAGGTGTTGGGCTCAGACCCCAGGCCTTTCTTCCAGCTGCTCCCCCCCACCATGCCGCCCCACATCACTGGGGCCTGTGCAGCCGCCCCAGTGCTGCCTCCGAAGCAAGGAAGCAGCGAGGCGGAGCGCCCCCTTCCGAGGAGATGATGGAGGCGCTGGGCCGCCAGAGGGCCCAGGGGAACCAGGACGGGCCTCGCCCTTCCCTCCAGGCTCCACCGGCTGCGGCTGTGGCGGCAAGTGCAATGAGGCCACGCGAGCCAGGAGGGACCACAGGCCGAGGCTGGGCGGGAAGGGCCAGGGGACCCCGGGCAGCCCAGCTCCCCCTTTCTCCTGCACAAGGACGGGGCCACAGAGCTGGCGGCTGGAGTGAGAGCGGGTGCGGGAGTGTCCCAAAGGAGCCTGTGCTCATAGCCTGGGTGCTAAGTGGTGTTAGCGGCCGTCGCCCCAGGAGATCAGCTGGGAGGGCCCGGTGCAAACACGGGAAAGCCTGAGGCCTGTGAGTCCCCGGGGCACAGGCAGCCTGGCGCCTCGATGAGGATTGAGGATTACCCGCCGGGCCAGCACAGCGGGGGCAGGGGACCTGCACTCAGGGGTCCCTAGAGGAGAGGACTGGGTCACAGAGCAGCCAGAGGAAGGCAGGTCCAGCGGAGGCCACAGGCTCTGCTTGGGGTGCAGTGGGGGATATGGCTCCCCGAGGCCGTGACTTTGGGAGGGAGACCTCACCGTGAAATAGGCATCTTAGCATCACAGACCAGCACCCGGGGTCTGGGAGCCTCGAGCCCCAGCGGAAGACCGGACCCCAGAGGGGACTGAATGGGGGGCGGGGTGGGGGGTGTTGCTGCCTGGATCCAGTGTTGGGCAGACCCCCCTGGCCCACGGAGCCCCTCCTTCTAAAGTAGGTTCAAGGAGCAGCTGGCCACCTTGGGTCCGGCGGTGGGGGTGGGGTTCCCCAGGCCCTCCCTCCCTCCCTCCCTGTGCAGCTTACCCCTCCCCCCTCCCTGTCCCCAACCCGCAGCCCCCGAGCGGTCCTGCTCCGGGTGAGGCCCAGGGCTGGAGGCCCTCACTCTGTGCCTTCACCCCTGCTTGAGGGGGAGAGGGGCACCGCGGAGCAGGGCAGGGCAGACCCCCCATCCCACTCCCCTCGCGGCAGCGGGGAGCCAGCAGCGAAGAATGGAGCCCAGGGCCCCAGTGCGGGGGTTTGCTGAGGGCTTCTGGGGCGATAATTGGGCGGCGATTAAGTGTTCCGAGCAGAGGCTGTCGCCTGTCACCTGTGCTGGCCAGCACTGCGCAGCCTCCCTGCAGGTCCCTGGCCGTCTCCACGTGACCCGCCAGCACCCCCTTCCCTGGACTGTGCCTCCTCACGCCCACGGCAGGCCGGTGTGACCGCGGCAGAGGGGGCACCGAGAGACCCCCCCCACCCCGACACAGAGGTGGTGCTCGCCCAGCCCCTGGCCCCCCACCCTCTGGGCCCTGGCTGAGCTCCCCTCTCCCGGGAGCCCTGCTGCTGTGTTGTGGGGTGCAGCCGGGGCTGGAGGTCACTGTGGGGCTGAGACCCAGAGAGCTGTGCCTGGCCGGGGCCACCCAGCTGGTCGGGAGACCTGGGCCCGAGTGTCACAGGGGCCACACGCGGTCTTTGTGGGCCGCTGGCCATTCAGGTGCTGGCTCTCTGGCACTCCCACGGGCACACGCGGCGGGCACACACACACGTGTGAGTGTGGCCTCTGCCCAGCTGGCTCATCAGGTGTCCCCCTGACAACGGCCCTGAGACACAAGCCCCGGCTCACCCCAGACACGCACAGACTCACGGCTACATGCGGCCCCCGTGGTGACCAGCCAGCCACACGTGTGGGCCGGGCCACACTCCCCACCACCGCACAGACACCTCACACAAGGCCACACGCAGGCCTGCGGCCTCCTGCCGCTCCCAGGAACCCAGCCGCCAGGGCTGGGCCGCCAGGGCTGGGCAGCTCGGGGATTCCTATTCTCACAGCTTCTCTGCCCGGCTTCCCCTCCCTACTCCGCGCTGCCCCGCCACCCTCCCTCTCTGCCCACCCACTCGCCTTTAATTAGAAATGCCAGGAGAGCGATTTTGGGCAAGCTTTTGCCAGAAAGACATCCCCCCCCCCAACCAGGGGTGGGAGCTCAGAAGGGGAAAGGAGACAGATTGGCTGGGGTGGGGGGAGGGCTTCCAGGAGAGCAGGGGGAAGGGGCTGGGGGGGCAGGAGTGGGGATTCCAGAGAGTGTGTGAGTCAGATGAGGGGACAGGTGGGGGTATGAGTGTGTCTGTGGGGAGGTGGGTGGGGGTATGAGTGTGACTGGGGGGCGAGTGGGGGGTATGAGTGTGACTGGGGTGGGTGGGGGTATGAGTGTGTCTGGGGTGGGTGGGGGTATGAGTGTGTCTGTGGGGAGGTGGGTGGGGGTATGAGTGTGACGGGGGCGAGTGGGGGGTATGAGTGTGACTGGGGTGGGTGGGGGTATGAGTGTGTCTGGGGGATGGGTGAATAGTGGGTATGGGTGTGTGTGAGGGGTGGGCGGGCGGGGGCATGTGCCAGTGTGCGCCCTGTGTCTGAGGGAGGGTGGGAAGCTGGCCGCAAGGGGCTACGGTCTCTTGACTCCCTGGCCGTGTGTCTGCGGGCCTCTGGCCGTGAGCAACGAGTGCTACCTGTGCCCGCAGAACATCGCAGGGCCTGGGACCCGGAACCATCCATCCTGGGGTAACCCAGAAAGGGTGTCCCTCCCCCACCACTGTTGCCAGGGAGGCAGAAGGGGCCTCCCTCCCGAGGGAATCTCAGCTTCCGGAGCCCCATTCCTTATATGGTGTTTACTTCTCTCTGCCTCTCCTGACTGCTAGGCTGCCGGCACCCCTTCTCCTCCACCCCCGCCTCCTCCTTCCTTCCCTCCCCTCCTTCTCCTCCTTCCTTCCCCCTCCTCCCTCTCCCTCCTCCTTCTCCCTTCCCCCTCCTCCTTCTCCCTTCCCTCCTCCCCCTCCTCCCTTCCTTCCTCCTTCTCCTCCCTTCCCTCCTCCCCCTCCTCCTTCTCCTCCCTTCCCTCCTTTCCTTCCCCTCCTTCCTTCCCCTCCCCCCCTCCTCCTTCTCCTCCCTTCCCTCCTTTCCTTCCCCTCCTTCCTTCCCCCTCCCCCCCTCCTCCTTCTCCTCCCTTCCCTCCTCCCCCTAACCCCTTCCATCCTCTCAGAAGTCTTGGAGCTTCTGACCAGGTTCCCTCTGTGTCTTGGGGGCTTCAGGGAGCAGTACCCCTTCATCTCCTCCACTGCCCTCACAACCCCCCCCCAGCCCCCCTCCCGCCTCCCCGCAGGGATTGGCGTCCAGACTTCCCCCGGAGGCACCACAGGGACAAGTCTTGGGCCTCCCCAAAGGCGTGGGAGTGGGGGCAGCGGGCGGTCCAGTCCAGCCATTGCCACGCTGGTGTCACACATCCACACCACTGTCAGGGGCCCGGGCAGCGCCCAGGCCTGGGTGCGCGACCCTCCCACGTGGGATGCAGGACCAGCCCAGGCCCCCCCCTCCCGCCCCCCGCCCCCCCGCCCCGGACTCGACAGCACCCCAGGGAACGGATAGGCAGGAGCTGGAGGCCACACCAGGGAACTCACCCCTGGCGCCTGGGAGCGCGTCCAGGAAAGCTAGGAGCCTTGGGCTCCAGCAAAGGAGGGGGGTCTGGGTGTCTGTCGGGGTCGCTGCCGGGACTCATCCGCGGCTCAGCACCCCGCGACCCCGGGCCGGGCCGAGGCAGGGGTGGGGGCGCTGAGGCCCCGGGAGAGCGGAGTCGAGCACCACCCCGCCCCCCTAGGAAGGACCGACACCAGAGAGGGGGCGGCGGACCCTGAATCCCTGGGGGAGGGGCTTCCTCCTAACCTTTGGGCGCGTGGGGGCAGCAACCGACCCGCCCCGAGCCCCCTGGGGGCACACACCTGC
Source organism: Panthera pardus (assembly GCF_024362965.1). Classification (NCBI taxonomy): domain Eukaryota; kingdom Metazoa; phylum Chordata; class Mammalia; order Carnivora; family Felidae; genus Panthera; species Panthera pardus. Next base: position 81,078,109 of record NW_026527002.1, on the reverse strand, counting down.
GCTTCCCCGCCGGTCGCGGGCAGGGGCGTGTCGCCGGGTCCGGCCACCTTCCCTCGCCCCGCAGGCTGAATGAGCCGGGGAGGGGGCGCAGGGAGCCAGCCGGCGGATTAGTCACCCCGGCCGATGGCGCGTGCAGGGGGTGGGTGCTCCCTCGGCGCCGGGAGCGCGGGCGGGCGTGGGGGGCGGGGCGCGCGGGGCGGGGCGCCTCGCCGGGGCCAATGGGAGCGGGGGCTCGGCGACGGGGCCGCCCACGGCCGCGCCAGCCGCATAAAGAGCCCGCGCCGGCGGCCGGCCGCAGAGCTCGGCGCCGCCGCTCCGGCCGCTCTCCGCCGCTCTCCCTGCGCTGCCCGCGCGCTCCCCGCCGCTCTCCCTGCGCTCCGCCGCGCCCGCGCCGAGGACGCCGAGGACCCGGCTCCACCGCGCCGCCGGCCCAGGGGCACTTCGCAGCCCGCCGCCTCCCGCCCGTCCGAGCGCCGCGGCCACCTGCTCACTCCCTCCGATGGAGCTGGACCACATGACGAGCGGCGGCCTCCACGCCTACCCCGGGCCGCGGGGCGGGCCGGCCGCCAAGCCCAACGTGATCCTGCAGATCGGTAAGTGCCGGGCCGAGATGCTGGAGCACGTGCGGAGGACCCACCGGCACCTGCTGACCGAGGTGTCCAAGCAGGTGGAGCGGGAGCTGAAGGGGCTGCACAGGTCGGTGGGCAAGCTGGAGAGCAACCTGGACGGCTACGTGCCCACCGGCGACTCGCAGCGCTGGAAGAAGTCCATCAAGGCCTGCCTGTGCCGCTGCCAGGAGACCATCGCCAACCTGGAGCGCTGGGTCAAGCGCGAGATGCACGTGTGGCGGGAGGTCTTCTACCGGCTGGAGAGGTGGGCCGACCGCCTGGAGTCCATGGGCGGCAAGTACCCCCGTGGGCGGCGAGCCGGCCCGCCGCACCGTGTCCGTGGGCGTCGGGGGTCCCGAGACCTACTGCCACGACGCGGATGGGTACGACTACACGGTCAGCCCCTACGCCATCACCCCGCCCCCCGCCGCCGGCGAGCTGCCCGGGCAGGAGCCCGCCGAGGCCCAGCAGTACCCGCCCTGGGCGCCCGGCGAGGACGGGCAGCCCGGCCCCGGCGTGGACACGCAGATCTTCGAGGACCCGAGGGAGTTCCTCAGCCACCTGGAGGAGTACCTGCGGCAGGTGGGCGGCTCCGAGGAGTACTGGCTGTCCCAAATCCAGAACCACATGAACGGGCCGGCCAAGAAGTGGTGGGAGTTCAAGCAGGGCTCCGTGAAGAACTGGGTGGAGTTCAAGAAGGAATTCCTGCAGTACAGCGAGGGCACGCTGTCCCGCGAGGCCATCCAGCGCGAGCTGGACCTGCCGCAGAAACAGGGCGAGCCGCTGGACCAGTTCCTGTGGCGCAAGCGGGACCTGTACCAGACGCTGTACGTGGACGCCGACGAGGAGGAGATCATCCAGTACGTGGTGGGCACCCTGCAGCCCAAGCTGAAGCGCTTCCTGCGGCACCCGCTGCCCAAGACCCTGGAGCAGCTCATCCAGAGGGGCAAGGAGGTGCAGGATGGCCTGGAGCAGGCCTCCGAGCCCGCCGGCCCCCAGCGGCCCGCCGAGGAGGAGGCCGAGGCCCTCACGCCGGCCCTCACCAGCGAGTCTGTGGCCAGCGACCGGACCCAGCCCGAATAGAGGGCGGCCCAGGCCGCAGCCGGCCCGCCATCCCCCCGCCCGTGGCCTTTGCCGACCAGGACTGTCCGAGCCGGGCCGAGCCCCGTGCGGGGGAGCCCTCGTCCCCCCGCCCGCTGGCCACCCCACCTCCGCCTCCCGGCCGGACTCGCACAAACACGCGTCATCCAGACGTGGACACTCGCCCCCCACCCCCCCAGCAGCAAAGGAGCCCCCCCCCCCCCCACCCCGTCCTGCGGGGCCCCTGCCTCGTCACCTGCCTTTCTCCCGTCTGTCTTTCCCGGCCCCCATCCGCACCCTGCACACTCTCAGGCCGTGACCCGACTTCCAGGCTCCCTTATTCCGCCCCGCGCCTGGGCCCTCCGGGCATTCAGAGGTCAAGTGTCCGGGCGGCACAGGCCAGTGCGCACCAAGCTCAAGGGACACCCCGGAACGGACGCGAAGACAGACCGGCGCCACCGGAACCCTGGCTTCGGCGCGCTGCCTTCTCCTGGCAGTCGCTGCGCGGCCGGCTGGCACTCTTGTCACCGCCTCGGGCGGCCGGCCAGCCTCGGGCCACGCGGCCCCTCCTCCTGGAGGAGAGCTGAAGCGTAAGACGCAGCGGCGGCAGCAGCAGACCTGGCGTCCTGGTGCCTCCTGGCCCCTCAGGTGAGCCCCTGCCCCCACGGCACCACCCCCGGGGGGGGGGGGGTTGGCGCTGTAGAGTAGGGAGGACCCAGGGCCGTCCATTTTCTGGGTGAGCCCACTGAGGCTCAGAGGCAGCCCCAGCTAGTTAGCTGCAGGGGTGGGGTGTTGGGGGGAGCGGTGGGGAAGGAGCAGAGAGCCCAGGGATCGGGGAGGAGGGCTGGGGGGTGCTGAGCCAGCTCTCACACGACCCGACCCGGCGCTTTCTCCTCAGCATGAGCGATTCACACCAGCCTGGAAAAGGATCGGCTGGGCTCGATGACTCACCCACGGCGGGCGGAGGGTCCCACAGGGCCCGAGTCCTCACACTCAGCTGAGGAGCCGGGAGAGTGACGACAGGTAAGGGGCCCCATCTCTCCCACCGAGACCCTATCCCTCAGCTGTCCTTCCCGGGGCCCCGGGCCCGGCGGCCCCCAGCGGCGCTCTGGGCAAGCCGGGGGGCCGCCCCATAACGTCCACCCACACCCTTCCTGCGGAGCTCCTCCCAGCCTCTGGCCTGTCCCTGAGGCCCCCGTGTCTTTCTTTCAGGTCCCAAGGCTCCCACAGAGCCTTTGCTGCTTGCCTGGCACTTCCCCTCCCTCTCCTCCTGCAAGCTGCCTGCACACGAGGAGACGTTGAGGTCGGCGAGAGGGGCTGCAGAGAGGACAGGCCCGGCGGAGAGCTGGTGGTGAAGACGGGCCAGCGTGAGGGCCAGGGCCTGCCGCCAGGCCTGCCCCGCTGGCCGCCAGCCCTCCCGCCCCCAGGTCTGCTGTGGCTGGAGTCGGCGTCTGCCACCTTGGGCCCTGCCTCGCTCCAGCCCAGGAACCCCCGGCCACAGCCACGGCCACGGCCACGGCGGCCGTCCTGTCCTACCAGAGCTTTCCGGGAGCTCTGACGCCGAGGCCACAGCCCCTGCTCCCGCCCGCAGCCCCAGCAGTGCCCAGAAGCCTTTGCCCCTGGGGCTTAAGCGGGCTCTGTGCCAGGCCCCGCCATTGCCAGGGTCCGGACCCCCACCTCTCCAAACACCAGCACCCCGGTGCAGACTGGCCACTCACGTCTGTAGTCCCAGCAGGCCCTGGCTGGGGGTCCTCCTTTCCACCTGGCCAGTGGGGGTTCCCAGGTTCAGAAGACTGGTGTCTGCAGAAGATTCTGTCAGCCCCGACATCATGCACTCCTGCCAGCACCCCCAGATTTTATTTTTGCACATAAGCCATAACCCACACTCACAAGCTGGCACGGGCTGCAGGGAGGCCCCAGGGTCCTCGAGAGGGTGTGGCCAGCCCTCCCCGTCCCCAGTGGATCAGGCCTTGATGTCAGGCCAAGCTGTGTGCAGCCCCCTGTCACCTTCCCTGAAGACAGACTTTTTAAGTTTTTGTTAATAAAACACTGAAACTTCTCGGTGCGCGCGGTCATTTCTCTGTGGACTGGGGTTGGCGGGCATGGCGTGCGGAGGGAGGTGGCTCGGGGTGGCGGGTCCCCGGAGCCCCCACGGGTGCAGACTGAAGGGTCTCTGGGGACCTAGGGAGCGCAGGCCCATCACCCCACAGGCCAGTTGGTCAGGGTCCTGGATCCTCAGGGTAGAAGGGCCTTAGGGGCTCCCCCCACGGAAGCGAACGCCTGAGGCGGCCGGCAGTGGGAGAGACCGGGCGGAGCCCTCGTTGTAGCTGAGCTGAGCAGTGTGCCCCCGAATCCTCTGCCCACTGCCTGCTGGGGTGTGTGTGGTGGGGGTGTCCTAAGAAGTCTGCTGCCAGGGCTCAGCCCACACGGAGGCCTAGGGCTGGAAGCCGAGGGGTCTTCTCGGGCATCGAGCCCCGGGGACCCAGGCGAGGCAAGATCCCCGCTGGGAGGCGACCCTGACAAGTCCCGGGTCATAAACTTGGTCTCTCCAAGCCTGTTCCCTCATCTGCAAAATGGGCATACCGTCACTAATCTAATCCACGCGTGGGTTCGAGAACTGAGACACGAGGGCCATTCGATGCCCCGTGGGCGGTTGGCCTCACCTGCCTCTGTGGGGTCACCAGGCCCCCAAGACAGAGGGAGAGATAGCCTGGTGGGGGCTCAAACCCCTGTTCCAGCCAGCGTTCAAGGAGAAGCAGGCCCAGTGGGGGCGGATGGTGAGCGGTTGGTTGTGAGCAGTTTTCTTGCTCAGTTGTGGGCCCAGCTAGGCCAGTGCATAGGCCGTAGGGCAGGCTGGAATCCTCCCCCCTCCCCCCGCCCCCCCCCCCGCCACGCTCAGGCTGAGCTACTGTGGGACAGCTTCTTCCTAGGTGATGGCTCAGCTCTGCTCTTAAGACCCATCAACGGATTGAGCCAGGCCCACCCAGATTGCCTTGGTGATGATCTCCCTTACTTAAAGTCAACTGATGATAGGCTTCAGTCACACCTGCAAAAGGCCTTCATGAGAGTTTGATTGGATGCCTGGGGACAGTTCCCTAGCTAGGCTGACGTGTACAAGTGACCAGCCCCAGTGCCACAGTCATGGACAGGGGCTTGTCAGGTACCCAGCACAGGTCCTGCCCCTCCAAAGGGGCTGCTCTGCTCCGGGGGCGGGGGGGGGGGGGTCCTGGGCCAGGCGGCGGGGGCAGGGGCGGGGGCAGGGAGTGTGAGCCCCGCCCAGCCTGGGGAGGGCTGCCCCTGCTAGAGCTTCGATGCAGCATCGTGGTGGAGGACACGGCCTGCTGGGCACACAGGGGAGACCCGGGGCGGGCAGGAAATGAGCCGGAGCAGAAAGCACCACCTGCCACAAGGAAATGTCGTCACCCTCCGCGTGGAGAGGGCTGGCGGCCCCGAGCACGGTGCTCCCGAGGTGAAAAGGCAGCCTCTTCCCTATTCTTCCCTCGTATTTCTTTTAAATAATGGCAACTCTGACAAGAATGGGGAGAGGAAATTGACGGGAACAGGAGGCAGGGGCACCATGGTGATGCCTGGGAGGCAGGGATTTCTGCCGGAGACAGGCTACAGCTCACATCAAAGGCTGGAAACTGCAGGGGCCTTTTCTTTTCAATAAGAAGTTACTTCCGGTAATCGGTAATCGGGTGATTGTGAAACAGGCTCTCAGAGCACTTGCAGTAAGTAAGGGAGATGTGGCTGAGTCCCTGTGTCTTCAGAGCCGGGCCGAAGGCGGAGCAGGGGGGGCCATGGGGTGGAGGGGCCCACCCCCAGCGACTCTGGGCACAGGATGTTCCCCATAAAGGCCCGCCTCACCCCTCCCGGGTCCCGCCCATCCATTGTCACAGACCACCCAGCCTCCTCTCCTGACTAGGGGGTGGGGGAGACTGAGGCACGGGGAGGGACTGTGCTTGCCTCCTTTTGGGGATCAGTGCTGGGACTGGAGGCAGGGCATCCAGGAGCCCTGGGGGGCTCACCCTGCCGACCCAGTTTGGTGGGGGGCTTCTGAGCCACGTGGAGGTGAGCTCAAGTTCCCAGGGATGCCTTTTCTAGAAAATCAAGTCTGCCCATAGCGCTGGTGTGAGGGTCCGTGGGCAGGGTGCCCAGGCCGCAGTGGGTGCTCAGTGGGTGCTCAGTGGGTGCCCTGCTGCGCCTGCAGAGCTCAGCGGGGACTTGGGCCTTCATATCCCCTGAGGTGCTGTTGGGGATGGGCCGCTGGCCGCAGCAGTTAGGAAACTGCCTCAAAGGGGCACCTGGGGGACTCAGTTAGTTAAGTGTCCGACTTCGGCTCAGGTCATGGTCTCACAGTTTGTGGGTTCAAGCCCCGCGTCGGGCTCTGTGCTGACGGCTCGGGGCCTGGAGCCTGCTTCGGATTCTGTGTCTCCCTCCCTCTCTGCCCCTCCCCCGTTCGTGCTCTGTCTCTGTCTCTGTCTCGCTCTCTTTCAGAATAAATAGACATAAAACAATTGTTTTTTAAAAAAGGAAACTGCAGGAAGAAAGGGGCTGGGGAAAGTGTAGCAGTCAGAGGGAGGTCAAGCTGCTGTAACAAAGAGGCCCGACAAACAAAACAGCTTATTTTCTGCCACATAAACATGTGGCTGGCAGCTGGGCTCTATCTGCTTACTCAGGACCTTCCGAGGGCTCTGCCGTCCCCAGGCCACTGTCTCCGTCTGCTGGTGAAGGCCAGAGGAAGGGCCCAGAGACAGGAAAGGCATACCTTAGTGTTTAGGCCCAGGGAGGCCCAGGAGGAGGCCCATTGCTGCCAGCCACAGCCAGCACAGGGGATGCTGTCTTGGGTCCACAGGCAGCTGCAAAGGGCCCACACGCGTGCAGGAGGGAGGGAGAGGTCTCGGTGGACAGCCAGAGGACAGAAGGCCACGTGGAGGACTGTTTGGGGTGATGTGAACTCCACCCTGCCCAACGAAGGTCTGGCCTCTGGCCTCGGCTGCTGGGAGGTCACCGCCAAGCCCGGGGACATCCAGAGTCTAGCATCCTTGTTTCCCCGGGGCTCTGGGCCACGCGGGGTCGGCTCGGCCTCCCGAGGGGCCGGAGACTGAGGTCAGCCACGTGGGCAGTGAACGGAAGCCAGATAAAGGCCTCGCACGCCGGAGGCTGCCGGAAGGTTGCCGCGCCGCCGGAAGCTGGGGGCTTCCCGGTTGGCGATGCTGGTGCGTGCCATCACGTCGCTGCCCACGGCCCCGCGGGGAGAGGGCGGTTTGCACCCTCCTGGGCCCTGCCCGGTGCGCCCCAACCCCTGGCTGATGGTGGTGTGTGTCCTTTCCCCGTGATAAACCGTGACTGCGAGCGTGCCGCCCCCCGGGGGTGCTGGGAGTCCTCCTGGAGGACGATCCCGGGGACCCCAGAGTCTACAGCTGGCGTCAGAAGTGAGGGTGGTCCGGAGGACTGCTCTAGGTGACATTTCACAGGTGATGTGACTCTAGTCCATAGGGACTTTTAGCTCCAAGAGGATTTAGAATTAACGTAGACACTTAAAAGAGAGATGGGCGCCGTGGTTCAGTCGGACTTCGGCTCAGGTCACGATCTCACGGCTCACGGGTTCAAGCCCTGCCTCTGGCTCTGTGCTGACAGCGCGGAGCCTGCTTCGTATCCTCTGTCTCCCTCTCTCTCTCTCTCTCTCCCCCACTCGTGTTCCCTCTCTCAAAAATAAATAAACTAAAAAAGAAATTTAAAAGAGAATCAACCTCAAAACGTTACCACCTTTGCCAAGAATTTGTATGTGCTTCATATTTTAAGCATTTTCACACTGCAGACAATTTGGCTGATAGAAGCGATGCCGACGCGGACTGTCTCACTGGGCCCCTGGTTACGCTCGCGGCTTTGGGTAGAAACCATATACGATTTTATGTACAGTGTTGGAACGTTGGGAAGAGCTTAAGAACCACCATACCGTTCGGCATCATTTACCGAGTTTATAATAATTAAGTTTTCGGAAACTTCACAACGTCTGACAAGGTAGATTCCGTGTAGAATATGTTAATCTTACGGATGTAGCTTAAAAGGCTTGAAGACAGGGGCCCCCGCGTGGCTCAGTCAGTTGAACGTTGGACTTGGGCTCAGGTCACCATCTCACGGTTCGGTTCATGGGTTCGAGCCCCGCATCTGGCTCTGCACTGAGAGTATAGAGCCCGCTTGGGACACTCTCTGCCCCTCCTCTCCCCCTGCCCCTCTCCCCCTCCCTCTGCCCTTCCCCCCTCTCCTTTCCTCTCCACCTCTCTCTGCCCCTCTCCCCACCCTCCCTGCTCCTCTCCCCTCTGCCCTTCCCCCTCTCTCTGTCCCTTCCCAGAGTGCTGGCCTGCCGCAGGCAAGGTCTCTCTCTCTCTCTCTCAAAAAGAAAAGGCTTGAAGACATAAATGGGACCAAACGTTACTTTGAAGTGCCCTCAAGTGGCTCTGAGCAGTGGGGACTGCGAGCGTAACTTGCACTCTGAAGGGAAAGCTTGGTTGGGGGTCTGTAATCGGCCTGTTCCAGCACGAGTTTAAAGAACAAAGTGGCCTCTGAGCCCTCGGCCCAGCACAGGAGCGCTCCCTCGCGGGGGACTGCCGTCCCCGTGCCCCTTGAGTGACTGGTGGCCACGGTCCAGCTGACCTGTCCTGCCCCCGATGCCCCCGCTCCCCATCTCGTCCCCTGCTCTGCTCCCCGGGCTCCTGCTTTTCCTCCTTCTTCCCTCCTCTTCCTTTCGGTTGGGTCTCTTTGGGGTCTCCGGGTCCCTGTTGTCTCTGTCTCCATCTCTCTCTGTCCCTCTCCCTTATGACAGAATTCCCATGATAGGGTCCTCTAAGATGGGCTCCCTAGAAGAGGATCCCTTAGGACAGGATCCCCTAGGACGGGCTCCTCTAGGACAGGGTATCCAAGGACAGGATCCCCTAGGACAGGCTCCCCTGGGACGGGATCCTCTAGGACGGGATCCCCTAAGACAGGATCCCCCAGGACGCGATCCCCTAGGATGGGCTCTTCTAGGACAGGATCCCCTAGGACAGGCTCCCCTGGGATGGGCTCCCCTAAGACGGGATCCCCCAGGACTGGATCCCCTAGGACAGGCTCCTCTAGGACAGGATCCCCTAGGACAGGATCCCCTAGGACGGGCTCCTCTAGGATGGGTTCCTCTAGGACGGGATCCTCTAGGACAGGATCCCCTAGGACAGGCTCCTCTGGGTCAGTCTCCTCTAGGACAGGCTCCCCTAGGATGGGCTCCTCTAGGACGGGATCCCCTAGGACAGGATCCCCTAGGACGGGCTCCTCTGGGACAGGCTCCTCTAGGACAGGATCCCCTAGGACGGGCTCCTCTAGGACAGGATCCCCTAGGACAGGATCCCCTAGGACAGGCTCCCCTAGGACAGGCTCCTCTGGGACACGATCCCCTAGGACGGGCTCCTCTGGGACAGGATCCCCTAGGACGGGCTCCTCTAGGACAGGATCCCCTAGGACAGGATCCCCTAGGACAGGATCCCCTAGGACAGGCTCCTCTGGGACACGATCCCCTAGGACGGGCTCCTCTAGGACGGGATCCCCTAGGACGGGCTCCTCTGGGACAGGCTCCTCTAGGACAGGATCCCCTAGGACGGGCTCCTCTAGGACAGGATCCCCTAGGACAGGATCCCCTAGGACAGGATCCCCTAGGACGGGCTCCTCTGGGACACGATCCCCTAGGACGGGCTCCTCTAGGACGGGATCCCCTAGGACGGGCTCCTCTGGGACAGGCTCCTCTAGGACAGGATCCCCTAGGACGGGCTCCTCTAAGACAGGATCCCCTAGGACAGGATCTCCTAGGACAGGCTCCCCTAGGACAGGCTCCTCTGGGACAGGCTCCCCTAGGACAGGATCCCCTAGGACAGGCTCTCCTAGGACAGGCTCCTCTGGGACAGGCTCCCCTAGGATGGGCTCCTCTAGGACAGGATCCCCTAGGACAGGCTCCTCTGGGACAGGCTCCTCTAGGACAGAATCCCCTAGGACAGGCTCCTCTAGGACAGGATCCCCTAGGACAGGATCCCCTAGGACAGGCTCCCCTAGGACAGGCTCCTCTGGGACAGGCTCCTCTAGGACAGGCTCCCCTAGGACGGGCTCCTCTAGGACGGGATCCCCTAGGACAGGATCCCCTAGGACAGGCTCCTCTGGGACAGGCTCCTCTAGGACAGGATCCCCTAGGACGGGCTCCTCTAGGACAGGATCCCCTAGGACAGGCTCCTCTGGGACAGGCTCCTCTAGGACAGGATCCCCTAGGACGGGCTCCTCTAGGACAGGATCCCCTAGGACAGGCTCCTCTGGGACAGGCTCCCCTAGGACAGGATCCCCTAGGATGGGGTCCCCTTCAACAGCCCCATATTCTCAACCTGGAAACTGAGGCACAAGGAGGTACAGGGACAAGACCAAGATTGCCATGAACCGGCTAGACTCTTGCTCCCCATGCCTCCTGCCTGGAAGATGCTGGCAACAATGTCCTCACCGGAGGGATGTTTCTGAGCCCACACCCTCCCCCACTCTGCCTGGCACACGCTCTCCCTCCTGGAGGCGAAGGAGCAGGTGGTCCTGTGTCTACAGGAGAGCACTCTGCTTCGGGCCCTGCCTTTGCCCCCACCGACCCCTGGTTCCAGATCCAGCCCGGACCATGAAGCTCCCCGTGCTTCTTCCTCCCCTGGGCTCCTCCACCAAAGTCCCCGCAGACCCGCCACCCAGGGGCTCCCCCCAGGGGCTCCCCCACGCTGCTGCGCTCCCAGCCTCTGCCCTACTTTCCGGGCAGTAGCCGTCGCCTGTTTCCTCCAGGAGGGAGGCCAGGCGGACGCAGCCCCGCGGCCCTGGGCTCCGGCGGCCCCAGCATGGGGCCAGGAGCTGCAAGGGGGTCCTCTGGCCCGCAGCCCCCATTCCCCTCTCCGATGGAGCCTCAGAGCCAGGCCGGCCGCCGTAGGGACCGGGAGGCGGAGGCCCCGGTGGGGCAGGGAGTCGCCAGGTGAACAAGACGGCCCCCTTCGAACCTCTGTCCGCTTCAGGCTGAGTCTTTGGGGCGGAGTGAAAGCCGGACATCCGGCGGCAAGCTTTCCTTCCTGGGCCTCGTCTTCTCTCGTCCCCCCTCCCCTCCCTCTGCAGCCCCACCCGGGCACCTCTGCGGGCACGCCGCTCCCCTCCCTCAGCCACGCCAAAGCCTCCTTGCCCAGATGACCAGACGACCCCAGCGCCGACCCCGGACCACCCTGGGGGACGCGGGTGAGGGCAGCGTGGCCTGAGCCGGGAGCTGAAGCCAGACCGCGTGTCACCGCCAGGGGCACCCCAGACCCTTCATCGCAGCTGACCAGTCCCACTCTCGACTCTGCACCCGAATCTGCACCCTTTGCCCCAGGCCTCGAGATGCCCCCAGTCCCGGCTGGAGCCTGTTTGTCCTCCCGCAGTCTCAGACTGCGTCTGCAGGGACCCCCAATTCCAGACCCCTGCTCCCAACCGCCGCCCCGCTGTGCTGGGGAGGTGACACTTCACGGGCCAGAAGCCCCTTCGGCAGGCCTCCCTGGCCTCCTCGTCCCCCTCCTTCCCCGGACCCCCCCCCTCTGTCTCTACCTCTGCCCCCTTCTCTCTGTGCAGCCTCCTCTGGCCCCTCCCGTCCTGCCAGCCACTTTGTCCTTCCAGAATCCCTAGAAGCAAATCTCCTCCCGCCACCCCCACCGCCCCGTTCCCTCCCGTAGGCCCCCGCCCTCTGCCTGGCTCTCCCCAGCTATTTCCTGCCGCCCACCTCTGTGTGCACTGCTCCAGAACGCCTCCTCCCTCGGACCTGCCCTCTGCAGGAGCCCTGGACCTTGGGCACAGCCCCACCTGAATGACTTCTGAGCACAGCGTCCTCGGCTCAGGCCCAGAAAGGGCCGGGGAGCCCGGCGTCCCTCTCCGAGTCCCTTCCCTGTCCACGGCTGGGCCCCAAGCTTGGCTCTGACCCACGGGAGGACATGTGCCAGCCGCGCCCCCCCTCTGCCCCGCCTCTGAGCCTTGGTGCCACACAGAGCGTGCCAGGCTCCGGTCCAGGCGCCCGGAAGAGGGGCGTCTTGTTTAGAGGCTGCTCCCCAAAGACAGCAGCTACTTGATGAGGGAGCGAGCACCCCGCCCCAAGGGTAACTGGATGGCTCTAGAAGGAGGGTCAGACCGGGGACTTCTGAGGCCCTCTGACGCCTCGCTTGCTCAGTCCTCTGGATGGCGCACCGGGAGCCACAACGCTGCCTCCACCCCCTCGCAGGGACCGGCCACCGTCCGCCAGACTTCTATTCATCCTCCAAAGCCCTGCTCTCTGTCGTTCTCTCCTCCGTGTCTGGCGTCTTCCATGCCAGGAGTCTGGGCTGTGAAGGAGGCTATTTTTAGCCTCTGTTATCCCCGTAATTATCTTGTCTCTGTTTTGCCCTGTACTTGGTAGAGTTCTGCCAGAAAATGTCAGTCTGTCTCCACACTCGGGAAATGGGGGCGAGGGAGACCCTCACCGTGGAATAGGAGGGCGCCCCCTGCGGCGCTCAGAGAGCCCCCCGGGAGCTCTGCTCTGTGCATGACTCACCAGAGACGTTGGCCCCACCTAACCGAGGCCAGGAGGACTTTACAGGAAACCGTGACCCCTCCAGCCACAGGGAGCTGGGGATCCCAGGCCGTGGGGCTGGGGAGGGCCCCCACAGCCCTGGAAGTAGGGCCTGGCCTGGATGAGGCGCCCTGAAACCACGTCCGTAATGAATTCTCGTCGGTGAGCGTTCAGACCTGGCCCTGGAGAGCAGGAGCGTTGCTTTCCCCCGATCCCCGGCTGAAGCAAGAGCTGGCGGTCCACTCAGACCCCCACATCTCCCGGAGCCCGTCGCGGTCAAGAAGGAACCCGTGTGCTTCCGCTGCTCCTCGAAGCCTCCGAGGAGACCCTAACTGGGGCGTGCTCCTGTGCGCAGGTGAATCTCCGCTGTGCGGGGCTCCGGGTCAAGAAGAGATAGGGTGGGGGCCTGTGCGCTGCTGTCTGGGGCTGTGGGGTTCCGAGTCCGGCCGTGGGCTGGAGATAGGCGCCCGTGGGGACAGAGGCACGGGACAAGGCTGCTCGGCCGGCGGGGGGCGGGGGGTGGGTGGTGACGTGGCCCGGGGTCTGGGGCTGGGACGCCCCCTAGGACTCCGGTTCCTGGGCCCCGGACCTCAACACCTCCCCGAAATCTGACGTGTGAAGCCATCGGGCATCTCTGCGTCCAAGCTTCCCTTGGCTCCCGCTGGCCTGGCCTTAAAGGCCCTTCCAGGACCATCCCTCCGTGGTTATTTCTCCCTGGATGCTCGTTTTTGGAAGTTGTTGTTCCTTATTTAGTGTGTTCCTGCATTTCTCCCCTGCCCCACCATCCAGGTGTTGCCATGGGAACCAGGCTGTGGTACCCATGGCATCCTTGATGGATGAGTTTCAGGCACCTGTGTGTGTGTGTGTGCGTGTGTGTAGTAGGGGGTGTGTGTGGAGGGTGGTAGGGGTGTGTGTGGAGGGAGGGTGTAGGCGTGTATGGGGGGCAGCGGGGGCAGGGGCTGACAAGGGCCCCTGGGGTTCCGGATCCATCAGGAGGTGCAAGGGGGTGGTGATCAGAAATCTCCATTCGTGGTCCCATCACCGCCACTGTCCTGTTCCTCACGGTGGCCCCTCCTGCTGTCACCATCCCAGCCGGGCTGACATCAGTGTCCAGAAAGGCTCCCAGTGGCCTCACGTCATCCCCCGTGCCCTCACAGCTGTCCCCTCCCTCCGCCTCTCCCTTGACGACCAGGACCAGCGGCACGGCTGAGCCCCCTCCTCTTGTGGCTTGGGCAGCTGTGGCCTCCGTGCTGGCCGCGGGCCCCCAGCAGTGACACGGGTCAGAGTGCCTGCCTCCCGCAGACTCACTGGGCTCCCTTCCTCCCCCTCAGTCTCCCCATCTCTGCGGTGGCAGCCGTGAGGTCACCGTCACACCTGCAGAGTCCTCCCCTGGTATCCGCTCCTGGGACCCAGACCACGGAGGGTGGGGGGCGGAGGGGAGCGAGGCTGCCGTGGTGAGGGGTGGGGGCTGCAGCGCTAAGAGCAGCTCTGCGCTGTCTCGGTGCCAGCGTCCCGATGAGCTGCGTGGGAGGGAGAGGAGAGCCAGGAGCCCGCAGGGCCTCAGCCTCCTCCCTCCTCCTGCTCTGCCTCCCCCCTGCCTGCCCCCTCGCCTGCCCCCACGCCAACGCGTGGGCCGTTGGGGAGGGGATGGGGGCGGTCTCTGGAGAGCCAGAAAGAGGAGGGGGGGTCTCATCCCAGGGCAGAGCCGGCCCCCAAACCACGCTCTGCTCCCAGCCCTGCAGACCCCACAAAGGACGGTTGGGGCCGCGTGTCCCCTGACGCTGACCACTTCCTCACTGGCAATGCTGTGCATTTACCGGGTTAAATAAAATGCGTGATTTAAATGAATTTCTCTGGTTGCCAGAACGTTGTAAGTCACATTCGCGGCTCGCTCTCTGTTGCCGGGTGCTGGGCGCCTCACCCAGGGGACATCCCTGGAAGGGGCAGGGGCTGGTCGGCTGGGCCTGACCACCGGGTGAAGGGGCCGGGTCCCAGGGTTGCGGGAGCTCTGGCTTCCCCGGCTGTCAGCCGGGGAGCCCTAGGGGCCCCAGAGGCTGTGCGGGGTCCCTGGGAAGAGGCCAGAGCCACCGCAGGGGTGTGGTTCCAGAGCCCCGAGGCTGCAGGGAATTGTTGCCAGGAGAGATCCCAGGGGAGCCAGCCTGCTTCCCACGCAGGGCCAATTGGGTGCTTATCCAACCGCGGGAAGGGATCCCTCCCACAAAACCCACACCAGCTGAGATGCGGGGCTGGGGCCGAGCCTGCAGCCACCCTGCCCCCACAGTGGCACGCCAGCCCCGCTCCAGGGCAGGCCCTTCCTCTTGCCTTCTGCCCTCCCTCCCTGGGCCTCAGCCCCCCTGGGAGCAGCTGACCCACCCCCCCCAACCCAGGGGCTCCCGTCATGGTCACCCCAGCCCTCGGGGACCTGGGTTAAAGACTCCTGGGCTGCGCCTGAGGCCTGCCCTGTGGACTCTTCTGAGGGAAGGAGTGGAAAGTGAATTTCTAACAGGCCTTCCAAATGTTGTCATGGTGATGCGGATCAAAGCCCCTGGGGGGGGCCTCCCTGTCCCCTCCCCACATAGGAGGCCACACTTCCCTTGCCTTCAGTGCGGGCACCTGAAGGACAGCCAGGTCAGTCTCAGGGGAATGGCCCAGGGGGCTGTGGATGGATGCCTGTAGCCCCCCCCCCCCCCAACTAGCTGGTGACGCCTTTGTCCAAGAGGTGCCACCTGCCTGTGAACACGGCGGTCCAGAAAGGGGCTGGGGACTGGCGGAGCCTCTGGGCCTGGCCCACAGACTGAACCCTTGCTCATGGCCTCCTCTGTCCCCTGGCCTTGGACGTGGGGCTGGGTGGTGCCGGTGCCTGGATGTGTGTGGGGGGGGACTCGGGGCCTGCCCCCCAAGATGCCAGCCCGTCTCTGCCCTGGACTCAGCTGTTCAGAGAGCCCAGACTTGTGCTGCCAGGCCCTCTGCACCCGGGTCTCCCGGCGGGGGGTGCGACCGCCCTCCCGGGAGACCTCCGACTTCCACCGACGGGCAGCTCTGTGGCCGTGGGACACCCATCAAAATGCACATAATTCTTGTCTATGGAAACCCCACTAAGTCTGGTAGCAGGCAGGTGACCACTGCCCCATCCACCTGCAGGTTCATTTCCACATTCCTTCTTCCCTGTGTCCGTGTGGGGCTCTGGTCGGAACATCTTACGGGTTTTGACAGGGAGTCAACCTTTACCTGGCACGAGCTCTGGCTCACGTGCGTTTCTTCACCTTTGGCCAGAAAACCGGAATATGTGCTTCCCTTCACCTGCAGCGACCCGGGCCCCATTGAACCTCAAGCCTTCCTGGAGCCCCAACCTCAGACCTCCCTAGAGGTTTTCCTGGGGGATCCTCAGCCTGTCTGGCTCCTGCTACCCCTCCTCTCTCCTCCTGGACCCGCCTGCAGCCTCCGCCTTGGCCCTGTTTCCTGCTGTCCTCACAGCTCTGCGATGGCAGGTGGGCTCCCCAAGGGGGGCGGGGCTTAGGTATGCTAGAATGATCCCACCCCCCCTTACTTCTGGAAGGAAGGAAGGAAGGAAGGAAGGAAGGAACAAGGAAAGAAAGAAACAAAGGAAAGAAGAAAGAAAGAAACAATGAA
The DNA here is from genome assembly GCF_024362965.1 of Panthera pardus. NCBI lineage: Eukaryota > Metazoa > Chordata > Mammalia > Carnivora > Felidae > Panthera > Panthera pardus. The sequence continues at coordinate 81,062,188 of NW_026527002.1, read as the reverse complement.
AGAAAGAAAGAAAGAAAGAAAGAAAGAAAGAAAGAAACAAGGAAAGGAAGGAAGGAAGAAACAAGGAAAGAGAAATAAAGAAAGAAACAAGGAAAGAAAGAAACAAGGAAAGAAAGAAACAAGGAAAGAAAGAAAGAAAGAAAGAAAGAAAGAAAGAAAGAAGGAAAGAAAGAAAGAAAGAAAGAAAGAAAGAAAGAAAGAAAGAAACAAGGAAAGGAAGGAAGGAAGGAAGGAACAAGGAAAGAAAGAAAGGAACAAGCAAAGAAAGAAAGAAAGAAACAAGAAAGAAAGAAAGAAAGAAACAAGGAAAGGAAGGAAGGAAGAAACAAGGAAAGAAAGAAAGAAACAAGCAAAGAAGGAAAGAAACAAGGAAAGGAAGAAACAAGGAAAGAAAGAAAGAAGAAAGAAAGAAAGAGGGGAAAACATAGATCAGTGTCTCTCATAAATATAGGTACAAAGATCCCTAACAAAATAGAAGCAAATAGAATGTCACAGTGTATAAAAATAATCATGTACTGTGACCGAGAGGCTTGTTCCTGGGGTGCAAGGCTGGCTCAGCATTTGAAAATAAGCAATGTAATTCACCATATTAGTGGGCCAAGACGATAAATCACATGATCATGTCTCTTGATACTGAAAGAGTAGTTGAGAAAATGTAACACTTTGGTCACGATAAAAACTTGCAGAAAAATAGGAATCGAGAGGAGTTCTCTCGACCTGATAGTCTACAAGAAACTTACACCTAACATCACACCAGTGGTAAAAGACCAAACGTTTTCCTCCTAAGATCAGGAATACTGGAAGTTCTAGCCACTGCAATAAAGCAAGAAAAATACATAAAAGGCGTACAGATAGAAAGGAGGAGATAACACTATCCTCATTTACAGATGACACAATCGTCTGTGTAGAAAATCCTAAGGAATTTACCAAAAAAACCCTTTCGAGCTAATAAGTGGGTTCAATAAGGTCACAAATGAGATCAACACACAAAAATCAGTTGTGTGGGGCGCCCGGGTGGCTCAGTCGCTTAAGCATCTGCCTTCAGCTCAGGTCATGACCTCACGGTTCGTGGGTTCCAGCCCCACGTCGGGCTCTGTGCTGACAGCTCAGAGCCTGGAGCCTGTTTCAGATTCTGTGTCTCCCTCTCTCTCTCTACCCCACCTCTGTTCATGCTCTGTCTCTCTCTGTCTCAAAAATAAATAAACATTAAAAAATTAAAAAAAAATCAGTTGTGTATTTCTATGTACCAGCAATGAACACGTGGAAACAGAAATAGAAATATCATTTACAGTTGCTGGGGAAAAAATGAAATACTTAGGTGTAAATTTAATAGAACATGTTCAGGCCTTGTCTGCTGGAAGTACAAAAGATTGATGAAATTCAAGAGGCTCTAAATAAAAGGGGCGACATACCATATTCATGGATTAGAAGAGTCAACAGGGTGAAGATGTCAATTCTCCACAAATTTATGTAAGTTTTAAGGCAACTCCTGTCAAAATTCCACAAGGACTTTTTGTAGCTAGGGACAAGATTCTTCCAAAATTCTAAAATTTACAGGAAAAGGCCAAGGAACCAGAATAGGTCCTAGACTAGCTGAAATCGTTTTCAAAAAAGAAGACTCAGGCGTGAGGGATCGATCTACCCACCTCTGAGGTTTATCACGACGTCGCTGCAGTGATCAAGACCGTGCAGAACCGGGGGCAGGAGGGGTGCACAGGTCGGTGGAACAGGACGCAGGACGCAGCACCCAGGCGGGGACCCCCGTGCGGCCCGGCCGGTCTGCCTGCCTTGCAGGGAGGACACGTGTGAACACCCAGCGCAGCTGGAAACCTCCCCCTCCCTCACCCTGTGGCTCCCACGACCCCACGACCCCCACAACCCCCCACCACTGTGTAGGCAGCCCCTCCTGGAGGCCCCCCATCCCTGACTGCACGCCTTGGGGAAGGGAGGGGAGAACGGGGATGGGACAGGCCCTGGCTGGGCTAATGGGGGCGTGGCCTGTGGTTGGCCTTTTCCCACCACTGCTGCACTGGGATTTGAACACAGCTCCCGTCAAGTTCCTCCATCGGGCCAACTTGCCTGGTTATTTCCCTTTGCTGAGCACACCTTCCCTCCTCTGTGCCAGTGGCTCACTTCTTCTCTGGAGACCGGCAGGGCCGCCCATGCCCACCAACTCTACGCAGGGAAAGGTCTCGTAAAGGGGTCTCTTCAAAACCTCTATGGCTTTGGGGAGACTGGGGGGTTCTGCATTACCATTGCCCTCGATGGGTTATCTGGGGTCTTAGATGACCCCTATCTTGCCTCCCTCCCTGCTTCATTTACATGTTTGAAGAGATAGTGAGTTCCCCAGCCTTGGAGGTAACCAACCAGAACCCGGAATGCCAGGGACGCTGTGGAAGGGACTTGTGTCAAGGAGGCAGGAGACTGGTCACGAAAGTCCTCTCTGGGCCCGAGAGAGCTTCTCCCAAAGCGAGCTGGTCCTTTGGAAGGAGCCTGCTGACGGGGTGGGGGGTAATTTCAGCCTTGGGGAGATGGCCAAGGAAAAAGTGAAGGAATCGTCAAGTGACTGTCAAACCCTGGGAGGTGGAGGGACATCACCCTCGTGGCTCGGCAGCTGTCACCTCACGCTGTCACCAAGGTGGTCCTTGAAGAAGCAACACTTTGTGATCAGAGCTGCTGGATTATTCACGACAGAGCAGTGAAGCATGACCGCCCCAATAACTTGTTGGTGATGGTGGGTCCCCTCCGCTTGGTGTCTGGGAGACCCGGCTGAGCCGGAGAGAAGCTGGTGACAGGCTCCAGGAAGATTGAGGGTCTGACCTCAGGGCCCACGCTCCTGGGGGGTGCCCGGCCCGCAGGAAGCCCTTGGAGGTGACGGTCTATTGTCCCGCGCATCATCTGGTCCCTGAGTGCCACTGACGTCGCTGCGGGGTACCGGGGGCCGGAGGTGATTTCGGGGCTTCACGGTCCAGTGAGGGGACAGACCCCAACCGGCAAACACAGTGCGAAGGAGGTGTCCTGGCAGTGATGAGGACGTGGTGTCCGTGGAGCCATTGACGACGGGGTCAGGCAGTGAGGTGGGAGAGGAAGGGGGTCCCCACGGAATCCCCAGGAACAATAACATCGACTCTGCAGGTCCCGCCGGCTTCCCGCTCTCAGCCACACGAGGCAGGAGGGGCACAGACTGTCTACACGGGCTCCGGGCTGCCCGCTCCGACCTCTGATGCTGTGAGAGGAAGACGCTCTCATCCGGGCAGGCTTGGGCCGCGTCGGCTGACCGCACTTCTGGCTGGGCCCTCCTTGGCTAGCTCAGGGACTCCTGACCAGGTGGGGGCGCTGCTGAGTGCCAGCCTCTCCAGGGGCCCCCAGGCCTGGACCCACACCTCTGCTCCCGGTCATACCGGCGGCCCCAGCAGGGAACCGTCTCAACAGCAACAGGCACAGAGGCCCTTGCCATGTCCCAGGCCATCGCTGGTGAGGCGGGGGGGCCAGAGGGGGGTGACAGCAGCAGCATTCGGAGCCAACACGCTCCGCCTCCCCCTGGTGGGGGGGTCTCCTTCTGATGGGGTTCCGTCAGCAGGGGAGGGGCCCAAGGGGATGGGCACAAGAGTGTCTCCACCTGATATGGGGACGCGGCTGACCGCCGGAGGGGCGAGCCCTGGCCTGGGGTTGCTTGGCTGCAGACATCTTGAAGCACCCCCCCCCCCCGGCCCCCCTCCGCCGGGAAGACTGCCCCTCCTGGCCTTCCCTCCCTCTCCATCTGCGGGCAGAGCAGGACCCAGAGCCGGGACCCGGGAGGAGAGTGTCGGGAAGGGCCTCTGAGGCCTCTTGCCTCGTCTCAAGTGCGGCGTGAAGCCCGAGTCTGATGGCGACCGGGCGCCGCCTCCCTGTGGCCGATACCCTGCTCCTTCCTGCTGCTTTGAACCCCCAGAAGCCTCCCTTCTGCCAAAAGGCAAAACCCGAATCCAAAGCCTTGCGTTTGCAAAGGATACTCGCCCCCTGCCCCCGCCGTGGGGGCCACATGCGGCCCCCCAAGCACCCCCTTCTCCGGGCTCCACCCTTGCACTCCGGCCCGGGACCGGCTTCCCCTGCTGTATGCCTTTGCACGCTGTTCCGTCCCTTCGCGTGCCGCAGTCTGGCAAGCTCCTCCCTCTGCTTCAGGCCCCAGCTCCAACGCCCCTTCCTCCAGGAAGCCTGCCCTGATTGTCCCCGGCAGACCTGGACGGTTTCCACCGGGCGCTTTTGAATGACTGTTGGTTTAGGAGTCTGCCTCCCTGGCAGGCTGAGCCCCCCCTTTCTTCCTTTCCCGAGCTGACGGGGGACAGTACATTCTGGGTGTTCAATCATCACATGTGGAATAAGTGAGTCAGATGGTGGCAGCCTGTCGCGGGGAGCCGTGGGCTGTGACGGGACTCAGCGGGGCCCGTGTCTTTCCCATCCCACCTCTTCCCCACAGGGAGGGGTCCGTCCATCTGAAGCCGTGAGGCCCCCACACCCTGCCTCCCCAGCTCCACGCGGACCTTGGGCGGCAGGGAGAAAGTCAGCCTGGTAAGGCTCACAGAGTCACCAACCGCAGGTGCAGAGGCGGCCCCTCCGTGGCACACGCTTGGGTTCCCGGGCTCCCCAGTGTGACCCCAGGGCTCCTGCGGTTCAGGGCCTCCCTCCGCCCAGGGGTCCCTCCGGGTGGGGGTGCCGGAGCCCCCTCACTGCTCCGTCTGCCGTCTCCATCTCTGTGCACCTGATTCCGGGTTTTCAAACTCCGGCAGTGACGGGTGCGTGCTGAGGAACTGACACCGGGTTCAGGGGCCGTGAGGACGTGCAGCAGGCAGGGGCCTTGTCAGCTGCAGCCCTGAGAGCAGATCCCCTCCGAGGGGCTGGAGGGTGGGCGGCCCTTGGACGGCTGCCTGGGAGGCCCCATGAGCCGAGCCTTCTCCGAGCACTCTGTCCACTCCATGCCGCGACTCGGGACCCCTCTGCCCCGGGCTGCCTTCCCCCAGTACCCTGCAGTCACTCACATGCAGCTCGACCTTGGCCACCATGGGGCTTGTCCCCACCTCTCAGATTGCTTGTCCTGCCCCCTTCGCCCCGCCCCTGCCACCCAGCAGCCACACAGCCCACCTGTCTCCAAAAGCCTCGCGGTTACGGTGTCGAGGTGGGATTCCTTCCCCCCAGCCCCACCCCGTGCCCCTCCCCTGCTCCCCACCGCTGCCATTGTCAAACCCCCCATGACCCCCCCCAACCTCGGCCTGCCCATCCTCGCCCCTCCTCTCACAGTGGTCCCCCCCAAGAGCACCCAGGGTCCTCTGTCCCTCTCTTGCCTCCTCCAAGAAGCCTTCCCAGGCTGCTCCTGATTCCACACCCACTCCAGGGTGAGGGCCATCCTCCTGCTTCCTCAGATTTTTGGCCCCCAGCCGCAGGGCGATGGCCACACCACGGGCACCTGCACTCTCCTGTCTAGAAATTGGTGCTTTGAGTCCTGGCCGCTGCTTGACTTGTGACGCGGGCTGTCACCGGCCTCGCCGGCTCCTGGGCAAATGCACCCTGGCCACCCTGCAGCCCTCCTTCTCCAGCCGAACTCAGGCCTGTTTCCCCCAGCCCCTTGCCTCCTCCAGGACGCCCCTTCCTGAGAGCAGGATGCCTCCCAGCCCCCATGCCGTGCTCCCAGCCTCGGGAGGGGCACCCACTGAGCACGGGGCCTGGGGGCACCAAGCCCCTGGGCTGGGCAGGCGCCTGCCAGTGGGGTGCTTCCCGGTGCCCCGGCGCCACCCACTTCCGCTCAGAGCCACCACTGGGCGGCTTTCTCTACCCTCCAGGTGGCTGCCCGCCCAGTCCCGGCGCGCCCGCGGCCCCTGCCTGTGGCCTTTCTGCTCAGAGCTCTGAAGCAGAGGCCAGCCACTGCCCAGTCCCTCCCCCCTGACCAGCCACTCTTCCCCAGACAGCCCTCGTCACCACAGAGACGGCACGTGCCACCAGAGGCCCGGGAACTGAGGTCCCCGTTCAGATGTGGGGCCCTCGAGGGCCACGTGCCCACAGTGTGGCCTGAAAGTTCGGTTCTACCTGACTGCGATCTGGAGGCGTTGAGGGTCTTTAGCGAGCTCCCCCCGCCCCCGCCCCGACACATCTCAGGGCCACTCTGGCCCCTCTTCTCGTGGCGAATGGTCCAAAGGGCTTGTGGGGGTTGGGAAAGCCCTTTATGTGTCCCTACAGTGCCTCAGAGCCTGGACAGGGCTTCATCAGGGTCCCCCACCGCACCCCGCCCTCCCCACCAACACCCTCCAGAGCTAAGAGCTGTGGGCCTTGACCAGGGAGCGGGGGGGCACAAGTGGGGAGACAAGTGCCCTCCCGGCAGAAGGTTCCTCGGGCCACAGCTTTCAAACTGCCCAACAAAGCGGCCGCTGCCTGTCCTGGGGGAGGCCTCATTCTGGGGCTTTCTCTCTACACCGGGCTCCCAGCCTCCCGATGGCCTCACAGATGGAGGCCTCAGGCCAGCCGCCCGCAGGGCCCCCGTTCTGAGCCCGGGACCCACCTCTCCCACGGCACTCATGGCAGGAACCCCCCCATTGGACCGCTTGTGGGGTCACCCCCAGCTTCCTTGGGGCCCCATCCCTTGTCAGCCCCTGCTGGTGGCTACGGTGGCCTCAAGGAGCCGGTTCGCATTGTACTTGCCCGCCTGCCTCTCCACCAGGGCAGCGGCGCCTTCTGGGGCCTCACCCCGAGCTCATCCGAGGGGAGGGGGCCTCTTTCTAACTCAGCGGTCTGCAGCCCTGGGATTTTCTCTGCCTGGGGAATTGGAGAGCCCCACTGTTGATCAGGGATGCCCTCGAGAGCGTCCCAGAGACAGTGACGGACCTACAGCACTCTCAAGGGGACCTCTTCCAGCTGCCCCCAGGGGTGGCTGGCGGGGGTGTCTCTGGAGGAGAAAGCTCTTACAATAAAAACTCTTAACAGGTCAAGGCTCCTCAGGGGAGTTACGCGGCACGCTGTTCTCGGGAAGGCTCAGGAGTGCACCTGCTGGTGGGGCTGGGGGGGGGGCGGGGGGAGTCCCGGGCGGAGGGCGCGGCCGAGGCCCCGTGTGGCAGTTGCCAGGGAGGGGACCCCTGGTCTGTCTCGGCCGGAGCCTGCTTTCAGTCACTGAGCAGCCCTGGGGGATGGTGAGGTGGGTGGGCGGGTGGGGGGGAGAGGATCCCTTGGGGAGCACTGCCAGGGAGGGGCTCGGCTTCCCCCGGGGGCAGGGGGTGTGGCTGCACCTCTGAGTGCCCCTCAAGGGGAGGCCATCACGGAATGCGCCCGTGGGCAGGTGGGAGCAAGTCTGCACCCGTTTTGTATTCTCGGGGCTTTGGGGGGCCTGGCCCCGGGCGGCATCCGGATGGTGGTGCCGGGGACACACGCCCTCGAGGGCCTGCATGGTGCTGGTCAGAAGCAGGCAGGGGTCTCTCCAAAGACGGGCCCCTCGAGCGAGGCCTGACTGCCGCTTCCCGGCTGCGACAAGGCAGGGTGGGCACCGCCGTCTCAGGCCTGTCTGTCCGGGTCAGCGTCCAGACCTGCCCAGGTCCAGACCAGCCACGCGCGCCCGGAAGGCCCTCAACTGCCCACGATGTCAGTTGGGGATGGAATTCTCAGGACAGGGTGGCTGTTTGGGAAACAGGGTCAGCCAGGGAAACGCGGTTTCTGGACCCACTTTCTCAGGAGACGTGTCCCCACTGAGCCCTGGGATCAGAGACTCGAAGACTCACGGAAGGAAGGCCGCCCGGAGGTATCCACCCCGACCTGAGGCACAGCTGAGCCGCCCGTAAATGCACAGCTGGAGCCACACCCACAGGCCTTTCGACATTTTTTGTTAATGTTTATTTCTTTTTGAGAGAGAGACAGAGACAGAGACAGAGAGGCAGAGCAGGAGCAGGGGAGGGGCAGAGAGAGAGGGAGACACAGAATCCGAAGCAGGCTCCAGGCTCCGAGCTGTCAGCACAGAGCCCGACGCGGGGCTCGAACTCATGGACTGCAAGATCATGACCTGAGCCAAAGTCGGATGCTTAACCGACCAAGCCACCCAGGTGCCCCCGCCACAGACCTTTCTAGATGCCCCCCAGCACTCAGGGCACCACACTCACAATCACAGACGATTTTGACAGGGGCCTCCAGTCTGCATGACGTCCACGGGGCCTCTGCTGACCTCCAAACGGCAGTGGGGAAAGCCAGACACACAGCTGCTACTGCCCCCGGCTGCGCGGTCTCCCTGGGTCACTGGAGGAAGGCCCTTCCGGGTCACCTCCGCCTGGCTTGGCTCCCAGCCCCGTGAATCCATAAATGTCCTCCAAGTCTCCCCCAGGCTTTCTCGGAGAATAAACCCTTTGCCATCTGGTGGCGGCCTGTCAGGGCCTCTAGGGCTGGGTGACCTCGAGCCGTCACTGCCTCCCAGCCGCTCAGATGTCTGCAGGACGCTGCTGGTTTGTGCAGGGGCTGGGGATGGGCTGGCGTCCTGCCCCCCTGTGAACCTCTCCCAACACCGGCCTCTCCCAGGCCTGAGCAGAGCCCCACCCTCGAGGCCGGGGCCTGACCCCTCCCTGTCTCCTCAGGGTCCCCGGACCTCGGAACACAGGTTGCAAATTGTTGCAAAGGGTACAGGAAACAGAATCCCCTGGAAGCCCGACACCCCGAGATGACTTTTGACTGTAAATCTGAGTCATCGAATTTTTTTATTCCCTGTGGGCTCCTAAGCATTTCCCCACGTCGTTGAACAGTCTTTAGAAACCCGACTTTTGATCACTGCCCCTCCTTCCTCTACTTTGGAACATAGCTTTTTAAATCCATGAAGCACCCTCGAGTAGGTAGATTTTTCATGCATTTCTCTTTTTCCAGAGATTAAATTCCCAGAAATGTGCACCTGTGTGCACTCTGGGGGTCTTAGCTGAGATTCCCTCTCTTGGGGGCTGTTATCTTTCACAACCTTTTAAACAGTCTTTACTTGTGAATAACATCTTTTACACGAGATTTCGTGGATTAGCCTGAAGCTCGCCTCTGAGTTGATTCCCAGCGTCCCCGAAGCGTGTGTTTAGCAAGGCAGGCTCCCCGTTGGGACCTTATGGCCCGGGGAGGGAGGCATTAAGGGAACCCCGGGGAGGAGTGGGTGGGGGCCAGAGCAGAGGGCCAGCAGGTTAAGGGAGCACGGAGTGGAGGGGTATGCAGGCGACAGGGAAGGCGTGCTCCGGGCAAAAGTAGCTTGTGCAAAGGTACAGGTAGGGTTCTGAGTGTGGACCCTGGGGACCAGGCAGGGAGCAGCAGTTGACAGGGTCCTGGGGGCCTGGGGTGGTTCCTTCCTTTGAGAGCAGTGGGCAACTCGGAGGGTGGGTCCCTGCACCTGGTGGTGGTGGCGGGAGAGGAAGGGCCCTGCAGGTGGGGGGCCACCCCTGTTGGGGGAGATCAGCGAGCAGCGGGGGAGCCCATGCTCTCCCCTCCCCCAGCTGCTTTCCTACCTAGCTGACCTCTGCCGTCTCTGGCCGAATCATCCTCTTTGGGATTTGATTACTTCGGGGCCCCTGAACATTACTTCCTGGGGTCCGCTGTCCCCTTCACGGACTTTGGGGTCTCACCTCACCCACTCCAGGAAGCCTCCCAGGCCTGCTCCCACTATCACTGCCAACAACCTGGCCCCCACCCCAGGCTGGGAATGGGTGACAGTGGCCCTTGTCTCACCCATGGACAGGGCTTTGGGGACCAGTTCAACCTGGGGTTCAACCTCCAGGAAGAACTCTCTCCCCCAAACACCAACATCCTCCCGGCCAGAACCCATAGCCAGAGTGCAGGTCACAAGGGCCTTGGAGGAGGTGAGCGCCTGTGCATGGGGTGTTGAGGGCGCCCTCAGGAGTGTATCACCAAGAGTCAGGCGGGAGCAGAAGCAGGGCCTGCTGGGGTCAGGAAGGAGTCTCGGGGACCCTAGATGAGGGAGCAGCCAGCTCAGACCAGGGTGGGGAGGGAGGGGGCTGACGCGGGCCCCGAAGCGACAGGGTGCTGAGGGTCTGGGCGAACAGGGGGGTCAGATGTTGGGATCTGGGGTGCCGGCTGCAGGTGGCCCCGGGACGGAGGGCAGGGCTGGGCTGTGGCTGTCGGTTGTCACCTACTCCAGGCCTGTGCACGGGACACCGGACATCTGTCGAGTGAGGGAAGGAGGAGCAGGGGTACTCGGGAAGCACAGGAGGCTCCCCCGAGAGCCGACTGGCACCCCTGTTCCCTGGCGCTGTGCCGGTGGGTGTAAGAGCCCAGACGGACAGGGCCCCTGCCCCTGCTTGGGGAGAGGCTTTCTCTGGCTCACCCTCAGGAGCACCTGCTAGAGGGCACGGACTCACGGGTTCACCTGCCTTCACGTATTCCTGTACACACTGGGGACTTGGGGTGCGGACACCCCTGCCTCCGGTGGGGAGGGACCCAGAGCGGGGCCCCAGCTCTCCGGGAGACTGAAGCAGAGGCCGGGAAGAGAGACTTGGGCTCAGGAGATGCGCGAGGCTCCTTTTGGGGCCCAGGGAGAGAGGGGGCAGTGGGCGGAGGAGAGGACAGTTTTGGGGAGTCACCAGGAGTTAAGGTGGAGGTGGGAGGGGTCAAAGGGCCGCCAGAGCCCTAGTGTGGCTGATGGTCTTGGAGGCGCTCTCTCCCGGAGGAGGAGCCTCTGGGCCAGGGTCCTGGGGGAGAGCACTTGCGGGGGGCCCAGCCCAGAGAGGGGTGGCCCGGAGCCCAGACTGGCAGCATCGGGGTCCCCTGGATGCTTCTTAGAAATGCACATTCTGGCCTGTCCCGGGCCCTCTGAACCAGAAGGTGCCCTGGAAGCGGGCCCTTCGCCATCCCCTCATGCTGGGGAGCCTGGTGGAAGGGTGGGTGGGTGTGGACGGCCCAGGGAGACGTGACGGCAGAGGAGGGCCCCGGGCTGCCATGAGGCTGCAAGGCCGGTCAGGGCACATGACTCTTCCACACAGGCCCAGGTCAGAGGGGGCGGTGGGTGTCTGGGCTCTGGTCCCCCTGCATCCTGGGAAGGCTCTGGTGAAGCTCCTTTGACCCTCCACGATGCCCCTGGGCTGTGGGTGTCTGGACAGTGGGAGGCCCGATTCGGGATGTGGAACCCGAGCCTCTGGGAGGGGGAGCCTGGGGCTGGTGAGGACCCGATGGCCTTGAATGTCAGCTCATCCTTCCTCCTTCCCTAGGTCCCCAGAGCTCACGGAGCTGCATGACTGAGGGGGCCCTGGTAGGTTGGGGTGACTGACTGGGGTAGGGTCCTGATAAGGTTGGGGCAACTGAGGCGGGGGCCCCAGTGTGGTGTGGCCTCTCTTCGGCAAGTCTGACTGGTCCTGCCCTCTGTCCCCGCGCCAGAACCTGCTCTCCAGGGAGGTGACGCTGTCCATGGTGGCCATACCCAGCGAGGGTTTCTCCTGTCCCCACTGGAGGTCCAACTGCCTGTCGCCCGAAGGGGAGCAGAAGCTGGATATTGGTGAGCAGGTGGGCTGGGGGCTGTGGGGATCGGGGGCCCAGTGGGCGGTCTCTGGACAACACTGTCCTGGTCCCCTCCAGGCTCGGAGCACGTCCCTTCCCCCGGCCGTTTGTTTCAGGTCACTTGGCTTCCATTTGCCAAGTGTCCGCTCTGTGCAGGGTGTGCGTGCAGAGCCAAGGGCGGCACGGAGGGTGCCGTGGTCTCGTGTCTGCCGGGTGCTGAGGGCCGCCTCCATGCACACCTGACAGAAACTTCTGGAAGGGCTTTGTCTCTGGAGTCTGACAAAGCAGGTGAGGCTTGCTCTGGAGGCCTTGCTCTCCCTGCCGGCCTGCAGCACCACGGAGGACCACAGCCGCCCAGGCCACCCCCAAGAAGAGACCAGGGTCCACAGCTGCTCGGGGGCAGGTCCGGGGGGGAAGGGCACTGGCTCTGTGCCACCGGCTTCCTGTGGCCCTGACAGGGAGGGGCAGGGTGGTCCCCCACCTGCTCTGGGGGCACAGGCCCCTCGAGAGTGCTGTAAACACGAGCATTTGTTGTTTATTTGCGGTTCTCGTGCTGGGCACGAGATTCCCAAATCTAATAGATTCCCAACAAGCTCTCATTGAATGAATGAATGAATGAATGAATGAAACAGCAGATGGACCCAGACGGCAGCGGGTCAGCACCACGAGTGAGGCCACCTCACAAGCCGCCTTAAGCCTGGGCCCGGCGCTGGCTTCGAGCGGTGGCCCTGGCTGTGGGTGTCAGCCAGGGCTGGGGGGGGTCCTGAAGCGGGGTGTGCTTGGGCCCACCAGCAGCCCCGAGACCGTGGGCCACCGGGCGATGCTGGCTCCTGGCCCGCGGTAGGGAGCGGCAGCGCGGGACCCACCCTGCGGCTGACCCCAGGCCTGACTTTGTTTCCATTCCCAGGGGGGCGCTGGCCTCGCACCCCCCACTCCCGCTTTCTCCTGATCAAAGCGGCACTGATCACCTCTGTAAACCGTGTTGAAGGATTTGGTTCTCAGAAGGCTCCCAGGCTGTGCCTCGTGAGCCGGGAAGCTGGTCGTCCGAGTGGCTCGGAACACGGTTTTGACGTACGCTCGAGAAAGGAGTGCTGTCATCTTTCAAAGAGGACGGGTCCCTGCGTCCACCCCCAGTGCTGGGATGGCGTCTCCACCCCTCGCTCCTCCGCACCTGTGCCTCGACAACCTGGCGGGAAAAGTCCTGTCTCCTTGTGGTTTTAATTTGCTTTCCTTGTATCGCTGCTGAACGGCCTTCTCATCTCTTTACTGGTCACCAGGGTCTCTTCTGGGCGCCTCTCCACCCCTTCCCCACGGTGGCTCAACGCTCTCCTGACCTAGAAGGGTCTGGAGCATCGATACTGGCCTTCTGTCGTAGACGTCCCGTGAAGACGTCTCCTCAGTTTACCGTTCCGTGGGCTGTAACGATGGCTTGGGCCCTAAGCCGACGTCGCTGACTCTAAAAGCGTTTTCCCTTTTGCCTCTTTGTGTCATATTCAGAACCTCTACTCTGGGGTTTCCAGGTAACAAAGCCACGTCTGCTCGGCATGTTCACAGCTGCCATTCGGAAATTCAAGCTTCGTAACTGCCTGCTATTTATTTTGGTGTGAGAAGTAGGGCAGGGACGTAGGTTACTTTTTTACTCCAAACGATGAGCGACTCCTTTGGGACCGCGTTCTCCTGGGCTGGCGTTTTGTGCGTTCCCGTCACGAGGCGTGTTCTCTTCGCCTGGCTGGCTGGGCTCTGCGGCGGGCTGTGCCCTGGCACCCGGGGCGGCGTCTGCCCTCTGTGTTTTGCCTCCTGGCTGCGCTCACACCGGTTTCCCTGCAGACGCGTTGTCAAGAAAGTCCTTTGGGCCATGTGACCGAAGGGCACGGCCGGAGCCAGAACTGGGGGGTCTAGGCTTCCGTCTGGTGCCCCGGCACCAGACTGCTCTTCTGTCCTCTGCAGAGCACCTAGGCAGGGCGAGCACGAGCAAGCCCCCCAATGACGGACCCCTCTGGGAGGAAGCGCTCGTCGGCAAAATCAGGACCATGTCGGCCTTGCAGAAGAGCCAGGCGTTGGAGGCCATCCAGCGCCACATCCGGGAGCACACCCAGGTGGGAGCCCAGGAGCCCTGCTCGTCCGTGCGGGACGCTACCTTCTGCCACTCCAGGGCTCACGGGGTGAGCCCCGAGGCCCGCACTGCCGCTTGGCTCCCGCCGGCCTCGGCAGCCCCCGAAGCCTCTGACCTTCAGGGACGTGTGGCAGAAGGTGCCGGGATGTAGGAAGGTGTTGGGCCACAAGCGGAGGGGCAGGTGGGGCACAGAGGCCCTGCCAGCTGGTGCTCAGACGTTGTCACTGGGGCCTGGCGGCAGGTACGGGCCAGGGAGCCACATGGAGCCAGCCAGCCTGCCCCCGGCTCTAGGCCCCGGGGACTGGAGAGGACCGGGCGGTGTCTGGCCCACCTCTGTGCCAGGGGACCTCCCAACCTGTGGGCCGCAGGAGGCTCCCCAGCTCAGGACTCCTGCCATCGTGGGGGGCCAGGCCCTGCTTTTCCCTGACGCCCCACACACTCTGGCCTGTTCAGCGTGAAGGCCTGAGCCACCACTGGCGGTGGCTGAGCTCCCAGGTTGGGTAGGGCCCCCTCGGCCCCCGTCCTCCACCTTCCTGCTGCAGAGTCTTCAGGAGTTCAGGGCCGACAGACAGAATTGAGTAGCAGGGACAGCAGCACGGACGTGTGCCTAGAGGGAGACGGGCTCTAAGCACACACACAGCTTGGCTTCGGGCCCCTGGAACCTGGCTGATGGCCAGGTTCCTGCTCTGCTTCAGAGCAGGGGAGGGAGGGACATCCGGCCAGTGGGAAGAGCCCGTGCAAAGGCCCTGAGGTCAGCAAGATGGCAGCATGAGAGGGCTGGGGGACACTGGCAGGGCCAGAGTGTCACAGGGTCCCCAGCCAGCTTAAGGGGTGCAGGGGTGTCCCGCAGGTGGGGGGCTGCCAGGGACCAAGCAGAGGTGGGCACAGCCCTCTGGCAAATATCTCCTTACCCTTTTGGGGAGTGGTTTGTCTTCTCTGCTCACCCACAGGTGCCCACCCCGAGTTTTCATCCCTGGGGTTTCCCAGCGGATGCAGGGGTCCAGCTTCCCCCGGAGGGTCGGGTGGGGCCTGAACACTGTGTCCCGCCCACAGCTCATCAGGAAAGAGGTGCCCAACGCTGGCCTCCAGGAGCTCCTGGCGGCCTTGAACCTAGAACTCAAGCAGCCTTTGGAGAAGGTCAGTGCCTGGGGTGGGGCTTCCCGGGGTCTCCCACGTGTGTGCTCAGAGCCCCCGGGAGGCTGTGACTGCAGAGAGCCCGCGGCCGCTCAGGCCCCTTCCCTGCTTCCCAAGTGATTGTCGCCATCTGAAGCCCTGCGCACACGGACGACGCCGGGAAGGCACGAGGGGTGCTGTTGCAAGGGGACGGCGGCCTCGGGGCCACTTCGTGTTCGCTGAGCCCTGGCTCCCAGCCGGCCAGGCCCTCTTCCGGGCCCCAGGGGCGCGGCCGGGGCAAGGACGGCAGGCTTACGCTCTAGTGAGGGAGCCACGCTCGACAGTGGGGTCATCGGTGACAATCAGGAGTGCACTCTGTTCAAGTTGTGTTGCCCGATGTAGAAACTACACATTTTCATCGGGAGAAAGATAAAGGGGAATTCCGGAACACCCTGAACGCAGCCTCCTGCGTCCGCAGGAAGTGAGGCTGGGGGGCAGGGGGGTGCAGCTCTGCCCGGGACACCTGAGGCGGGCGGGAGGGGAGGTCCCCTGTGACCGTTCGGCCCTGCACAGGACGGCGCTCAGGCTCGGCTTGGGTGTGCCCGGGGCGGGGTGGGGGGGGTGGGAACCGCGGGAGCCTCCGGGGAAACCGAGGCACCGCAGCCCACACGGCGTCTGGGTACCGCCCTGCAGGACCCACGAAACTTGGCGCTCAGGGTCTGGCTGCAGCCCCAGGCGCGGTGAAGAAGCCGTTCAAGGTGGGCGGGGAGGGGGTGCTGCGGTGGCCCCCGCGCCTCCTGCGGCCTCAAGCAGACGGTGGGCGCAGCAGCCTGAGGCAGGAGCCGCGCAGCTCGGGAAGGTGCTCAGGACAAGCTCCGCGAATTCACTCGCCCCTCGCCCTGCGGTGGCGGCGCCCCTGTCCCCGTGCCCCGTCCCACACCCCCTCCTCCCTCCCCCCAGACCTTCCTCTTCCACTTTTACGGGCTGATCCTCCGAGAGTGCGACTGTGCGGACCTGGTGAGGAGGCACCTGGCCGGCCTCCTGGAGCTGTCCCACCAGTCGTCCGGCCAGCGGGAGGTGGGTGGCAGCCCTCGGCACCCCCGCCCCTCCGCCCCGCCCCCCGCGCCGCCCCACCCCCCGCGCGGACGTAGCTGCTTGACGGCAGATGGGCACCCCACCCTTCACGCCACGACCTGGTGGGGCTCCCGCGGCCCCCGGCGCTGTGCCGAGCGACAAGGGGCTGCGGTGCGGGTGCCGCCTGGAGGTGACCTCGGGCACCTGTCCGCGGCCGAGTCCTGGTTCCATCCCGCCCCGGCGGCCCCAGTGGGACACACGCCCTTCGGGGCCCCCGGGAGGGTGGGGAGGAGACGGCAGGCCGCGTCCAGCACTGCCGCGTGGGGACGAGCTCACGGCGTCTCTGGCCCACAGGGCATTGCCGTGGCGGTCGGCATCGTGTCCTCCACGCACATGCAGGAGGTGTGGGCCGCGCTGGAGCACGTGGGCCGCACCAGGTTCCTGAGGACTGTCTTCACGTCCTCAGACAGCCAGGTCGAGAGGGCAGTGTGGGGGCGGCAGGAGCCAGAGGGCCGGGATTGGTGCAGGCGTGCTCTGAGCCTCAGTTTGCTCGTTGGAAACGTGGGGGTGACCCCTGCCCTGCCCACCTTCCCGAGGGGTTGGTGTGTGGGTGTCAGACCTCCGTTCTTGCTGCGGCCGGGGAGTTTTGAGCCTTGTCCTTGGGGCCCCACACGGGATCCAGAGCCTCCGCCGGGTCTGACGGTCGGGAGCCGTGTGGCCTTGCCTTGATTTTCAGGTGGGGCGTGTGGCCCGGGTCCTGTGTGTCCACGTGTGCACCCACCCTGGGGGTTTACTGGAGCATCTGTGCTTTGCTAGTCCTGGGCACCCCGCTGGGAAGAGACATGAGCGACAGAGACCCCCCCAGACGAGAAGCAGTACCTCCAGCCAGAGGGCGGGGAGCCCGGGGCCCGGGGCCGCGGTCCCGAGGCGCACGCGGGGAGGGCCCTCCCACGGAGGGCGGCGGGTAGAGAGCTGATTCCCCAGGGGCCACCACTCTGTCCGCAGCAGCCGGAGCCGGACACGCACTGGAGATGGGCCGGCAGCACCTCCCTGCTCTGCTACGGGCAGATGGCTGCGCGCGCCGGGGCGCAGATCCTGCCCTGGGTGGACAACATCGTGTCCAGGATGGTGTACTACTTCTCCTGCAGCCGCTATGTGAGCGCGGCCGCGTCCGGGGCGGCGGGGGGGGGGGGACCCGGGGGGGGGGGGGCGCGTGTCCTCTGCCGGGGCCGGCCCACTGACCCTCCCCGGACTCCGCACGGACAGGACAACATCCTGAAGACGAGCTTCCTTTCGGCGACCATCATGCTTTTGAAGGCTCTCAGGCAGAACAGCACCCCGAGCTACAAATTCTCTCAGATCCCAGAGCTCATCCAGTGCCTCCTGGTGAGCGATGCCTGCGGGGGCTCCCGGGGGCTCCCAGGGCCGCCAGCGGGACCAGGAGGCTGAACCGACCGGGCACTCTGACTCGCCCCCCCCCTCCCCCCCCACCCAGCGCATCCTTCAGAAGGAGCCCAACTTCCTGGCCACCCTCTTCCGGGAGAAGATCATATTGGTCATCGTGGGACTGAGGTAACTCTCCTCGGGGTCCAGAACGAAGACAGGCCAAGGCATTGCGTGGGGGTGGGGGTCCACATGTCACATGTGAGGAGACGGGATGTGAATAGGGGACCAGGAACACGGGGCTGGCCCTGCTGAGGCCACGCACCGTCAGCCTCGTCTCCTATCCAAGACGGGTCGTTCATGTTGACACAGACCGATGCCCAACCTGGTCACACACCAAATCCAGGCCTCAGTCACAACCTGAGCCTGACCCTGGGCCACACGCTGAACCTCGACCTTGACCCCGGTCACATTCTGGGCCCTGATCCTGGTGACACCCACTCGTAAATCTTAAGTTGTGTAGGCCTCTCCCCGCTGGGAATGCATTTCAGCCTGGTGTCTCATTCCTGAACCGTGGGCTCTTGTGAAAAAGTCCAGAATCTTCTCCGTGTTTCTTCCAGCAACCTGCGGCCCAGTCTCAAACCCATGGTCAAGTCCCAGATCCTGCACACCTGCCTGCAGAGCCTGTACAGGCTCCCACCCACGGAGACGCTCAGGAGCAGTTTACCTCTGTTGGACGTGGCCCCAGACGTCACGGTGACTGCCTGTTCCTGTCTCTGGGTGCTGGGTTCCGGGTGCCGGGCCGGCCTGCCAAGCCCTGGCCGCGTGTGTGAGCGAGGGGAGCACCGGAGAGAGCTCGCCCGGCCTGGGTTTCTTCCCGGCTTCGCCACAGGCTGGTCTTGACCTTGGAGCCCGAGTCTTGAGTTCTGCCCTCAAGTGGGGCTCTGGTGTCCATGCCGCCCCCTGAGGTGCTGTGATTCAGATGGGACAAGGAAGTGACAGCACTCCACAGATGTGTGCCGCTTCCGGCTGCCTATTCAGCAGCTTCTGCTGCCCGAACAGGGCTAGCGTTTCTTCCTCGGGTGGGGCAGACAGAGCAGCTCGGATCCCCACCACTGGCAGGCCCAGCGTGGGGTCTCCTCCCAAGACCCTGCTCCCTACCTGGAACCCCCCGGTGGCCGGGGACACACACATGCACCCACATGCCACCAGCCAAGCTCCTGGGAGTCCCCCGTCAGCAAGAAACAGCAGGCCGGCGTGGAGATGAGCCACGGCAGGGACCTGAGCTGTGGCCAGGCTGGGCTCCCAGGGAGCAGACCGTGGGCCCAGAGTTGGGGGTACACTCTCAGGAGAGGCCCGGTGGGGAGCTGAGAGGGTGGGGTGGGGTCACAGGAGAAGCATACTCTGGTGCGGCTCGGGGAGGGCTCAGCCGATCCCCTGGGAAGCTCTGGTACCGAGGGAGCTCAATCGTGACATCGGCCGGCCCATCGCTGGCCCGTGGACAGCCCGCTTCGAGGGAGCGTGAGCTTGGAGGTCAAGTCCTGAGCGTCCAGCAGCCGGGAGTGGGTGCCTGGCCCCCGACTCTAACATCTAATTGGAGCCCTGTCCCAGGAAGGAGGGGCCGGGGCACCAGAGGGGAGGCCACGGGTCGTGACACATGACACGGGGGGGAGCTGGGTCTGGGTGACAGATTTAACAACCGAAGTGTCACTGCCACGCAAAACATGGCACTTTTCCAAGTGAGTGGTTCTACACGTTTTGACCTGGATTTGTGAACCTATCCTCAAAGCCAAGATGAACACGTTTATCACCCCCAAAGCCTCTGTGTGCCACCACGGGACTCCTCTTTGCTATTGTCATCATAGTTGGTATCTTGTAGAATTTCACGCAAGTGGGATCATGGGGGTTCTGCTTAGCTTTGCCTGGACGCTTCCCGATCAGACGACCTGGAGATTCGTCTACACTGCAGCCTGACGGACGGCTCATTCCTGGTTCCCGTGGCACGGTATCTGACTTTTCGGATGCCCACCGGGTGTCGATGTGCTCGCCGCACGAGGGGCACTGCTAGTCAGGCTGCTGTGCACACTTGTGTGCGGGTCTCTCTACAGGCCTGGATTCTGTTTTTTGGGTAAACACCCAGGACCGGACGTCTGGGCCATAAGGCAGGTGTGCGTTTAACTTGCCAAACTGCCTTCTAACCGGCTGTGCTGATTTGACTGCCACCAGCACGGACAAGAGCCCTGCTCCTCCCACATCCTTGTCAACACACGGTGTAGTCGGTCGTAAGCGCTGGCCATTCTCCTGGGTGTGCACTGGTGAGTGGTGGTTTCGGTGTTCGTGTCTCTACTGAGAGGAGCATCCCCTCGTGTGCTTTTGACCATCTTTGTATCTTTTTTTGGTGAGCTGTCTGTTCAAATCTTATGCCTCTTTAAAAAAAATTTTTTTTAATGTTTATTTTTGAGAGAGAGACAGAGCACGAGTGGGGGAGGGGCAGAGAGAGAGGGAGACACAGAATCCCAAGCAGGCTCCGAGCTGTCAGCACAGAGCCCGACGCGGGGCTCAAACCCACGGACGCAGGATCGTGACCTGAGCCGAAGTCGGACGCTTAACCGACTGAGCCACCCACGTGCCCCTCTCGTGTCCAATTTTTAAGTTGCATTATTTATTAGTTTCTAGAGTCCCTTTTAGAGTTGCTATGGGGGTCCTTTATCACACAGGTGGTCTGAACGTATTTTCTCCCGGTCCCCAGGCTTTCTTTTTGTCTTAATGGTCTTTTCCGAAGAGCGGAAGCTCTCGATTTTGAGGTTGTTCAATGTATCTGTTCTTTCCTTCGTGGGTTGTGATTTTGCTGTTGTATCCAGGAATTCTTTCCTTAGGCCAAGGCCGCAAGGATTTTTCTCTGCTTTCTTCTGGAAGTTTTACGGTCTTAGGTTTCACACTGAGGTCCGCGATAGGTTCTGAGCCAACTCTTATCTGCTGTAAGGAACGGCCTGAAGCTTAGCTCGTTGCGCATATACGGACACCTTGGTTGTTCAGGACCCATCCGGGTCCCAAGTTCGCCTCTGTTGAAAGCCAGCTGACTGCGTGTCTGTTTCCGTTTCTGCCTGTTTATTCTGTTCTGAGCCGTGTCTGCCGATGCCACAGTGATGTTGGTCCTGGTAGCTCCACAGGAAGGGGTGAAGGCCCCCAACTTGGCTCATCTTTTTCAAAGCTGTTTTCTGCTCTCCCGGGTTCTGTGCACCTCTGCACGAATCGCAGAATGAGTGGCTCAACCTCGAGTGAACGGCACCCTGGGGTTTCGATTGGAGTTGCACCCAATCTACAGACCGACTTGGGGAAGACTGACACGTTAACACCGGTTTGTGTTGCGAGCTGGGCGCTGGCGCACCTCTCCGTTTAATTAGGTCGTCTTCAAACCCCCCAGTTGCGTTGGCCGGTTTTCCGTGTGCTCGCCTCGGACGTCTTTTGTCAGAGCCTTTCCTCTCTCTATTTTCTTCTGATATTGCCGATGATATTTAAATTTTTAGCTTTCAGTTGCTCGTTGCTGGTTTATAGGAACACAATCGACTTTTTTCGTATGTTGACTTTGTGCCCGAAACCCCGCTACACCGCGTGTTAGCTTTTCAGAGCCTTGTGTAGATTCCACAGGGTTTTATACGTGACTTGTGTGAACAGTCTCCTTCTTTCTTGTCAACGGGGATGGTGCTGTGCTGTCGCCCTCCTACCCCACCGCCCTTGCCAGGACCCGCCGGTGGTGGGAAGAGACACCGCGTTGTTCCTGACGTGATCAGGAATGCATCCGTCTTCGCCATCGAGTCTGCTGTTGCCGTGACTTGCTGTGGGTTCTCTGATGCTCTTAGTTAGGTGGAGAAAGTTCTCTGCTAGTCCTGCTTTTCGGACAGTGCTCATCAGGATGGATGTTGCATTTTGCCCACTGCTTTTGCTGGGTCTATGCAGATGATCAATTTTGATATGCTGTTTTCATTTTCACTCAGTTCAACGTACTTCCTGGTTTCGGCTTCAGTGCTGGGGGAATACGCCCAGGGGCGCCGTCTGAGGAGCCCTGGGCTGGGCAGCGTGCCCACAGCAGCATCGGGAGCTCACTGAACTCTGCCCCTGTTCTGGGAAATTAGGGGCAGATTCAACACCCTCAGCGGTTAGGACCTGAGGCCCGGCAGCCGGGAGGGCACTGTGTGTCCCCACCAGGGACCGAGTGGGGACCAGGCCTGGAGTGGACATTATAATCATTTCCGCAGGCCCCGCAGGGAAGGGTGACCGAGCCCTCACGGGGGCGAGTCCCAGGGCACCAGGGGAGAGATGGGCGAGGGTGTCGGCCAGGGAGGGCCACGGTGCTGGCGGGTCGCCCCCCGGGGAGTGACACCAGGCCACCGGCCCCGCCAGGCGCTGTACCGGAAGTCGATGCAGGCACTGGACCTGCTGTTGCAGAGCCTCATCTCCGAGAACAAGAGTGTGGACGAGCTATGCTTCATCCTGCAGGTGAGGCTTGGGCTGGCGGGGGGCGCACGACTGGGGCTCCGCCCGCCCGGGGTGTGTCCCTCGGACACAAAGGCGGCCAGGTGTGCCCCACGCCGCTGACCCGGGGGCTCTCGTCAAGACAGGGGTGGGCGTTTCAGAACAGCCGAGGGCCCTGCGAGGAGAAGGTGACCCTGGCTCATCTCCGGGCACCGCCGTGGGCAGGGAGGAAGTCCCAGGGATGGTCCGCGGGCTCCCGCACAGCCGTGCAGACGTATGCCCTCAAACACCCTGGCTTCCCTCTGGGCGCAGACCCGGCCTCGCCCCGGGGAGCTGAGCCGGTGGCCGGGCACGGACGGGCGAGCCATCTGGTGGGCACGCCTGGCTGCGGCCGGCCCGCCATCGCTCCGCGTCCCAGCGGCCACGTCCGGGAGGGGAGGGTGGGTCCGTGCGCTGAGCCGGCCTCGGGCTCTCCTCTCCCATCGCAGCACATGGAGCCGTGGCTGAGGTCAGACAGCAGCCACGAGCGCCAGCGGGCGGTGCAGACCATCTTCCTGTTCCTCAAGTACGTGGTGGACTACGTGGGGCTCACTGTGAGTCACCTCGCCTGGCACCCTCGGGAGGGCAGCCAGGAAGGTGGGCCTGAGCCCAGAGAGGGGCCGGGAGCCCCCATGGCGCGGCTGCCTCCGTGCTGGGCACCCCGGCCCTCGTTCCTGATTCTCGCGGCCGTATTCACGGAGCGTCTCGGCTGCTAGGCACGGGGCTGGGGGGCAAGACGCAGGCCCCGGGGTGCCCCCAGTCCCGGGGCAGGGGTCACAGTTCAAAGAGGGCGGCGGGGGGAGCTCGATGGCCAGGCCGCCTCAGAGCAAAGACTTGAAGGAAGCGGGGAAGGGAGACCGGTGGCGGGGGAGGCGGTCCCGCCGTGGGACGAGGGCCTGGGGGCGCCCTGCCCACGAGACACCTGGCGGCCGGGCCTGGCCTCGCTCACTGCCCGCCCCTCCCAGGAGGAGGCCACCCCCTCCATGCTGGGCCACCAGATAGGCCTGCTCATGCTGCTGTGGAGGGACAAGGAGCCCGTCACCCAGAGCCACGCCCACCAGTGCGTCTACCTCCTCCTGCAGCTTCTGACCCAGCAGAAGGGTGAGCTGGGAGCCCCCCACCTCAGGGGCGCTGGCCGCTTGGCCGCCCCAGGCCCCCTGACTCGGTGCCCCTCGCCAGGCAGCACGTCGAAGTTCATGTATTTGAATAAAATGAAGAACTTTGAAGCAAATGCCAGGAGGGAAACAGAAATGAAGTTCTACGACCTGGTGAAGGTGGGGCCCGAGCCGCGCGCAGCCCCAGGCTGTCCGGGAGTGGGGGCCTCTCCGGCCTCCACCTCCCTGCCCATTCTGCAACCTGCGCAGGGGAGCTGGGGGGCGGGTCAGGCGTAGCCGGGACGTGGATGCTCTCTTGCAGGGAAAGCACCCCATCACTCTGCCCCTTGAAATCTCGGCCTGCACCCTCCCGCCCGTGACTTGGAGGTGCGGCAGGGCCCCTCTGGAGCCCGGTCCTGAGGCTCTTGCTGACCTCTCCCTTCTCGGCCCCCACTCCTCTTGCGGCCTCACCCCTGGGGCCCCTCACTAGGGCGACAGCTGGGTTTGCCTGAGGCTGTCCCGCGCTCACTACTCATGCACAGTCCCGGGCAAGCAGCATGCTGTCTGTCTCCCTCGTCCATCGCCTCTGCCCTCCCTCCCTGTGTGCGTCCTTCCCGGGCCGGCCCTCCCCTCAAGACGGACGGGGCATCAAAGCTTTGGGTTTGAGTCCAAGCTCTGCCTCAAACTGCGGGGCGGTCATTCAACCCTTCCATGCCTCAGTTTCCCCACCTTCCAAGTGAGAGTCCCTGAGCCTGACCCCCTGCCTGCTCTCAGGACAGGCTGGGACAGGAGCAGCAAGGCCTCAACACCTCCGTGCAAAGGGTCGTCCCCTGGGAACCCCTCCTAGGGAGTTGGCCACCTAGAAGCCTGTGGTCCTGGTGGGTTCCCTAGAAACAGAGCCTGGGACAGGAATTTCAGTGCAGTTTAGGGGACAGAGACTCACGCTCAGGAGGAAGGAGTAAGGGAAGCAAGCTGGGGATGGGAGGAGCCAAGAGGGGGGTGGTCTGTCTGACCCAGGGGAGTGTGGCAGCTTAAAGTGTCCCCCACCTCGAGGCAGGGGCTGGACCCTGTACCCCGAGTCAGTGACTGGCTGTGGGCTGCAGGGTGGAGGGGCACCTGACTGCCTGGGCACGACTGCTTGCTCCCACCATCCCCAGAGTGATCCTTCAGCCCTCGGCGGCCACACCACCCACCACTGAGGCAGGAGGGGCGGGGCCCCAGCAGCCTGGTGCGGGGGAGGGGACAAGTCTGCTCGCCTGGCATTTTTTCCACCTCTGAGTACGAGGAGCGCCCCCACCCCGGCCCTGTCTCCAACCCCGACGCAGGAGGGGCTGGAGGGCTGAGGACCACCAGGGAGGGTGCCGCCTCGGCCTCTCACCGCAGCGCCCCCGGCCCAGGTGCTGGATGGGAACCTGACCATGGGCCAGCACACACAGCTCGTCCTCACTCTCCTGCGAGGGCTCTGCAGCCACAACCACCTGCGCTGTGACCTGGCCTCACAGTTGCTCCTGATGATCGTCGAGGACCATAGCATCAAGGCAGAGCAGGTGGGCGCTGAGCCCCGGCTGCGGGCCACCTTCTGCGGACCTCCCCACGGGAGTCGGGGGACCCGCTAAGGAAGGATTGGGGTGGGGGAGGCCGGCTGGCCCCGCGTGCACGCGGACGCACCCGTGTCTGTGCACACACGTCTTCACAGAGAGCGCCCGGGCCTGGAGGCCGTGGGTCCCGAGCTCAGTCCTAGCCATCCGCAGTCCACGGCCCACCTCCCGCTCCCTGAAATAGCACAGCCTTGTTAGCAGGGCTGAGACCCAGCGATGCCCCAGGGCCCCTGGTTCACCCCTCCCGGCCGGTCGGGACCCTCAAGGTCCCAGAGCCCTGATAGCAACACCCTGCCTTGTTCATTCAACCCTAGTCAGGAGAGAAAAATTCCCTGCCCCCACCCCCTCCCCCACCTCCCTGGGGATTTAACTGCCTTTCGTGGGGCAAGGGGGCGTGGCCAACCTAGTTCACAGCCCACACAGGCAGGACCGTCTCTCAGGGGCTGCCAGGCCCATCAACCCTCCTGGCCGCTGGGGGTTGATCCTCACTTTTTCACAGGCACACAGGGAGATGGGGTGAGGCCGTGGGGACGGCGGGGCCACACCAGCTGTGAGCCACGGTGCCGCTTCCACCGCCGACCCCACCGGGTCCTGCACGTGTCCAGATGCCTCATCGTGGGGCAGGGATCACGTAGCGGTCAGGCTACCGGCTGAAGGCTGGCAAGGCCATCAGGATGCCTCACGGGGGAGGCAGTCCCCGGCCCCAGCAGGGGACGGAGGCGGGAGCTGGGGGTGGCTCTGACGCCCCCTCCCGGTCTGCCCCTCCCTGCTCAGGTGGCTGAGATCCTGCAGGGCTTGTTCCAGGAGCTGCCCTCTATCATCTTCAAGAACACCCTGCAGACCGTGATGCAGGCCGTGTCAGTGTTGGGGACTCAGCACGCCCAGGAGACAGTCGAGGTGATACTGTCCCTGTGTCACCCCTCTGAGAGGTATGGCACCGGCACCCACGACCCAGAGGTGAACACCCATCCTTCCTCCGTGGTCTCCCCTCCCAGGCCACAGAATCCCTGGGCAGGCAGCGGCATGCACGACACTGGCCCTTCCAGTGAGAGAGACTCCACTCTCCTTCCCAGACTCCCGAACCACGGCCAGGGGGTCCCTGGAGGTGTTCTAGGCTGAGGGGTTAAGGTGGAGGCTCCATCAGTCCCCAGAGGGGGCTTTTGGCATGGGAGCGTCCCTCAGACCAGGAGAACCCCGAGAGACCAGCTGGCAGAGGGGCCAGAGGTCAGCTGGCCCCCAAACAGCCCCCTCCAGCTGCCCAGGGCCCCAGCACACACACGGGCCCCCTGCCCTTCCGGGGCCAATATTGGGTTTCCAGGCTGCACCGTGTGGACGTCATGAGCTCCAGCACCGTGATGCTGGGCCTGGCCTGTGAGTAGAGACCATGTTCTAAGCAGCCTGAATGGTGTGTGTGTGTGTGTGTCCCCTGAAGTCTGAGGGCCACTGGAGCACCAGGGTGTCTCCACAGCGTCTCAGGGAGCACCGGCTTGTCACAGGCCCACAGCACCTTGGACAGGGAACAGAGCTCTGGGGGATGCAGGTCTGTGAGCCCCAGGGAGACACGCCCAGTGCAGACCCACTTTGCCCGCTTTGCCTGAGGGGTGAGCCCCCACCCCCACAAGCTGGGGGGAAGACGGGGGCTCTGTTTGGGGTCACGTGGCAAAGGAGTGCGGGAAAGCGGGAATCAGCACCGACATCAGGGAAAGCTAGCCTGTCCTGTGCTCGGGGCTTCGAGCGGGGGCCCCATCCGCATACAGCCTCCTGGACCCCGCGGATGGAAGGGCTCACCGTCCCTGGGGGGCCGGGCCATCTCAGGCCATCCTGCTGTCCCGAGGGTCACGTCCCGCCCGCCCCTCCACCCTGCATGGCCAGCCACCTGGAGGCACTGGGCCCCCTGCCTCCCCAGACAGGTCATACCCCTGTGGAAGGCCCTAGCCAGCAACACCCAGCTGGCCCGCAAGGTCCTCACCCTGCTCTACATGAAGCTGAGGCTGCGACCCCCCAAAGAGCTCGTCAGGTTCACCCAGCAGGCGGAGCTCATCTCCCTGCTGGTGAGCAGGACCCCCCCGCATGCCCACCCGGGCCCCCCGCCCCCACAACCGCGCTGTCATCCAGGGGCCCTGCGGGATGCCTGGCTGAGCCGGCAGGTAGAGGGTCTCGGCAGGAGTAGCCGAGGCCTCTTGACTGCTGAGTGGCCAGCAGAGCGGGGCCAGCGCCCCCGGGAGTGTCCCGGCCCGAGGCAGGCATAGGCGGCAGGGGCCTGGGCCCGGGGGGGGGGGGGCGCCCTTGCTTGTGACTCCCCACTCCTCTGCTCATTGGAGCCGGCCCTGGAGAGTCGCCCATCTGAGTCCCGCTCTGTCGCCCGCCGCAGGCCCTGGGTACCATTTACGAGCTCCTGTACACCCAGGAGTACAAGGCCACGGTGCGCTGGGCCTTCGCAGGGGTCCTCGTGGGCCTGCTCACGCAGCTCCATTACCTGTTTGAGCTGGATGTGGTGGACGGCATCTCAGACTACCAGGAGGATGTCCTAGACGGGAAGCCCCTCAGCCCCTGCAGGTGACATTTGTGATGGGCCTCGGCGCCCAGCCCCCTGGGGAACCCCAACCGTGCCCTCTTTGGGGTTCCTTCCACATACCCACGGAACCCCTGGCGGGCACCAGGCCCTGGGCTAAGTGCTAGGGACCCGGAAAGGAATGCACTCTGGCCCCACCTGGAGGCTTTCAGTCCCGAGTAGGGAGCAGGGGGCACAGCCACCAAAAGCCAGCGGGAGTGAGAATCCTGGGGCAGAGCAGGCTTAGAAGGTGACAGCTCACCGGGGCCCAGATGGGAGAGGAGGTCGCCGATGACCTTACGGTCCAGGCAGAGAGCCCAGCCCCGAGCCCCGACTCACCTCTCCGCACACCCCCACCTGCCCCTAGGACATGCCTGGAGGCCCTGAAGGGTCTCTTCTGGACCACCAACTACTGGGAGGTGTTTGCCTACCTCAAGCTGCTGAGAGGCTGGGAGCTCTTTGAGCACATGGAAACCTACACCGAGGGGGTGACCCTCTTGGCTAGGTGCGCACAGCCTGGGGGGGGGAGGGTGGTGCTGGCCCCAGAGAGCATTCCTCATGGGAAGGTTACACCCCATACTGGGAGCTGGGCTCCAGACTCAGTTGCCTGGGCCATCTCCCCGAGTGAGCAGGGGGTTATGGGGGCCAAGGATGGAGACCTCAGGGCCCCCGTGCCTGCCTCTCTCATCTGACAGGGCCATGGCCCACTATGACTGTGAGGTCAAGGCCGTCTTGGGACAGGCGGTCATCTCCCTGAAGAGCTCTGAGGAACGGGACAACATCGTGGCCATCCTCATCATCGCGGAGGTCAGCCCCTCCCCGGCCCCGCCCTGCCCCTGCCCCTGCCCCTCACCAGCGTCCTCGGGCCCTTAGGAAGCTCCGAGAATTGGACTTCCGCTCCAACCCTCCCACATAAAGGTATCCTAACTTCTGCCTTCCGTGTCAGACCTGCTTGCTCTCTGGAAGTGCTTCCTTACGTCTAACCCACTATCTCATGCTGTGCCACAGGCCCATTTTCCCTGGTAGCTGACTGTGCCAACACTACTCAGTTTCTCAACAGCCACGAGCTCACCCAGTACATGTCTCGGAGAACCGTGGACAACTTCCTGAGCCTGGGCCTGAACAACCCCAACCAGCTGGTGCGGGCCATGAGCCTGAAGGGCCTCAGCAGTGCCCTGAGGCATCCTGAGAAGGTGAGAGCAGGGGCTGCTCGCTCCTATCCCAGGAAGACTTCAGGGAGGAGGAGGCATGTGAGAAGAGCCTCCACGGCAGGTCAGATTGGAAGGGGTGGGTGGGGAAGGCAGGGCAGGCCAAGGCAGGAGAGGGGGGGAACGTTTGGGGAACGTTTGGGGAACGGTGCTGCGTTGCATGCGGCGGGGATCCTAGAATTTCAGGGCTGGAGGGGGCTCTGAGGTCTGCGACTTTGGCTTCCTTTCTAGTAGGGGTCTCTTACCCGACAGCACACCTGCTAGGTGGTCCTGTTCATGCGCCACCCGTCACATAGAGGACTGGCACCTGGCTGGGTGTGGATGCACGTCCTCCTTCTGCCCTTTAGGCCTTCCAGAACAAGTCCATGCCCCACGGTGCAGGCCGGGGGGGCTGGGGCTGAGGCCCCTGCGGATTGTTAAAGGAGGCAGTGCGGGCAGGGAGCAGCAGCCACGGCCCCGCCGAGTTGCCGACACCCGTAGAATAGAAACGGTGGTGAAGTCGGGAAGGGCACTTTCCAGGGAGCGGGGCAGGCCCGGGAGTGGCTGCGTCCGCCCGCAGGTGATGCTGCTCCGGAACCGGCTGGCCGGGCTGCTGGACGGCTTCGTGGGGCCCGAGCCCAAGGATGTCATGGGCCTGATGGAAATCCTGGGCGACATCCTGCACCGCCTGGGGACCCAGGGCGTCGGCGCCACCAGCCTCAGGATAGCCCAGCACCTGCTGCAGCTGTTCGACAATGTGAGGAGCGCTCCTCGCCTGAGCCTGCCAATCCCTGCAGCCGCGGCTGCCACCCCAGCCAATCCCAGCAGCCGCGGCTGCCACCCCAGCCAATCCGAGCAGCCGCGGCTGCCACCCCAGCCAATCCGAGCAGCCGAGGCCGCTTCCTCCCCCCCCTCCCCTCCCACCCCCGGGGCTTGTGGGTAAAGTCCTGTGGACCTGGGCGGGAGCCTGGCCCCAAGGAAGGTAGGTTCTGGGAGACCCCTGGGCCGCCTCAGAAATGACCTTGCCCAAGCCTCGTGCTCCCCCACGCGGAGGGCGCGGGCCGCGGCCAGGAGAGCAAGGATGGGCGGGGGGCGGCAAGGCGGCGCAGGCCCGTGGTGCAGGTGCAGGGGCTGGTTCGCAGCTTCAAGGCGTCCTCATCGCCCCCCTTTCCACCTCCCCCCCCCCCCGCCCCCCGCACAAAGCCCGAGGCCTCTTGCTGGGTCTCAGAGCTCAAAGTGACCGGTCTGGCCGCAGGGTGCGCCTGGTCCGCCCGGGAGAGGGGGTGAGGTCGCTGTGGCCGAGAAAGGGGTTGGCCGCAGCCACCGGAGGGGGTGGCAGGAGGAGAAGGCGCCCCAGCTGCCCAGAAGGCTGGGTTGTGCGTGCCAGTGGGCGGCCCGGGCAGCAAGGTGGGTGCGGTGGAGGGGTGCAGCGGACGGTCCCAGAGCTGGAGAGGGCGGGCGTCGGCGTCAGGGCGCATTGGCCACCGCAGGTCCCTGGGCCGGAAGAAGGGTGAGAGATGGGCGGTGGCTGGCAGATTGGGGGGCGGCGGGGGGCCGCCCTGCGGCTGAGGGCTCTACCTGCCGGCAGGAACAGGCCGACGTGCGGGGAGGGGCCATCCTCCTGTACGGAGACGTGCTCTACAGCGGCGGCAAGAAGTACCAGCAGGCACTCAAGAATCACGCTTTCCAGGCCCTGGTGCCACTGCTTTTCCACCTGGCCGACTCCTGCCCCAACGTGGTCATGGTGAGTGGCCCCCCCGCCTTGCAGGCGACAGGCGCAGGGAAGGAGAGGGCCCGTCCCAGGTGGCGGGGCCCTCACCTCTACGTTCTCCCCCCAGTCTAGGAGCCCGCGAAGCACCCCCCACCCGAGACACACACACACACACACACACACACACACACACACACACACACGCAGTCAGCCTCAGGAGCCTGGAGTTTGGGGCCCTTCTCGCTCCCCGCTCTCCCCAGGGCCTAGTGCAGACCGTGCCCCCCTCAAGGGCACTGCCCCCAGGGAGGCACCGTGTCTGACTCCCACAGAGGACCCATAGGGCGGCCCTGGAGCTCCCAGCCATTTCAAGGCCCCAGGTTTCCCAGATCATCCGTTTGAGCGGCCCCTCTGGTCTCGGGGAATGCCCCTTCCGCCCTCTACACTGGGAACGCCTGCTTCTCGCCTGAGACTCCATCCAAGTGCCCCCCTCCCCCACTCAGGGAAGCTTTCCTGGCCTCCACCCCTCAGCAGCGTTCTGCTGGCCCTGGGTCCCCATCCCTGGGTCTCAGCTCTCACTGTGGTCACCTAACAGCCTGGCTCGGCCAAGTAGGCCCTGCCTGCTGCCCTCTTGATCGTGGCCACCTCCTTCTCTCCAGCCCCTCCTGGGGCCCTTGGGAAACTGCCTGAATTCCTGCTTCCTTCTCACAAAGGGACTTCCTTCAGTCCCAGGGCTTCTCTCTGCCCCTGCCCCAGACCCACAAGACCCAGGAGCCCTCCGGACCCATCACTGGTGGTGTGATGGGCTGGGAACCCCTCAAGCCTGGGAGAGGGTCCACATCAGGTCTGGGTCTGCACAGCCAGCCAGCAGCCCGGAGCCTGGCACAGGGCAGCTGCTGAGTGAATGTGCAGCTAAATGAAGGGGTGAACGGAAGGGTGGATGGGAGACCAGTAGAAGGCAGGGGTGTCGCCAGGTCGGGGGGCTAGAGGGGTGCAGCTGGAAGTTCAGAGGAGAGTGTCAAAGAAACCAGGAGAGGCTGCCTGGGGGAGGCCGGCCTACTCAGTCTCACAAGCTGTAGTCTTAGGATAAGTGGCCCAGAGGCCAGGGGCCTCTGAGTGAGGGGGGCGGTGCATTCTGTGAGCTAATGGGAACACAGGAAGTTGAGGGCGGGCCTGGGCCTGGGGTTGGGTCGGAGGGTCCTCCTGTGATCAGGGTCTCGTCCTAGATGCTGAAAAACAGGTGCTCCCCCCCTCCGGAGCACAGTCTCCTGGGGACATAGGCGTGGTCGACTCAGGAGGAGGTTGAGGGCTTTGGAGTGAAAACCAGGTGGGCCGATCCCCCCTCAACTCAGCAAGGGAGGGAGAGGTCAGCTCGGGGACCGGCCCGTCTCGGCTCAGGTCACCGCCACCAAGAGCCGCGGACAGGGCTGCTGGTCAAGGGTGTGGCAGGCTGGTCCCCTCCGGCCTTTCTCCTGGGCACATGGATGGCGTCTTCTCCCCGTGTCCTCACGTGGTCGTCCCCCTGTCTGCGTGTCCAGATTCCCCTCCTGGTAAGGACACCAGACAGCTTGCCCTAGGGCTACCCAGGGACCTGATTACCTCACCTCTGTTGAGACCGTGTCTCTGGACAGTCACAGCCTGAGGTCCTGCGGGTGATTTCCGCCCGTTGTGGGTGGTACAGGGACCCTTTAAAGGAGTTCTGAGACTAGAGGCGGGGCTGTTGGGTACTGGTGAGTGAGGGACCGGCCTTCCTCCCCTGGGTGCCTGTCCCCCGGCCCTTGAGAGACTCCCTCATCAGGAAGGAAGCCTGGGTGGCCAGGGTGACCACTGGCCTCTCGAGTTTTTGTGTGAATTAGAGCACGGCACCCACGGGGCTTGGGGGGTGAAGACACTACGGCGGGGCACCCTGTGCCCCCTCCGGGGTGTGAGCAGGCTACACGGCCAGGGCGCGGCTGTGAGCGGCGTCCTTGCCGGGCCGGGGCCCTCGGTGCCTCCGGGCCACTTGTCCTGCGGTCTGTGCCCGGGAGGGTGTGGATGCGGAGGGAGGTGACCCGTCTGTCTTTGCGTGGCGCCCACAGAAAACAAAGCTGACCTTCCTGCGGTGTGCCATCCTGCTGAAATGGGAGTTCCGGAAGGAGCTGTTTGGGAAGCTGGCATGGGGTCGTGGCCTCAGCGCCGAGAACGACGTTTTCATCTACACGGTAAGGTGTCAGCACCCTCCCGGATGAGGGGCAGGGAGGCCGGGGAGGTGGACGGGGGCCGTGCGCAGTGAGGGTCCTCACCCCCAGCACCCAGAGGGGGACGGGCTTGATATAGGAACCCTCTTGGGTGGCATCTGACTCGGTCCTGCGGGTGTTGGTTAGAGGCCCGCTCCGTGCTGGGCTGGCCCCTTCAGCCTCCCTCAGTGGGCCCCCTCTGTCAGTAACCGAGCTGGGGGCCTCCAGGGCCACATGGGGACCGCCCCACCTGGACGGGGAAGCCCTACCTGGAGGCAGTTCCCATGGCCACTGCGGAGGGGCCTTTGGGGAGCGTAGCGCCCACTGATGTCCCAGTGCAGACATGGGGAGGGCCCCGTAGCTCTGGGAACCCGGGAGTGGCCACACCGGGACCCCACGGACGTTCTTGGGCCCACACGCCTTGCTGAGGATTCGTGTGAGGAGACGCGTGTGCGTGGGGCGGGTGAGCAAGAAACCACAGCTCTGATTTCTGGTGATCCGTTTATTTCTGAGTCCAGACCCTCAGAGCCCGGCTGGGACCCCTCCCCAGCGCTCGGGGACCGCGGTCCCCATCCCGGGCTTTTCTCCAGCTGGTGGCGGGCAGGCTGGCGCCCCGGGCCACACTGGATCTGGTCGAGGTGGGCGGGGGCTTGGGGGTCCCCGCCGCAGCTGGGAGACGGCAGACGTTTCCTGAGAAGCGGGGAAGGCTACGGTCTGGGGGTGAAGGTGCCCGGAGAAAGGGAGGGGGGCTTCTCAGGGTCCGGAGGGCAGTGGCTTCGGTAGGCGCCACCTTGCTGGGGAGCCGGCGGGACCTCCGTGCCGAGCGCTTCGCCCGCCGCGTGCCGGTGGTGTTTTTTGTGCGAACGAGGAATTCTCCGCAGGCTCCAGGCATGGGTCCTTGGCCAGTTGTTTGTACCGTAATTGCTGTTGCCCAGTCTGTGACTTCTTGCACTTTGCTTACTGTGTCTCTGCTGGTGCGGAAGTTTCGTGGCCGGACGTGTTACTTTCCCACGGTCTGTGCTCGGGTCTGAGGAGAAGCCCCTCCCCGCCCTGGAGCCGCACTGGTGCCCGGAGGGGCGCGGTGTGGCCGTGACCTTCCACCAGCTGCAATGCCCAGCTCCCTGCCTGCGGGAAACTGCGTGCAGCGCTTCTGGGCATTAGGCTGTCCCCCGTGGTTGATGACGGTGACGCGTCACCCGAGGCACAGGCCGCGGGCGCCCGCGGGGCTGCCGCACTTGACCCTCGTGGCTGTGATCGGGGCTCAGCGTCTGTGTCCCTAGGATGCGTTCAGGAGACAGACGTCACAGCGATTTGAGCAGGGGAGGTTAACGTGAGGGGTGGTTAACCGCTGCAGGGCCTGGGGGCTGCGGGGGGCTGGCCGGTTTGCGGGGGAGCCAACTCTGAAGGCCGCGGGACCGCAGGGACGGCGCGTGGACGGGAGTACGTGATGTCGCACGTCCCAGCGTAGTGGAGGAGAGCCCCTGCCCCAGGCCAGGAGGACCCCCATCCCCAGAGCCGAGGGCATGGCTACGCCCCTGCGTGGCAGAGAAGCTGGTGTGGCACAGAGCCGAGCCCGCCGAGATGCCGGGACAGGTGCCACACGGGGAGGGGGTCACGGGAGACCGGCTGTGAAATGGCCCGGGGGGTGGGGGAGGAGTCCCGGGGGTGCCCGTGGGATCGAGGGCGGGAGCCCCTCCTGTGTCCCCACGCTGCCCCCGTGCCCTCGCGCCAGCTGGCGAGGGTGACACTGGGGCCCAGGTCCGCTTTTACAGAGTGCACAGCAGGGGTGAATTTGGAGCTGGGAGGGGAGAGAACGCTCCAGTGGGCGCCAGGGCCTCCGCCTGGGGTGTGTGGCCCGGGCTGGGCTTCCTGCTCTTGTCATTTTGGGTTGCGGGTCTCTCTCTGTGTACGTCTGTCAGAGACCTTTGTGCCGCCGCGGGGTGGATGTTACAGTGACATCCCGTCTCTGAGGTGTTGTGGGTGCTGGCGGCCCGAGTCCGGCCACAGGGCCTCGTGCGGCTCCAGGCCGTGGCTGAGGCTTTTCAAGGAACTCGTCTTTTCTCTTGCTCCTAAATCAGGCCCGGGGTGGGGGAGGGAGAGACTCCCTTTTGGTGTCCCTGTGCCTTCCCTTGGGGCCCTTCTGGTCTGGTTCCCGAGGTGCGTGGGCGATGTCAGGTCCCCCCCTGCCTCTGGCATCCTGGGCGTGAGGTTGGTCTTTCCTTCCACGGAGACATCTCGGGCGCCCGGACTCGATGCCCACCTCAGCCCGTGTGCAGGCACAGCGGGGCCACCTGTCACGTGCTTGTGGTTCCAGTCTTGTCCTGCCCGCTTTTGCCCTTGGGGACTTGTGTTTAGCTGGTTGCTGAGGAGAGCGCGTCGAGAGGTCTGTGCTTGCCACCGGTGTCTCAGTACCTAGTTGACCGATCTGACCAATTTATTTTTTTTAACGTTTACTTAATTTTGGGAGAGAGAGAGTGCGATCAGGGGAGGGGCAGAGAGAGAGGGAGACAGAATCGGAAGCAGGCTCCAGGCTCCAGGCTCCCGGCTGTCAGCACAGAGCCCGACGCGGGGCTCGAACTCAAGAACGGTGGGATCATTACCTGAGCTGAAGTCAGACGTTTAACCAACCGGGCCACCCGGGTTCCCCCGATTTTACCAATTTCTTAAACACTCCGTCTGTTAGAGTATGAGACCGTCAACTTTATTGAGTTACACTCACAGGTTTAACCAAGTACATTTCCCTCAAACATTTATTTTTCTGTGGGTTTCAGACCCATTGAAATGGCTCGGAGCCCCCACTAGCAGCCTCGCTGTGACAGGGGTCCCGGGGACGGCTCAGGCGCCGGGGGAGCCCGGAGACCGTGGGCACGTGCGTCCTCCCCGCCTTCCGTTCTGGGCCCCCCTCCCGCTCTTCTCACGTGGACTTTCCTGGCTTTGCACATTTTTCCCGTTTTCCCACCTTCCAGGAGTTGGAGTTTTAGGAAGCAGTTGCCGCCTCGGCTGGCAGGGGCTCAGGACGCCCCTAGTCGGGCAGTGCGGCTGGGCTTGCTGGTGGCAGGGGCTCCTCCCGCAGTGACTGTCCTCTGCCCCGGCCCGCTGCCTTTGGGCCGCTCGCTGCCCCGTATGGTTTCCCTTCCACGTGGCAGCTTGGTTCCCGGAAGCCTCACGTGAGGTCGCTCACGGCTGGCGCTCCTTCCCGTCATCCCGATACTTCCAGTCCGTCAGCTTTGCTAGGAGCCCCTTCTTCTGGAATTTTCTAAGAGTTGAGACGTGTGGATTAGGGCTTCTCCAGTCCCGATGCTCCCAGCCCTCCCCGGGGACGTCTTCGTGCCCCATTGTGGGGTGTGCCATTGAGCCCTGCCCCCCCCCCCCGCCCCCGGCTGACCTCGGCCACCGGTCGCCTTGAGCCCCAGGCCCCCTGGGCCACGTGGGCCACGTGATGTGCTCATAGCTCTGCCTTCCCTCCGTCCCGATTCCCCGTATGGGCCCAGGCTCACGGCCAGGCCTTCTTTTCAGCAATCGCAGAGAAAAGAAACGAGACGCCGGTATTTAAGTGCTCCCTCGCTTTTCAACACCAAAGTTAAATCTATTATAGTTTCCTTTCTTTTACAGAAACCTCCTTCCTGTTTTCTTTTTGCTGACTCCTGCCTCTGGAGTAGTGCCGCGAGTTGATGGCCTGCTGGGTCCCCAAGGCCCCCGTGCCACGGTTCCGCGAGCCTCAACCACAGACGTTGCTGTCTCCCGGCTCTGCAAGCCAGCGGCCTGTGGCACGGTGCTGGCCAGGCCACGGCCCCTCCCAGGCCCCTCTCCCGGGCCCCGCGCTGCCCTGGCTTCGAGTGTCACTGCGCCCGAGGTGCTCTCTCTGCACGCTGGCGCCTCTCCTCCTAAGGCACCACCTGTAACGCGTCAGGGCCACTGGGGGACCCCATTTCACCGCATTGCCTCCAGAGGCCCCATCTCCGAGTGTTGTCCCATCCTGAGGTCTGGGGCGTTAGGAATCAACATATCTTTTTTGGGAGAGGCGGTCCAGCCGGTCCCTCAGCTCACGAAGGACCCCGCTCCTTCCAGGGAGGCACCGTTACCGCTGCTGGTGTCATTGCTTTTATTGTTCAGACTGTCACACCTGGCCTGTCTTGAACTTGAATCCTGTTTCCTGTGAGCTCTGTCCCTGGACTCTCTGTCCATAGGCATCCTTGTTTCTGACAGCATTAGAATGTTCCAGGCCCTTCCTAGTGCCTGTTCTCTCCAGGGATCAGCCTCCTCCAGGAAGTCCTGGTGTCTGAGTGGAAAAGGGTGTGAGAGCCCAGAGTGCGTCTCAGGGGGCTCGGAGC
The DNA here is from genome assembly GCF_024362965.1 of Panthera pardus. Lineage (NCBI taxonomy): Eukaryota > Metazoa > Chordata > Mammalia > Carnivora > Felidae > Panthera > Panthera pardus. The sequence continues at coordinate 81,025,836 of NW_026527002.1, read as the reverse complement.
TCTGGAGGTGGTCCCAGAACGGGCACAGAGCAGGAAGGCGGTTGTCTTTTTAAGGTCACGAGCTGACGGCCAAAACCCCAGAATGTGGGTTTGCGACAAGAAGGCACAGGCGATCACGGTGGTTGGGGGGGGCGGGGGTGAGGGGCTGGGACCTCAGGCCGCCCGGTGCCTGAACCTGGACCTCCCACCTGCAGTGTTGGTCTGACGTTTGTGGAGGGAAGCTGGTGTGGGCGGAAACGCAGCTCCGAGGGTCAGCCCGGCCAGGGCGCAGCCAGAGAGAGGACGGCCAGGCCGGGCAGGGGTGACCTGAAGCGGGCGCCCCTCGGGGGAGCACGGCCTGGCGCCACAGTGGCCAAGGGTCCCTGCGGGAAGTGCGGGCACCAGGGTGGCTTGGGAGCTGAGGCGAGGGGGCCGGCGTTCTTGTCATGCAGGTGGCAGAAAAGCCGGTTCCAGCAGGCTTAGACGGTAAAATAAACCGGTTTATAATCCTGCAAAGGCCCAGAGGGTGCTGCCACAAAGCAGCTTGGGCCAGCAGTGGAGACGAGCAGCCCGGGCTGCGTCCGTCCCCTGCCCCACGTCCTTAGATTGGTCTTATCCTCGGTCCAGGGGCCGTCCCGTCCTGAGCCCGCTGTCCCCTCCTAGAGCAGCCGCACACCCCGCGTGTCCACAGCACAAGCCCAGGGGAGCGAGCGAGGGCGGCAAGAGAGGCTGGGCTCCAGTCCTGGTGCAGAAGAGCCCAGCAGACCTCCCTGCCTCCTCTTGGCTCTGACTGGCCCTGGGTCTGTTGCTGAAGCTGGGGAGGGTGGGGGGTGGGAGGGGCCGGGGAGGCCTCCCGGAGGACGTGCCGGGGAGAGGTGACAGAGTGCAGGGTCCCAGGTGCCTTGACACAGGCCCCAGCGCGAGGTGGGATGGGGGGGCGTCATGGGTCTTGGGACTGCAGGGCTGGCCGGGGGCCTCGGGCGGAGCGGCGTCACAGGGAGCCGGGGGACCCGTCTCTTCCCCCTCCCCAGGTGGAGAGCAACCTTGGCAACTACCACCAGTTTCTCATGCAGGCGTTGACTTACCTGAGCAGCCCCGACAGGAACCTGAAGCAGGCGGCCATGAAGTTCATCGGTGGGTGCTGGCCCCTGGTCTTGTGCTCCGCCCACCGTGCCCACCCAGCCCCCACCACTCAGAGCCCAGAGCTGCCCCCGGGAGGGCCGGGCTCCCGTGTCCGGGGGTCGGGTGGGCCGGTCTCCTGTCGGGGCCAAGCTGGCCTCCCGCAGGGGCCAGGGAGGCGCCCGGGCCCACCACCCTCCGTCCCTGGTGCAGGGGGGATGCTGCAGGACTACTTTCCCGACCTCTGCATCTGTCTGAGGAAGGCCGACGTGAGGACCCTCAGGAAACGTGAGCCCTGGCCCAGCACAGGGGCCTCTTTGTTCCCCAGCTCTTCAGAAGGCCCCTTAGCCGGCCTGTCCCCAGAACAGGGCATCGTCTCCTCCTTGAGACTCGGTTCCAGGACAGGGCTGTGCCCCCCTCCCCACATACACCCCACGGGGCTCCCGGGACGGCTGTGCACCTCCCCCTGGACCCTCCTCCTTCAGCTCCCGCAGCAGACTGCCCCCTGCCCCGGGGGGGGGGGGGGCGTGTGTCAGACCCGGGGGGTCTCTGTGCAGACTTGGAGATCCTGAAGCAGGACCCGGACTCCATGAGCCGCAGATTCTACAGCAGCTTCCTGGAGGACATCTGGGAGCTGTCCCAGTACGTGACCCACTGAACCGTGGCTCGATGTCGTGCTGGTTCCCAGCGTGTGTTTGACGTTCTCTATTAAATGTGACAGAGTTCCCTTTGGCCTCCCTGGGCTCTCCCTGCCTTGCGCCCCCCTCAGTAGGGCTGGGTGGCCTCCCCTCCAGACGCAGACGCTCAGGATGTGGGGTCCTCAGCAGCTCTGCTGGTACTCGGCCCGGAGCCCTGGGGGTCAGCCTTGACACCTCTCCCAGCCCTCCCCAGGTCCGGCGATCCCCAGCATCTAGAATCTTCCCGCTGCCCTGCCGTGGTCCAAGCCCCCCCCAGCCTCCCCTCCTGCACCACGCGTGGCCCCGAGACCCTCGGGGCCCTGTGTCCACCTTCCTGTGCTGCCCTGTTGGTGCCTGGTCTCGCTGGCCTCCCTGCCTGCCCCGCCCCCTCTCCCTAGCCCAAGTGGGCAGGGCAAAGCCTTCCCTCCTGCTCCGGGCCGCGGCGAGGGGCCCTTCAGTTGTGTCCAACGGCCCCCTTGCCCACTGTGGCTGTTCTGGGGATGGCATGTGGGCACATGGTAATCGCCTGGTAAACGTGAGTCAAACCAGCAAGTTAAGACCATGCCTGGGACACAGCTCGCGTCCTCCCGGGGTGCCCCTGGCCCTCGCGTCCTCCCAGGGTGCCACTGGCCCTCGGAGAGAAGTGCAGATGCACCCCAACAGCTGTCCAGGGGCCCAGGGACCACCCCGAGACTCTGCCTCCAGCCAGGGAAGTGAGGGGAGCTTTGTGGAGAGGGCCAGCTGGAGGCCAGCCTGGAGGACGTGACCAGGGAGCGGTCAGGGGCGGAAGGCACCGAGTGGGAGCCCGTCTTTGCAGAGGGTGCCGTGTGAGCCAAGGCAGGGGCCCGCGCTCTGCCAGCCGCGGGCAGGGGGCGGCGGGCTGGGCAGCTGCAGATGCCTTCGGGTCTGGGTCTGTGTGTGCCAGAGCCGGGGAGCCCATGGCAGTGTTTGGTGGGAGAGAAGTGTGGCCGCACCCCACGGCCTTTCTCGGCAGCCGGGCACGGCCCAGCTCCTGCCGTCCGAGCGCCGCGTGGTGGTGGCGCTAGGTGGCCAGGGCGGGGAGGCCGGGCGGGGAGCACCAGGGCGTGTGCCCCCTGGAGGAGGGCCTGGGGCGGGGGGCGGTCTGAGCTGGGGGGGGGCGCTGGGGTCTGGGGAGGAGAGGCAGGCTGGCTGTGAACGAGAAGCCCCGCTTGTCGTGGTTCCCCTGAGGAGGGTGTCCCGGCAAAGAGTACTTAGGATACACGGCAGCTGGCGGGGGGAGGGGTGGGGGAGAGGACGGGCAGCGAGGCGTCGCAAGGGCCTGGAGCAGAGTGTGCCTCCAGAGAGGGCGTGGGGACCGCGGAAGGAATCCGTGTCTTGCTCCAGAGCACTTTGGGGTCGGCCGTGGGGACACGAGCCAGAGCAGAAGTTTCCGACGCCTGCGGCGTGCAGACTAGGTGTTCCAAAGTGGCCTCCCGTGAAAATACAAGTAGACGTTGGCTACATTACAATAAATGTACTTTCGGATGGATTGCTGACTCTCGAGAACAGTGAGGGAAACCTCCAAAAGCTTAAAAACAAAAATCAAAAAAAATGGAAGTAGCCGAAAGCCAGCCAACAACGGGAATGGTGGGTGGAAAGACAGGACTGGGGGCCCCGGGGTGGGGCCAGGGCCTGGCTCCCCAAGTGAGGGAGGAGGGAGCGGGGGCCCGATGCGCGCAGCCTGGGCTCTAGGGGTGGCGGGGTGGGGGGGCTGGGGGCCGCGTCGCCCACCGGTTCCAAGCAGCGGTGAGCAGGAAGCTGCCTGGCAGGACGGAGCTCCACCTCCCGGGCTCAGCGCACAGACGCCTGAGTGGAGCCGCTCGGGCTCCGGCCAGAAGGTCGCAGACGGGAGGAAAGCAGCCCGTGAGCGAGGACAGGAAGCCCCGTGGTTTCAGGCCCCTGGGGACTGCAGATGTTCCCAGGACGAGGAACCGCGATGAACAAATGTGGTTCGCAAAATGATCACATAGGAAATTTTTAAAGGGACAAAAGGCAACCATACGATGACCAAAGAGAGAGAATTATCAAAAATAGCCAAGCAGATTTGGAAAAGAATCAGAACCTGAGGTAGGGAAAATGCAGTCCCTGAATTAGAGTCTCAGGGGCCAGAGGTTCTCCCTGTGAATTAATGACTGGAGGCTGCACGGAAAACGAACTCCCAGATTCCCCAGGAAAACGATTCCCCAGATTTGAGGGGAGACCTGTGTCCACCGTGGTAGGAAGCGCAGCACCTACTAAGCGCAGTGAGATACCCCAGGACACAGACCGCACAGAACACTAAAGAAAGCGATCTCGCCCGCGGGTGCAGAGTCCCTGGGGCCGACGGCGGTGCCTGGGGCAGCGGCAGAGGACAAGGCTCAGTGACCGTCCGCCTGGAGCTGTAACCCCAGGACGGCCGGGCTGCAAGCGTGGAGGTGAGGTGCAGAAAGACCGGATGCGCTAGGCGCCCGCCTGCACGAGTCGCCGGCTCCCCGGCCCAGATCAGCCTGTAGGAGCCAGGGAGACACGGAACCGAGCAAGACGTCCTGAGCGCAGAGGAACCAGAGAGCTGTGTCAGCAGCGTGGTTAGCTGGCAAAATGGAGTCCGAGACGCAGAAACTGTTCTAATGGGCAAAACCGGATGTGGGTACCAGTAAAGGGAGGGGGCACACGAGCTGTACCCGTCATAAATACGTAAGCACCAAACGCTCGGCCTGGAGATAGACAAGCCGCCGCTGCTAGGCTCTTACCAAATGCAAGACATCCTGTAAAGTCATGGCAGTAAATTTAGGAACCGGGAAGAGCAAAAAATAAAATAAGAGTGTGTTTTGGCTGAAGAACAGATCCACAGAGCAGCAGACATCTCGCGGACAGATTCGTGTTCACACGCACCGTAGTCAGCTTCCGGGAAAGACCGCAGAACGAGTCAATAGGGAAAGGGTGGGTTATTTCAGTGGTCACGTCGGGAGTAACCGTTTTGCTGGGTGGACCAAAAGTAAGCTGGTCCCCGACCAACGCCACGCAGGAGGTGGCTCCAGAGTGAAACGTGCAAGGACAGGCTTGGCAGTTAACAGAATAAAATATGGACAACGAAGGGCCTCAAAAACAAGCTTCGGAAGAATAAACCATAAGGCAAAAACGGGGGTATGCGATTCCACCAACACGAGCCCGAAAGACCCGATAACTACAGCTGCAGAAAGAGAGAAGGCCGTCACCGCGACGCTGGGGCGGCGTTCCCCACAGCGGCACCGCAGCCGGGCCTGTGCGGCGACAGACGGCGCAGCTAAAGAGCAGACACCGGTGACAGCACGAAGAAACCTGCGGCGGCGGGAGCCGACATCTGGGGCAGGCAGAGCGGTCGATGAGGAGGCAGTCCCACAGGAAGCTTGTCCCAGGTATGAGCAGGCGAGTCACATGGGAGGGGCCCCCAAAGCCAACAGGCATCCACTCGGAAAGGTGCAGAAACTCATTAACGATTTGGGAAGGCGCACGGTCCACAAATGATGCTTCACTTTATGCCTTTTTGGGTGACAACAGCTAGGGAGTCGGCCGATGCCCGGTGCTGGCGAGAACTTGCGGTTATGAGGGGCCTGGCACATTCTGACGGCCTCACACCGGGTTAAGAATGCACCTACCCGGTAAGCCGGCAGTCCACACCTGCACTGACGAAGGAGAGCGATTCTCGGGGTGCCTGGGGAGCTCAGCCAGTTAAGCGTCCGACGTCAGCTCAGGTCACGATCTCGCAGTTTGTGAGCTTGAGCCCCGTGTCGGGCAATCCTCATACAAAAGGGGGCCTGTGGGGGGACATACACCGTCGTGGTGCTTGTGACGACAGTTTGAAAAGTGGACAGATGAAGTACAGGGAACGTAGGCCACGGGGAGCCACGGAACGGTGGGAAGTTCCGGTTCTCGGCAGGGTGGGAGCCCGCACGCTCCACATCGCCTCTCTGGTGAACGTGGCTGAAACTCGCGGGTGCCGTGCACGGAGGGCTCTCTGAGGGCTTCGTAAATAGCAGCACGTGGAGTGTAGGCCTCAGAGCACCACTGAGCTGGCGGTATGTTCCCTGTTTTTCCCCTGGTACTTCCTGGACTGCACTCAGCCCGCCCCAAGCCTGGGTGTGTGCAGCAGGTGTAGACAGAAGGAGCTTCGAGAGAAGGCCCCCTGTTCTGCGCAGGGAGCCGGAAGAGGGGGGTCCTAACGTGACAGGGAAAGGAGAGGCCGTGCCCTTGTTTTCCTGTTTGCTTTCTGTCTCTGCCCCAGTCCCCAGCAACTCTGAAAAGGAGGCGGTACAGACACCTGAACCCAAGGGGGTTGCGGGGAGGGGGTTGCTTTTTTGTGTCTCTCCTTCTGTGGTCTTGGCTTGGGAGACAGAACCAGTTAGAGCAGGTGCACCGCTGAGGGGCGAGCTAAAGTCCCAACTCTCTAGCCAGAAGGCTAGAGTGGGGGTGGGGGCCCCCTAAGAGCCAAGAAGTATTGGGAAGTTCCACGAGGAGGGGTCTGGGGGAGCGACCACATGAAGTCATGCGCGTACCCTGGGCTCACCCTGCTCTGGGCCAACCAGAAACAGCATATAGAGGTTTTTAGAGCTGATCTAAAGGGCAGACCTGCCCAGGTCCCGGGCTTGCCCCGTGCACAAACAAGGCAGGTCTCAAGAGCTTGGGGAACGATTTGAAAACCCACCTGGTCTTAGGACCACAGCTCATGGAAAGTGGGGCTGGCAGCAGGAACCTAGCCTATCTGATTGCCTGCAAAAACGTCCCCTCCCCCAAATCAATATTCCTCTCAGAATTCAAGTGGGACTGGGCGTCACAACCAAATAAATACCACAGTGTCCGGGATGCGATCCAAAATTGCTTCCATGTGACAGGACAGGAATATCTCAAGTGCAAGGGCAAAGGCATTCAATAGATACCAACTAAGAGATAACACGTGTTGAAATTATCAAAGACCTTGAATCAACGACTTAACCAAGCCCTAAGAGCTCGTACAATAAATGGAAAATTAGAACGTCTCAACAGAGAAACAGGAGACAGAAAAAGAATGAAATGTCAAGGCAGTGTGGTTTTGGCACGAGAAGACACGCGGTGGTCAGTGGAACAAAATAGACCCCTCCCCTCCCCCCCAATTACAGCCAGCTGATGTCTGGCAAAGAGAAAAAGTCCATTCAGTGGGGGAAATGATAGTCTTTCCAACAAGTATGCTGGAATAATTGGACCTCCACGTTGAAAAAAGAAGAGAATCCAGACGGAGCCCACACGCCGGTCACAGACGTGAATTCCAGTGGATCTGAGCGCGAAATGTAAAATACAGATCTGTAAAACCTCTAGAAGGTCCCACAGGAGAAAACCTGCATGGCGTCGTTGTGTGACCGTGAGTTTGTAGATTTAACACCGAAAGCACGATCCACAAGGGAGAAGAGTGGATGTTAGACTTCTTAACAACTTGTGTTTTGCCACGGCTTCCTCTGGAAGGATAGGAGCCCGCAGGCTGACGGGGGACGGCCGCCCACGAGACACAGCCCCGAGCCCCGCAGGAGAGCAGCCGGCGCCCCGTCCCCCTGCGCGTGCGGGTGTGGGTGTCTCCCGGCAGCCGGCGCACCCTTGACCGCGGGGCTGGCTCTGCACGTGTGTGCGTTTGCCCACACTCCTCAAGCACTTGAGGTGGGTGGGGCTTAACTGTACATAATGTGTGCCCCAGGAAAGTGGGGGTAAAGCATGGAAAGTTCCGGCAGGCACATCGGCGTCAGCATGCACGGAATGTGTCGTTAACATGTAGCTTCATCTAAGATGTACGTCGGGCAGTATTTTTTTTTATTAAATCATGTGAAGAAAAAGGAAAAAAAAAGAAAAATAACGGATCAAGTACACACAGAGCAACCCAGATCTTTTAAAAAAATTTTTTTTAAAAAGTGCTTAGTGGTTGGGGGTGCCCGGGTGGCTCGGTTGGTTAAGTGTCCAACTTCCGCTCAGATCATGATCTCACAGGTTTGTGAGTTCTGTGCTGACAGCTCGGACCCTGGAGCCTGCTTCAGATTCTGTGTCTCCCTCTCTCTCTCTGCCCCTTCCTTGCTCATGCTCTCTCTCTTTCTCTCTGCCTCTCAGAAATGAATAAACATTAAACGAAAATTTTTAAAAAATGCTTAGTGGAAACAAGTCAAAACAGAATGAGGTATATAATATAATTTAAATAAATTTAAAATCCGTACACTTTGATAACTGTCTCACAGTTTATTTTTATTTTAGACAGCGTGCGAGACGGTGGCAGGGGTGGGGCAGGGCAGAGGGAGAATCCCAAGCAGCCTCCATGGTCAGCATGGAGCCCGATGCAGGACTCAGTCCCACGACCCTGGGATCATGACCTGAGCCGAGATCAAGAGTCAGACGCTCAACCGGCAGAGCGACCCAGGCGCCCCTGTCTCACGGTTTTGTAAGACGTTAACGTTAGAGGAAGCTTGTGAGGGGTATACAGAGCCTCGGTACTATTTTCGTAACTCTTCTGTATGCCTAAAATTAGTTCCAAAAGTTAAAAAAACCTTTTTCCTTTTTTTTTTTTCCTGAGAGCAATTACAAAGGAAATAGACACATTAACTAAACTAGAGTAGTTGTTTATGGGTTGGGGAGGGTTATGGGGAGAAAAGGGATAAATAAACACCCAAGACCGGGACTGCAGGGGGCAGTGGTGACCACACGGCAGGGGCAGTGGGCCGGTGGGCCCGGAGTGGGGGCAGCTCAGTCTTCTGCTTGTGCAAAGAGAGACCATTACCATGGACAGGCTGCAAGGACTTTGGAAGAATATGCTCAAGAGGGAAGGCATGAAATTTAAGGGGACTTGACGTAACATTGTGATTTGTAACAAGCATCATTAGGTCTCGGGCCTCCTTTCTGAGACGGCGGCTCCTAAAACCCTGGGGTTCATAAGTGAAGAAACCCCCCCGAAAGGTATCTTTTGTTGTGTAAATGAGACGACCTTTGGGCCTCACCTCAAGATGGCGGGGGGGGGGGGGGGACCCACGGTGGGATTAGACGTTTGGAATTTTCAGTCTCACCCCTGACATCTGGGGAGAGGGGAAGGGCTGGCAGTTGAATCGATCACCAATAGCCAATGAGCTCATCGGTCATGCCTACGTAACGAAGCCCCATTAATGCCCCCCAAGGAAGGGGTTCAGGAAGCGTCCTGGTCGGTGAACACTGGTGACACGGGGAGGATGGCTGTGCCCCTTCCCCACACCTCGCCCTGCGCACCACTTCTGTCCGACTGTTCCGAGTTACATCCTTGTACAACGGACCAGTGATCGAATGAGTACAGTGTTTGAGTTCCGGGAGCCGCTCTAACAAGTTAACCAAACCCGTGGCGGGGGTCGTGGGGACCTGCCGCGTAGGCTGGTTGGTCAGAAGCAGTGGCGACAAGCTGGGCTCGCAGCTGGAGCCTCAAGTGGGGGCGGCCTTGTGGGACGGAGCCCTCGGCCTGGGGGCGCCGCAGCCGCGTGCGGGTCGGGTCGTGTCGGAGTTGAGTTGAATTGTAGGACACCTGCTGGTGTGTGGAGCGTTGCTTGTTGGTGGGACCTCCCCCCTCCCCCTCCAACACCGCCAACACGCACACCCACGGATCGGAATTGGGCACAGAGCCCAATTGAGTGGTGAGCAAAGTAACCGTGAAACACATAAGTAAGTACAACCAAATATTGTCTACTTTTTAAAAATAATATCTCGGTTATGCAGTTTCAAAAATACAGAGCTAAAATAGTAGACCACGTAAGTCCAAAGAGAATGATTAAAATGTGCTGAGGTCCTTGTATTGTTTGAAAAGGATTTACTATTTTGATACATTTCAGACCTTATAAAGTTAAACAACTGGTAAAATGTCAAAGGTAAGCTGAAAAGGAGTAGAAAGAATCTATGGTTTCTGGACAAGGTAAAAGTGGGTTAAAAATAGGTATTTAAAAAGTGCAATTGTTTCAATATCCAAGAAAGAGGATTTTTATTTTTTTTAATGTTTACTTAGTTTCGAGAGAGTGAGAGAGAGACAGACAGACAGAGACAGACCATGAGCAGGGGAGGGGTGACGAGAGGGGGAAACACAGAATCCGAAGCAGGCTCCAAGCTCCGAGCTGTCAGCACAGAGCCTGACGTGGGGCTCGAACCCACAAACTGCAAGGTCATGACCTGAGCCAAAGTCGGCTGCTCAACCGACTAAGCCCCCAGGCGCCCCAAGAAAGATGATTTTGTACTTTAAGAAAGAGGATTTTTAAAGTGCCAAAACCAGTTCAAAAACAGAGATTCTCTGGTTGGATTTTAAATACTATTTAACAAAAGATAGGGTATTTACATTAATATCCAACACAAGGGACTGTAAGTCAAAGGATAAAAACATTATTATGTAGAGCGGTGGTCCCTTCAAAAGAATAAAAGATTTGATTTGCTGGGAAGATGCGACAGTTCCAAACTGTGTTTAGATGTAGAAACAAGGCAAACTTTGGTAGAACTACAAAAAACTCTATCCTGGTGGGGATTTTCAACATACCTTTTTTAACATTGGCAGGTCACAGAGAAAGAAAACCATTGGCTGCATGGAAGACGAGCACTGAGACTCACAGGCTTTGCACTTTACAACCATATTAACTATTGTGTGCTTAGCAGTTAGAAAATACACCGGGAGTATTTTTTTTTTTTTTTAATGGGTACCTGCTATGCGACAAAGCAGGTCTCCTACGGACTAGCTCCTATGCTGGCATTATAGCTAGCATAGCTCCTGTGCTCCTATGACAGCGTTATAATTAAAATGGAAATCACAAAAAAAGCAGATTTAAAAATTTCCATGATTCAGGACTTTAAAGCATATGAAATATCAAAGAAAGTAACCATTAACACAACGATAATGGAAAAAGGTGGAGCCAAAGCAACACCTTGAGGGAAATTTGTAGCCTAAAGGCTTACATCAGATGCATATCGAAAGCTAAAAGTTTGATGTGATAAGCATCCAGCTTAAGGAATTAGTTATTTTTGTTCACAGTAAACCCGAGAAGAAAGGAGATAAAGATAAGAGCAGGGATTAATGAAAGAAAATGAATACAGCAGGCCCACAGAGCTAAACATTTGTTCTTTGCAACAGCCGATAAGATGGCACGCAAGAGAGAAGAGAAGGCACGGTTCAAACAAAGGCCAGATGAAAAGGGGACCCAGCTACAGACACATTAGAAACCAAAAAAGGCGATGAGACTATTAGGAGCCATTTCATTCCAATACATTTGGAGACTTAAGTTGAAACGGACAGATTTCTAAAAATATATGGCGTCCTAGAAGTGACTCAAGAAGTAGAAAGCCTGAATGGTTGTGTAATTAAATGCAGTGAGAAGGCCTAATTAGGGGAGCCGTGGAGGCGTGTGGCGAGAGGGGAGTCCCTGATTTAAGGGGCCCGGAAGGAGGGAGGGACAGGGGGAGGGGGCGGGAGTCTCACGGTGGGGGAGGGGCGGGTGTCTCTGCCCGGCGTTCCCGGGGAAGGCAGGGGTAGATGGGTGCAGAGAGGAGGGCACGTCGCCCTCCTGCCCGAGACAGCATCAGGGCCTGGCAGGTGTGCAGCCCGGTAGGCGCTTTAAAGTAGGCCAGACCACGGCGACGAGTACGTGGGCGTCACGTCTTGCTTTGCTTTAAGTTATGCAACGGAAATGATTCCTTTTCTTCCTGACGATTGATCCTCGGCTCTCACAAACCTAGGGGGCCAGTGTGACCTCTCTTAAGCCCACAGCGACCGTAGCCTGAGCGCCTGGTTTCAGAGCTCACCACGGACGCGCCTCTGCAGCCTCGGGCAAGGCGCTCACCCTCTCTGTGCCTCCGTTGCTCTTCTGCGAGGGGGGATGGGAATAGTAGCACCTGCCCCACGGGGGTCTGCCCTTCCCCGATGCCAGCAGCTTGATGCGTCGTTCTGTGATGCTCTGGTCCTCCCTGAGGTCCAGCTGCTCTGTGAGGCTCCGGCAGGAGCCCCCTCTCCTGCCGCCCCTGCAAGCCCCGCGGCTCCCCGCCCTGGCGGTATGCTTCCGCTCCTCAGCCTGGCCCTCGGCCTGGCCTCCACCGTCCCCTCTCCCTATCCTGCCCACTTGGCTTACTCCACTGCCCACCCCCCCCCCCCCCCCCACACACACCTTGCCATATCCCGGGGCGTGGGTGAAAGTGGTCTGCACACCCTCCCCAGCGTGGTCCTGGGGGGGCTCCTTCCCCGGCGGCCCTCCCCGCTGTCAGAGGACAAGATCTCATGTGCATGCCGGAGGGAGGGGGGACCGGACCCCCACACCAAAACCTGAGGCAAGACGCGCGGTGGCTCTAGAGAGACAGGGAGCCACGGGTGGGGTGGGGGCGGGTGGCTCCATCAAGGTGAGGCCAGGAGAGGACATGGCAGCCATGGGCAGAGACTGCGGGGGGCAGGATGGTGGGGGGCGGGGGGAGCTTCCAGTGCGACCCAGGCAGCGGTGCAGGCCTCAGCCGTGTGACCCTGGCCACACCTGCCCCCTAGTGACTTGTTGGTGTCCCGGGGGAGGCCAGAGTCCATTGTGGCCCCTGGGATTCCCCAGGGGTAGGGCCTGAGAGCAGAGTGTCCCTCCCCAGCAGAGAGGCCCCTGCCCGGCTCTCAAGCCGTCTGCAGCCTCCAGCCTGGGGTCTGTCTGCCTCCCCGGGTGCCCACCTCCCACCCCGATGACCTCCAGGCTCAGCCTAGCTCCCCACCCTCCTCCCCACCGCCAGAAGCCTTGGGGGATGGTGTCCCTGCTCTGGCTCTCAGGGCACCGTCACCGGGGCGTGTCCCCTCCTCTCCTCCACCACAACTCCATCCCCCCTCTTTCCTGTCTTGGCCCCCCTCGCCGCTCCCCCCCCCCCATCCATCTGGAAGGTTAAGTCCCTTTTAGAGGGACCGGGCTGGAGCCTGTCAGCTGCCTCCCCTCTGAGGATCCGGGAACCCTGAGCCTGGAAAGGACAGGAGAGGACAGGTGGGGCACAGGCTGGTGAAGGAGGCACACCAGCGAGGGGACAGGCTCCCTGAGGTCACAGGCAGCCGAAGTGTCCCGGAACCAGGCCACTGCACCCACCGCTGCCTCCCAAGGAGCTCCCCGTGATGGAGAGAGAGAGGGGTGCCGCTGGTGGGGGTGCTGCCTCCTGCCTCCTCTCGACTCCCCTTCCTGGGCAGGATCCATATGGTGTTCCCAGAGAGCCATATTGAGTCCAGCAACACCTCCTCTGCCTTCCTGGGACAGCTGGGGACGCCTGCGCCCTGCAACTGGCCCAAGCAGGGCTCTAGGCTGCCCCCCGCCACCGTCTCCAGTCGGGGTACCCGCTGGCTGGGACGCCAAGGGGAGAGCCGGCTGACAGCCCACCCTACCTTCCTCAGGGGGCCCTGCACTGCCGTCTTCGGAGATTTGGGGGAGGGGTCTGAATGTGATTGTCCTAAGATCCCACGCACGTAAAGGGAAGTTTCTGGATGAGCAAATCTTCGATTCCGTGATTGTGACTGCTCAGACCCCAGTACTCTTTGTCCAAGGAGCTGTGGTCTACAGGGGGCCCCAGGACCCCTGCCCCGTGCCCTGACCGCTCTGGGGGGAGACCCCTGGGGCCCCGGGCTGAGGGCTGGCTGCGGTGGGAGGGAAAGTTCTGGAGCAGCACAGCTGGGAGGCTGACGTGAGCAGTGACTGTCTCAGGGCTTCCGGCTCTGCCAGATCCTTATTTGGAGGTGGTTCCGCCGGAGTGACTGGCACATTCCCGAGCTATTCAGAGACACCCTTCCCCTCCTGGTTATTTTTAGGCCCTAAGACAAGTACTGGGGGAGCCCGCTGCTCCCCACCTCAAGAGGTTACAGGGCCACAGACTGCTGGCCTTGGAAGGGATCTGTCACCCGATCCTGCTGCCACAGTGCCAGAGGGGAAACCGAGGCCCAGAGGGGCGGGGCTCGTCCAAGGTCAAGGCCTTCTGCCCCTAGCTGGCCCACCTTTGGGCCCCTCTGTGGACCGTTCTGAGCAGACCTGGCCAGGACCATGGGACACCCCCGTGCGGAGAGGTGCACTCCACAGGAGGTCTGGGAGCTCCCTTGGTCACTGGCAGTAGTGGGCACACTAGTGACACAGGCAGAGGCCCGTGTGACCCCTCCCGGCCCTGACCGGTGTGCCAGCCCTTCCGTCCAGGGCCCCGGCATCCTCCCCAGGGGGCGGACACTCCTCAGGATGAGCCCAGACACCTGCCAGGGTCTGGGGGGTCGGTAGCAAGGGACCCCAGATTTTACATCTGTCAGAAAGGGCTGCCGGTAACCTCTCAGGGCAGTAGGATGGCCACCAGGGGTGGGTGGCGGTTTCTGGACTTTTGAGGTGGGACACCAGCTGCCTTGTCACCCCAGGGGAGCCACACAGGTCCCTTGTTGCCCAGACATAGCCCGGAGGCTCCAGGAGGAACTGGGGGTGGGTGGAGCAGGCCCAGGAAGGGCACTCCCCGCTGGTGGAAGGTTCTGGAACAGTCCCGGGGCATGAGGCCCACCGTGGATTTGCTCCTCTGTGGAGGCAAAAGCCCTTGTCGGGTGCGGGGCCAGGGGAGGTGACGGGAGCCTGGAGGCGGGCCCTTCATCTTGGCTGAGGCCAAGAGGGGCCGGAGGGTGTTGCGCGGCGGCCGGCACGGCAGTGGGAGGCTGGCCTGGAAGAGGGCCTTCCAGATAGTGGGGGGCTCGCTGCTGGTGGGGGCCAGCTGGGGGCTGGGCCCGGGGGTGGTTGTGAAGGCTTTTCCAGGGAGGGTCTCCCCCTGCCCAGGGGCAGGGCGTCTCCACCGGGCGAGCAGGGACTGCTTGGGCTTCCCTCCGGGCTCGGCCCGGCCCTGCTGGTCTTGGTGACAGGAGGACGCCTGGTGAGGAGGACCTGGGTGTCAGGAGTGTGTGGCCTGGAGGAGGCTGCCTCCAGTTTGCCCTCCCCCCCTTCCCCCCGGGGGACTCAGGCTCTGGTCTTTGTCCTCGGGCAGCCTCCTTCCTACCCTTCTGTCCCTCCATCTGCCAGATGCCCCCGTCCCCCCACCCCCACCCCGGCACCACCACCAGCCACACGGATCATCGCCACCGTCAGAGCCACCGCCAGCGCCACCAGAGGAGCTCTGGCCGCACGTGCTCCCGCCCCTGAGGGTGACCACCGCCATCCTGGGCGCCTCCCCTAGGCCACGATGCACTGCCGGTGGCAGGCAAAAGGGGGCAGCGGAGGCATTCTCCGAGCACCCGTGGCGGGATGGCACTTGGACAGAGGCGCCCGGACAGTGAAGAAAACATCTCTCTGGTGGCCCGACCACCTCTGGAAAGGAGTGGCTTCTGGCAGTGGGAACAGCACGGGGAGCCTCCCGGCTGCCACTGGGTGACCTCCCCACAGGGATGAGGGCTGGGAGAGCTGGGCTCACTACCCGGCACCCGGACCCCTCCCCGGTCCCTGAGGCAAGAGCGCAGCAGCTGCGGCAGGCCCCCCACGGAAGGTGACGGAGGCGGACCCACGCAAGGCCCAGGGGTTTCCATGAGTCTGGGGGGGGGGGGGGGGAACGTCCCCGGCGGGCTTCCTGCACCGAGGCCCGGAGAGAGGACAGCCATTTCTGCGACCAGTCACTGTGCCAGGTGGCCATGCAGCACGGAACAGCCGTGAACGTGGGGCCCGGGGCAGAACAGGGAACGGGGCTTCTCCTGGAAGGACACAGCCTTCCTGGAGGGAGCCGGGACGGGGGGACCTGGGTCCGCTGACCCTGAGCCCCCGGGTTACTGCCATCGCATGCAGGGAGCGTGTGGCTCGGGTCCATCTTGGTTTGCTGTTTTTCCCAGCTTTTCTGTTGCACAAGCGAGCAGCACAGGGGAGGGCAGGTCACCGGCCGGACCCTGCCCGGGTCACACCACGAGGGCAGTGGTAAACCCTGTGCTCCGTGCGCCGTCCCCCAGGAGCGTGGCGGGGGGCTCAGGGCTTTCTGCACCAGGACCCCCTTCCTGGGGGCGCTCCGGCTTCCTTCTGGGGAAGGATGAGAAGGCAGCCAGTGGCCGCCCTCGTCCGAACCGCCCCCCCCCCGCCCCAGGCCAGATGCGCTCGGAGTTGGAGGCTTCTCTGTGTGGGGAGAGCCTGGGCGCACCCAGTGTTCGAAAAAACCTTAAGCCTCAGCCGGGGGAGGTTTGGCTGCCACATCGCACCCACAAGAGTTGGCTTTTTGAAGTGTCCAGACCGTGGCTGAGAGGCTGGTTCCCGGGGACGTGCGGGCCCGTGCCAGGGCGCTTGTGGCCACGCATTCCCCAGCCCCTCACAGCCATGCCTGGTCACCACCGGTCCCTCTCCCTCCTCAGCCACTTGTGGCCGTGACCCAAGGGGGTTGTGACAGTGGTGGGTGGGGCGCTGTGAGACCCGTGCCAGGCAGCTCCCCCACTTTTCGGGGGGGGTTGGCATTTTTTCATCTTGAATGACGCGGTTGGGGGGCCATAATCCGGGGCGCTGGGACCCGCAAACAGACCACTTGCACACCCCTTGTTTGGGCCAGTGGTCACTGTCTGCCGCCTCCCGGGGTCCAGCGGGGTCTGGGGGTCTGCCCCCAGGGTGGGAAGCGCAGCCTGGTGGGGGGAGCCTGGCTCACCGCCCCTCCCAGCCTCGCACCTGCCAGCCTGGCTCCCAGTGGAGGCGCAGGCTGCCCCCTGCTGGAAATACAGAGGAGAGGCAGGACCCGGCATTTCTCCTGGAGAGACAAGCTTCTCAAACTGTGTGCCCCAGGCCTAGGTGGGGGGTGGCAGAGGGCGGGGCAGGATGGAGACGGGGGCGTGGCTCTGGGCGTGTCCACATTTGTTCCTCACACCTGCCCCAGGACAAAGGGGAAGGTTGGGGGACACAGGTGATGCAGGGGGCAGGGGTCCTGGAGGAGACAGTGGGCACACCAAGGCCAGGCGGGAGGGGCCTTCCTCCTCCCCCTCCCCCCCCACATTCTCTGCCTCTGCATTTCTTTGCTGTCTTGGATTGTCCCTCCAGCCATGACTCAGGGCGCAGGGAAGTCACACGCCAAGCCCCGTGGGTCTAAAAGTCTGCAGGCAGGGGAGCAAGGGAGCCCAGCATCCGAGGGTCCCCCTCGGTTCCCTCACGGCATCCCCGGGAACCACGTGACTGCTGGCCTGGGGACCGACGCCCACACAGGGTGAGCTCCTGACACCCAGGCAGGGTAGGAGGCGGGAGTGGAGGCCAGGTGCCCACCAGGCCTGCCCCGCCCTTCTGACCCGGATGGAGGGACCAAGGCGGCCGCGGGGCTCGTGCCGCACAGAGAAGGCCCACACAGAGGGGATGTGGGTTTTTAATTCTTTTTATTGAAGAAAAGAAAAGGAGAGAAAAAATAGATTCCCCACCCCTGCTTCTTCCCGGAGTGGGCTTCTAGTCCTGCCCCTGGGGTCAGCACAGGTGGGAGAGAGGGCTCTCCACCTGGGTCTGGGGAGGGGCCCCGGGCCCTGGAAAGGTGGGGGGGGGGGCTGGCTGCTTCCCGAGGGGTAGGGGTGTCTAAAAAATGGTGCCAGGCCAGCTGGGCCAAGCAGGCTGGTCCTCTGCCGCGGCAGCTCAGGCAGGTGTCCTGGGGATGCTGGCCGCACCCGCCCCGCCACTGTCCTCGGCCGCCCGCCCGCCCGCCCGCCGGCGCCGGACTCGAGGAGGGCAGAGTCTGAGGCACCTTCCGGCCTCTGGAGCCCTGTGCCCACCCGGGGCCGCCGGGGCCTCCCGTCCCCTCCGGCTCTGGTCCCAGCGCCGCGGGCCTCCGCCCGGCCCGCCGTCCGAGCGCCCTGAGGCCGGGGCGCGGGCCTGGCCCGCAGCCCGGGAGCGTGTCTGTGCCCGTCCTGCGGCGGGAGCGGGCGGAGCAGGATGTCCTCCTCGGGGCCCGGTGCGTGGCCGCCGCCCACCCGCTCAGACCTCGGTCTGGAGGTCGATGATGTCCTGGCCCACCAGCGGGATCGTGGCGCCCGACTTCTCCCACTCGACGCTCCGCAGCTCCAGCGGTGAGGGCGCCAGCGGCTCCAGCTCCTTCTTCACCCACGCGGGCGTCCCGTGGGCCTTCCGAAGGCTCTCCCAGGGCCGCTTGTTCGGTGTCTGCTGCTTTTCCGGCTGCTGGCCGGCGGGCGGGGAGGGCGGCAGGGGCCGAGAGGGAGGCCACGGGGCAGGAGCGGAGGCGGGGAGGAGAGAACGCACACGGGAATCAAACAGAGAGGAAGGGACCTGAGCGGGCGGAACGGCGGGCTGCAGGCCCCCCCCCCCCCCCCCCCCCCCCGGGGCCGAGCGGGAGCGGAGCGCTTCCCGCCGCCGTGGGGGCCCCGCCGGCCCGGCACCCCTCCCTCGGCCGTTGCCTTCCTTGGCAGAAGCCAGACCCCCCCCCCCCCCCGTGCACCGCCCCGTGCACCCCTCCGGACGGGGCTGGGCGTGGGGTGGGTCCCCGGGAAGGCCGGTGTGCGGGGCTCTGACGAGGGCTGCGTCGGGCCGGTCTTCGGGAAAAGTTGAAGCGAGGGGAAGGAGCGCGTAGGGACTTCAACCAAGGGCTCTCCCTCTGCCGGCCCCGCCCCAGGGCCCCGCCCCACCACCCCGCCCGCAGCCCCAAGGCCCCGCCCCGTCCCCCAGACCTTGCTCTCTGGGCCCAGCACCTCCTTGTCCTTCTCCGCGTGCTGCAGCTTCCGGTTCAGGTCCTGGAACATGTCCTGGTGCCGCTTCCGGGTGTGCATGATTTTCTGCGGGGCGGGAGGGGCCGGGCATCCTGAGCCTGGAAAGGAGCCGCCCTGCCTGGCCGGGCTCCTCTCCCCCCAGCCCCTCCCTGCCCCTGGTTGGACTCCAGCTGCCTGTCCCCACCCCCCCCCACCCCGCTCCCGCTCCCGGGGCTCCGGGTGTTTGGGGAAGGGGACACCAGGAGGTGGGACCCACCTCAAAGTCCAGTTCTGCATACCGCGATTTCCGCCGCTGTGGGGAGAAGGGGGTTGTGCGCATTTGCAAGCAGTCGCCCCAAACCTCCCAGACCACAAGTCCGGGCCTCTCCTCGCCTGAGACGGGGGGAGACTGGGGACCCCCTCACCCCATGGCTACTCTCGGGTTCTCCACCCAGCTGGGGAACATGCCTCTGACTGCCCTATAGTTGCAGCGCCCAGGCCGCTTGTAGGCCCCGCCCCTGCCCGGGGACAGCGGGGGGGCCCAGCCCGAGGGCTCTGGGGGAAGAGGGTGGGCAGAGAGGGCGCCCGCTGAGCCAAGGGGAATAGAAGCCCAAGGCCCCAGACAGCAGTGACAGTCACACGACCGCCTGGGGCTCCGGTATTGCGGCTCCAGAATGGGGGTAAGCCTGCAGATGCTTTTCATCACGTTCTGTCCCAGACTGTCCCCAGGGCCATCTCCCGCTTCGAGAGACAGAGGACAAGGGTGATGCAGAGGGCAGGGGTCCTGGAGGAGACTGTGGGCACACCAAGGCCAGACGGAAGAGCGGGGCAATGCCTCCACATTCTCTGCCCCTGCCTTTCTTCACCGTCTTAGATTGTCCTCCGGCACTGGCCAGTGACGAGGAGACGAGAACTGGACGCAGGGCGGGTGGCACGGCTGGGGGACCACAGAGAACCGGGGCCTGGGGCTGCTTCACCAGAGGCAGTGAGCCAGGAGGTGGGGGCGTGGCCCGGGGAGGGCGGGGGTCCCTGGGGGTGCTAGGCAACGCTCCCCCCAACGCACTCTGAGCCCCATGCCGGACAGGCTGTGTGTGGTCACTTCCAGGCTTCAGGCTGACCTAAGGAGGGACTTGCTGCCGTGACCGCCTGACCACGGAATGGGCTAGACTGCAGCCAGCCCAAGTCCAGCTGGGTGGGCCCCGTTGCAATGGCACAGGCCACCAGCCCCCCGTCGCCAGGGCCCAGCAGGGCCGGGGGCAGTGTGGCCGGAGAACAGGGTGAGGGCAGGCCCTGCCAGGAACCAGCTCTCCGGCGTAGGCCTGTCCCCACTCTTGCCAGGGGACCCCTTCCGGCAGGAGTGAGGCCAGGATGCCGGCCTCCAGCCTTCCCAGGCCTGGCCTGCCTAACGCCGGCTGCAGCCCAAACCAGCAGCGCCCACAGCACCCCTGCCCCCCCACCCCCCGGGACCCTTGGGCTGCCCTCACCTCCAGGGAGCTCACGGACAAGGTGGAGACATTCTCGTTCCTGGTCCCGGTCCCCGAGCTGGGCCCTGGGTGGGCGGCGGGCTCCCCGGGCTCCCCCAGGCTGGGGGGCGCTGGCTCCAGGGTGGGCGGCGGGGGTGGTGGGGGCGGGGGCGGTGGGGGCTGGGCGGGGGGTGCCTCCGGGGGCCCACCCCCTGGGGGCTGGCGGGAGGGTGGGCTGCGGGCGGGGAGGCCCGTGTCAGGTGCCATGTTGAGGTGGATGAGGCGGGTCTGGGGCATCTGATCGATGTGGATGCTGTGCTTGGGCTCCTCCTGGGGCTTGGGCCGCAGCGTGGCTGTGGCCGTTGGCAGGATTACGTAGCTGGTGTCCAGGGCCTTCTCCTGGGCCCGGCTCAGCTCCGAGTCCAGCTTCTTGAAGATGTCCCCGTCCCCGGCAAAGGAGGACTTGGGCGCCCTGTCCTTCTTGAGGGTCAGTGAGTGGTTGGGGAAGTCGGGCAGGGGGCCGCCCGGGCAGCGGGGCGAGCCGTGCAGGTGCAGTTTGGACACGTTGGCCGGCAGGCTGTTGAAGTTGGCGGGGGGCGCCTTGGCGTGGGCCAGCTTCAGCTTCTCCTCCTCGGGCAGCGACGGCCGCTTGAGCGTGCCCGTGATCGTGGCCGTGCGGCAGGCTGCGATGTCCTTGTTCAGCACTGTGGGGACAGGCGAGGGGGTCAGCGCGGCCTCGGGGATGCCTCGGACGGTCTCGGTCCGGCGCGCCCCTGACTTGTGTTTGGCGCTGCTGCAGCTGGGAGTCCTTGGCCTCTTCAAGCCAGGCTGGAACACGGGGTGCTCCTGTCTGCCCCCGCGGACAAGAGGACAAATGGCCGCCACCCACACACAGCCCCTCCCAGCGGCTGAGCGGGCCCCCGTCGGCCCTGGAGCCAGCCCGCACTTCTCCGAAGTTCAGGGACACACTCCTCATCGCTCCTGCGGCGCGGGGCCCTGCACGCCTCGCCCGCTTCTGTTCAGCTGCAGTGGGTGGGGGCAGGCCACCACGACCTCCGACCCGGGCTCCAGCTTGCCCACCACCTGCCTTGCTCTTACCCGTCAATCCAGCCTCACTGGCCCATGGAGAGCCCGAAGCGGCCAGGCCCACTCGGGGCCCGTCCACGGGAAGCCCGCTGTGAGCGAGGAGCGCTTTCCCTGCTGGCTGGCGGGCACCCGGCCACACCCTCGTCCAGCCACACCCTCGTCCAGCCCCCAAACGCCCACAGCTCCTGTCAGCGGCTTCCTGTGCCACCCCACCGGCACCCGCCCTCCGAGCGGACGGTCACTCGCCAGTCCCCGGTACTCTCCCTCCTCTCTGGCAGAGCTTCCCCGGCCCCTTCTCTTCTCTGGCCTCCGGACGCCGACCCCCTGCACCCATGTCTGCAACCGTCCCCCGCTCCAGGTCGACCAACAGGGGACCTGCCGTCTCGCCCGCCGAACCTGTGCCCCTCTGGGGTCCCCCCTGCAGAGGTCGCCCCGTCCACCTCACAGCGGGCCGTCGCCCGGACAGAGCTGGGCACCTCTCCTGCAGAAATCCGGCTGCGGGTCCCCTGCGTGCTCGGCCCCAAATCCAGACTCCTTCTAGGCCCCCAGCCCCCCAGCGCGTGTGCCCACCTCGCCCTGTGTTTGTGACACCAGCCCCCCTCCCCCCCGCCGCCCTCCGCCACGCCTCCGGTCGCTAGCTGCCTGAGAGATCAAGGGCCAGGCTGCGCCGTCTTACCGACGAGGAAGAAGTGGGGGCCTCAGAGGCCAGTACCACCCAAAGGGGGCTGGGCCCGAGCCTCCAAAAGCCCTCAAGTCTTGGGGTCACCTCTCAGGGAGGCTGCCTAGACTGCATGAGAGCAAGGTGGGAAGTGAAAGACCATTCTGTCCAGTTCCCACTCAGCCCAACCAGAGGTCACCTCCTCCAGGAAGCTCTCCCGGGGGCCACCGGGCCGCAGCTGACACTCCCAATCTGGGGCTGTCTCGAAACCCCCCCATGGCTATCTCTGGAGAAGACGCTCCTCAAAAGTATCTGACAGACCAAGGCAGTGCGACCGGCTGCTTCTCCACCGCTCTGAACGGCACTGCCTGCCACTGCCGGGACGCCCGGCTCTCAGAACGACGACGTTAAAGCAGTTTCCTTTCATTGGGCAGCCGATTCCCCTTTTCCCCTTGCTTCCAGGAAACTCAGCATTACTCTAGGGCCCAGGGTTGGCTCCTCTGCCCTGCTTTCCTCCTGCTCCCACTGATGTCCCCCCAGAAGGCCCGGCCAACCCTCCGCCATGGCTGGGTGGAAGATGAAGACGTGAGGACAACACAGAACGCGGGCCCTGGAGGGACGCAGGCAGGGGCGGGTGACGAGGTGGGTGACAGGTGGAAGCGGGGCGGCTCCAGTGTCTCAAGGCTGGTGCAGCCTCCCCGCCCCTACAGAGAGAGCGGAGACCGAAGACCAGACGTGTCGGAGGTGGCGGGGGGCGGGGGGCACAGGGCTTCTTGTTCAGGGGCTCGGCGGGGAGCGGACGGGGCCAGGCCCAGGGCAGCGGGCCCCAGGGGTTCGCTCCAGTGCTGAGAATTCCGCCAGCACTGCATCAGCCTGGTGAGCCCAAGCTCCCGGACAGCTTTCTGGCAGTTTCTTCTGCCCTCGACCCACAGGCCCTGCCTGCTGCAGCCTCAGGGCAGTGGGTGGGGAGGCGCAGAAGTGGCTGTGCCGCCAAGGTTGGGGCGGGCCAGGCCCCGTGTCTGCCTGTACAGACCAGGCCTCCCGGCAGCGGCCCCTCCATCTGGGCGGATGTGACCCAGCCTCACGGCACGGGCTGTGGCGGGCAGCGGTGGGATGAGGGCAGACGGATGGACAGACAGACGCACACACAGAGAAAAGAAAAAGAAGCAAGTGGCCCGGGCGAGGGCCACCTGTCGCTCTCACCTGGCAGGCGCTCACCTGATCTACAGGCCAGATCCACGTCCTTCTCGAAGTCGGTCTGCAAGACAGAGGCGGGGCGGGGTGAGGCCCCGGGCCGAGCGGGAGCCGCACCTCGAGGGGTGTGCGTGTGCGCACGCGCGTGCCCGCCACGGAGCGCCAGGAGGGTTACAGCTCACGGCCGGGGGCTCCGGTGCTCAGAGAACCCCCGGCGGGCGGCCCCGCCCCTGCGTACTCCGTGTGCACGCGCGCGTGCGTGCGTGCGCGCGCCTGCCAGGGCGTTTGTGGATGAGCTGGGAAGGCCGGTCCCACTGCGGCTCAATCGTGCTCCTGTTCCCCCCGGCTCTGTCTCCCCCGGCCCCCGGCCCCTGGGACTCCAGCACAAAGACCCCTCTGCCAGGGCCTCATGTCCCTTCCGGGGGGCAGGGCACGCAAAGGGTGTCACGCCAGAGCCCCCGGGGCCGCCGCCTGCTGATGTGCAGGGCGTGGGGGGCCCGCCCCCGTCACCTGCGTGGTCCTCCCCACAGCCCCGGGGATGAGGAAACAGAGGCCAGCCGACCAGAGAGGTGGAACGGGTTCAGGCACAGATGTCCGGTGCCAGGGTGAGGCCAGCTGTCCCCTGAGCGGTGGCTGAGATCCCCGCTGCGGCACCTGCCCCACCCCAGCCCAGGAGCTCGGTGGACTGGGAAACCCGGCTCGGGCCACCCCAGGCTGTGGCGTGGCCTTCTCCAGGGGCCGTAGGGCTGGGTCCTAATCCCAAACCTGGAGGCTCCTTCTCTGCAAACCAGAGGTCGGGTCGGTGGGAAGACTACAGAATCTGAGGGGAGAAGTGGGGCCCGGAGCGGTATCGGGGGCCCCTGCCCACGACCGTGAGGGCACAAGCCTCCTCCCGGTGCCGGCCGCTGGCATCTGCTGAGGTCCCGGCTGCGAGCCTCACAGCCGCCACGAGGAGGCTCGGCGCCCCGAGGACTGAGTGAGCAGCTCCCGGCTGCCAGGCTCACTGCATACCGGGGGGCACCCAGCGGGCGGCAGGCGGCGAGTGACAGCGTGGAGAATTCACCCAGGGCGCTGCCAGGACCTGAACAGGAGGCCTGATGGCACGGGTGGGGGCGGGGGTCAGGGAGGGCTCCCTGGAGGTGACGTCTTAGCAGACACCCGTGAGGTGGGCAGGCGGGGTGGGCAGTACCTGGACCCGAACGGCACGTGTGATGCCGGAGGGCCTGCGTGGACCCGGCTGGGGACAAGGCCACGCAGGGTGGAGGGTGAGTGGACAGGCCAGGGCTGGTCCGCCCGATGGAGGCTGAGTGAGCCACGTCCCACCCCGGCTGAGCCGGAGGACAACGAAGGGGGCACGGGAGGTGCAGAGATGGGGGCGCCGCAGCTGAGGCGAGGGCACTGTGGCGCCGGGGGTGGGCACGGGCCGGTGGCAGCCTCGCCCAGACGCATCATCTGGGCCCTGCCCGTCCCCAGACCCCGGACCAGGGATTTCACCTTGGTGAGCCCCAGTCTCCCCAGTGTTGGACTGGGCTCGGAGCTCTTCCTCAGGGGCCGCTGGAGCCCAGAGCAGCTCCGAGCAGGGCGAGGAGACACCGCCGGGGGCACCGCGCGCTGAGCCCTACCATGAGCTGGGCATGGCCGTTCTGGAAGGAGCCCCCCGAGTCCCCGTTGCCCTCCTCCTGGCGGTCTACCACGCGACACTTCACGGCGTCCTGGACCTGGCGAGAGAGAGCCGAGCGGTCAGCGGCAGCCCTAGACCGCTCGCCCGGCAGGGTGGCGGGAAGGCAAGGGCGAGGACCGTGGGGCGGCCCCTCCGTGAGCGCGGCCTGTGTGCCGGGGCCCCGCCTCCCTTCCCGTCTCTGAGATTCTCTCCGTGCCCTTTGGGGCATGGAAATTCCAAACTCAGAGAGTTCCAGGCCTGCTGAGGACGCGCTGCAGCCCTCCGGGCCGGAGTGTGTCCGTGAGATCCGGCCGTCAGGCTGAGGAGGGGCCTGGAGTCCACACCCTGTGCCGAGTGGCCACGGCCTCCGCTGCCCCCACTGCCCTGGAGGCGCTCCGCCCGGGCTCCACGAGGGCCCCGGGACAGCGCGTCTGTGGTGGCGGCGGGTCCCAAGCTGCGTCACTAACAGCACGCTCCACTGAAGGGGATCTCGCCCATTATGGCCGTGGACTCTTCAGAAGGGCGGGGACGGCGGCTCTGGGCCAGAGGCCACCCAGGCATCCGGCACAGAGCGCTAGAGGAGACCTGCTTCTGCAGGGAGGTGCTGGTCCGTGAGCGTGAGGAGCAAAGGCCGCACCTTCACCCGCGGCCGGGGCAGCAGCCAGCAGAGCCCCCCTCGGGGAGCGGACGCTGTGGGGCCATGATGCGCAAAGGGAGTAAGTGAAGGCACGGGAACAGTGAAAGCACAGAGGGCTTCCTGGAGGAGGTATCTGGAGTGGGGTGGGCAGCTCTGGGAGGAGGGGGCGCTGAGGCTGGGGCTCCTGGCTCCCAGACCCAGCACAGACCCGCGGACCTGCCCCCACTCACTCCAGGTGCCGAGCCCAGGGCGCCCGACGCTCCACGGCTGATCGGAGGTGGTGCTGGGGTCTCGCCGGCCTCAGGGCCACTGCCTGGGCCTCCCCTGGCAGGTGCACCTTCCTTCCATCCTTGTGACTCACTGAGCCACCTAGCAGACATCTCTAAGCACCTACTGTGCGCCCAGCGCAGGCAGGCCACGGGCCAGGAGACGGCAGATGGGAAAGCAATGTCTCCATTGGCACAGAGAGCAGATGTTCTCCCAGAGGGCCTCGTGGCCCCTCCTCCAGGAAGGCCATCCGGCCAGCCTCATCCCCTCTGCTGCCCTCAGGAGACTCAGACGACCACGTTGCTCATCCACCTGCCAAATGTTCCACGCCCTCCCCACAGAGGCCCGACTTTCCCCTGGTGGCAGGGTCCCTGTAGCATGGGCCCTGCAGGTGGGACCCAGGAGGTCACAGAGAGCTTATGGGGAAGTCCAACCATCCTAGGAAATCATGTGTCTTCAGGGGTGCCTGACTGTCCCCCAGAGCAGGCCCCTGAGGCAGACATCCCTGCTCTCCACCCTGGCAGCCTGTGCCGGGTCCCTGGAGAACCTCCTGTTTGGGTCAGGTGGGCCTGCAGAACGCGCCTTCTGTTTTCCAGTATCCACCTTCTCTCCTTTGCAGGACACAGCCTCTGTTTTATCCGGTTACTGAGCTTCTCCGCTTCTGTTCTCATGCTTTGAATTCCCACAAGCTCCCTTTCTGTTCCTTTTTGGTAGCCTGCTGTTCTTGTTTCACAGAAGCCGGGCAGCTGAGCGCCAAGGGCATGAGCTTAGAGCCTGGTCAGTGACATGTGCTCACACCCCACCGAGGCAACCACCCCTGTGCTGGCCTTGGGCCACCCCATCCATAGAAGATGGAGTAACTAGCAGTGAGAATTGGTAGCACGGATCAGTCAGGCCAGAGCCAGGCATGCGTGGCTGCCGGGCTGGGGGCGTGAGCACTCTCTCTGAGGACGTCGCCTCTGGGCTGTGGAACGGCTTCTTCCTGGGCTGTCTCTGGGGCCCGCGGCTGCCTGGATCTGAGACTCGTCCGGCATAGGCTCCCCTCGGGTCCTCAGGATTGCAGAGTGGACATGCGGGACCGGCCAGACGTCGACGTGTGGTGGAGACTGTGGCGGCGGCTGGCCAACAGGGCTGTTCCAACATCAGAAGCTTCGGGTCTTTGCCATCCGGTCTTTCCCTGTGGTCGGAGCCCCTGGAGGGGGTGCTCACCTCTCTCCCAGGCGGTCTGAGGCTGGGGGCCCCAGCTGTCAGGGTGACCAAGGGCCAGCACACAGGCTTACGCACCCCTGCCTC
This sequence comes from Panthera pardus, assembly GCF_024362965.1. Classification (NCBI taxonomy): domain Eukaryota; kingdom Metazoa; phylum Chordata; class Mammalia; order Carnivora; family Felidae; genus Panthera; species Panthera pardus. The sequence goes on along the minus strand of NW_026527002.1, from coordinate 80,999,182 downwards.
ACCAGGGCACCCCAGGGTGCCCCCAGACCAGGGCCCCAGAGCCCCACCCGGGGCGGTGGAGCTGCATGTGGGGGAGGTGGGGTGGGGGCTGCGCTGCCAGCCCGGGGCGGGGGCGTCCAGGCTGCTACCTAAGCGGACAACCAGTCATCCACCGCAGACCTTCCCTGGGCATCCAGGGCCCCTGCAGCGCCACTTCTGGAAGCTCTCTGGCCTCAGTGCGCCGGGCCTGCCCCACCGCCGGCTGTAGACCCGGCTTCCTCAGGCGGGCTGAGTTCCTGACCCCCGTCCTTCTCCCCGAACTCCCAGGCTTCACTGCGAAGCCCTTCTCCCGCTTTCTTTGCAATCTGCGCTTTAAAATCGCTTTGCCATCTTTCTAGGAGGTTCTAGGAAGGGGAGGTAATTCTGCGTGTCTGCCCACCCGCTCCGGCCCCTTCAGCCTCTGTGGACATCCTGGCTTCCTCTGGCCTCATGAGGGCACCTCTTCCGCCCACGTCCGGACGCACGTTCTCCGCGTGTCCGCCTTCCCGACCCGAGAGCGCGTCACCGGAGCTGTGGCCACCGGGCAGGTGGCCGTCGGGAGAGTTTGGTGAAAGCCTCCTCCTGCTCCCTCTGGAGAGGCCCAGAGACACCGGGCCAGGGGTCTCCGCCGTCGTGAAAGCTGCTGACGTTTCCGGTGGCTCTTGGTCCCACCGAGCCCAGGAGGACAGGACCCCTCCGGTCTGAGCCGGCGAGGGGCGCAGGGGCGCTTCCAGGAGGGGGCCTTACGCAGACGACGGCCCTCGGCCGCCCCAGCTGTGCCGCGCATCCCCGCCTTATGGAGCGAGCGGGGGTCCCGAAGCCGCGCCCCCCGCCCCCCGCCCCTCCCGCAGGCCGCGCACCTCTCGGCGCAGGATGCAGTGCACCATCACTATGACGAAGCCCTCCAGCGAGTCGAAGACGGCGAACAGGATCTGGAAGAGGGCGGAGCGACGGTCGGTGACGGCGAGCACGGCCGACATCCAGGTCAGCGCCAGCAGCGGCAGCACCACGCAGGAGCTCCACAGCGACGCCCTGCGGACAGCGCAGCGGGGGGCCGCGTCAGGGCTGCCCCGGCCGCCCTCCCGCCAGGGGGCGCGTTCCTGGGGGGTCCCGCTCGGCGCCCCTCTCCCGGGGCTCTCCACCCGCTCCGGTCCTGGTCCTTGAGGAGGCCCGGGCCCTCCTGGGGAGCAGAGTTCTGCCCGGCAACCCGCCCGGAGTCCAAGGGCTCCCAGAGACTCGGGAGGGTGGTCTGCGGGGGTGGGGGCTGGGCAGTGGTGAGAGAGGAACTCTCTGGAAGACCCGGGTTCCTAACTGTCCAGTAGGCCACAGGAGGGGAGGTGCACTGGAGGCAGGAGCTGGGGGGCTACAGGGTGGCCACTGGGGGGCGGTGTTTGGCCAGGCCTCTGAGCTCTGGACAGAGAGAAAGAGAACAAGAGAACTACTCCAGGAGGAGATGACAGACAGACAGGGCCACACAGGGGTGGGGGTGGGGACAGAGACGAGAACAGAGACCCACAGGCACCTCATCGTCTCGGCAGGCCCCGCTCCGCTGGTGCCCCCAGGAGCCCCCCACGGCGGCACTGCCCTCTGCAGCCTGGCACCTCCTGGTACCACTATGGGCCACGCTGTGGCCGCTCTGAGCCTGTCGCGTCTTCCGAACGGCGCAGTCACTCTTTCGTAGCCTCGGGGCCTGTCGTGAGGGCACCAGCAGTGGGGCTGGCTCGAATCCGTGTCTGGGAATTGTGCCCGACCCCACCCTCACCACTGTTACAACTTCCGGGGCTCTGCCCCCATGGGCAGGTGACTGCCTTGCAGGAGCTCCAAGGAGCCTCTGGGGCCATGGTCATTCCCACCAGGGGTGGGGGCTGGGGTCCAGGCCACCCGCTCCCCTCCTTACAGGACACCCTCATCAAAAGGATGAGGCAGGTGCAGGTGGGGCAGGAGAAGTGCAGGGGCCGCAGGAGTGAGGGGCATGAGGAGGGGAGACAGGGGTGAGGGGGCACGAGGAGGGGAGGCAGGGGTGAGGGGCACGAGGAGGGGAGGCAGGGGTGAGGGGCACAAGGAGGGGAGGCAGGGGTGAGGGGCACGAGGAGGGGCTGCAGGGGTGAGGGGGCACGAGGAGGGGCTGCAGGGGTGAGGGGGCACGAGGAGGGGAGGCAGGGGTGAGGGGCACGAGGAGGGGCCGCAGGGGTGAGGGGCACGAGGAGGAGCCGCAGGGGTGAGGGGGCACGAGGAGGGGAGGCAGGGGTGAGGGGCACGAGGAGGGGCCGCAGGGGTGAGGGGCACGAGGAGGGAAGGGAGGGGTGAGGGGCACGAGGAGGGGAGGCAGGGGTGAGGGGCACGAGGAGGGGCTGCAGGGGTGAGGGGGCACGAGGAGGGGAGGCAGGGGTGAGGGGCACAAGGAGGGGCCGCAGGGTTGAGGGGCACAAGGAGGGGCTGCAGGGGTGAGGGGCACGAGGAGGGGCCGCAGGGGTGAGGGGCACGAGGAGGGAAGGGAGGGGTGAGGGGCACGAGGAGGGGCCGCAGGGGTGAGGGGCACGAGGAGGGGAGGCAGGGGTGAGGGGCACGAGGAGGGGCTGCAGGGGTGAGGGGGCACGAGGAGGGGAGGCAGGGGTGAGGGGCACGAGGAGGGGCCGCAGGGGTGAGGGGCACGAGGAGGGGCCACAGGGGTGAGGGGCACGAGGAGGAAAGGGAGGGGTGAGGGGCACGAGGAGGGGCCGCAGGGGTGAGGGGCACGAGGAGGGGCCGCAGGGGTGAGGGGGCACGAGGAGGGGGAGGCAGGGGTGAGGGGCACGAGGAGGGGAGGCAGGGGTGAGAGGCACGAGGAGGGAAGGGAGGGGTGAGGGGGCACGAGGAGGGGGAGGCAGGGGTGAGGGGCACGAGGAGGGGAGGCAGGGGTGAGGGGGCACGAGGAGGGGCTGCAGGGGTGAGGGGGCACGAGGAGGGAAGCGAGGGGTGAGGGGCACGAGGAGGGGAGGCAGGGGTGAGGGGCACGAGGAGGGGAGGCAGGGGTGAGGGGCACGAGGAGGGGAGGCAGGGGTGAGGGGCACGAGGAGGGGCCGCAGGGGTGAGGGGGCACGAGGAGGGGCCGCAGGGGTGAGGGGCACGAGGAGGGGCCGCAGGGGTGAGGGAGCACGAGGAGGGGAGGCAGGGGTGAGGGGCACGAGGAGGGGAGGCAGGGGTGAGGGGCACGAGGAGGGGCCGCAGGGGTGAGGGGCACGAGGACCATCAGGCAGGGGCCAGGGCCACCAGGAAGCAGCTGGGGGCACGGGGGCTGTTGGGAGAGAGGCTGGGAGGACCTGGGGTCGGGGCTGGACCTTGCTCACCGGGCGGGGGCAGGAGCTCTCCCCAGAGGTGCACCCTCTCTGCCCTGCGGTGGGGAGCCTGCCACAGGCCCTGCCCGAGCCATCGTCTTCCTCTCTCCAGACCCGTCTGGGTGGCCTGCACAGAGGACAGGCCTGTCCCCTCCCTGTCTTCTTCCTCCTCCTTTCCCCTCCCCCTCCTCCCCCTCCCTGCTCCAGGACCCAGGTCCCCATGGCAGCCCCAGCCGCAGCCCCATTTCTTCTCCAGGACAGCCCCCCGGCCAGCTGCCCAGTGGCTTGAGCCCGAGCCAGGAATCACCCCGAAGCCCCCACGCTTCTCTCCTGACCACTGCGTGGGCTTCAGACCTAGACCTCACAGACCCGCCTCCCCTCCCCTCCCAGGGTGGGGGACCTGCCGATCCCCGGCCCCCCTCTACCCCCGGGTGCTGAGGCCCCCAGCCGCAGTGCCCGTGCCCACGAGGGGTGCTCTGCCTGCACGAGGGGCACAACCTGAAAAAGTGGGCCCTGCAGGACTGTGCACACACTGCCCGGCTGTCCTTTTCCCTTCCCGGCTCTGAACCTCTGTGTCTCCACCGTGGCCGGCAGGGCTCCCTCGTCTCTCTCCTCCCTCCCAAAGCGGACCCTCTCTGGCCACCTTCCGAGCAGGAAGGCAGGGCAGAGCCCCTGGGGCGGGCAGAGGGGCAGTCTCATCCTGCTGTGAGCCATCTTCCCTCGGGCCGGAGCCCTGACATCTACAGCCCGAGGTGGCTGGCAGATGGCCCGGGCTTGGGGACCTGCCTTAGTGGCATCCCCGCAGCCCCGAGTTCTGCCGGGGCCGCGAGGAGGAGCCCATGCGGGGCCGGGTGCGATCAGTGGGCAGGAGAGGGGCTGGCGGGGAGGCCCGCGGGCAGTGGTACCGTCTGACCCTTCAGAAGGTCAGATGCCCCTGATGCGGAGGAGGGGCGTGAGCCTGGCTCAGGGTGGGCCGGGCCACTGACCGGAACCTGCTGCGTGACCTAGCAGGGAATGTCCCCCAGGGCTCTTGTGACAGGCCCAGGATGGCACCCTCCACCCCGAGGAGACTGGCGTGTGAAGCAAACAGCGCGTATTCCCGGAGCCTCGTCCCTGCCTGGGCCTCCCAACTTGGTTTCTGCCTCAACGGATCCGTCCCGACCTGAACCCGGGTCCCCCCACGGCCAGGAGTGCCCCGCACACTCCCCCGTGCTCGCTCACGGGACATCCCCCCACCCCCCGCACCCACCCACTCACGCACACGTGCGCTTACAACACGCAGCGCACAACCCAGACCCCGGCACAGCCACACGCCGATGGCAGGCCGGTGCACAGTGTTCCGACACTGACCCGGCCCCATCCCGTCCCTGGCCGCACGGAGGAGGGGAGCCTGCTGGCGAAGGGCCGGGTGGGGAGGATCCCCAGAGTGGATGGCAGAGGTGACAGAAAAAGCTTAAAACAAGCAAAATGTGACTCAGAGAGCAGAGCCGGGGACGGGGGGCACTGGCGAGGAGAGGCACTAACATGGCGTTACTGGCGGCTTCGGAGGCGGCGTCGGCCGCAGAGGGGACTCCCCACTCGGCACGTTTGAGGGCGCGCCCAAGGGGGGCCCCGGGCGGCCGACTGCAAGTGAAATGCAAAGGCCGAGACGAGAGCAGACACTGTTCTCACGGAACCGGGGCGGGGCAAAGCAGGCACACGGACCAGAGCAGTCCTGCCTGAGCCTTCCTAGGCCGGCCGGGGTCCCAGGAGTGGGCTGGGGGTCGGGGGACCGGGTCCCGGGTCCCGGGTCCCGGGAGTGGGCTGGCTTGTCAGGGGGAGGGGGAACCGGATCCCAGAAATGGGCTGGTGGTGGTGGGGGGGGGACCTGGTCCCAGGAGTGGGCTGGCTGGTGGTGGGGGACCGGGTCCTGGAGGAGAATGGTGGGGGGGGGGCCCTGGTGCCGGGAGGGGCTGGGGGTGTGGGGACCAGGTCCTGGGAGTGGGCTGGCTGGTCGGGGGGAGGGGGCACCGGGTCCCAGAAATGAGCTGATTGGAGTGGGTACCAGGTCCCAGAAGTGGGCTGGCTGGGTGGGGGGAGGGGTGGGACCCGGTCCCAGGAGTGGGCTGGCTAGTGGTGGGGGACCGGGTCCTGGAGGGGAATGGTGGGGGGGGGGGCCCAGTCCGGGAGGGGCTGGGGGTGTGGGGGGACCGGGTCTGGCGGGTGGTGGGGTGGGCTGAGTCCAGGGTTGGGGTTGGGAGGCTGGGGGGGACCGGTTCTGAAGGGTTGTGGGGGGGGACCAGGTCTGGGAGGTGGTTAAGGGTGGGGGGAGGGCACCAGGTCTGACCAGGGGGGGGGACCGGGGTAGGGGGTGGGGGCTGGGGTGGGGGACTGGGTCTGAGTCGGGTGTGGGATGGGCCCGGATGGCTCCGAGGGGAAGGAGGGTTGCCACAGGAAGTGGGTGCAGACTGAGTCCTGGGGTCAGAGGGTTTGGGATCCATGAGATAGATAACACAGGGTCCTGGGGGACGGCAGGGCCGGTCCTCGCACACGTCCGTGTTAAGCAGAGGGTGAAACGATGTGCCCACGTTCGCACGAAGAACTCCCGGAGTGAGGCCATGGCCACTTCCCTCCGGTCCCCCGTATCTGCTCGGACCGTGCACTACCCCAGGCGGCTGCCCCAGCCGGGGAGCACGTGCTGCACCGGACCCCCACCAGTCAGCTACCTGGGCGGCACCCTCCCACAGGCCGTGTGTGTGCGCAGGTGTGCGTGCGTACGCGTGCGTGTGCACACGAGTGTGTGAGCGTGGGGAGGACTCCTGCTGCGGGGGGGAGGTCTCCGCGCAGCCGTGCGGGCACAGCCGGGAGTGCGTCCGCGCCAGGGCACCGGCTGCACGCCCAGGAAGGGGCCCCAGGAGGCAGGTAGCCCCCACGGACAGACGCCCTGGGCTCTGGCGGCTCAAACCCGCTCTCCCCGCCACTCGCCCCACTCGGCTGCAGGGAACGGAGCGGAACGAGGGAGCCCGCCCAGGGGCGACTGCAGAAGCCGGGAGCCGAGCCAGCGCCGCGTACCCATTGCTGCAGCGCTCCGACGGGTGTGCGGCCCTCGGCCGGCCAGGGATGCGCGTGGGGGCCGGTGTGTCCTGAGGGCGGGCGGGGTGGGGCGTGCCAATCCCCACTTCCAGGGGATGAGGCCCAGGGAATGGGGGACCCAGACTCCCAGCCACCGCGGGCACTCCGGGCTCGTCGTCCACTTCCCCTAAAGCAGCGTTAGCGGCTTTCTAACCAGGACCAGAGAGGATGGTTTCCTGAAGCTTCTGTTCACTAGGGTTAGCAGGAGGAGCAGGAAGAGGAGGAGGGAGACGGAGACGGAGACAGAGACAGAGACAGAGACGGACGACTGGCACGGAGGGAGGGAGTAGGCACCGGCGAGGGCAGAGGGATGCGCAGAGCGGCAGGCAGAGGTGAGGTGCGGAGGGCTCAGAGGGCTGGGGCAGGATGGAGTGAGGGGGTCAGTCTCAGCCAGTAGCTGCCCCCGTCCGTGACCTCAGGGCTCCCATCCCCTGGGGGGCGGCCGGGGCACACTCGGGACCAGCCTCCTGCAGAGCCACGTGCCCTGTGGCCAGACGCTGCCCTCTGGGCTCCGGCTCCCCAAGTAGGAGGAGCATCCTACCTGTCCCCTCCTCCCGTCGCTGAAGCCACCATGAGGATGGGCAGGTTGTATCCTCGCTCGGGGTCACCCAACCCCAGGGCAGGGAAGCGGGGGGCCAGGTGCACCCTTCCACCGTCCCTGGGGTCCCTGCGGGGGTAAGGTCTCCAAAAACAAGGGGCTTCACTGTTTCTGAGGACTAGACGGAGAAACTGAGGCACAGGGCAGGGCAGGGGCTGGCCGTGAGCCTTGCACAGGCCTCTGAGCCTCCTTGGTCCACCTGCTCTAGGGCCCGGGGGCAGCGGGTGGGCTCTGGGTCTTTGACTCAAGGCGGGTGAGGCGCCCGGGGCCAGCCCTACCCTGCCCGCTCCTTCAGCTTCTTGTCCGTGATGCCGTCTTTGGACACGAGCTTGTTGAACACGAGGATCCCGATGACCATGTTCACCTGCAGAAAGGAGCAGGGCGTGGGGGCGGGGCTCCAGGGGAGAGAGCGCCACCCAGCAGGCTCGCCAGCCCCGCCGGCCTGGCCACCTCCCCCCGGAGCAGCCGTCAGGTGGGGTTCTCCCGCCACAGGGCTCCACCCAGGGCGAGGTGCCGCTGCTCAAGTCCCCCACGTGACCCTCCCACGTGACCTGCTCCCCAAGGATTTGGGAGCCCTGCCAGCAGGGGTGGACATGAGAAGGGGCCGGGCTGACCCAGCTGGGGCTCAGAGGGTGACATGCGGGGCTCCCTCCAGAGGCTGGACCCCGGGCTGGCCTGCACTGGGCAGCCCGGAGGCCCATCTGCTGTCCCCACCGTGGTGGGCAGCGTTTGCCGAGCTGGGATGCCATCTGTCCAGAGGTCGCAGGTCAGGGATCAGGCTGGCTCTACATACAGGGTGCCTGCCCTGCTCAGACCACAGAAGGGACCTCGTGTGATCCAGCCGCCATCATGCTTGGGCGTGCCCTGTGCCCCCGCAGCCGCTCACCCCCCCCCCACCCCCCCCCCCCCCGCTCCTTGGATTCCTCCCACAACAGGGAGCTCAACCCTCGCTAGGGCCCAACCAGAGGGCCGTCTCGGGGACATCCTCCCCGTGCTGGGGCCACACTGCTCCTGCGCTGCCATGGTGCCCTTCCTGACCCCCTCCCGCCAGCCACCCGCACCCTACGAAGTGCTTCCTACTGTTATCGTCGCGTGAGCTACCGCCTACGCGAAAGAGAAGCTGTCCCCAGGGTGCGCCCGTCGGCCCAGCTACGACCCTGGAGACCTTGGCCCCTTCTCCTGGGTGGGGAGGCTCCCAGCTCATTTCTGTGCTCCCCTGAAGGCCCTCCCCTTGGCTCCCACACAGCTGCCTGACAGCTGCGAGGACTGGCCCCAGACTGCTCGGATCTGGATATGGGGCGCCCCGACGCCCCGCAGCCCCTCGATCTGAGCGCTCATGACTCCACACACAGCAGCGGCCAGGCCCTGCCTTTCATCCCCGTCTGAACGGAAAGTTCCCGGGCTCCGGCACCGGGGCTGGAGGCATGCTTCCCGGGTGACCTCGTTTTCTGACAAGGCCAGGGGCAGAAGGGGCAGGACAGCCGCTGCCACCACCCTGCCTGTAGCGGGCTCTGTGCTGTCTCTACCTGTGTGTCCCCGTGTCACTGAAGGGGCCCTGGGCTGGGGTCCAGCCGTGCCCTCCGGACGCACCCTGGGAGGGGGCGTGGGGGATGGGGGCTCCTGCCTCCACCAGCTGAGCCTCCCATCCGTCCCGGGTCGCCTGTTTGTAAAACGGCGAGCCGGCCTGGCCTCTGAAGAGCGGCATTGACATGCACAGCACGCAGCCCTCTCCCTTCAAGGAATAAAGGCGCCGGGACCCTCAGGCTAGGCCCGCTGCCCACCGCCTCCACCCTCACACGCGGGGCCTCCCCCGGGCCTGTGCCCAGGTGCCCCCACCAAGGCGGTGTGGCCCTGCGTGGAGAGGGCTGGGCTCGGGCAGGGCGGGCGGAGGCCCCCAGCCGTGCCCAGCTCCCCCTGCTCAGCCCTAACTTGGGGACAATAACCCTGTGTGCCACATGGCATGGTTTCACATCCGTCCCCAAAGGAGTGTGGGAAGTAGGAGCGAGGGAAAACAAGGAGGTGCTTCCTTCTCGAGAGGGTGACAGCTGGTGGCAGCAAGGGACAGGCCCCTGGCCCCCCAGCCTCAGGCTCTGCCGACTCCTCTGCTCCTCGCCCAGGCCTAGCTGGCCCTCCCTGCTACCCCGTCAGCCACCTGCCCACTGTCCCCACTCGGCCAGTCGCCCACCCGGTGAACTCACACCGATCTCCTGGCAGGTACACGGCCGGTGCCCGATAATCACACATGCTGTGCTCACAGAAATAAACGGCCACTCGTGCAGCCCAGCCTCTGTACTCCTGCACCCCGAGGGCAGGGCAGGGGGACCGTGAACGCCATCCACCCCTTGGTGATCAAGGCGACCCAGAAAGGGCAACGCATACAGCCCACGGCCACCTGGGACGGCGGGGAGGGTTCAGTACCAGCACGACAGCGGCGGCCGGTCCCACGAAGGCATACAGCAGTCCCCCCTCCAGGGAGAGCCAGCAGCTGGGGAGGGAGACGGGCTGGTCAGTGGCCAGGCGTGGGCCCAGCCCCCGCCCCCCGGGAAGGCAGGTGAGACGCAGGGGAGCGGCAGAAGGAGCCGGGCGCTTAGCAAGCCCTCCTGTGTGCACGCCGCGCACTCACGCTGGCTTCCCAGCCCTCGGGGCCCCGGGCGGCACTGGCGGGCCCGGCTCACAGACGGAGAAGCGGGCGCAGGGCAGCGGCACGGCCGCTCGGACCCACACGGCACAGAGCCGGGCTGGCCAGGTAAGGGTGCCCTGACCGCCCCAGGCTGCCCCCCACTCTCCTCCTAGATCCTCTCCCCCCACCCCGCCCCGCCCCACGCCAGCCTCACACACAGACCCTTCTTCCCGACAGAATTCCAAAATTCTGGGTCGGGCCCCTGGTCTGGCCCTCCACCTGCCCACTCAGCCCAGGCCCCACAGCTGGGGGCACCCGGTGCTCTGCTCACACATCTGGCCTGGTCCTGCCTCATCGCACACATGGTCGCCAGCCCCGCCACCCACGGTGGCCCACGGGAGCCCCGAGCCCAGCGAAGACACTATTCTTCTGCGCCGTGGCCTCTGCCCTGAGCATTCCACCCCATGCTGTCAGACAAACTCCTCTTCATCCTTCAGAACCCCCACTTTAATGGCCTCACCCTCCCCTGATCCACCCCTGACCCTCTCAGCGCTGGGGACAGTGTCCATATTTACCTCCCGGCACTCACGCTACTGGGGTTTCCGGTAAACGGGTTTTCATGTCCACTGTCCCTGCTGCCCACGTGGGGCACTGCTTCAGGGCCCAGCCGTGGCCTGTTCCTCTGGGGCTCCACAGACAGCCAAGCCCATGCAGCCTGCATCAGTCCCTCCCCTTGCCTCTGGCTCCCTGTTCCTCCCCTGTGGCCTGTAGCCACAGCTCCCGGCCTTGGTTCCTCTACCCCAACCCTGGGAATCATCACACTGCTTTTAGGATAACCCCAAGCTTCCTGGCTTGGCATTCAAGGCCCCTGGACCTCGCCCAGCTGACCCTTCAGGGCCTCCCTGACTTCATCTGCAAAATAGGCCCCCTACCACCTGCCTTGCCCTGGAGCTATGCGCCACCCCTGTCACCACAGTCATGCAGAGGTGCATACGTGGGTACAGAGGGGAAAACAGGCCACCGGAGCTGTCCGAGGTACCTAAGGAGGAGGCGCAAAGCTCCAGTGGCCCTGAGCCTCATGTTTCTCCATCCTGCTGCCCAGTCCGGGAGGAGCTGGCTGATTAGGGGAAGCAGCCCCTCGAAGAGCCCAGCCTCCAGCCCCGGGGCCCCCACCCTCTCCCAGCCTTAGGTCTCTCCTCTGTGAGACGGGCACCCAGCCAGCTGTCACCTTCTAGGGCAGTGGGAGGGTCTGGGGGAGCCGAGCGGCCTCCACCCCATCCCCACCCTGCCCCGACTCACTAGTTCATGGTGCTGTACCCTTTGGCCTTGGTGAATCCCACAGAAATGGCCACGACCAGCGCAGGGAGCCCTGGGGAAGGACCAGAAAGAAAGGGAGTCGGTCCCCCCACCATCCGAGCCCCGTCCACCCTCTGCCTCCTTCCGGCCCCACGGGTGGGGTGAGGTGGGGCACAATGTGCCTCTGAAGCCCCTGAACGGGGGGGTGACACCTAGCATAAGAGAAGGGGACAGGAGGTGGACGGGGATGAGGGCCTATGGAACCGTGGTCGTGACAGCCAGGTCAGCAAACGACATACAGGACACCGAATCACACTTGAATTTCAAATAAAGAAGGAAATATTTTGGGGGCACCGAGGGACTCAGTTGGTTAAGCACCTGATTCTTGATTTCAGCTGGGTCACGATCTCACGGTTCGTGGGGTCGAGCCCCGCATCAGGCTCTGTGCCGACAGCGTGGAGCCTGCTTGGGATTCTCTCTCTCCACCCCCCCTCTCTCTGCCCTGCCCCAGTCATGTGCACGCACACTCCCTTTCTCAAAATAAATGAATAAGCATCAAAAAAATTTCCGAAAAGAAAACACGTTTAGTACGAGCGCATCCCAAATATTGAATGGGATGTACTTTAAAAATCCGTCGTTACCTGAAATTCAAATGAACTCGGTGTCACATTTTATCTGGCAACCCTGTGGAGGCCCAGGAGGACGAGGGCAGGGCAAGGGGGGAGGGGGAGGGGCTGCAGCAGGGCGGGCCCAGGGAGGGGCAGCCCCACCGCCCACCTGCCCCGGCACCGCTCACCCCAGCCCAGGCAGAGGAAACGCTTGCGGATGAGGCGGTTCCGGAGGCGGCCGGTCACGGCCATGTAGGACTGCCAGGCCTCGGTGAGCACCCAGCAGAAGGAGGACAGGAAGAAGAAGTGGAGGAAAGCGGCCACCAGAGTGCACACCACCTGGGCGGGGCAGGCGGGCAGGTTAGGCCGGGCAGGTGCCCACTCACCTGTTCCCTGCCCGCCCCGAGTGAGGCTGACAGAAGCTCAGCGTCTGCAGCAGCAATGAGGTCAAATCCCCAGGCACGAAGCCACCGAGGGGTCCCCCGGTCCACTGCCTGTAGGAGGGCTGCTGATCGGCTAGCCGCCCCCCCCCCACCCCCCAGGAATGCTTGTGTCACCCGGGCCACAAACTGCCGGGGACAGAGCCCCCTCTCCCTCCATCTTTCCCGACTACCCAGAGATACACCCAACGCCGGCGGGAACCGGCTCAAGGGCTCTGGGTTCAGTCCACCTGTTCAGCAGGTGGTGAACCCGACACCCAGGGAGGACAAGTCACCCTCAAGCCCACATGGCACAGACAAGATCAGACGGTCTGGGCCCCAGTGGTGGGCCGGGGCCAGGCTCCTTGAACCGGCTCATCTCAGAGCGCCAGTCCGGCTGGAGACTCCAGACATCGGGTCCTGGCCAGATGACAGCTGCAGTCGGAGGAGAACGGGGCACTGTGTGTGGCCCTACGCTCTCCTCCCCGAGCTTCCTTGGGATCCTTTTGGGGGGCATCACCGTCACCCCGTCCCACCTGGGCACGCTGGGGTGTGCACGGTAGGGCAGAGGTCACCTACCTTATTGCGGGTCTGGGTCTGCCCGATGAGGATGAGGGCGTTGGAGGAGATGATGGAAAAGCAGAAGTTGATGAGGATCACAGACCGCTCTGAGCGGATGTACCTACGGGAGACAGTGTGTCAGTGCCCCACGGGGCCTCATCTTCACAGGAACTGGGGTCCTGTGGATGTACCAAGACCAGGGCACCGCCTCCTCCCTGCAGACCTTGCTGCGGCCACTGTCACCACCACCGCCCTACCCTTCCTGTCGACTGCACACTAAATTCCAGCATGCAGTCAGGTGCCAGGGAGGGTTGTGGGGAGACCCTGAGCGCAGTTGACCGTTCCCGCTGGGGACGGCTTATCCTTAGAGTTGCTTCCCCTTTTTGCGTCAGATCTTCTCCCTGTCACCGGATCCCTTGGACACAGATCATTTCTGGGCTCTCAGTCTCTGCCTGCTCCTGGTTTTCAACCTAGCTTTCCCCCTGTCCCACTAGCCCTTCCCACCCCGTTTGATCCCGACTCCGAGGCCAGAAGACAAAATGGTTCCGAGCGGGGGCTGCAGTGGCTTAGCTATACTCCAGCTGTGCAACACTGGGCAAGTGGCCCAACCCCTCTGTGCCTCCGTCTTTCCATCCGTGAGACTGGTGGAGGGAACGGGATCTGCTGCCCAGGACGGTGACTGAGATTCAAGGGGCAGGATACAGAAAGCATTAGCCCCCATCACTTTTTCTCCCATTTTCCAGGGCAGCCAGCCTCCCAGTGGCCTTGGGGGCTGAGATCCAGGCAGGTGGTGAGCAGAGGGTACAGGGTTGCCCCTCAGGGGCCATGATGCGGTCTGATGTGGTGTGTGACCTTGGGGGGGGGTCACTTTCCAAGGGGTTGGGGTCCTGACTGCGGCTCACAGGGGCAGTGACTCAGCCAGCAGAGTTCAGAAAGGAGGCGCTTTGGAAACCTTCAGCAAAACCCTCAGAACTGCAGCAGGCAGGGACGGAGGGCGGGAGCTGTCCCAAGCCTCCTTTCCCAGAAGTCTCTGGAAACCAAGGCCTCAGGGGAGGGGCTGGCCCAGTGGGCCAAGCACGCCCACGGGGATTGGGACAGATGGTCTGAGGAGGGGCTGAGTGGGAGGAGCACTGGGTGCTGGTTAGATGCTGGGGGTTTGGTGGTTCAGTGCTCCTGCCCTAGGGGAGGGTGGGGGGGGTACGGGGAAACAGGCCCACCCTCCCCCGCCTACATGACACATCGATCTCTCCTTGTTGGCCTCAGGGTTCGACATCAGTTCTGCTGCCCATGGAGCCAGACACCAAGAGGCAGCTGCAGGGCTATGGGGTGGGTGACCTTGACTCATACTCCCAGTCCGAAACCTCAGTGGGGCTCACAGCAGGGCTCTGGGGGCAGGGAGGTGAGAGCTGCCCGCAGGCGCCCCCGTGCCCGCACACACTCATGCTCGTCTGTGGCCCGCGCTTGCGCATACGTGTCCCTTATCCCAGGGCTGGGGACGGCTAGGGACTGCTGCCTTTCCCCCACCCTGCCTGGCAGGGGGAGCAGTCCAGGGGTCCTGTGACGAGGCCCCGCGGCCCGGGCAAAGGGAGTGAGGGGCAGAGAGGCCAGTGGAGGCTCTTGCCCTGAGACCTGACCCCGGGCTCAGAGAAGACCTCGCACGCCCGTGCGGCAGGACACAGAGTTTGGGGGCTGCGGGGTCCCAGGGCAGGGCGCTTGGCTGGGGAGTAGGCTGGCTGGCATCTGCCAGGGGGGGGGGCATTCCGAGGGCAGGAGGACGCGTGGCCACCTTCTGTGTGCAGCAGCGTGGGCACAGCAGAGGGCAGGAGAAAAGGGTGACCGGTCGATCCCCGACCGACACCTGCCCCACCTCTCCAGTGCTACCCGGCATCCAGGCAGCGGCCCTCAGGGAGCCCGTGGGGACTGTCGGGGAGGGAGGGGGACAGAGGGAGGAGGGTGGTGGCAGAGGTGCGGTTGGGGTGCGGTCCATCTGTGATGGCGGTGGGCAGGGGGAGACAGGGGCGGGGTGGTGACGACAGAGGGGACGGTACCGCCGACTGGGAAGGGGGCTCTGGACCAGCCTGTCTCCGTGGCCGCCCTCCAAGAAGAAGGGACAAGACTTGACCCCGGCCGCAGGGTTCCTGGGGCCCACGGGGGCCGGCCCCCCACCCCAGCCCCTGCCCGCGCTCAGGCAGCACCTCCACACGGAGACGTAGATGATGATCAGCATGAGCAGGGTGAGGGACGACACGCCACAGCCCACGATGAGCGTCACCGATGGCACGGTCCCCTTGTCCATGTTCTGAGGGTTCCAGGGCGGGAGAAAGCGGAGTGAGGGCCCGGCCTCGTGGGCGCTCTGTGGCCCTGAAGGCTGGGGGGCGGGGGTGCCAGGGTGGAGCCTTCCCTCTGCACCCCCAGCACTCCCCACCCCCCCACCCCCGTGCTGCCCCTACCCCTGGCCTGGGCAGTCCCGTGAGGGGCTTCTCCTCTCTTGCTGGAGGCGGGGCCTTCGCTGGCGTAGGTACAGTCACCTGCTGATGAAGCCTTTGCCTACACTTCACAGACCTCCCGCCCCCACCTGATTCCAGAGGAGGCTCTCCCCGTGTCACAGGCAGGTCACAGCCCCCCCCCCCCCTCCGCCACCCCGCCCCAGACAGCTCTCCCAGCCAGCATGCCTCTGGAAGGCCAGCCGACAGCAGAACGCGGGGCTCCCTGCGCCGGCCCCTTGGCTCCCGCTGCATCCGACCGGCATCCGACTGGCACCTCCAGCCTCCACTGCCTCGAACCCCGTTCCCTCCGCCGACACCGCTGCCCCGCAGCCCCTCCAGGCGCCCCGGCTTTACGCTCTTCCCTCGACGTCCCTTCTGCTCTGCCAGGTCCCTGTGTTTCACCTACCGTGCTTGGCCCGCTGATCTGCACCCCCACCCCTGCCCTGGCCTGGCCCCCACAGCTCTTCTCCAAGTGGTAGCCAGAGAATTTTGTAAAATGCCATTAGAGGCCACGTCCCTGCCCCGCTCAGAATGCCCCCTGCCCCGCTGGAAGTGCTCCCTGCCTTGCTCACAGTGCTCCCCTGCCCCGCTGGAAGTGCTCCCTGCCCCACTTAGAGTGCTCTCCTGTCGTGCTCACAGTGCTCCCTGCCCCACTCAGAATGCTCCCCTGCCCTGCTCACAGGGCTCCCTACCCACCTTGGAGTGCCCCCTGCCCCACTCAGAATGCTCCCCTGCCCTGCTCAGAGTGCTCCCCTGCCCAGCTCACAGCGCTCCGTGCCCCGCTCAGACTGCTCCCCTGCCCCACTCAGAGTGCTCCCCTGCCCTGCTCACAGCACTCCCTGCCCCACTCAGAGTGCTCCCCTCCCCCACTCAGAGTGCTCCCCTGCCCTGATCACAATGCTCCCTGCCCCACTCAGAGTACCCCCTGCCCCACTCAGAATGCTCCCCTGCACTGCTTACAGCACTCTGTGCCCCACTTGGAGTGCCCCCTGCCCCACTCAGAATGCTCCCTGCCCCACTCAGAGTGCTCCCCTCCCCCACTCAGAGTGCTCCCCTGCCCTGATCACAGTGTTCCCTGCCCCACTCAGAGTACCCCCTGCCCCACTCAGAATGCTCCCCTCCCCCACTCAGAGTGCTCCCTTGCCCTGATCACAGTGCTCCCTGCCCCACTCAGAGTACCCCCTGCCCCACTCAGAGTGCTCCCCTGCCCCGCTCAGAGTGCTCCCCTGCCCCGCTCAGAATGCTCCCCTCCCCCACTCAGAGTGCTCCCCTGCCCCGCTCAGAGTGCTCCCCTGCCCCGCTCAGAATGCTCCCCTGCCCCGCTCAGAGTGCTCCCGTGCCCCGCTCAGAATGCTCCCCTGCCCCACAGTGCTCCCCTGCCCCACTCAGAGTGCTCCCCTGCCTTGCTCAGAGTGCTCCCCTGCCCCACTCAGAGTGCTCCCCTGCCCTGCTTACAGCACTCTGTGCCCCACTTGGAGTGCCTGCTGCCCTACTCAGAATGCTCCCTGCCCCACTCAGAGTGCTCCCCTGCCCCGCTCAGAGTGCTCCCCTGCCCTGATCACAGTGCTCCCTGCCCCACTCAGAGTACCCCCTGCCCCACTCAGAGTGCTCCCCTGCCCCGCTCAGAGTGCTCCCCCGCCCCGCTCAGAATGCTCCCCTGCCCCGCTCAGAGTGCTCCCCCGCCCTGCTCAGAGTGCTCCCCCGCCCCGCTCAGAGTGCTCCCCCGCCCCGCTCAGAATGCTCCCCCGCCCCGCTCAGAGTGCTCCCCCGCCCCGCTCAGAATGCTCCCCTGCCCCACAGTGCTCCCCTGCCCCACTCAGAGTGCTCCCCTGCCTTGCTCAGAGTGCTCCCCTGCCCCACTCAGAGTGCTCCCCTGCCCTGCTTACAGCACTCTGTGCCCCACTTGGAGTGCCTGCTGCCCTACTCAGAATGCTCCCTGCCCCACTCAGAGTGCTCCCCTGCCCCGCTCAGAGTGCTCCCCTACCCCACTCAGAGTGCTCCCCTGCCCCGCTCAGAGTGCTCCCCTCCCCCACTCAGAGTGCTCCCTTGCCCTGATCACAGTGCTCCCTGCCCCACTCAGAGTACCCCCTGCCCCACTCAGAGTGCTCCCCTGCCCCGCTCAGAGTGCTCCCCCGCCCCGCTCAGAATGCTCCCCTGCCCCGCTCAGAGTGCTCCCCCGCCCCGCTCAGAGTGCTCCCCTGCCCGCTCAGAGCGCTCCCCTGCCCGCTCAGAGCGCTCCCCTGCCCGCTCAGAGTGCTCCCTACCCACGCCCCACCCCCAAACTGTGAATGCTCCCAAGGCCACTGGGCCTAGCCCTGCCCACCTTCTGCCTCTGCCTCATGAGACTGCCCCGTCACCAGGCTGCCTCCTTGTTCCCACCTCAGAGCTTTTGCACCAGACGGTCCCTCTGCCCAGAACACCCTTGCCAGTATGTCGGGGGTGGTGCCTCTGGTGCCTCTCAGAGGGGCCTCAGGCTGGAAAACAGACCCAGTTTCTCCCCCCCACGTAGCTCAGCGCAGCCCTGAGCGCCTAGCCGGTCCGTGCTTACGCACGCACCACGTGTTCGCCCCGCCCCCCGCGTGACTGCCGGCCCACACGTCCACGTCAAGGGCCACGCCGAGCCCCAGCGGGCAGGGCACCCTGCTAAGCGGCATGCTGGCACGTGGCAGGGGGACGGCACGCTTGTTGAGCACCGACCGCGGCTCCTCGGCGGGAGGGACCCAAGAGGATGGTCTCTGCGGGCCCTCCCCGGCCCGCTGCCTCTGGGCTTGAGGGGGAGCGGGTGTGCTGGGGACATGATCAGGAAAGCATGGCTGGGGGACAAGGGGCTGCTTAGGGGCCCCCACCCTAAGGGGGACACTCCTATCCCTGCTCCAGTCTGACTCGGCCGACACCGTTCAGGGCAGCTCTCAGACCCCGGCTCAGCCCGGCGCCCTGCACCGGGCCTCTCCCACTCCGCTGGCTCCTGAAGGCCCAGCCTCGCAGTTTTGCCCTCAGATGGTGCCTCCCGCCTTCCTCAGGCACCTAGAGTCGGAGCCCCCGGACAGGGCACCCACACCCACCCGACAGCGTGGGGTCCGCCCACGTGCGTGCTGTTCCTGCGGCCTGGACGGCCCTTCCCCACACTGGAAACACCACTTCCCGCCCCCCAGGCCCTTCAGTTCCGGCCTGGGTCCCACTGTTGGGGGAGGCTGGCTGTCCCTGCAGCCGGTGTCCTCATGTTCCTGAGCCCCCTTGGGCCAGGCCCGGCCCGGACGCTCAGTCGATGAGGCCGGCTGGGTGAACGGACACGGGAAGGCAGGCTCCAGGAAGATGAGGAAAGTCGTCCAAGGTCAGCCAAGCGGCCAGCAGTCCCTGGAGGCATGACCCAGGGTGCGGCTCCCACACAAACTCGTGTGTCCACACAGGGAGGTGGAGAACCCCAGGGAGGCGGGGGCTCGAGGCCACGGCCCGCACCCTTGAACTTGCCAGGTAACCCCGAAGGCCGGCTGGCCACGCAAGTCACGGGTGGCCGAGCAAGTGGCTCGCACCCGCTCCGTGGCCGGCTGCGGCCCCGACCTCCGTGGCCATCTGCCTCCATCTGCCCTCATTAGGCCTGGCAGCCACGTGCCCGCCCACTCCCTCCCCCTCCACCTGGCTCATCCGTCACTCCTGACAGCCCCGGCCCCGCAGGTTCTAGACGACGTGGGGAAGAGAAGGGGACAGGATGAGTGGGCAGGGGTCCCAGGGAACTCTAGCTCTTGTTGGGGGTTGGGGGGCCAGATTAGAAATCTCCAGGGCAAGAGATTGGCTCCGACCCACACACAGAGAGACAAAAGGTAGAAGCCAGCCGGCCTCCTGCTGGAGACAGGCTCCCTAGCCAAGTTCGGTGCCACCCCAGGGCCTTTGCACATGCTCCTCTCACTGCCCAGTGCTCTTCCTCTGACCTTCACAGGGCTGGCTCTTCCCTCAGCTTAGATGTCACCACCTCACAGAGACCCTCACTGAACCCTGAGTCTGAGCCAGCCCCTTATCTCTCTGCCCCCTCATCTCCTTTTGAGACTTTCCAGGGTCCCGGCCCTCCCCCTACCCAGGGGCTCTCTCTTTTGTCGTCTATGTGGTTACGGTGATCTCTACCACACCAGCTCCCTGCTTTCAATCTTCTCCCCGACCGTGTGCACATCTGATGCATCCTAAACACAGATTTCCTCCTTCCGGCACCACCAGGGCTCACAGCTCCCACGTAAACGAGTCCTTGTGCCACCACAGCCTAATTCCTGCCCCACTGAGGCTCGACCCCAGTCACAGGCTGAGCCCTGACCCTGGTGAGGCTAGGAACACGGTTTCAGGCACATCACAGACACACCGCCGGCAACAACCGTGCTTTCTAGAAGCCCGTACTTGCCAGGCCACGCTGAGTGCTGTGAGTATCTCACGGAGCTCGGTCCCCGCTGCAGCTCGGAGGCAGACAGCATCGCCCCCTCACAGATGTGACTCAGAGCAGTTACTCAACCTTCCAGCGGTCAGCGGCACGGCTGGCATCTGACATTCTGCTTCCACGCAGAGCTCGGGCGGGAGTGGGGGACACCTGGGCCCTGTCTCCCTTCCCTCCTTGCCCTGGCCCGGGATCTCATCTGTCCCTGGCTCCTGGGGTGTGATCACAGCACCCCATCCATACCATCATCTCTCGGCCCCGGCTCTGGACTCCGGTCCCTTGTGGCCACTCCATACCGCAGGATTCCCGGCGCGTCCACCTGCTCAGACCCGGATCCCCACGCCTGCCCAACCCCATCCCGCCCCAGCCCAGCCCAGCCCACCTCTGCCACCACCCCACCTGCCAGCTGGGCTCTTGTGCCGCCACTCCTGCTGGGATCCCTCCAAGACACCAATCCCACACCGTTCTCCAGCCCCCCCCCAGCCCCCCCCCCCGCTCCCCACTGCCCTCAGGACGCAGCCCCAGCTCGCCCCAGCCCCGGCCTTGCCACGGCGCCCGCACCCCTGCCCTCTGAGCCCCACCTTGTCTCCCGCTTGCTTTCTGCCGTCCTCACTTTGCCCGGGACGACTGTCACTCCTCTCCTCTAAGCTCAGCTGCTGAACTCCTGCTCACCCCTCAGGGCCCCACTCCAAACCTCCTCTTCATGTGCGCCTCCCGAACCACCCCCCCCCCCCAGGAGGGAAGGAGGCTGCTGCCGTGTCCCCCGCCTGTCTGAACACACATCCGTCCCCTGCATCGGACCCCGTGCTCCTCCAGGACGGGACTAGACCTGGCACGGGCCGCACCCCAGGCACTCACAGGGCTCGGACGGGCTGATGGGGTGCACGGCAGCTCAGTCCCTCCCGCTCGGGATCTCTGGGGTCACCCCTCGCTGGGGCCAGAGCCGGCCGGGAAAGGAGAGGGAGACGCTGGCAGGCGAGCACGGGGTGGGGGTAGAGCCCACCCCAGCTCTTCTGGTGCTCTGACTCAGAGCTCACCCCATGCCCTTGAGGGGGTCACACGATCAGGCAGAGCCAACTCTGGCACCGTCTTACAGATGAGGAAACTGAGGCTCGCCGTGGCCAGGCAGCTTGCCCTCGGTCCCGCGGCCAGTGGGGGAGAGCTCCTGTACCTTCCGCCTCAACTCCTTTCAGGGGGACGGGGACGGGGTCCCACCTTTACAAGCACACAGACACGCTGGGTCCGCAGCTGCCGACCCCCCTGGCAAACGAAACCTCAAACTGTTCACAGACCGAGACTCTGTGCTCCCGTCCGCCCGCCCCGGCACAGAGGCCTCCAGACGCTTGCCCCTGGAGGCACCCGGCGCAGGTCGGTGTTCCGGGACAAGTCCGGGACACCAAGCCCTCCGCTCCTGGTTTCACGGCACCACCGCCCACCCCTCACTGGAGCTCGGCCCCCGGCCCGGACACCGCCTTTCTGTGGGAGGCTCTGTCTGCAGCACACGGGGGCCCTCCCACGCTGCAGACCCTGGTGGAGGAGACACCCCCCCCCCATCAACCGGTCGCCCCCTCACAGTCATCCTGAGTAACACACGGCCACCTCCGTTCTATAGGAGGGGAAACAGCGGCTCCGAGGGGTGGAAGGCCAGGCCAGAGTCACTGTGTGTCAGGGCCAAGCCAGGGTTTCAACACTAACTCCAGGCACGCATCCCACTCCGGAACCCTCCCCTGCCCTGTGCCTTCCTCCTCATGCTCCGGAGAACGAGCAGCCACCCGGGGGTCCTGTTTGCTCTGGCCTCGCAGGGGACTCAGAAAGCCCCCAGCCCCACTGGTGACAGAAGAGGCCTGCTGCTTTAGCGCTGACGACTACCTATGCAGACAGTCACCTCTTCCAGGGAGCCCCCAGGGTGGCCCTGGCTCCTGCCCTCAGGACCCTGGCCCAGAACCAGCAACACCAACAGCCCTGTCACAGGGACAGCCGGATGGGGGAGGGTACACTGAGGTCAGGCCCAAAAGCAGAGACCCCCCCGTCCAGCTAGACTTGCCCCAGGACCTAGGGCCTTCCCCAGAAAGGCTGTAGACCCTGAGGGCACGCTCCCCAGGCCTCAGTTTCCCTGCCTGTTAATGGAAGGTTTACGGCAATGACCTCTAAGGTCCTGTCCAGCTCCATCCCCATCAGGGACCCTTGGCTGACAACGTCACTCTCCGTACCCACGTCCCACTGGACAAAGGGGGTGGTGGGCAGAACATTCCCAGAAAGGCCTGGAGCTATTTTCCACACGGAACCCAGGGGTTCCTGAGGGCAGATCTGTGATACCCCCATCCGACGAGGGCCTGCTACCCCAAACACCCAGGAAAGCCCGGTCCCCCCTCCCCACGGTCCGTCCTCCACATCTGCTGCTCAGTGATCCTTCCCCACCGGGCCTGGACCCAGGGTCTCTGTGGGCAAAGACCCCAGCCCCTTCCCTCCTCGGGGGACCCAGTGGATGGGGGGGCTTCCTGGGACCCCGTGAATGGAGCCCGGCACTGGGCAAGACGGCCCATCAGCTCCAGTGGGCCAAGCCCAGCACCCCAGGGCTCCAGCCTGGGAGCTGGCCCCAGATGCCGTCGCCATAGAAACCGGCAGCCCCCACAAGAATCATGGGAACAAAAGGGAGGCCCCTGAGAGATGATGGGGCCTTCCCCAGGAGGGCTGGGGACCGGGGCCAGACCCAGCACCCTCAGGCACTCCAGGACTCCTACCTGGGGACACGGCTGCCTCCAGAGGCCAGGGTCTACTTGGGGAGGTTGGGGAAGGTCTCCCATTTAGGTGGCAGCTCCTCCCTCTCCCAGGCGGGCCAGGACCCTGCCCCCCAGCTGAGGAGGACGCCGACCAGGTGAAGGGGGACGCCAGCTCCGCCAGGCCAAGCCTTCCCCCACCCGCCCGGCCCCCAAAAGCCTGGGCCCAGCCTGCCCGGCTCCCCGAAGGGTCGGTTCCCTCCAAGGTCCCAAGCCCCCAAGGAGAGTGGGGGAGACTCACCCATCAGTCACTGGGGGGGGGGGGGGGGGGGGGAGGGGAGGGGTGCCCAGCCCCTCCCCGGCCAGTCCCCAACTCCACACCGCCACCCACCCGGCTCCCACCCACCCGCCGTCTCCAGAGGCCGGCCCCCGGCCAGGCCGCGGGGGGCGGCCGGGCGCACGGCCCCGGGCAGGGATGAGTCCGGCCCCTCCCGCGCCAGTCCTGCGCCGGAAGCGCCCGCCCCGCGCCCCCCGCGCCCCCCGCGCCCGTCGCCCCCGCGCGGCCCGGCCGGGGTCTCACCGCGTCGGCGCTGAGCTGGGCTAAGATGGCGAAGGTGGAGAGCCGGTCACAGAGGCAGCGCGTCCGGAGGGCGTCGAGGGGCACCGTGCGGCAGCCGCGCCACGACCAGGGCCCGAGCTGCGGGGGGGCGGGGGAGGAGGGCCTGGGGGGGGGGGGCGGGACACACGGGGAGGGGGGACAGGGGCGGCGTGAGCGGCGGGCGGCCGGCGGCCCGGCCCCCTGTCCCCGCCGGCCCGCGCCCGCACCTGCGCCCGCAGCCGCGCGCCCGCCCCGCCGCCGGCCCCCGGAGCCCCGCGCCCCATGGCCGCCGCCGAGCCACGGGAGAGCGAGTCGCGGGAGCGCGGGGCGCCGGGCCCTGGCCCCGCGCCCGGAGAGCGCCCCGCCCGCCGCGCCCCCAGCGCCGGAGCCGAGCCGAGCCGGAGCCGGAGCCGGAGCCGGAGCCGGAGCCGAGCCCGAGCCGGACCCGGAGCCCGAGCCGGAACCGGAGCCCGAGCCGGAGCCGGAGCCGGAGCCGGAGCCCGAGCCCGAGCCGGAGCCGAGCCCGAGCCGAGCCCGAGCCGAGCCGGGGGCGGCGGGCGGGGCGGGGGCGCGCCGGGAGGGGTGCCGGGGCCGCCCCCGCTACTCCGCCCCCGGAGCCCGGCTCGGCGCTGGTGACCTTGGGACCGCCCCCGCCCCCGCATCCACCTCCGCCGGGCTGGTCGCCCCCCGGTGTGCGCCGCCCGAGGCCTGGGACAGAACAGCCTTCCCCGCTGTCTAGAGGCCCCTCGTTGCGCCTTGCCATTTAAACACGGGGACTGAAGGACTCTGCGCACCGGTCGCTGTGGATGCGAGTCCCCCACCCTTCAAGGCCGGCCCGCGGGTCCGGGAACTTAGGAGCCTCCGGCTGGCACACCTGGTCCTGGGCTGGGCCTGCCTTCCCTCTGCCTGCCGGCCGCCCGGCAGAAGGCGCCCATGGGGCGCGGGCCCCGGGTTGGGGAAGGGGGGCTCCGGGAGGCCTGAGGGGGCCAGACTGCAACTCGGCACTTGAGGCCCCACAAAGCTGCGCGTGCCCTGCCTCTGAAGCCGGAGCCGCAAAAGGCCTGCCCTCTCCCCAAGTAACTGGGGCCCCGTGCCTGCCCCCAGGACTTTCGGGGAACATTCTAGGTCTCGGCAGCGAGGGTCTTCCCAAGGCCCGCCCCGGAGTCCCGCTTCAGCTTCACTTCCTCGGAGCCGGAAAAGAGCCACCGAATGCCTCCAGAACCTTCCGCTCGCCTGCTTCCCCCCCCACCAGCCAGCTCTCCTGTGTGCGGGGCAGGCTGGGGGCCGAGCCGCTCCCTGCCCAGTGCTCCCCACAGGAACCCTGACCACGCGCGCGTGCACGCACAGACACTCACACACACCCCCCGAGTGCCACTCTGCTAGCTGTGTCCTAGCTGTGTCACCTCGGGAAGGTTCCCGTCCTCAGCCCTAGCTCGCTCCCTCAGCTCTAAAACCGGGGGGCAGGACAGCCCAGAGGGTGAACACTCTTGAGGCGCCCGGCACAGGGCTGGCGTCTGCAGGGGTGCTCAGGCTCCGGAGCTGCAGGTACCGGAGAGCCCAGAGTCTGTGGAATTGGAGATGTTACACAACCCCCTTCCAGAGCTTCAGGCCCAGGGGAGAAGGGATATATACTCGGAGCTGGGCCGGAAGCCAGGGCCTGGGCCTTTGTCCCTTCTCCTCCCTGGGGGGTCGGGGAGGACACGCCCCCTTTGTACCCCGGAGGAAAACTGAGGCCGAGGGGGCTAGGCCCAGGAGCCAGCCCTAGGCTCTGCGGGCTGCATTGCCCCGGGAGTGCCCCCCACCCCCAACCCTGTGCTCCAGCCAGGCTGCTCAGTCTCTGAGTTCAGTGAGAAAAGAGGACGCCCCCAAGGGTTGGGGCCCTCCATAAAATAAACGCAGGAGTAGCCAGAGTAGCCATTAGCCCCGGGGGAGCGTGGCGGGGGGGGGGGGGGGGCAAAAATCAAAGCCTACTGAGGCTACGGCAGACACCTCTCCTCTTCCTTCCTCCCGAGAGGGAAAGACCCCTCACCGCAAACGAGAACCGACGATGCACGATGGAAGGAATGCCGAGGGAGTCCCGGGGCTCCCAGTGACACCCCAGGTCCAGCCTGGTCCTCCCCACACCATTGGCCAGAGGTTTGTCAGGGCCTCGCTGGGGTGCCCTGGTGCACCCCACGCCCCCCCTGCATCCCCCAGCACCGCGCAGGACCAGGGCTGCGGGGCGCGAGGCCCTGGCTGACCCCAGCCTCTGCCCCTGCCGTGTGTCCCCGCTCCTAGCAGGAGCGGCCTGTTCTCACGCCTGGGGCTGCGTGCGTAGCTACAGCCTTGCAAGCGCCAGCCACTGACCAGACCCCGAGACGGCTGACGGCACAGGCAACGCGCTCCGAGAGAGAGTCCTGCAGGCCGTTCCTGTCTGGAGACAGAGCCCGACTGCTTGTCCGTGACATTAGCCCGGCAGCTATTCGGAAGAGCAGGCGTCTGTGGCCGGCCTCCCGAGCTCAGGTCACGGCTGTGCTTCTCACGATTCAGGCCCGGACACGGCCTCTGCTCTCGTGCACTGAGCAGAGTCGGGCAGGGGCGTGGGGGTGGGGGAGAGACCTGGAACCCGGCTCTCTGCCTGGGAGGACCAGGCGGGGACAGCTCCCTGAGGCCTGGGGTGAGAGGAGTCGGGCTGGCTGGGGCCGGCAGCCTGGCGGGTTCCCAGCCGGTGCTGGAGAGTCTGCAGGGCGCCAGGCTGATGATAGCTGCAGGCCACCTCCTGGGAGAATGGCCTCGAAGGGCTCCTGATGAGGACGCTAATTAGCTTATCGGCCTCTCAGAGGAGGGGGTGAGGGGCCGCTGCCCACTTTGCCTGCCCGGCAGCCTCGGGCCACGGAGGGCACAAGAAAACACCCACGCCC
Organism: Panthera pardus; assembly: GCF_024362965.1. NCBI lineage: Eukaryota > Metazoa > Chordata > Mammalia > Carnivora > Felidae > Panthera > Panthera pardus. The sequence continues at coordinate 80,973,522 of NW_026527002.1, read as the reverse complement.
GCTTCAGAGAGCCTCCCTTCGGGCTGCCAGTCCAGGAGGCCGGCAGCTGGTGGCGGATCCGGAAGGCGCCGGACCTGGAACCAGGGGGCCGGGGCTCATCCAGACCCCGCAGGGCCACGGGGCACGCTCCCTCGGCTGCGCCTCTCCCCGGCTCCGGCAGGCCCCCGTGGCCTGTATCAGGCTTGGGCTCCTGACATGCAGCACAGGGACAGGGACCGTCTTCCGGCTCCCTCTCACACGTGGATAATAACCGCGCCCTGTGCGTTTTATTTTAAGCTTTGCAGTAACCCTCAGCTCCGCTGTGTAGATATAGAAGCTGAAGCCCAGAGTAGAGAGAGAGCTGGCCCGCCCAAGGCCCCAGCCCAGGCCAGGGAAAGAGGTTGCTCCGATGGTCAGCCAAGCCTGCCATGCTGCCCTTCACACCAGCCAAGGACTGACATCGAGCAAGACAGGTGGCTGGGTGGCCCCTGACCCGAGCACCCCATCGGCATCCTAGGCACCCCCCGACCTGGGAAAGGCCAGGGAGTTCTCGGCGCTTCTGGCGGCAAAACCTCTAGGAGGCATCTTCTTATACCTCAACATCTGGGAGCTCTTGCCACACGTGACCGGAATCCTTCCTGCCTCGGGGACACCTGCTCCCATCTCTGCAACACGGGCAGGTCATTGCCTCCTCCTGCACACAGCGACCGCACTGGGAGACCGTTTGCTGCCTCTTGTCTGAGCTTCAGAAACTCGGAATACTGGGTCATGGAGCCAACCCCCCACCTCCCTGAGCCCAGGCCTGAGGAATCTGGGTCACTGACACCTGCCCCTCCCCTCACCAGGCCCAGGGTGACAGAAGGAGCTGGGGCAGTGGCACCTCCCAGGACCAGGAGGGCGGGGGGGTCCAGGGGTTAGAGCAGGAGCCCCTCCCTGCCTGGCTCGAGGGGGTCGCTGGGCCCCTCGGATCGGGGCTCCCCTAAAACGGCTATGTCTCCTCCATCAGACCAGGGCTCCCAGGGCAGAGCCACGCCTCCCTCGTCGCACCACCGACGTGCTGCGAGGCCAGGCTGGTTCTGCCCCTATGGCCCCCACGGCCACCACGGCTACCATGGCCACCGTGGCCACGGCCAGCTCCCAGCCCCCGCAGCCAGGCCGTCCCTGACCCACAGCTTCCGTCTTCGGGGACCTTCTCCCATCACACACTCCACACTGCTCACGGCTTCGGGGTCCTGTTCGGCCTCCTCCTCTGGGAGGGCAGGCCCGGGCCCAGCCGCTCGGCGTCGGCACGCAGTGGGGGTGGGACGGCCCTCTGCCCCTCTAAGCTCCCGCTGCCCGAGGTCAGCCTCCAGGCCCCGCCGCCTCCCTCCCACACCTGCAGCCGGCCACTCAGCAGACCCCACTGGCCTGCTTGTAAGAGGCACCAAAGTCTGACCGCCGCTCGCCGCCCCCCGAGGCACCACCCTGGCGGGACCCCCACTGAATCTCCCGGCCACTGTGGCCGCTGCCCCCCCACAGTGCCAGCGCCACGCCGTCCTCTGCTCAAGCTCCCCCAACCCCCTCCTCCCTCAAGGACCCCCACCCTCCCAGAGCTGACCCAGCACTCTGACCCTCCAGGGCTCCCCTCTGGCCACTTCTGGGCGCTGGACCCCAGCTCCCAGTGCAAACCCCCACCTCGTTTCATGCTTAGTTCGGTGGGGGGCCACCACCTCGTCCCTGCGTCCCACGTCAGAGCGCCTCAGAGAAGACAGGCTGTCTCCCATCCGCCACGGGCCTGGTCCCCAGCCTGGCTCAGGCAGCACCCCCAAGGCACCTCCCCGGGGCCCCAGGGTGGGTGGGAGCCCAAGGGGTGTCAGAGACCCTGGGAGGAGGCTCAGCCTGTGGCCCCTGGCCAGCACCCAGCCCACGAGGGGGGAATGGGGCAGCCAAGGCCGGTCCCCCCTTGGGCAGATCCCATCCTGGCCACTCGGAGCTGAGGTGCCCCTCCTGTAAGTGGGCACAGATCCTCACCCAGCACCCTGTTCGGGGAGACACAGGGACACACGGCCCACAGGCCTGGCGCTCTCATGGTATATCAGGGCACGGTGATGGGGAGGGTGTGCCGAGAGCCCCCACCCCCACCCCCGTCCACTGCTCCAACCAGGGCATTCGCTGCTGGTTCACGATGCCTCCTGCCAGCCCACGAAGCAGCTCTGTTACAGGACTGTGCCCAGCAGGGTCCCCTGGGGTTTGATGGGCTAATTCGCACCAGAGTGTAAATGACTCACGGGTGTCCTCCCACACAACAGGAAGAAGGGAAGAAGCCAGAGTGGCACAGCGCAGCCGGATGGGGCAACAGGGAGCAAGCAAAGTGTCTCTGCAGGTGGGGGCTCCTAGGGGCTCCTCAAGGCTTCTCAGCCTGGCCTCGGAGGTCCTCAACAGCCAGGCCTCGACTTGTGCTCCCCAAACCGACTATGCCAGGCCCAGGCCCTGCTAAAGGACACTTCACCCATCAGGAGGCCCACCTCCCACCTCTGCCTCTTGACTTTTGAGCCATAGATCAAGGCTCGTGCTGAGTCTCCTCCTCCAGGGAGCCTGCCGGGATAGCCTATGAATTCCTGAGCATTGTGCCTGACCCCTCCTTCGGGTCCTGCCCTGCTTCTGTGCTGAGACTCCCCTCCTGGGTCCTACCTCACCCAGCAACCAGAGCTCATCATGACTCCCAAGCCCCCTGGGCCCGGCAGGAACCGCTGATGACCCAGAACACAGAGAACACAGCTGCCCTCTCCTGCTTCCAGGCCTTGGTTGTGGCCGGTGCCTCTGATCACATGTCCTCCCGTCCCCTGGCTGACTCACTTGGTCCTCCAGGAGTCCCCAGAGCCCCTGCTGCCTCTGGGAGGTCTCCATGAGCGCCCCCGCCCCTTCCGTGCCCAGCCCCTGTCTGCTGCCAGCTTGTGGGAACCAGCAGGGTTGGCTGAATCTGCTGCCCCGGGGCTTGGCCCACATCAGCCCCATCCTGTCTTGGTTCAGGGCCTGGGAACAACACCCGTGGTCCTGAGGGGACCCCGGTGTCTGTGACCCGTAGACCCAGGGGGATGGACACCCGCCTGACCTGGGTCTTGCTAAGTGAGCCGCCAGGCCCTCAGGCCCGTGCTCCTGCCTGTGGGGCCGCCTCTCCTGGTGCTGACAGCGTCTGGGCCTCGTGGCTACAGCACCCGTGGCCGCTCTGGTTCCTCACGACGCCTGGTGCCGGCCTCCCTGCTCCCTCCTGGCGCAGCGGGCCCGCCTGCCCCGGAAACGCGGCTCTCCCCACGGTCTGGACTCTCGTCCTCACCCCCTCCACCCACCCAGGCGACCAGGGTCCCCGGAGAGGCCGGGACCCTGGGCTCCCCAGCCCTGCAAGAAAGTGATCGGGCCTCAGAGGCCAGGCTCTGTTCCCCAGAGCGCCGACCCCGTTCCCCTCCCTGGCCCCTCCCAGGTCGGAGACCGCCACCCTAGAGGTCCTACCTGAGCCTGTCGCTTCCCTCAGAACTTTCCCTGGTGCTCATCCAGCCAAGCCGTCCATCATGTCACCTGCCCCTGCCAACCGAGGGGCCACTGCCCTGACACCCAGCCCCGCTCATGCTCCAACCACGGGCTCCTTCGCTGGTCATTCGGGAAGCGTCTCCCCAGCCTGTGTGTGCGGGCCCTGAGCTGAGTGTCCCCTGACTGCGACAGATCCCAAACCCGGCCACCCGCCACAGCCAGCCCCGGTCACCTCCAAGATGCCCTCACCGCTGCCCCCACCCTACGGTACCAGCAACATCGCCACGTCACCACCACGTCGCCGCCACGCTATTTCCAGCCACGCCATCCACGTGCATGGGGCCGCCACCGCCGTGGGGCACAAGAATGACGCCATCACACGGCCACCGGGGCCATCGCCACCGCCAGCAGCAGCATCGAAGCCGTGGATGCCACCGTATCTGTCCCCTCCGCGACAGCGTCAGTCCCGCCACACCCGCGACCGCCGGCCGTCCAGCCCCCGCGGCCACCGTCACCACCCGCCGCCCACAGCCGCACCACCAAGAGCGCACTCGTCACCACCACGGTCACCGCGCGGCTGTGCCCGCACGGTCCCCGGTGTCACCTCCACCGTTAGCATCACCAGCACGCCCGCCATCACCGCCTCAGAACCAGCCGCACGACTAGCACCAAGAGGGACGCTGGCTCGCCACCCCCCGTCACCGACGCGCAACGGCGTCTCCTCGGCACCCGCCGCATCCGGGGCGCTGCGGAGGCGGAACCCTCACGTCCCGCCAGCCAGGACAGAGCGCGCGAAGGCGGCCAACCCCGGGCCCCACGCCGTCGCCGGGGCCTGCCCCTGACCCCACCTTCCAGGGAATCACCTGACTCCCAAAGGCCCGTGATTCAGGCCACCTCACGGCCGTCCCACCACCCCCACTTCTAAGGGCCTCTGCAGCGAGGCGTAGAAAGGAGGGCGGACAGCCACGGCCCCTGGCCGACCACCTGGGAGTCCTTCCCGGGCCTGCCCCGCATGTGGCCGGCCCACGGGCAGGCGAGCAGGCAGTCACCGCCCCCCAGGGCCACCAGCAGGGGCAAGAGGCCGGGGCCCCCCGGGAAGTGGGACTAAGACCTTTCTGCCACAGAAAACGAACAGTTGCGCCCCGGCAGAGGGAAGCAAGTGTCTCACGGGAGGAAGGTCACCTCCCAAGTCCACCCCATGGCACGGACGCCTGCCTCAGTTCCTTTGCACGTGCTGCACCGGGGCCCAGAGAGCCTCTGCCACCCGCCTCCGGGTTTTGCGCCCAGCCCAGGAGCCCCCTACCGGGAAGCCTGTCCCCCACCGGTTTGGCCCCTCGCCCCGGCCCCCCCCCCCCGAGGGCACGTGCTGTCCCCACAGGGCACCGTGCCAGCTAGTGACACTAGCCCCCTGGAGTAGGCTAAGGATGGCACCTACTCACCGGTTATTTCCCGGCCCCACAATCTGTGCTCGACACACATCACCTCGCTTCAGAGCTGTAGCAACCCGTTTACAGATGTGGAAACTGAGGCTCAAGGAGACGAAAGGCTCGTCCACGGCGACCCCATTAGTAAGAAATGGGGCCGAGATTTGAGTCCAAGCTGCGGCAGATCAGACGCCTGCCCCCTGCCCCCCGTTAGCTGCTGTGTCGTGGTAGGACCCTGGTGGGCACCCCAGACACGTGGGCGTGGGCAGGGATGGATGCCCACGCAGGGCAGCCGGTGGTGTGGGTGGGCCTGGGAGGCCGTGGAGAGCGGGGCTCCCAGGAGGAGGAAGGAGACTGGGCTCCAGCGGGAGGCGGCAGGATGGGGTCTGGGCAGCGGGCAGCCCCCAACCCTGACCCCTCCCCCGGGGAGGATGATGTGGGGCCGCAGGGCTAGTGGGGTGAGCCTCACTGTGAATGCAGAGTCTCGGCAGGGCACGCGTGGAGGGACAGAGGGACGGATGAACGGAGCCCCGCTAGGAGCACCCTAGAGCAACTGTGTGCTCCTCAGGCCCAGGCCCTCCCCAGAGCCCCCTGCTCTGTCCCCACACGCGCCCCTTCCTGCGCCAGCATGGCCCCACAAGGCAGCTCCCCTTTCACCCCGAGGCACCCGCCCCTCCAGCCCAGGGTCCTAGCGCCAGCACGGCTTCCTGTGGGCCCACCCCCTCCTCCCCGAGGGTGACTCCGGGCCCCTTTTCCTCACTCCCCACCTGCCCCCAAGGAAGGGCCTGGCACGGGCTCACGGAGCAGGGCCTGTGGGGTGGGGGTGCTGAGGGAAACGGCCCCGCCTGGTCCCGGGCCCCTCTTCCAAGGCCTCTGGCTGCTCGGTCACGTGACCAGGGACAGGCAAGGTGGTTGACTCAATCTGCACCCACAGCCGCCCTATCTCCCACCCCTACAGGCCTCCCACCCCAGCCAGCCACGTGCCACCCAGTGTGACCCCACTCTACCAGGCAGATCCCGTGAGCCCCGGGGCCTGCCCTCCCTGACTTGCCACCTTGGCCCCCCTCCCCTTCGCTACGCTCACCGGGCCGCCTGCGGGTGTGGAGACGCTAGACGACGGACAAAGGGGGACCCGGTCACAGCTGGACACAGCCCGGCAGGAGGCTCGCGGGCCCTGACCCTTCTTCCAGGAAAGGCCCCCACCCCCAGATGCCCCCTCCACGCCAACGCCCGCGGGTCCTCGAGCACGTGTCTGCCACCCCCACGGTGCCCCCGGCAGGTTCCGCCCCTTCCCCTGCGGAAGCCCCTCTCCAGACACGCCTCACCAGCACTGTCACCGGCCGAGCAGCAGCTGGCAGTGCTTTTCCTCGCAGAGAAAGAAAGGAGAGCAGGGGAGGGGGCTGGGGGAGGGGGCGGGCCAGGGGAGGGCTGGGGCCAGGGCCAGCTCTGGGCCTCCACTGGCAGTTTCCACCCTCTGCCGTCGCCTGGGAGGCGCCTGGTGGGGGCTGGGGGCTGGTGGGCGCTGATCTTGTCCATCGCACGGTCAAGGCAACTGAGGCCGGGGCTTGCGTGGCCAGTGTGAGCAGAGCCAGGGATTCCTGAGCTGGAGGGAGGGGCCATCCTGACCAGCCAGCCGTGGCTATTGGACCCCCACAGACCCCCAGTCGTTGGGACAAGCAGGTCCAAGAGGACCCCCAGTGGGGACAACTTGGAGCCGTGTCAAGGGCAAGCTCAGGTCCTTTGACCCTGCCCTCCCGGGAGGGCCCCTCTCACCCCATATGTGAGAGTGGGATGGGGGTGGGCTCACCCGGGTGGATATCCTATTGGGTGGGTGCTACGGGGGCACCTTGATGGCAGGACATTGTCACCGAAGTCAGACCACGCTGGGCAGATTGGATGCAGGAAAGATGTGTTCAGGGAATGAATGAGTGAATGAATGAATGAATGAATGAATGAATGAATGAATGGACAAATTTCCAGTCCCCTGAGGATGAGGGGACCCCCTTCAATGGGGCACATGCCAGCAGCCTCCTCTGTTCACCTCCTGAGGATCCCTGGCAGGGGAAACTCTTGGGCAGCAGAGGAGACCCTGCCCTGGGGCGGGGCCCACATCCTGCAAGGGGAGAGGCAACCAGGAAGCGGGAGCTCGGGGACCCTCGGACTTGCTGCTAACTGGGGTCTGAGCTGGGAAGTGGTGGACAGGAGTGCGGGTGTAGGAAAATGGGCGGGAAGGTCTCTGAGCCTCTCAGAGCAGGCGGCGTTTGAGGCAAAAGCAGAGCTGGGCACAGATGGGCTGAGAGTCCCGGCTGCCTCGAGGGGGGGGCCGTGAGGGGGCCCGTGGGGTGCAGAGCAGTGGCTGGGGCAGCCGGGCTGTGAGCCGGGGTGCAGGACACTGGAGCTGTCGGTGGGCCACGACCTGGGGACCTGTCCGCCCCCTCCAGCTCCCGGCCCTGCAAGGAGACTCAGCAGCCCCTTCGGGAGAGGGCAGGCCCACAGGAGGGCCCCGCCAGCCCCCTACCCCCCAAGAACAAAGTCGGGGGAGACTCAGAGGAGGGAAGGGCACTGGGGAAGGGGCTGGGCAGAGTCCAGGGCTGTGGAGGGTGGGTGGTTTTGCCATCCCCTCCCATCTCCCCCCTGCCTGCCTCCTCTGCTCCCATCAGAAACCAGCCTTCGTGGGAGGAATCCATCTGGGAACCAGCCGCTGACAACGACCCGGGGGCCCTGCCAACTCTCCCTTCCGCTCGCCCCCCCCCCCCCCCCCGCGGCCTGCCCCTCACTGCTCTCTCCAAGGAAACCAAGGATGGGCGCAAGGCTCTTAAAGGGACCAGGACACACACAGGTGCAGGGACCCCAGGGAAGGGGCCGGGCCCCGGGGCCTGAGTATCCCTGTGTGGCAGGGCCGGGGAGGGGCAGGGGCTGGGGCTGCAGCACAGACCGGCATGGGCCGAGGGGGGGCCCTCGCTTGTCAGACAGCACCCTGGGTCTGCCTCCCCGGCAGACCGAGAGCTTGTGTGCGCAAACGAGGCACATCGGAAGAGCCTGCAGTGGGGTCAGGCTTTAAGACAGGAGCCCCACGGAGCGTGCAGGACGCCGGCCTCTCGGCCAGCCTGTCCCAGTGTCCACCGTGCCGGCTCAGGTGGCAGAGAGTAAGGGTGCCAGGAGCCACTGCACGAGGGAACCCCCAACCCGGTGGGATTCCCAGAGCCTCCAGGGCCGATGTGAGCATGGGTCCCGGAGCTGGGGGCGTGGTGGGGGTGGCCCCCGGCCCTTCCCGAGGCCCCTGTGTGGCAGGCCCCCAGCAGACACCCCCAAACGCTGGCGTCGCAGGAGGAGCCCTCTCGGAGAGCCCCTGCCCCCGGCCGGCACGCTGGGCCTCAGCGTACCACAAGCAGGTCAGGGCAAAGCCCACGTTCTCCGAGGATCCCACCAGCTCTGACTCTCCCGCTCTAAGTCAGCGACGGCCGAGGAGGACAGCGGCAGCTGGCTCAGGAGCACAGGCCCCAGGTCCCAGGAGGTGCTCCGGGCCTTCGCGAGCCCCCATCACCCCCCGGCCCGCCCATCCCGCGCTCATCGGAGTCCTGAACGGAGCTCTGCGAGAACCGCTCTCTCTCCCTAACACACCCACTCCGCAGGCCCTCGCTGCTGCCGGGGCCAGGCCGGCGGAGGGCTGCGGGGGACGGCCCCGAGCCACGCTGCCGGCTGAGGTCCCGGAGTGGGCGATCGGGGTCTTTGGCGGGGAGGGCGGGATTCGGCCACATGACTGGGGCTGCTGGGGCAAGGGGGACTCCAGGGGTCGGTCAGGGCCCATGTTTACAGAGACGTCAGGCGTGGGCGTCGAGCCTTCGTGTGGAAGTGTGTGTAGCTGGGGGCGAGGCAGGTGGAGCGTCTGTACTGTGGGTGGAACCCTCTGACTCATTTTTTCTAAGACAAGCGAGTCACATGGTCAACTGTCGCATGTGTCTGGAGGAGGCGGTGGCCCTGCAAGCACATGACACACGTTTTGTTATATGTGCACAGGCATGAGTGATTTCAGATAAGACACAGGGGCAGGGCTCAGAGCGACCAGGGTCAGGGCTCAGCACGCGAGCAGGGTTAGGGCTCAGAGGGTGACCGGAATCAGGGCCTGGAGTGTGACCAGGGCCCAGGGCTCAGAGTGTGACCAGGGTCAGGGCTCAGAGGGTGACCAGGGGTCAGGGTTCAGAATGACCAGGGTTAGGGCTCAGAGCGACCAGGGTCAGGGCTCAGCACGTGAGCAGGGTCAGGGCTCGGAGTGTGACCAGGGTCAAGGCTCAGTGTTTGATGAAAGTCAGGGCTCAGCAGGTGACCCGTGTTAAGGCTCCATCTGTGATCAGGGCCGGGCTCAGTCTTGGATCGAGAAATCACTCTCTCTCAGCTGTGGCCACTGGCTCCCTCTCCCCCAGGCCCCCACCCACAATCCTGCAGATGCCTGGCACTCTTTCTCATCCCGCCTGCACACACAGGTCCACGCCGGCACAGACTCAATTCCTGGGCACACGGGTGGAAGCAGACCGGGGCCCCTGCCCCTGGACCCTGTTTCAGGTCACCTAGGAAAACCTGGGCTCTCGCGAGCCCACTCACGTGGTGAGGAGCCGCCCACCCGACATGGAAGGAGAAGGTGTCCGGGGCAGAGCAGAGGGGGACCCGGGGGACAGAGCCAGCTCCCTCCAACCCCCACCCCCCAGCCTCTGACCCTCCCCCGTGGGCCCCGGCTGCCCAGTCCTGGATCAGATGCCTCAGCTCCCCACCCCGAGCCTTCAGCTGAGTCACGGGCCTCTAGGAGGCTCGGCTTCCTCAGAGGTGACAGGCACCGTCACCCAGGGCTCCCAGGGCCGTGCCCAGGACCAAACAGGGAGCCGTGTGCAAATGCCGTCCTTGGGTCCCTGGGTCCCCGGGCACAGATGTGATCCCAAGCATCCAGAGGTGACCAGGGATGGGTGGGGCATGTTGGAGGAGTGGGCAGGCACCCCCACAGCTGAAGGAGGACGGGCAGGTGGAGTTCACGGCCAGAGTGAGAAGTGGGGACCTGGCCACAGTGCTCTCCCCGCTCCCACCCAGCTCCTACCCGTGAGCGGGCAGACTCTGGCCACAGGATGGGAAGCCGGGGCTCCGGGAGGCGGGGGGGGGTCTGCCCCAGGCCGCACAGCCACACGGTCCTCCTTGGCTGCACGAGGGCCCCCGGGACAGTGAACTGGACATACTCTGGGCTGGCCTGACCTCCCACAGCCTGCTGTCCAGGAAGGGCGAAGGGGATGAATCCCACCAGTCTGGAAAGTAATTTACTTCCCAGAGCTTAAAACTGTCCAGGGACTGGACGCCAAGGAAACAATCAGAAATGTGGGTGCAGCTGTCCGAGAGGGTGCGGTGTTTGTCCGGAGAAAGCGGGAGGCCCCTCCAGCGGGGGTCAGTCAGGTGCCCCGGGGGCTGCAGGTGGCCTCTCAACAGCCCCTGGGGAGCAGGCTTCTAGCTGTGGGCAGGGGCCAGGCGCCATGGACTTGAAGTCACAGCACAACCCCGCCGCCTGCAGACGTAAGGCTCTGGGGGCTGGGGGGGGGGCGCAGGCCTGTGGGCCCCACCTCAGTCCAGTCAGACACAAGAGGCTGTGCTGCTTGTAAAACTCGAGAAAAGCAGTGGGACAATGACCAGAGCCAGAGTGCCAACTCGCCAGGGCTACAGGTGACCCAGCCCCCACTCAGGCCTGTCCCCACGCCCCAGGCCCAGGGCAGGAAAGGCCGGTGACGTCTGCGGAGTGGCCCTGCACGCCCCCAGAGCAGAGACCTTGCACGGCCTGTCCCTTTTGCCAAAATGCCTCTCTCCAGGCACCCACATGCACATGCTGTGTCAGGCCTCTGCTCAAACATCATCTCCTCAGAGAGGCTTCCCCACCTGCCACCAGATCCGTCTGGCTTTGCTCCTTGGCATGTGGCATGACCTGACATTTTCATAGGAATCGATACATTCCTGCATTGCCGCCCGTCCTCATTGGAGACAGGACAAGAGGACAAGGCTGAGGATACAGCAGTGTCTTTTCCATGGTCAGTAATCACTGGAGGATGGATGGGTGGATAGGTGGATGGATAGGGATAGATAGATGGGGATAGTTGGATGGAGGGATGGATGGATGGATGGATGGTGGATGGATAGATGGATGGATGGATTGATAGGGTGGATGGCTGGCTGGATGGATGGGGATAGATGGGTGGGTGGGTGGATGGATAGATAGATGGCAGTGGATGGATGGATGGATGGATGGATAGATAGATTCGGATGGATGGATGGGTGGACGGATGGATGGGGCTGGCTGGATGGATGGATGGATGGATAGGTGGATGGGTGGATGTGTGGATGGATGGGGATAGATGGGTGGGTGGGTGGATGGATAGATAGATGGCGATGGATGGATGGATGGATGGATGGATGGATGGATGGATGGATAGGTGGATGGGTGGATGTGTGGATGGATGGATGGATGGATGGATGGGGTGGATGGATGGATGGTGGATGGGTGGATGGGTGGATGGATGGATGGGGATAGATGGGTGGGTGGGTGGGTGGATGGATAGATAGATGGCAGTGGATGGATGGATGGATGGATGGATAGATTGGGATGGATGGATGGATGGATGGATGGATGGATGGATGGGGATGGATGGGTGGATGGATGGATGGGGCTAGCTGGATGGATGGATGGATGGATGGATGGATGGATGGATGGATGGGGTGGATGGATGGATGCTGGATGGATAGATGGATGGATGGATTGATAGGGGTGGATGGATGGATGGATGGATGGGGATAGATGGGTGGGTGCGTGGATGGATAGATAGATGGCAGTGGATGGATGGATGGATGGATGGATGGATGGATGAATGGTGCATGGATAGATGGATGGATGGATTGATACGGGTGGATGGATGGATGGATGGATGGATGGTGATACCATCTCGACAACTTCCATAGTTCCTGACACAAGCACTGCCACAAACTGGCACCACCCTGTCTGTTTTCCAGCCACCTGCTCTTCCTGGCCACACCTCATGTGCCACCTGTACCTTCCAAATTCCATGTTTTTGCTCAAGTTATGCTTCTGCGTCCCCTCCTCTGCCAGGCAAACCTGTCTTACTTTAGTGTCAGCTCCTCCGGGAGGCTTCCTGACCTCCCAGGACACACATTTATCACCACACCGCCCAGAGCACAAGGGATCACCGCACATACCCCCAGGCGCAGGGGACCAGGCTGCACACACTCATGCTCCTGGCCGGCCTAGGGCAGGGGTGCAGGGGAGCCTAAGAGAAGGTGGTGCCAGGGCTGAGAGAGGCGGGTGGTGGCGGTGTCATCCAACTTCCTGACCATACCCTCCCCAGCAGGGGAGGCCTAGCTGCCCCCAGGCTCACCTGGCCCACCGGGATCCAGCCACCAAGCTCTCTCCCGCACCATGTGCCCCCAGTTCTGACCCTCCTCTGGAGGCTGCTCCCTCTCTGGGGCCTTTGCACAAACTCTTCCCCGGGAGGGCTGGGAGGCAGGCTGGGGTGGGGGGCTCCAAGCTGCCTCAGAGCCAGACCTGGGCAGTGGGGGATCATTCAAGACAGACGGACGGGAGGACACGGCCTCCAACCTGAAACCGCAGCCCTCCCCTGCGGGTCAGCGCCCACCCCCCCCCCCGCCCCGGTCCACCCTGGAGGCCCCCCCAGGCCACAACGTCCACGTGAACTTACACATCTGTCTCGTCCCACAGGATACAGGTCTGGTTGGTGGTGCCCTGGGGGAGAGAGAGGAGTCAGGGTCATGTGCCCACCCTCCAGGCCCCACCCAAGGTCACGGCTGGGACCCACCCCAGGCATGGTAGGCGGGTGCTGGGACTGTGCGATTGCCCCAAGAGGTGGAGTTTGAGGAGGAGGACACTGAGGCCCAGAGTGGGGAAGGGACTGGCCCGGCCCCCAAGCCCAGCTGCATGGCCTTGAGCAGCTCTTGTCCCCTCTCTGAGCAGCTCCCGGCAGCAATGGCTGCGGTCCGTGTCTGGGTGCCCAGGCGGCCAGCCCAGCTTAATACAAATGGTGGAAGAGGGAGACCCCTTCCCAGGGGCCCTGAGGGGTAAGCGAGCAGGAATGAGCAAACGCGCCTGTCCTGCGGGCCTGGCGTGCCAGCACTGGGACCACGGAGGTGAGAGCGGCAGGGTCCGGGGCCCTCGTGAGGGGTGGTGCGCTCTAAGCACTGGTGGTAATTGCTCGGTTCTCAGCCAAGCCTCTAGCTCACATCTGATAAGGGAGAGAGCCCAGGCACAGAGAGGTTGAGCAACTTGCCCAAGGCCACACAGTGGGAAAGAGCAGGGCTGCAGGAGAGGACTGAAACCTGTCTCCCACACAAGCTCGCTGTGTGAGCCTGGGCAAATCGCTATACGTCTCTGAGCAGCAGTTTCTCCTCCCTCGTTCAGGGATCAAAGCGGCTCTCCCGTGAGGCGGACAGGAGACCCAAGGAGGCCGTGGGATCCCCCTGGGATCAGGTGGGAGGAATCAGGCACGCGTACACAGATGTACACGCGTCAAGGGCACTCACGTTATACACGTGGGCAAACTCGATCTCCAAGGGCGTGAGCAGGGAGCGAGGCGGGGGCTTCACGGTCACCGAGATGACCTTGGAGTTCAGCACAGTCGTGTTCCTGGGGCAGAGCCAGCAGGCCGCGTCAGCGAGCCTTCCCCGAGACCCAGGCCCACCCCGGAACGCCCCCCGCAGGCCCGCACCCCTCGCTCGGCCCATCCCTCCCAGGCTGGGCCCCCCACCTCTGCAGGGCCAGGAAGCTGCCCAGGTTTCTGTAGAGCACGGTGCCCACCACGAACACAGATGAGTCGTCAGCCTCTGGAAGAGGGCGCCGCGGTCACCTCTCCCGGCCGCCCCCGCCTGGACCTTGCTCCGGCGAGGGAAGTGTGTGTCCCCAGGCGGAGGCCCGGGCTCCTGGGTCATGTCCACCCCCATCACGCGCACAGCGCTGCAGTCGGAGAGCTGGGGTGGCTGCCTAGGTCCCTCTAAGTGACCCCCGAGGGCCTGGGGGGGGGGGCGGGCAGGGCGGGCCTCCCGTCCCAGGAGCCAGAGTGGCAGCTGTGCGCCTCCAGGCGGACCCCTCCCCTCCCTGCGGTGAAGGTCCCTGGTCCATTCAGCAAAGGTTGTCTGGGAGCCTCCAAATGCAGGAAGGGCAGGGAGGGCTTCCCGGAGGAGGTGCGACCTCAGGAACACGGAGAGGAAACGACCACTGGCCTGGTCCTTGAGGTGGCAGGCCAGACTCCAGAAGGAACCTCCCGGGGCGGGGGGGGGGGGGGGCGGTGAGTCTCCCGTGAGGGCCCCTCCCGCAGCCTGGGGCCCCTCACCTGCCAGCCCCGTGGAGAAGACACTCTTGGACACGGTGACCCTGTCCTCCGGCACCTTGGCCCAGTCGCCCGTGGCCCGCCAGCCCTTCATGGGGAAGCTGATGTCTGTGGCTCCGCTGGCCGGGAGCTTGTGGATGCTGAGGACTGGGCGGAGGGGACGGCCAGAGACACGGGGACGGACGGACAGAGGCAGAGGCCAGTTACACGATAGGGGCCTTGGCCCTGGGGAGCTCCCGGCTCAGAGCGGGCACCAACAGGGGCAGCTTTCCCGCCTTGTCCGAGCCCTCAGACAGCCCCCACCTCCCGCCCCAGTGGGAGCCCCCCCACCACTGTGAGGACCCAGGCTTGGATGTGGCCCCCAGGGCCCCGGGAGGGGTCGAAGGCGGCTTCTGCAGTCAGGCCTGCAGCCACGAAGGGGTGCCCGGGGGGCCGGGTCCCCTAGGGGCCCCCCTTCTTCCCTGGGAGGCTGGAGCCCGGGTCCCCTCCCTACGGGCTCTACAGGAGGGGTAGGAAGAGACCCCACCTCACAGGGCATCCCTGGGGGCCGCATGGCACACCCGGGACGGGGGTGGGGGGGTCCCGGTGTCTCCAAGTCCCCTTCACCCCGGCCCACTGGTGTCGGCTGGACGCCCGCTCCCCTCACCCCGCACCCCGGGGCCGGGTCGGGGCCCGCGCGGAGCTGCCCTCGGCGGGTGTGGGGTGAAGGGGGAGGGCCTCCGGGGCCAACGGCCTCCGCCACGGCGCCCGGACGCCTGGGCCTTCGCCCACCTCCGGGCCCGTCCCCCGACAGACACCCACCCCCGCGGCCAGTTCACACCTCCGTCCGTGCCTTTGTTCACATGGGGCCCCCTGCCCGCGCGCCCGTGCCCCTCCAGGCCTGGCTACCTGCCTGGGCCCTCCTTCGCCTGTGGGGCCAACTCTGGGGACCAGGGCGTCTTCCCTCCATGAGGACGTGGGGACAGATGGGGCCCACTCTCTGAGTGCGCAGTCCATGGAGTATGGGGTGTGTAGGTATACGAGGTGCGTGGGGGTTGGGGTGCAGAAGGTGTGTGGGCATGTGGATACGAGGCGCGTGCGTGTGAGGCGTGTGGGGTGTGAGGCGCGTAGGGGTGACGACGGGCAGGGCTGCGGCTGCGAGCACAGCTCCCGATACCCCTCAGGCGGTCAGGGGCGCGGGGCCGCCTGCGTGAGGGCCGCAGGGAGGCTGCCGGGCCCGTCCCCGTAGACGAGGGGACGCAGGCGGGAGGGCCGGGGCTCACCCAGGTTGTCTGTGACCTGGTACGCGTCCCGCAAGTCCTTCATGCGGAAGCCGATGACGTCCACAAAGTCCTCCACCAGCCGGAAGAGCTCCTTGGCGTTGGGGCCCATCTGGGGACCGGGGGGGGGGGATGGCGGGGGGCCCAGAGCAAAATGAGGGTGTCCCGGAACACCCCGCGCCCGGCCCGGGTCACACCCTCCCGTCCATTCGCTCCCGCATCGGTGGCCCCCTCTCCGGGGTCCCGGTGCTCCTTTCCCGGTGCCCGGACGCTCCGGACCCGACTCTGGAAGCAGAGCGGGGCGTCCGAGCACCCAGCACCTCTGCACCAGCACCTCTGAGCACCCAGCACTTCTGAGCACCGGCACCGTTCTGTGGAGTGGAACCTTGAGCCCGGGGGAGGGGGCTGCCGTGTTGGCGGGCAGGGGTCCAGCCCGGGGAGACCGGAGGGGTCCCCGGACACCCACGCCCCCCGCGCTGACTACTGTCCCGGGGTCAGTCCAGGAGGAAGGGAGGCTGACCCTGTCCCGGTGGCCCTGACTCGCGCCACGTGGCCCACACGTTTTCCCACGCCCGCCACCGAGCCCACGAGGTGAGCTACCGTCCCCTGGCGGATGGGGAGACGGAAGCTGGGCGGGAATCAGCTTCCTCAAAGTCATGCCGGTGCAGAGGCCGTGCTGGGACGGGAACCCAGGCCACCACCCTCCGCCCCGCTAGCCCGGGCCCCAGGGAGGGAGGAGACACGCCCGTGCCCACCCTGCTGCCGTGACCGCGGGGCCCAGACTGGCATCCGTACCAGCTGGGCCTCCTCCCACTTGTCCCGGTTCTCCTCTGCCAGCAGGTTGCTGATGATCTGCACAAAGTTCTGGAAAGAAGAGGAAGAAGGGCCAGTGAGCCGAGAAAAAGCGCCAGAATGTGGCTCGGCGCGCGAGTGGGGTCGGGGCTCTGCAGGGGGCCAGGTCGGGGCGCTCCCCCTTCGTCCTCCCCGGGGCTGCCCTCGGGGGCCCCACCTGCGCGTCCCCGGGGGTGGGGCTATAGTACGCCCTCCGGAAGATCTCCGTCATGTTCCTCAGGACGTCGATGGTGGAGAGGAGGTCCCCGCTGTAGCTGGTCCCGTCCTGGGAGATCTCCACCAGTGTCTGGATGACCTCGGAGACCCCCTCCCCGGGCAGCCCACGCTGAGCCTTCGCCAGGTGCTCCCGGGTCTGGGGAGATGGAGGGCGGGTGCCACGAGTCTGCAGGATCCGCCCGGGCAGGTACCGAGGACCCCCACGCCCGGGCCCTCTGCAGCCCCCAGCCCGTGGCCCCAGCTGACTCGCGTCCGCGGGGCAAGCCACGGGGGCCACGGGGCCACGTCTGGGGTTAAAGGGCAGCGGAGTGCCGGCCAGGGCAGGAGACCCCAGCGGCCACCCTCACCATCATCTGGATGTTCCGGTAGTCGATGGAGACGCAGCGGATGTAGGTGGGGGGCTCCCAGTAGGCGATGCCTTCCTCGTCCAACTCACAGCGTCGCAGGATGAGGCCTGGAGAGAAGTGGGTCATCTCTGCCTCCAGCGCAGGGGGCCCACCCGCGGCCCCCCGGCACATGCCCCTCCCGCCCCAGAAGCAGGGACTCGCCCACGGCCTTCCACGGAGAGCAGGGCCAGCACGTGGCCCGGCCTCCCTGTTCCTTTCCTTCCACACAGGTAGCAGCGGCTCCTGAAGTCAGGTGCCCGGGACCCCACGTGCACGGGGGCAGAGCGGGGGCGGGGCCTCTCCTGCAGCACCCCCCCAACCCAGAGACCCCGGAGAGCCAATGGCCTGGGTCCCTGCCCAGCGTCACCCGCAGAGCACTAGAGGCCTCGGAAGGCCCTGATGGCCCGTCGACACTGAGGGGGCACCTGGCATCAGTTGTGACCCAGAACTTACTCCCAGGAAGTGGCCAGGGACCTGGGCATGGCTGCGTGTCCAACAGTGATGGCCCCAAAGAACTGTCACGACCCTGTCACCTGGCAGGAGCCACTCACTGGGTGGGAAGGGACCCCTGTCCCACAGCGTGGTGCGGGATCACGAGGGGGAACAAGGTCATGGGGGCAGGCAAAAGGCCAGAGGTCACGCCCCCGGGACTTCTGTGAATTTGCAATAGGCTACCAGTAATGTGCACACGAAACAGGAAGGGGACCCCACCGTCGCCTCCACCGCTGCCCCCGCCCCGTGTGGACCCCTCTACTGCTCGCTTATGACAGCCCTGTAGGGAGAGCCCCAAACACCCTCCTTTTGTAGAGAGAAGAGGGAGGCTCAGAGAGGTCACGGCACTTCCTAACCGTCACACGGCACACAAGGGTATGCAAAGTGCCGCGCTCCTTCAAACAAGAGGGGAAAGACCGCCAACCCCTCAGGGCGCTAAGCCCCTTCCCCTGGGAGCACGCCCCGCTGTTCCACACACCCCCCCAAACCCTCCACAAGAACGCATGGGGGTTAAGGCTGCTGGCTTCCCACGTATTGGCCCAGCAAGCCCAGGGCAAGTGCGGTGACTTCTCTGCGCCTCAGTTTCCCACCCGTAACCGGGCACCTGCGAGGGGCACGATGTGCAGTGGGTGCGGGTGCCGTCTCTGGGTGAGCGCTCCGGACACCGTAGCCGGCGGCGTGGCTCCTGGCCAGGCCATCCTGGCTTCCGTGTGCCAATGGAGCTGCCTGGGCACGGCCTGCAGGGGCCCCTCAGGGCCTCGCGTGTTATCTCTGAGGGTGGGACGGGAGTCCCTCACCTGTGGCATTGCGGGGACACCGGACCGCGGCCACCTCTCCTGCCGGAGTCTCCTTCCAGATCACGGTCCCGAAGTTGTCCTCGTCGCAGATCTCGTGGGGTTCTGCCAGGGGCCGGAGGCAGTGGGTGCGGGAGGGCGCGGGGAGCGGGGCCGTGAGCGGGGGGCAGGCTCACGGAGGGCAAGACCCCTCCGGAACATCTGCCGTCCGGGGTTGTTCCCGGCAAAGCGAAGCCCCAAGCCCGCCCAGTCGCTGGGGTGCCCCTCCCCCAGAGCCCCGCCGCAGGGCAGGAGGACCCTCACCAGGGCACCGCTGGGCACTGCACTGCCGGTACTCATCCTGCGGGCCCTGGCACGCTGCTCCCCCGAAGAACGGACCGGAGCAGAGGCGCTCCCTTCGCTGCGTGCCGCCCCCACACGTCACGCTGCAGCCGCCCCACGATGCCCAGGTCTGCCACTTCCCATCCACTGCAGGGCACGGCCAGGCATGAGGGCACACGGATGGCGACCAGGCGGGGACAGGTCCAGGAGTCACGGGGAACCAGGGGTCCAGAGCAGGAAGCCATGAGGAGAAGAGAAATGGAGACCGAGGGAGCGGAACCGGAGCTCAGCTTGGCGCAGAGGAACACAAGCGCCTCCCGTGTACCAGTCCCCACGGCCACCCCCGTGTCCCACGGACCCCCACGCCCCCGTGGCTCACGCCCTTCAGGCCCCCCACCCGCAGGCCCCGGGGCGGGACCCCGACCTGGGCACTGCTGCAGGAAGCAGTCTCGAGTCTCCACCCAGTGGCCCTGGCACTCGGCGCCCCCGTAGGAAGGCCCGTTGCACTCCCGGGTGCGCTGCTGCCGGCCCTGCGAGCAGCTGGCAGAGCAGGTGCTCCAGCTTGACCACTCGTTCCAGTTTCCGTCCACTGCCCGGCCCGGGGGAGGAAGGGGACAGGAAGCCAGCGTGAATACCCAGGGCCCCACATCCAGCCTGGGCCGCAGGTGTGACTCCGGGGGCCCGCCCGCCACCCCCCCCCCCCCCCCCGCCCAGCCTGGGCCACGGGTAAGAATGCCCCCGTGGTCTCACCCCACACCAAGCCTGGGGCACAAGTGTGAACACCCCTAGGGGCCTACCACTCCACCATGCATTCTGGGTCATAGGTGTGAACACCTCTGGGGCCCACCACACCGTCATGAAGCCTGGAGCATGAGCGTGACCACGGTGGGGGGGGGGGGGGACACCATCCCAACGCCCATGACACGTGAGTGAGAATCCCCTAGGGTCTCCAACCTCTAAGCAACCCAGCAAGCTGGCCTTGGACTCCCGTGACCCGGCCCTGTGACCTGCGCCAGTGGTCCAATGGGCCCTTCCCCGCTGCCCAGCCCCCCCGCCCAGCTCCCCCTTCTCTCACCTACCAGGACACAGGGCAATATTGCAGAACTTGGTTTGCTTCTCAGGGCCCTCACAGGGGTTGCCTCCGAACTGGGGGGGCCGGCAGGTGCGCGTCCGGTCCCGGAAGCCGCGGCCGCAGGTGCTGGAGCAGAGGCTCCAAGGCGACCACTCATCCCAGGCGCCGTGCACTGCGGAGGGGACCGGAGGGCGCCCGCCGCTGGGCTCAGCAGCCCCGGGAGGGACGCGGCTGCCCCGCCGCCCCGCCCCCTCCCAGCTGCTCCACCCCGCCCCGCCCCCTCCCAGCTGCTCCACCCCCTCCCCGCCCCTTCCCAGCTGCTCCTCCCCCGCCCCGCCCCCTCCCAGCTCCTCCTCCCCCTCCGCCCCGCCCCCTCCCAGCTGCTCCTCCCCCAGCCGCCCCGCCCCCTCCCAGCTCCTCCTCCCCCTCCGCCCCGCCCCCTCCCAGCTGCTCCTCCCCCTCCGCCCGCCCCCTCCCAGCTGCTCCATCCCCCCGCCGCCCCGCCCCCTCCCTGGCCCACCTGGACACACCGCCGAGTTGTTGCACAGCCGCTGCTCGCGGAGAGGCCCGCTGCACTGCGTGCTGTAGGAGGAGGACACGCAGAAGCGCGTGCGGGTCTGCCAGCCCTCGCCGCAGGTGCTGGAGCACACGCTCCACGGGGACCACTCCTCGGCCGCGGGGTCGCCTGCGGGCCCAGACCGACATCCTCGCAGGCCTGCGGCTGCCTCTGTGCTGAGGCTGCGCTCAGACCCCCAGGAGCAGGGCCGCCGCGCTGGGCGGCGGGCACCGCAGCCAGGCTCCTAAGGCCCTGGGATTCCAACCCGGGCTGACCTGCGGGACTCGCCGTGTCCCCTAAAAGGCTGAAAACCCCTGGGGGCGGCTCGTGCCCTCTCTGGGTCCGCGGGATCCAGCCCCAAACAGACCCCTTCGCCTCACACCAATCTCCGAAAGCCGACAAGGGCCTGGCACCCAAGAGGTTGGCCTAATGGTCAGTTGTCAACGTTATTACTTAGAATTAGCAGCAACTAATAACGTAGAGTATCTGCCCAAAGACCCAGTCCCCGAAACCAACCTTCCCCACTTTACGGTGTCTTAGTCCAACTAAAACGGCCCATCCCGCGGCTCACCTGTCTGTGGGGACGGGAACCCGAAGTGCTGCAGCTCATCCCCCAGCTCCTCGCGCCGCCGGGCATCCGTGGACCGCAGGGACTGGCTCCGGGAGCTGGTGCCACCCGCTGCTGCAGGAGCGGCTCGGGTCAGTGTCCAGGCCACAGCCTGCAGCACCGACCCCAGAATGCGAGAGAGGCGCCCTGGGCCCTGTGGCCTTCAGTCCCTGGCCAGGCTTGCCACACCAGGGCTATTTGGCCCCAGTGGACAGCTGGGAAAGCTGGAGCCAGGAAACCCCGGCCTGACACCAGCCCCTGTCCGGTCACCATGAGACCCCTTCCTGTGGCTCCCCTCTCCCCCTTCCTGTACCCCGTCCCTCTCTTCCCCCTGGGGTCCACCTGCAGGACTGCTAGTCCCAGCGGCTGCTGCCCTCTCCTGCTCAGCGTCCCACCAGCGCCCCTGTCTCCCGTGGCCTGGCCTCCCGACACCCCAGAGCCCTCCCCAGGTTCTTGAGATGAGCTCCTCTCTCCAGGAAAGGTTCGTCAGGGAATAAACCACCCGAAAAATGACAGTCTCATTATAACTTGATTTAACGTTATGGAAGCGACTAAAATATGCATAAAGACATTAGAGCCTTATTACAGAAATTCATTCTGGAGTCAGGATAAGGCTGGGGCCAGCAGGTCTGGCCAGGGCTCCTCGGGTGGGGGAGAAAGGGGCAACCCCACAATCAGCCCTCCCGGAACACCCCAAAATTCCCAATCCGCTCGGATCCGAAGAAATCTCCACCCAGTTCCCGCCTAACTCCGGGCGGGGTGGGGCGGGGCAGGTCCCACCCCTCCTCCTGGGCCTTTAGCTCCCTGGTCCTGGCCCTGCCTGCTCCGGGCCTCGGCCCCGCCCCTGGCTAGGCTCCACCTTCCTGGCCCCGCCCCGCCTCTTTCAGGCCAAGGCCCCACCCCCACCCGACCTTGCCCTGGGGGTTTCCGCTACCTGGTCCCACCCCGCCCCGGTCTCCACCCTCCCCTCCCTTGGCCCCGCCCCGGACTCCTCCCTCCTTCCCGGGATCCTCCCCAGGCCCCCCCCACCCCGCGCGTCCGTCCCCTGGCCCCGCCCCGGACCCACTCCCTCCCTACTCCTGGCCCCGCCCCGGGCTCCTCCCTCCTCCACGGGTTTCTCCCCTGGCCACGCCCCGAGTCCCCCCCTCCCCTGCCCTGGCCCCGCCCCGGCCCCCCACCTTCCTCTCTCCTAGCCCCGCCCCCGGCTCCCTCCCTCCCCGGGCCCCGCCCCGGGGCCCTCCCTTCTCTCACCTGGCCCCGCCCCGGTCTCCTCCCTCACCTGCTCCCCCCGCGGGCCCCCTCCCTCCACCCGGCCTACCCAGCCCAACCCGCCCGCGCGTCCGCGCACTCACGGCCGCAGGCCTTGCGGTTGCACAGACGGCCCTCCTCCAGCACCCCCTCGCAGCCACCGCCCTCGGTGCCGGGAGCCGGCAGGCAGGTGCGCGTCCGCGTCTGCAGGCCTCCCCCGCAGTCCCGCGTGCACTCGCCCCAAAGGGACCACAGCTTCCAACCACCTGGGAGGAATCAGAGGGCGGGGGTCAGGGCCAGGGGTGGGACAAAGGGCTGGGGTGTCTTTCAGGGAGTGACCTCTGGGAGTGTCTGCTGGGCGGGAACCTTGGGCACAGGCCACCACCCCCTGCCCTCCCCCAGCACGGAACACCCGCAGGTATGAAGCCAGCAAGTCCCCGGCTGTGGAGGCAGGGCTAGGAGGCGAGTCCATGGCCTGTGAAGCAGAGGCAGGCAGGGACAAGGAGGGGCAGAGGTGCTGGGGTAAGGGTCTGCTCTGGGGGGATGGCCTTGGGGGCCTGGTGTCCCTCTGGGGTGCCAGGCCTCTGCTCTCCAGCTCTCTGTGTTCAGGTACCTGTGCCAGGGTCTCTACTGGCTTTGAACCCAGGTCCCCAATGTAGGGGCTGGACACAGAGCTGGAGCCCCAGGGGTGTCTGAAGAATGAATGAACGAATGAATGACACCCCTGCCCACCCCAATGGCTGCCTTATAAGCTTCTGGTGATAGGCCCTAGGGCAGCAGGGGCCCTCCTTCCTGGACACACACCTTCAAGCCCTGTTGGATCCCTCCCCATGGTCCTTAGTACAGTGTTCCCTGAGGCCCCCACCCCTGGCCACGGCCTGTGTGCTCTTTCCCTCACCCCGCGCAGGGACACCAGAGGAGACCAATGTCCCATAGCTGGTGGCCGCACTGGGGCAAGCCTCCCCCAGACCTGACCTGGCTGGCCTCTGGCTGCTGAGGGACCCTGGGGACAAAGGCCTCCACACCCCTCCAGCTACCCCCTGCTCCGACTCCAGCCGCCCCCTTTCAGCCTCTGTCATGAGCCTCCTTCGTCTTCGCCCTGTCCCCCACAAAACTCAGGACCTCATTTCCCTGCGGGGCTGAGCCCCCTGGTGGCCCTAGTGCGCTAAGGGCACTGGGCAGGAGAGCCTCCAAGCACTGGGGGCCGCCGAGGGGCGGGTGGAGTGTGGAGGCTGCATTGATGGGCTGAGGAGGGGGCTGCTTCTGTCCAAAGGCCATGCTTAAGGGGCCCAGACGCCCCCACTGCACTGGACTGTGGCCACCGCCATCTCGTTTGTCCTCAGGGGCGCCAGGGCCCCCTCACCCTCAGCGAAGCAGGATCAGAGCACGCTCAATAAGGGTAACCAGCTTCCCCAAGCACCTCCTGTGGGCGGGCACCCTGACCTCACACCCACTTACGAAGTGGCCAGCACCGGAACCTGCACTCGGGCTGGGCCGCTGCCCCACCCCACCCTGCCTGCTTGCCTGAGGCTAGAGCAGGGCAGTCGGGCTGGCCAAGGGCAGGTCACACTTGGCCTGTCAGAAGGGCCCCAGGTGCCTCTTGGAGTCTGGTTTTATCTGTGGCTTAGGGAAGTAGGCCCTGCCACATGGGGAGAGAATGAGGCCTGCGGGAGACCCCGGAGGACGGGCCCCAGAACAGGGGCTCAGGGCGGGGCGGGAGTGGAAAGACCAGGTTTATGCGGTGCCCCGCTCCCCCCCCTCCCGGCTGACCCCGGGATGGTCCAGTCCATCCCACCCTGGCCTCATGCATCTCATCTGAGGACAGTAGGGGGGCTACTTCCCAGAACTGAGTGCATGAAGATAAATGGCCCACAAGGGCTCGGAGAGGGAGGGAATGGGCAGTCGCTGGGGTCAGAGTTGACCCGAGAACCCACTTTGATTTGTAGCAAACTTGTCGGGTGCCGATCCGTTCCCTAGACGGCCACTTTTAAGGTGCCGGCCACCTCCTCGTGGTCTGTGTGCCTGGAATGGGAACCGACCAGCAGGGGGAGCCAGGGGCAAACACATGGGAGGCACAGGCCTGAGGGCACTGCGTCCCCCTGGGCCCAGAGAGGCAGGCCACGCCTGCCAAGGGCACACAGCGGTTAAGCCTCTTGTCCTCCAGGGCACGCGGGCATGTCGGTGCTGGATGGAAGGGGAAAGCAGGTCAGCTAATGCATCCAGACCACAGGGACCGAACCCGAGGGGCTGGCTCAGACCTTAGCCACTGCCCCTCAGCGGGCAGGCACGGACCCTGCTCGCTGGGGCTTATACACCGTAACACGGGGCTCCCAGATGTGCTGTGGGGGGGCCTAGGAAGGCGCTCTCCAGGGCCACACGGTGGGTGCAGGGCTGCGTTTTTCGTGGTGCCTTGCCCTAGGGGGCAGAGGGGCCTGGTTTGAGCCCCTTCTTGGGGTCTGGGACAGATGCTCTCATCGGTCACTGAATTCCCACAAGGGACACTTCGTGGGTCTCATTGTTCATATGCGAAAACCAAGGCCCAGCAGAAGTGGAGAGGTGCCCGCGCCCCCCAGCGTCCCCCCAGCGAGGAAGAGACAAATGGGAATTGAGCCAGGCTGTTGGACCCTGCAAGAAAGGTTGCTCTTCCCCCAGCTACTGTGGCCAGTTCCCCCCAGGGGACGGACCTCCTGGGTGGGGAACTCTGCCCCTGCCTCTGCCCCTCCCCTGCCCCGTGGGCTCTGTCTATGACAGGTGCCTCAGCACAAGGAGCCTTGAATCCCAGCCCAGCTGGGAGGCAACTTGCAGCCCATTTACGGCGGAGGAAACTGAGGCTCAAAGAGGGACGGTCTGGGCTGCCGGGGGGCTAGGGCGAGGCCACCGCCGGAGGGTCTGCCTGGAGGGAGCCTGAGCCTCGGAACGTGGACGGAGCCAGGGTCTCAAGTGCTGGGTAAGAACCATAAATACGGAGGATAGTACCTCAATGCCACTTCCTCTCAAACTGCAATCTCCTGCGAGGACTCCAGAGAGGTGGGGCTGGGGGGCCCTGGGAGAGGGGTGGGGAGCCCCCAGCATGGCCTCCGCAGGCACGCGGGTGAGCGGCTCAGGTCAGACAGCGGAGGCTGCCCAGACATCTGGCCCGCACGCGGGGGTCTCGGCAGCCTCACGCCCCCGCCGCTGGGCGGGCCGGACGAGGAGGCCAAGCTACCTCCCTGGACCAGGAGAGGGGCCGGAACTGAGCCCATAATCAGCCTCCAAAAGCCCCCCTGTGCCTCCAGATGAAGGCCGCCTGCCAGGACTGACCACGAGCCCCAACCCAAGGCTCCAGGCCTCAGTGCTGTCACCTGCTGAAGCCATCCCGTCCCGAACCGCGGACCCAAAGGAACAGAGAGCGCTGGAGTTCAGGGGGCCTGGCCTGGTCACAGGGTCAGGGGGCGTGTCCTGCCTGTCCCTCCTGGCTGCCCCAGCCCAGCCCCCACAAGGAAGCCTGAGTGACGTGGAAACTGGCAGTGGGTGGGAGAGAGAGGGTGTCCAAGCCAGGCTAATTGGAGGATGCCACTCGGTTCCCATGGCAACTGCTGCAGAGCTCAGTCTTTCAGGATAGACTCAGGTTAGGCCTCAGCTGCCAAAGCACCCACTATTTCAGGGCTGGTTACCTTGGTGACCCAGGTGGTGAGGATGGGGGGAGAGGGGGTGAGGAGGAGGGGGTGCACCGGGAGAGGCTGGGGAGGGGGGGCCACCGGCTCAGAGGACAGACTGGCCCCAGATCTAGCTCTGATCCTGGTCCCACACTGATTCCTGGCCCTGATCACACACTGAGCCTTGATCCTCATGACAGATTAACTTGTGATCCCGGGCACAGGATCCCTGCTCCCCCATCACGTTTGAGACCTGGTCCCCGTCACACACTGGTCCCCAACCTTGGCCATACCCTCACCGCTAATGAACACTCAGGACATGGAAGCTGCTATTTTTGTTGTCATTTTTATTTTTAACGTGGGTCCCCACACACGGCTGATGATGTTTGTTGAGCGAACACGTCCGCGACAGGAGTCCCCGTGCAAGCACTCCTGGCCCCTCAGCGCTGGGTGGCCACGGTGTTCCTGGGCTGAGTGGGCTTCCAGGGGCAGCGGAGGAGTGGGCAAGGCTGGGGGGGTGGGCTGCCCCTCCAGGCGCGGAAAGAAGCCCCCATTCTTCCCCACTCAATGCCCCTCTGTCTCAAAGCCTCATTTCCATCTCATTAAAGGATGAATGGGGCCAATTAATGGCCGCCAGGCAGCCTGGCCACCCAGGAGAGAGGGCCGGCGAGGGGGCTCCCGGCCTCCTTCCCACCCCGGTGCCCCAGCCTGGAGGCTGTGGTCTCCCCAGTCTCGGCTGGGGATGGGGGCGCTCCCCCAGCTGGGCCGCGCCGACTTCCGAGTTCCCCAGGCAGGCGGCCCGTGTACTTCCCGTCTCCTCCAGCAGAGGGCTCCCCAGTCCGGCACGTGGGGTCAGCCCCAGGCAATGGCACCTGCAGGGCTCCCCAGGGGCCCACCGCGCAGTCCAGCTCCCTGGGAGGCCCCGGCCCCCCCCCCCCACACCAAGTTAGGGCCCATCCAGGGGCACCCAGGCTCCTCCTCTCCGACCCTCGCGTGGATGTGCAAATGGGGACCACGGGGGACAAGACAGCTCTCTGATGCCCCTCCCCAACCCAGCCCCCGTCCACCGGCCCCTCACCCCACACGGCCCGACACTGAACTGATCCTCCAGTGGGGCCCACAGCTCCCCCTGCGAGGGCCCGAGGGGCCAGCAGCCCACCGCACTGCGGCAGGTGCCGTCAGGCCTCAGGATGGGGCTGAGAGCCGTGCCCACGGGCCACTCCCCGGGTAAGGACAGGAGGGCTCCTCCAAGCACGTGCGCTAGAGGCACCACCTCCTTTAGCCTCGCACAGACCCGGGTCGTCTCAACCCGGATCACAGAAGGGAAGCTGAGGCTTGCCTAGGTGGCCGGCTTGGCCGCAGCTGCAGGGTTACATGCTTTCTCGTTGCTTCCCTCTCGCGGTCAGGCAGGCGTCCCCTGTCCCGGGGAGGGTGTCCTGTGAAAAGCCTGGTGGCCAAGCCCCAGCTCTGCCCTTTGGCGCTGCGTGGCCTGGACACACTCCCGAGTCCGACTGACCCCCGTCTCGCCATCTTTCCGGGACATGGGACCCAAGCAGGGCCGTACCGCTAGGCATCCCTGGCATCCTGGGCCGGGGGAGCGTGGGGGGAGCGTGGGGGGTGGGGGGCTCTGGCCTCAGGGGGGCTCGTCCTGCTGTTCCATCTGGAATGGGCATTGTCTACGGCGGGGCCTGAAACCTTGTTTTCCCGGAGTTTTATCAACTGGCCCTTGTGCACTGTCCCTGCCACCCCCCGACCTCCAGAGACATCTGGAGACCCCATTCTTGCACCCGAATCCCACACCCAGCCTCCTTCTGTAGCCTGTGGACCCCAGAGAGGGGCTCCAGACGCTTCTTCCCAAGGGAAGTTGGGGCGGACCGAACTTAAGGTTGGGACAACTCCCGCGCCCTGCAGGGGTCGTGTGTGCCACGGCAGGGGCCACCCCAGCTGAGCGTGACAGGCCTGGAGGCAGGGCCTCGTGGCCTCGGGCGGGTCTGGCTCCTCAGTCTTCCGGCGCCCGCACACGGCCCCGGACCTGCACGCCTGGACCCCACTCCCGTTCCAGCCCGGCAGCCCCGGCCTGCGCGGGCACACGGAGGCAGGGCGCACACACACGCGAACACAGGGACACACACAGGGACACGGACACACACACACACACGCTTGCTCCCAGCCCCCAGGATGCTGCTCTTTCATTATCTTACATGTCGCTTCTGCAATAAAATTCTTTAATTAAAACATGAATATTTAAAACAGCCCTTGAGAGAAACGGCCCCATCTCACCAGAGGTGGAAAAGCGCAGAGAGAGACTACGGGAAAGAGACGGGGGCACGGGACACGGGAGCCGGCCCTGCCTGAGAGACCCCGGAAAGGGGTGGCCAGGCGGGCAGCCGGCCGGCGGCAGGGAGGAGAGGGGACAGTTGCTCTGGCCTGAGGAACGCTCACTGGGTCGGAGGCGTGACGTGGCCATGTGGCGTTTGGACAGGCCAGGCTGGGGGAGGGCTGAAAATGGGCCACGGGCTGGCCAGGCCGCCTGCTCGCTCACAGCTCAGCCGTGCACCGCCTTCTTGGGGTGCAGATGGAGAGGACGTGCCTGTCCCAGCCTCCCCTGGCCAGCGTGAGGGGGCGAAGCTCCCTGGGCACCAGGCTCAGCAGACGAGATCCGGGGTCTGGCACCTGCCCAGCTCGGCCGCAGGCCTTGAGTGATCGCTGTACCTCCTGGTCCAAGCGCCCCCACACGTGCGCACGCGGCCCTCCCGGAAGAGATTATTGTGGGCGAAGCCCCCGGGCGGACCACCAGGAAGCCATAAGCCGGCTCTGACGTCAGCCTACCCCTTCCAAGCTGTGTGACCCTGGCTGCTGCCTCAACATCTCTGTGCCTTATTCCAATTCACCAGCGCTCATCAGGTGCCTGCTGCGTGCCCGGTGCTGTTCCACGTGCCGGGGGTTACGTGGGTGACCACGGCACACACCCTGCCCTGTGGTGCTTACAACCCGGCAGGGACAGAGAAGGGGGCGCGGACCTAACAAATAGAGGAAATTCTCAGTGCGCTGTGGACAGAGAAAGGGACACAGTGTATGGGGGCGGAAAGGGGGGCTCCGGCTGCTGCCATTTTACACAGCACGGTCAGGGTTTGTTGAGAAGGTGATGTCTGAGCAAGGACTTGAGGGAGGGAGCCCCGAGGGGACCTGGGGAAGAGTGTTCCGGGCAGAGGGGACAGCCAGTGCAAAGGCCCTGGGGCAGGAGGGTGCTTTGGTGGGCCTATCTGACCGGCTGCTAGAGGGAGCAACCTCGTTAATATGTGGATGCTCCCGGCACAGAGGAAACCCTCAAGACGTGGCTGCTGTTAACACTACTAAGACGATTTTTACTCCCAAGGTCCCAGAAGTATCAGGGCCCTCTGGATCCGGGGACAGGCACTGGGGTCCGAGCTATCTCTGGGCCCGGGTGACCACCGTCTGGCCCACCTTGCCCAGGGCAGAGGAGCCCCCCGCCGCCCCGTCCACGTGGCGGGCAGTCCCAGCCCACACACAGTCCACATCGCCTTCCACAAGACCGCCAGCCCCTGCCACGCAGCCCCCCGCGCTGAGCTTTGTCAAAAGCGCTGAAATGGGCCCTGCGCAGAGCCCGGCGCAAAACACACGCGTGCACTCTCACCTTCCTACCGTCCTCTGAGCACCACCTCCCAACGTTCCCTTTCCCGGAATCTGTGTGCAAGCCCCCCCCGCCCCAAGCGCCCTCCTCCTCCCGTCTGCCTCTTTGCCCCCGAGCCCTCTGCCTCCCACCTCGTGATGAACCCGAGGCCCCGGCCGCATCGCTGCCGTCGTTTTGGCTCAGACGCACTTGCACCTAGGTGTCACTCCTCGTGCCATCCAGGAAGGATTAGTTTTGCTGTTTCCGTTTTAAAGACAAGGGGCCTGAGGGGCTGACAGCTGCTGGGATTGGCCCAGGACTCACAGCGTGCTCGGGTCAGGCTGACCCGGCCCTGCGCTCCAGGCCCCAGAGTGCCCCACTCAGATGCAGCCCCACCTGCGAGACCCCCGGGCGTCCCACGCTGAAGTCCACTCTGACCTCTGGATCTTCCTCCCCACTGTGTCTCCACCCAGTGCTTCCCCAACCCGGCTGATGTCCTCATTCCTAGCTGGGAATCTGGGGGGTGGGGGTGGGGTATCTAGCCACCTCCTTCCCCAAATCCTGCTCCAATCCCCCCCCACCCCCAGACCGGCGTCCTCCCACCCTGCTGCTGCCCTGCCCCCCCCCAAGGCCAGCGTCAGCTCCCTCCTGGGTGCCGGCCCGGCTGCCTCCCCGTCCCCGGCTCCCCCTGCCCAGTTCCAACGCTCTTCTGCATTTACAGCCTAGGACCATCAGCCTGTGTCACTCTTCTGCTTCAAGCCCCTCGATGCTAACAGAGACCAGCTCTTTTGCACAGGTGCCGGGCCCTGGGGCCGTCATACCCCATGTGGCACGGCAGTCCTTCAGGGGGGAAATGGCCGCGGGGGGTGACCCGGCCCTCGCTGGTCCTCCCACCTCCCAAACCAGCCGCTGCCCGGCCGCTCTGCTCCTCCGGGTCCCCTGAGGACCACTCCCGTCCTGCCACGCCTCAGAAGCTGCCCAAGCCAAGGTCACAGCGACCTACATTTGCCCAGCCCACGGATCAGGCCTTCCAGACTCCTACCCTACGGCTTTCTGCCCGATTCCTGAACACCCCGTCTGCCCCTGCCCCCGGGGGCTGTGCCTGCCTCCTCCTGAGGCCACTGGAGAGGCGCTGGCCTGCCCCCCTTCCCCTGCTCCTCTCCAGTTATGCTCACGGCTTCACGGAGGTTTCTGGAATCTACAGCCGGGACCATGATTGGAACCGTGTTCCAGGGTAACTGGCTTCCCCTGTAACCCCTTGGGGCCTCTTTTCTGCCTTTAAAGACTCTGTTCCGAGTAGGGCGTTGACCTCGTTGGCTAAGGGCCCCGGAGAACGTCACCCGGCCCCGCAGTGACCCACCCAGCGTGGAGCACCCAGCCAGGCCTGGTCCCTGGACGCCCAGCACCTGGATTCCGCTGGCAGCCCCGAGGTCTGAGGTGGGCTGCCCCCGGCTGCTCCAGCCTCCCAGGGGCGCCCAGGAAACCCCGGGCAGCCCGCCAGGGGTTCTCGACCACCAAGCGCACACAGGACTGACCTCCTGCCCGCTGCCCACCGAGCCCCACCCACCTCCGTCCGCCTCGCCACGTCCTCCGCTCGGGCCCCATCTCTCCGAGGGCCGACAGTCACACAGGACGCCCCGACAGCTGTGCCGGGCACCCCAGCACCAGCCACTTCCGGCCTCTGCCCTGCCCGTCCTGGGCCTTCACTGCCCTTCCCACCCCCACGGCGCTCATGTGCACCCCTCCCAGAATCTTGAACACGGTCCCCTGGTGCAGGTGACCCTGACCTCCAGGCGAAACAGAGGCTCCACCCCGCCGGGGACCCTTCCCCTGCGCCGTTTCCCAAGACGCCCTCCCCTGTTGCTGCCTGGCACCTTCCCCTCCCCCCGGCCGCAGCCTCACAACAGCGGGTCTTTGTGGTTGTTTTTTGTCACGGCGTGTCCCTGGCGCCTGGACACCTTGCGAGCGCGGTAACCAGCTGCTGGGTGAATGATCTGTGCCGCCGAAACGCACGCGATCCCCAAACCTCGTCCCCTGGCCGCAACTCCAAAGGGCCCGCCCGGCCCAGTTCTCCACGCGGCCCGCAGCCCGAGGGGCCCCCGCAGACCCCGGCCACGGGCCTACTGGCCCAATAGCGTCGTCTGCCTGCCACAACGGGAGGCCCTTCCCCCAGCCAGGAGTTAAAGCTCCTTCATCCGCGGTTCGGTTCGGTCCTTCACTGACGCTCAGCACGCACCCCCGGGGCCCGTGGCGAACACCTCAGGTCGCCTGCCCTCAGCGCTTGGCTTCCCCGGGGGGAGGGGGCTGCCCAGGGGCAGGTGGCCGGGGCAGCCCCCCGCAGAGAGGACCCTCTCCCACCGCCCTCTGCCCAGAGGGCCAGCCCTCTCCCACCCGGCCACTCACCTGGCACGCCGTCCCCGCCCCGATCCTGGGTCAGGCTGGTGAGGCAGTTCTCGGGGCCACCGGCCACGCCGTCCCTCAGGCAGACGTCCCCTCGGGGGGTCAGGGAGCCAGAGGCAGGGTCGCCGGTGTCGCCGCCCAGGCAGGCACAGGGGGTCTGCATGATGCCGCAGGGGTGGGAGCTGCGGCTGCCGGCCAGACAGGCGTCCAGCCAGCGGCACAGCATCTGGCAGGCGGCCCGGCTGGGGTTGCGGTTGCCCACGACCAGGTACTCCACGGAGAAGTCGTCGCCGGGGCCCTGGGGCGCGGCCGGCAGCCCGGGGCCCGGCTCGCGGGGCGGCTGCTGGCGCAGCATCTGCAGGAACTGCTTGCTGGCCTGCAGGAAGGCCAGGGGCGCCGAGGGGTCGCAGAGCTGCAGCACCTCGTCGAAGCTCTCCACGCCCAGGTAGGTGCGGGTGGACTCCAGGAAGGAGTCGAACTGGTAGGTGCGGACGCGGCCGGGGCCGCCGCAGGGCGCGGGCGCCTTGGCCACCTTCATGTAGAGCGTGTAGCGCCGCGGGTCCGGGTTGCGCAGGGTCCAGGAGCAGCGCGAGGCGTTGGCCGGGAACACGGCGGCCGCCTGGAAGTACCCGAAGAACTTGCCCTGCACCAGCGTGGCGCACGGCTCGGCCCCGGGCCCCGCGTCCGCCCCCGCGGCCGCCCGCGCCCAGCGCCCCAGCAGCAGCAGCAGCAGCAGCAGCAGCGACGGGCAGAGGGTCCGGAGGGGCCCCGGGGCGGCGGCCTGGCCCCTCATCCTAGCTCGCGGGGCCGCCGGGGTTCCGCGGGCTGGGCAGGCAGGCGCAGGCCAGGCCTTGACATGCCAGGGTCCGGCGACGGCGGGGCTGGGCTGGCGGGAGCCGGGGGCGGGGGCTCCGAGCGGGGGCGGGAGAAGGCTCCGGACGACCTAAGGTTCAGGGCCCCGACGCTGGCCTGGGGCCCTCAGCAGCAGCTGGAAGAAGAGGAGAAGAGGGACCGTGTGAGGCCAAGCCCCCCCCCACCCCCACCCCGTCCCCTGCCCCGGGGAGGCTGGGACTCTGGGCACTGGGGGGCCGTGCCTGCAACCCGCCAACGTGTCCACCTGCAGGGGGACGGTGGCCTCCTCCTCCACCTGGCCTGAGCAGGGAGTGGTGGGCAGCCCCCGGCCGGGGCCCGGGGCCCCGGAGGCCTGGGCCGGGCCTGCCCGGCTCAGACTGGCCCCTGCGGGTCCCGGGGCTGCCTGCTTGCTCACGCCATCATGGCCACGGCGGCCACTCGGCCCCTGGGCCTCTGTGTCTCTCCCTGGCCCTGTGGTGGGGGGCTGGGCGCTCTCTCCTGGCCGTCTCCCTCATCGGTCTCCTCTCTCTGTGCCCTTCCTCCTCCCCAGTCCCTGCCAGTCAGGGAGGAGAGTGCAATCCTCACAGAAGGGGAAGGGGAGAGGTCATTCCGGCCATCCCCCGGCAGTGGGAGTGCAGACCCTGTGACAGTGTGATGGGGGTCACTGTCGCCTCTCAGGCAGTCTTCCTCCCCCTCTGGGACCCACTGGCCCCTGGGCCCGCGGCTCTAGGAAGGCAGGGCTGGGCATGGAGTCACCCAGAACCGCACACATCCAGGCCTCGGCCTACACTAACCCCTTCCCTCACCCCTTCTTTGTGAGGCCGGCACTGTGACCCACCCCTCCACTTCACGACGAGGACACAGGGGCTGAGAGGGTAAGCGGCTCGCAGGAGGTCACAGTGAGAGGCGGGAAAACCCACACCTGAACCCCTTCACGGCCCCAGCCTTGTGCCGCTGGGTCCCCTCCCCTGCTCTGGGAGAGAAGGTGCCGGCTGTGTGTCGCCCCCTCACTCCTGGGGGAAGGGGACGCAGCTGCCAGCCCATTGGAGCAGGGACACAGCGGAGCCACCCAGGGCTCAGAAAAGGACGATGCCCCTGTTGGACCTGCCACCATGTGGACCCCGGTGGGTTCCTTCTGCTTCCGGGCCTCACTTTCCCCAACCATCCCTGGGCTCCTAGCTGGGCCAGGCGCCGGCCCCTGCAGCCGCTGAGCCGGTGGGTGAGGAGGACAGCAGCCCCCCCAACCCCCCCCCCCCCCCCCCCGGCTGCTGGGCCTCCTGGTGCCCGTGGCCTCCACTATGCAGACCTTGCACATGACGGCCGCCTGCCCCCAGGGACTCGCCACTTCCTGCTGCCCAGCGTCCTTCCTGCGTGGGCTCTTGGTGGATCAGGGAGCTGGGCACAGGTGGCCTTGGGCCCTGAGAGGACTGGCAGCCCCTTCATGGCTATGTAGCCTCGGGCAGTCCTCACCCCCTAGCCTCAGTTTCCTCATCTGTATAATGGGGGAGAAGCCTCACTGTCTCAGCAAGAGAGTAAGATCTAGACCTGGGGGTTTACCCATGTTTGGGGCAGGAGGCAAGGAGGAGGAGGGGAGAGGAGGCGAGAGTGAGGTTCTGGGTCACCAGGGGGAGCTGGGCCAAACCCGGCCCCCCAGGGCTCTTTAGTGGCAGACATTCAGGTGCCCTGAGGAGGGAATTCCCAAACTTCTCATCCTGGCACCTGTGGGCAGGGCTGAGCAGGCCGTGTGTTCCAAAACCTCATCTGAGCCCCACTTGCACCCCCCCACCCAAGTCCCGGGCTGGGACCTAATGTGGAAGCCAGTCCCCGGCCCTGGGACAGACTCTCCCTAATGCCCAGAGGGTCCAGGGGACTTAGCCCCAGTCCCAGAACAATGTCGGCACTGATCCCAGCTTAATGCTCACCTTGCTGCGTCCCATCACTACCCCCAGGGGGCCTGCATGGTCTGAAATGACCCACGTGAGGGCCCACATCACCTGTGTCCCCTCTCCAGCCCGGACACTCCCTTGGGGCCTCGGGGGGAGGTAAGGGAGGCAGGCTGGTGCAGGGGACGGTGGTGGAGAGGGAAGGGGGGACGCTCGGAAGAGGGGCTGGTTCTGGGGGACCTGGGGGGCCAGGAGCAGGTACAGGAGGTGACGTACACAAGCACCAACAACTGAGGGCCTGTGCCGGGCATGAGAAGTTCTCCAGGGCCTCAGCCAGCCCCTCTGGAGAACGGTCAGCCGTGGGGCTGCGGGGGAGAGCACGGCCCCCGCCTTCCGTGCCTCCAGGAGGACTCGGCATTCTGGTGAGCCCCGTCCTGTGCCAGGCCGTCGCATCTGTACAGCAGCAACCCCAGGGGCACCTGTTAGGGCTCCATTTTGCAGATGGCGTATTTGGGACCACAGAGGAGCCGTGTCTTGGTGGGGGCTGGTAGGTGCTGAACGCCAGAGCCAGGATCCAAACCCAAGTCTGCCAGTCAGAGCTGGTGCCCTCTGCACCGCCCAGCACTGCCCTGGGGCGGGCAGAACCGGACCTAAGCCTGCTCCCGTCCCAGGCCACGCTGAGGTCCTCCTGGCATGTCTCCCGGCCAGCCCTCCTGGTCACTGGCTCACTCCACAACCGGAGCACCTGCCGGGGGCGGAGGCCCCCCTGCAGCGCCCCGCGTGGCAGGACAGAGGTGGCAGCTGGGTTAGAAGCAGGACAGCGCTCCAATCAGAAGGGTCCCTAACGAGGGCAGCCCGGGCGGCCCATGGTGGGGGGAGTGGGCCTCGGGGGGAGGCACGGTGGGGCAGGGGGTGGTCGTGGGGAGGGAGGGGGAAGATGCTCAGGAGATAGGACAGAGAGGCCCCAGTGGCCAGCTGGGCTATGGGATGTGGAGGGGACACTTCCGGCCTGGACACTGAGGTGGCAAGTGCAGGGGTGAGTGTGCGGTGAGGGCAGGTCAGGGCAGAGCTCAGAGCCCTTTCAGGCGGCGGCGCCCCGAGACCGAGGCCCCGAAGCGGGCCTTCAACGGACTGCCAGGGCTGGAAGATGGCCTGGAAGTGTTCACCCATGGGGTTCTCGAACAGGGCTGCTGTGGAGCTCTGGGGCTCCAAAGGGGGGGAGCCCAAGGGCCGTCAGGGAGCCCGGGCCAGGTGAGAAGCAGGAGGCGTCTTCTAGAACATCTCCGACTCGAACTGCTCCATCCACGCCCCGGGCGTTGGGAAAGGCTCTGCCAGCCAGAGGGCTGTGCCGGCTATGAGGACACCGGCCTGGCCTCGCTTCTCCCGGCTGCGTCGCGGGGCAGAGCTGGGCAGGAGGCCCGGGCTGCCATTGTGGATGGCCCCTGCCCCTGCCAGCGCGCGCTGTCCCCCTGCCTCTCCACGCCCCGTCCCCAGGCGGCTCACAAGGCCTTTCTGGCCAGACGAGTCTCCTTTATCCTCATTAACTACCTACCTGACCCCCAACGAGGCCTCGGATAAATGGCTCAGAGGCCCCTCCCCTCTGAGGCTCCTTGCACCAAGGCAGGCGCAGGCAGGCAGAGAGCCGGGCAGGCTTGGGGCACGCTGGTGTCAGGCCCCAGGTCACATAGCCACGGTGGAGGACAGGTCAAGTCCCTCCCAGGCCGGGGCAGTTGGTGCTGAGACAGGGTGGGGGCATACGGCAGGAGGGGGGGACCTGGCACTCGGGGTGGGGTCCTGGAGGGAGGGGACAGCGTCTGGGAGGGGTCCTGGGATGAGTGGGGGCAGGGCCTGATCTGACTTCATTCCTGGGTCCCTCTGACCGCTGCGGGCGGGTGCAGGCAGGGAGAGCGGAGGATGTGGCCTGTGTGGGATCTGGGGGGGGGGGGGGGGGGGGGGGGAGCGGCAGGGGGGGGGGAGCGGCGGGGGGGGGGAGCGGGGGGGGTGGTGGAGCCAGGGTTTCAGAGACGACCAGACTTCCAGGTTGGGCAAGTGTGCGATGGGCGGTGGGGGCCCTCACTGAGATGAGGGGTGGATGCGTGCACACACGTGTGCATGTGTGAATATGTGTGGCTACACGTGCACCTGCGCGCAGATGTTTCCCCGTATTCGTGAGCACACGGGCACGCGTGTGCTTGCACAAGGACACACGGCAAGAAGAGAGCCAGGCTCGGTGTGTGCTCACTGGGACGTGAGGGGCCGTGGGGTGGACACCAGAGCTGGGACGGGAGGGCTTGCCCGGAGGGGACCGTTTAGGGAGCGCCCCGTGGCCGGGCCAGAGCCCCGGGGGGCCCAAGGGCCTCTGAGAAGGAGGGCCGGGTGGGGTGGACGGCCGGTGTCTCTGGCAGCACCTCCCACTGTGTGTCCCCGGGCTGGCTCAGGCCCCCACCCCAGCCTCACCTGGCACCCGGGCCTCTGCTGGCCAAAAGTGAGGCGCTGGGGGTCTCTGGCCGTCCCCAGCGATGGGCTCTCGTGTGGCCACAGGTCACTCCTTTCCGTGAACGCTCACAGTCTCTCCCAGGGCACTGTCTCCTCCCCAGACACAGGCCACTTGTCCTCCGATCCCGGCCTGGGTCACTGAGGCTTTTGTTGCCCACTGCCCCCCTCGGGCTCCCAGGGACAGCGACGACTCACGCCCAAGCCCCCCTGGTTCCTGCGTGGGGGAAACTAACCAAACTGCCCTTGCTGCCAGAAAGTTCCTCCCGGTGTCCAGCCCTCACCCTGAGGCCCGCCTCAGCCCTGGCCCATCGTCGCAAGGCCTCCCAGAGGCCCGGGGGCTGGCCTCGGGATGGGGGCCAGGGAGCCCTGTGGGTGTCTGAGCAGGGTCGCAGGGTGGAGGCTGCTGGGACGGGAGGTGGGTGACCGTGCGGGTGAGGGACTGAGAGCGAGCCGGGCGGGGACGGGAAGCTGGGGGTCAGCCGAGGAGGACCCCTAAGAGTGACCGCCAGTTCCTGAGTCCCGACCACAGGCTGGGACTGGCCTAAGCTCCACGGGAACCCCTTGTTGGATGTCAAGGCCCCGTCATGAGGTAGGAGCAGAACCAAGCCCCCCGTGAGGCTCACAGGGTCACCGTCAGCCGAGGATCCTGCGCCCACCTGCCACACCGTCCCAGATGTCTCCCTGACGTGCAGGCCAGGGTGCCCCCGCCCCGACATCAGATGCCCTGGGTGCCTTGCTTTCCCCGCTCCCTCAGGCGCTGTGATTCTCCAGCCCCACTCCAGTCTGTCCGACCCTCCTCCCCAGGCTCAGCGCCCTCCCCCGCAAGGCCCGGTGCACACACGCAGACCCACCCCGGGCCCTGCCTCCACATCCCCTCCCCACCCACCCCAGGCCGCCAATGGCATCCCCAGATGCCAGCCACAAAAGGCACTCTGTTGTCCTGCCCGGCCCCCTGAACAGTGCCTGCCTGTGTGTCCTGGGAAAAGGCTGCGCTGGGGGAGGGGTGGGGTGGGCGCCCTCAGCACCGAGGACAGCCCAGGGGCTGGCTGGCGGGCAGGGGCCGGGAGAGCAAGCGGATGAGGCCGTCCGGGGACGCGCAACCGCCCCTGCCCACGCAGCCTGCCCTCCCTGCCCAGGGAGCCCAGGGACCCCTATGGGAGGCAGCCTGGGCCCCAGGGGGCCGCGTGGGCTCTGGGAGTGGGGGGGGGGCATAGATCCAGGACAACCCAGGACGAGGGGCTTTTGTCCGTGAGCACAGACGCAGGTGGGGCGTGAGAACGTGGCTCCCCACCCCACAGTCACCTTGTGTTCGTGCTCCCGGCCTGTGCGGACCGGGCTCCCCTGAACCCCTCCGCTCACCTGCGGGGAGTCCCACGCCTGCCCCGAGGAACCCCCAGGTCACACCGCACTCAGCAGAGAGGTAGGGGCAGAGCAGGGAGGTGCCACCACAGGGCCGCGGGGGGGTGGGGGGCCCGAGAGGCCCACCGCATCACACGCCTTCTGGCCCGGCCCCTCGGGAAGCCCCCTTCCCTTGCGCCCCTGCCTGGGCACAGGTGCCGTGGCGGGGAGTCTGCCCAAGAGAAGAGAGAAAGGCCCCCCGCCACCCGAAGGGCCGCTGCTGGGGGCTGGGGGGGGGGGGCCTGTGTGGCTCGGCCGCAGCCCCCCGCCCCGCAGCCCCACGAGGGCGAGGCGGTCTTCACCCTTATTTCACAAGGGAGGCTGGCGGACTCCCCGCACCAACGTAGCTCAGGAGCTGGGGCCTGGAGCTGGGGGCCAGCTCCCTGACCGGCCTTGTCACGCCTCCTCTTGCCCAGAATCCCATCACCCCAAAGCCCTCGCAGGCCTCGAAGCTGCTCCGCTGGGCGCCAGGAGCTCCGCCCCCGTTCCTGGCCCGGCCCTGGCCTGGGGAGCACTCGTCCTCCAGGACACCGAGGCGGCCTGCCCTCGAGGGCCTCACCGGCGTCTGCCGCCTGCCGGGCCCTCCCCAGAGTGGGCGTGTCCTGCACCCCGAGCGCGCACGCACCCAGGCACGCAGGCGCAAGCGTGCAGTAGCATGTGCGAGCACACAGCCAGCCTCTCCCGGAGACGGCCCTAAGCGGGGACGCGACGGCATAGGTCCCAGGGTGGGGGTGGGGGACTCTCACGAGGAGGGGGTGGCTGACTGTGCTCTCCTCTCAGGGTCGGCCGGCTTGGCGCCCCGGGGGGAGCCGCTGAGCCCCGAGGCTGCCCTGGCCACCGGGCTGCGGGCCCGTGAGTGATGCCCCGATCCACACCCCACACCGGGATCTGTGCTCCCCGGGTCTCCAGAGGGAGGGGCTCGTCCGAGGTCACCTGCCCAAGGTCGCATGGGAGAGGGCAAGGGGACAGCAGGAAGGTCGGAAGAGGGGGTCAGGAAGGGGCCCCGGGGGCACACCTAGGCCCTGGGGCTGCTCTGTGCTGAGGCTCCAGGGCATCGCGGGCTGCCCGACTGGGTGGCCTCAGCAGAGTTCCTGACCGCTTGCGAGGGGGGGGGGGGGGGGGGCAGGGGGCGAGCAGCGACCGGCACTTTGCCTGCACCTGCTTCGTGGAATCGGAAGTCCTCCGGCTCCCAAAGTCCCCTGTACCTGCTCCAGAAGCACAGCTGGGGCGGCAAGGCTGACCGTCCCGTCCCAGTGCTCAGAGGAGCAAAGGCTCCCCCAGCTGGAGGCTGCACCCGGGGCCTCCCCCGACACCCACGGGGTGACCTGTCCCCTCTGTGGGGGGCAGCTGAGGAGAAGGACGGCCAGCGAGGGTGGGGCCGGGGCTCAAGGTCACAACCTCTGCCCACGGTCCCCCAGCTCTGGAGGGAGGCGGGAGCAAGCAGACGCGGTGCCCCCCCCCCTCCCCCGGCCCCGAGCAGGACGGTGGGGCCCACGGATGGACAGGCCGGGTGCTGAGGAGCGGGTGTGGGTGCAGGGCGGGAGCGTACCTACGTGTGCACACGGTGTAGGAGGGAGTGCGTGTCCGAGGACAAGTGGGGGGGGCTTTGTGCGGGTGAGGGAGCGTGTGCGTGTGGTGTGAGTGGACCGCGTGCAGGTGTGTGTGCGTGTGCAGGCGTGGGTGTGCGAGTGGACGTGCTGCTGTCCACAAAGGGCTTCTGGAGGCGCCACGTGTGAGGTGGGGCCCAGGGGCGGGTCCAGCTGGGGGCGGGGGCAGGGGCGGGGGAAGACGCGCTCTCCCTCCTGCTGATTCCCTCTCCTTTCCATTCAGGTCTTGCAGCCCTGGTCACATGCCTTTCCCGGGGCACCAGATGTCACCCCCCAGCCGGATCAGGTCCGTACCAAGTCCTGCCCTCGACAGCCCCGAGGCTGCCCTGCCTTCTGCAGTTCTAGGCTCTCTGGGGCACAGGGCGGCAAGGCTCCCAGCCCTGAGTCACCAAGTCTCAGAGAAGCGGCTGCTCCAAAGTCACCTTGCCACGCGGGAGGGAGGTTGGGGCCATCAACTCCCTTGCAGGCTCAAGCCTTAAAGGGGGGTGGGGGTGGGGGTGGACGGCGGCACAGGCTTCAGAGGGTGGGGCCTGGTGCTCTCTCCACAGCCCCCCCATCTGGGTGGAGGTCAGTGATGAGACCAGGCCATCCCTGGGTGGCCCTGCCCACCAGCCCTCGGCGTCTCCGCCTCAGAGACCTTCAGCCCTGAGACAGCACCCCAAAATTGGCAGCCAGCCCCCCAAAACTGCCTGGGCTGGGGCTCAACTCTGGTGCCTGCCCTGGAGCCTCTCCTGGCTTCTGGTGGTTGCTGGGGCCACAGAGATCGACGGGCTGGAAGACAGGCGGCAGGACCAGCACAAAGATAATGGAGGTGCCAAAGGTGATAACTGGGAGTGGGGGTGTGGGGGCGTAGGGGGCGGGGTGCCGGGGCATGGCGGGTGAGCCGGGTGCCCATGATGTACACTGAACACTTCCACTTGCCCATGCAAGACATATGCAGTTGTCCTGCCGAAGCACAGAGCGTTCTGGAAAGACAACAGGGAGTCACCAACGGGGTCACTCGGGGCAGAGGACCTGCGTTTGGGGGCAAGACGGAGACTCCTATTTGCTCCCTAGCCCTTGGTGCTTCTTTAATTACGAGGCAAGGGTCCCTACGGAGAAGGGGGACAGGGGAGGTGGGGCCGGAGCGGGACAGATGTGCCCCCGTAGCGCACTTTGTCCCTGAGCTCGTCTTTGCCTCCCCCTGCGAGCAGGACTGCGTCCCCCTGCCCCCCCCAGCTGAGAACACCGAGGCAGGGAGGCTCCTTAGCACCTGGTGTCAGAAGACCCGAGCCCAGGGGTCTGCATTCGGCTCCCTCTGCGGGTCTTAGGGGCTCCTTGCCAAGACCTGTCCCCTGCGGGGAGGGACTCAGGCTCCATGCCCGGCGACTGAAACCTTTTCCCCACAGTCGAGCAACACAGTGGGGCCCAGAGTCCAGGGCGTTCTGTGTGCTTGTCTTTATGGGATCCGTGCACCCTGACGATGACGTGGGGGGGTCTCGGGTGGGTCAGGGACGTGGGCATTTTGTCACGATGGCTGCGGTCTGCAGTGCAGCTGTGGGCACCTGGCGTGAATAGGCGTGTTCTGCCTCCTGTAACCCCGCTGCCCGCAGGGGCCCCCCGCCGTTGGTCGGGCCAAGTCACCACCCCTATTTAAGATCCCCTCGGTACTTCCCCCAGCTCCCGGGACACGGCCCAAGGCCTCCAGGGCTCAGGTCTGGCCCGCCTCCCCCTGCAGCCCCTGTCCTGCCATTCACCCTCCTTTCCAAGTCCCGTCCGTTCCTCGCAGCTGTCCTGTCGCCTGCCACAGGGCCTTTGCGTGGCTGTTCCCTCCCCTTCACCACCACCCACCCACCCCTTCTGTGGGTCCCCATTAGCCCGTCGCTTCCTTGCAGCAGCCTCCGTGGGAGCCCCACATCTGGACGCCTGCAGGCTTCTCCTTATCCTCCACGGTAGAGCTGATTCACAGAGCTTGTCAGAGCCTTTTCACTCCCAGATTCCCGTCAGCCCTCATCCTGCGGAGGGGGGGGGGGACCGTGCCCTCCTCACGGCCCTCACTGCACCCCCAGTGCAAGGGTACACACGCGGGCACCCACACGTTTAGTGTATGTGTGCACGAGGGCCCCCGGGCCATGCGTGTTTACCCAGCAACCACGGCTCTGCCCTGTGGCGCAGCTGCAGCCAGGGAGGCCGGAGGCGGGAGGGTTCCAGAGGACAATGGGGGAGTGTGGGTTCGCCGGCACAAATGGGGTTACCGAACCCCTCCAGGTGCGGGGTCTCCACGACAGAGCTTTAGTCTCCGGCCCAGCTCTTGCGCACGGAGCCGACCCGGCGCCCGCCCAAGGGTAAAACGCGGCTCACTTCAACACTGCCATCCGGGCTCACATTCACGGCAGACCCGCACCGCGCCACGCACACAGATGTGACAGTTTGCATGCCTGCACACACATGCGGGCAGCGTGCAC
This sequence comes from Panthera pardus, assembly GCF_024362965.1. Taxonomy (NCBI): domain Eukaryota; kingdom Metazoa; phylum Chordata; class Mammalia; order Carnivora; family Felidae; genus Panthera; species Panthera pardus. The sequence goes on along the minus strand of NW_026527002.1, from coordinate 80,931,092 downwards.
GGCGCACATGGACACAAACACGCTCGCCCGTGGCCGCGCACCGTGCGCCGGGGCACGGGGGCCGGGCGAGCCGGGAAGAGCCAGGTGACGGGGCCGGCCCGAGACGCCAGCGAGCGGCCCCGGCGGGCGGGCGGGCGGCGGGGCGCCCGGCGGGAGGGCGGGGCGGCCGGGGGCTGCCCAGGATGGGGCGGGCGCGGGCGGGCGCGGAGGAGACGGAAGGGGCGGGCAGGCCGCCGGGCGGGCGCGGGCGCCCTCTCCCGGCCGTCCGGGGCAGCGCGCCGCCCTCTGCCACCGCCACCGCAGCCCCGCGCCGGCCGCCCGGGCCCCGGCCGCGAGTTTGTCCCCAGGGGGCGGGCTCGGGTCCCCGGACCCGCTCCGGGAGGCGGGGCCGGCCAGGGGACGAAGGCGCCGCGCGAGTCGGCCCGCGCGCGGCCGCTCGCCCGGGGCCTGCCGGGGCCGCCTGCCGGCGAGGCCTCGCAGCCGAGTGTCCGCAGGCGCCCCGCTGCCTCGGGACCCGGCCGGCCCGGACGCCGCAGCCCCAGCACGCTGCGGGGCCCGGCGCGTCGGATCGCGGGACGAGCACCAGGGGCCTCGGCTGGAAGGCTCCGAGAGCACAATCCGCGCTCCCATTACACGGACGCGGCCGCCGAGGCCCGCGGCGGGCCGGGGCCCGCGGACAGGGGAAGGGACTTGGAGGGCTCGGCAACTTAGCCGTGTCCCCTCCCCGCCCGGGGTCGGCGGAGTGCGGCGTGAGGCCGAGGGCAGCGAACCGCCCGGTGTCCGCCCCCGCGCGGGAGCGCGGCGGGGACAAGCGCCCTTCTCCGGGATGCGAGGCAGAGAACGCCCCGCTCGAGCCCCCAGCGCCGTGCCCGCCCGCGGAGCCGCGCGCCGCCGGGGCGCATTCCCGCCGGCCTCGGGCTCGGCCCCCCGGCCGCCCGGGCTCCGCGGCTCGCGGGCCGTCCCCCGCCCCCCAGATGCACGCGCAACAAGTCTGAAAGCAGCGCGGAGGAGCAGCGAGCGAGCCGGGGAGGAAGGCGGCGGGCTCGGCGCGGGGCGCTCCGGGATCCCCGAATGCGCGCAACGTCCGCCTCCAGGGACCGGGCGCGGGTGGCGGGTGCTCGGGTGACTCGGCGGGCGGCCCACGTCCCCTCCCTGAGCTGCGACTCTGCGCGGGCGGGGGCGCGCCCAGAGCCCCCGCCCCCTCCTTCGGCGGCGTGACCTTGCTCGGGTACTCAAAGCCGGACCCGGCGGCACCCGGCGTCCGGGCGCAGAGTTTCTCCATCGCCCGCGGTCGGGGAGGGAGCGGCTCCCTCCCTCGACCTCCTTCGCCGCCTCCTCGGCTGCGGGGGTCGCCGGGGAATGGAAGTCTTCAGGGTTCTAGGAGACGCCATGGCCGCTGCTCCAGACCCCAAAAACCATATATCACCTCCCGGATGCGACAAGGGACCCCAGGCTCCGGTTCCCCCCCCCCCCCTCCACTCCACCGCCCGCGCGGCCGCTGCTCAGAGGGGGTGTGTGTTTGTGTCTGTGGGGGAGGGCACCAACGGTCTCCTTGGGTCCCGAGGGTGGGGTAGGAGAGCAGACCTCCGGGCCACCTCCCCAACACGTCCGCCGAGAGGCTCTTCTGGGGCGGGGGTGCGCGCCCCCTGCCCTCCCACGCGCCTTCACGCCTTTCAACTCCTCCCGAGTTGCAGCTAAGGAACCCCTGCCCCGGACCCGGGGGAACCGGGCGTGATGGGGAGTGCGCCGCGGGGAAGGGTGCTAGGGTGGGGTGGGTTAGGGCTCGTCAGGTCCCAGCCTGGGTCCTCGCGCTCCAAGAAACTTGGAAGCCCAAAATAAAAGTGGGAAGGGTAAGGTGCCCAGCGGGCCGGGGCCTGGCTGCCAGGCTGGGCTCTCTCTCTGAGCTGCCTGGGAAGTGACCCAGCAGGAGTCGCTGGGGCTCGGCGGAGGGACCCGGGCTCAGAGCCGCAGCCTCGGACTCGTCCTCCCGGCCGCCTGGCTCCCGGCGCTTCTCATCTTCGTCGCCCCCTCCCAGGCAGGCCCGAGTCGCGGGTTGCCCGGCCCAGGGGGCCACGGGGACCCAGGAGAGGGTGTCTGGCTGGGCCCGGCGCCCCCAACCTCCCCAGGAGGGGGCAATGCTCATTCCTCGAGGCAGCTACGCGCGGCTCCCAGAGAGAGCAGCCGCGGCGGAGGGCCGGCGGCCTCTGTTCGCTGGGGATGGGGACCGACCGAGGAGTGCCGGGTGCCTCGCCTCGCTGCCTCGCAGGGAGAGGGCGCAGGGCAGACCCAAAGTTCGAAGCGGCTTATCCGCGCGGCCTGTCCGAGCGAGTGGAAAAGAAGACGAGAACGGAAAGAGCCAGGTCGTTTGTGTGTGTTGGGGGGGGGGAGGTGGTGGGGTGGTGGGGGGCACTAGGGTAGTCCTCCGCCGCTTTGGGGTGGGGGGAGAGAGCCTCCAGGGGTCTCCAAAGGCAGTACCGGTCTAAGGGTGAGGGCTGAGGGGGAGCCTGGAGGCTTCTGGCGGCAGCCCCGGGGGCTCTGCGTGGGGGGAGGACACCTCGGGCCCCTACACTGTCTGTAGGGGGCTCTGAGGGTGGTGAAGGGAAGGAGGGACACACGGGGGTGTCTCTCCTCAACCTACCTGGGTCTATGTGTGGCCTTAGGGGTCACATCTGGGTCCCCAAGACCCCTGCCAGCATCTGTCTGTGTCGGGGACACAACGGGAACGCCTTCTCCAGCCTGCCCCGGGTCTGTGCATGTGACGGGGAGGGATGCCTTCCCCAGCCCAGCCTGCCAGGCTGGCCAGGCTGCGTGTGTGGACTGGGGGGAGGTGAGCAAAGCCAAGGAGCCTCTACTACGTCCAGGGTCGCCCCCTCCTCAGCCCGCCGGGTGCGGGCACGCAGAGACCTGCCAGATTCCCTGGCTGCCGCTGGAGGAGGCAGGGGGCTGGGGGGGGGGGGGGGGGCGTCCAAAGTCCCGAGCTCCGAGCGCAAACCTCGGAGCTGCGAAGCCCCAAACGGCGAAGTTAGGAAGTCCGGGCGTCCGCCCCTCCCCCGACCCCCTCCCACCCTCGCCGCGCCCCCGGCCCCCGGCCCCCGGCCCCCGGTCCCCGGCCGGAGTCTTCCTTACCTTCCCCAGCAGCAGCGGCACCGCCGGCGAAGACTTGATCCGGCGAGTTGCAAATCCCCAGGAGCGCCCCGCGTCGCCGGCGGCCGAGCCGGGCGCCCGACCCGAGGGGGGGGGGGGCTCCTCCTGCCGCCGCCGCCCCCGGCCCGCTCCAGGCCTAGCCGGACGCACCCCGGGGTGCCCCCGCCGGCGCACGCAGGCCCCCTCCCCTCCCCCCCCCGCCTGCTGGAGCCCCCCGGGCGCCGGGGGGTCCGGATGCCCGGGCTGCAGGCGATGCGGGGCGCGCGGGCCCGGGCCCGGCCAGGACGCGGCGCGGCCGCCTGTGCTCCCGGCTCGCCGGCTCCGCGCTCGCTCCGCCGGGGCCGCCGCCAACGCCGCGCCCGCCGCCGCCGCCGCCTGCGCCCGCCGCTCCCTCTCCGGCCGCCGCCGCTCCGCTCCTCTCGCCTGCCCCGCTCTTCTCGCCTTTTTTCCCCTTCCTGAGGGGGGGGCGAGCCGAGCCGAGCCGGGGGCGGGGCGGCGAGGGGAGGAGGAGGAGGAGGCCGAGGACGGGGAGAAGGAGGAGGAGAGAGGCGAGCCGCTTCCCCCCACCGGGCTGCCGGCGCTCCCCAATCTCTTGCTCTCTGAAACTGGATCCCGAATCGGGAGCCAGAGACTGCATTACGGATTACATCAGGCTTTATAGAGCTTCCAGATCACACATTAGAGGGGAGCGCGAGCGGGGGGCGGGGTGTGGGGGAGGGGAGAGAGATAAGGGGGGGGGGTACGGATAAAATGCACACACGCGCGCACACCGAGGAAAGCCCAGCTCCTGCCCCAGGCAGAAGGAACGCCAAGAGTTGGGTCTCTGCTCTCTGTCTCTTCCAGGAGCCGAGGAGTGGCTAGTCACCGCCTGGTTGGTGGGTGGATGGATGGATGGATGGATGGATGGATGATGGGTGGGTGGATGGCTGGGCGGGTAAGTGGATGGATGGATGGATGGATGGATGGATGGATGGGTGGTTGCATGGGTGGGGGTAGGGTAAGTGAATGAATGCATGACTGGGTAGGTGGGTGGATGGAGGGGTGAGAGGGTGGATGGGTGGGTGTAAGGTAAGGGAATGGATGTGTGGGTGGGTGGATGATGGATGGATGGATGATGGGTGGGTGGATGGCTGGGCGGGTAAGTGGATGGATGGATGGATGGATGGATGGATGGATAGATGGATGGGTGGTTGGATGGGTGGGGGTAGGGTAAGTGAATGAATGCATGACTGGGTAGGTGGGTGGATGGAGGGGTGAGAGGGTGGATGGGTGGGTGTAAGGTAAGGGAATGGACGTGTGGGTGGGTGGATGGATGGATGGATGGATGATGGGTGGGTGGATGGCTGGGCGGGTAAGTGGATGGATGGATGGATGGATGGATGGATAGATGGATGGATGGATGGATGGATGATGGGTGGGTGGATGGCTGGGCGGGTAAGTGGATGGATGGATGGATGGATGGATAGATGGATGGATGGATGGATGATGGGTGGGTGGATGGCTGGGCGGGTAAGTGGATGGATGGATGGATGGATGGATGGATGATGGGTGGGTGGATGGCTGGGCGGGTAAGTGGATGGATGGATGGATGGATGGATGAATGGGTGGATGGATGGATGGATGAATGGGTAGTTGCATGGGTGGGGGTAGGGTAAGTGAATGAATGCATGACTGGGTAGGTGGGTGGATGGAGGGGTGAGAGGGTGGATGGGTGGGTGTAAGGTAAGGGAATGGACGTGTGGGTGGGTGGATGATGGACGGACGGATGGTTCAACGGTTGGATGGGTGAGTGGATGGGCGGATGGACAGAGGACATATAGGTGGAGGGAAGTTGTGGGGGCTTGTGCGTAGACAGTACAGGCACATGGAAGGAAGGATGAGGTAAGGGGGTGTAGAGGAAGGAGGTGTGTGGGAGGATGGATGGACCTGAAGCCTGGAGAGGCGGGCAGGATGTGGAGTGGAAGGGTGGAGGGCGGGTACATGGAGGAAAGAGGCAGGAGAGTGCGGACTGAGAGATAGGCGCATAATCAGAAGCACGGCGTGGTGTGGCGTGGTGTGCGTGCAGGGCTGAAGAGGTGGGTGGCCCGTGAGGGTTGGCGGGGAGGACGCATGGGGAGGCGGATGAGAGTGGGTGGTCGGTTGAACGGAAGGAGAAAGGAGTCATGGGCAGAAGGTGGAAGTCGGAAGCACGGACTCTGGGCCCCGTCCAGAGCATCAGAGCGGGGGAGGGCCGACTGGTGCCGTCCAGGTTGGGTCTGTCCAGTGTGTGCTCAGGGGACTCCTAGAGACGCTGAGGGAGGGGCCTTGGAGAAGAGCCAGAGGCGGCGGGTCTGGAAGCAGGCCACCATAGAGCCAGCGTGGCTGCCCTCGCTCGCCCCTCGCCGTTCTCACCCCACGCCCATCCTCCTTGGACCTGGTGACAGTGGGGACGTCCTGGGTCTATATTTGGATTCTGTTTTCCACAAACTGAGGGCAGTGGCCCCTTTAGCTGCTTTATCTTCCACCTTAAAGTGCCCGTAACCCCTCTTCTCCGGGGACCTGTAGCCAGTTACCCACAGGGGGCCTCTCTAGAATGAAATCCAGAGTCTTGGAGGAATGACCTCAGGGAAATTACTTCCAGATTCTTCTCTGCTGGGATGCTACTGCCCCCCAGCTCCTTGCTCTTTTTACGCAACTTGTGGTCCACTCTGAATGCAAGATCCTCTTTGACTCTGCTTGAATACTCAACACTTTACACACCTTACCATCTCAGCACTTTACCACTTGTGCTTCTGCCGTCCAGGCCCGCTCTCTGGTGCAGCTGTCTGCTTTTCTCAGCAGACTCAGCGGGACACCGAATCGGGGTGTCGTCATCGTCACCACCAAACATTAACTCACAGTCCTCGCTGTTCTCGACCTGTAGGTTGGCATCCAGCCCCGTACTGTGCTCCTCGTGACCATCACCACGACCCCCGGCCAGTGCCACTGTAGCACCGTCACGGTCAACACCATCACTGGTCACCGTCAGCACCCCCATCACAAGCGCCAGCCCTTGGTGGGGAGGGGCAGGGGAAGGCAATTCAAGATGGCTTGGGCGCCCAGATGGAGCGCCCTCCAGGGGTGGAGCTCTGTCCAAACCAGTCCCTCCTGCAAGGCCAGCCTGGGGCCTAAACCTCCCCTGGTCTCTCTAAGGGGCTGGTCGGGAGGGCTGCGGAGACAAAGACCACAAGGCAGCGGAGGGCCCTTCCCGGTACAACCTCCGGGCAGTCTGTCTCTTGCCTTCCCTCCCGAGGGAAAGAGCCTTCCTCCCCAAACCCTTGAACTGGGGGAAGACATGGAGGTGGTGCTGGGGGGGGGGCTACCTCCGGGGCCCCCCAGAGCAGCGCCCGCCCAGCCTTCGCATGGCCAGTTCCCCTGCAGCGGCCTGGCCTCCGCGTCCTCGTGCACTGGCAGCCCACGGCCACCAGGGGGCCTCTGCTATTAGGCCATGAGGCAGAGCCGAGGGTGCTGGCGGCTCTGAGTCAGGATTTCAGGGGCCGCTGTGCCCACCAGCCCTTCTCCCTGCTGAGGGGGGAGGGGCAGCCGTCCCCCACTCCTCTGCTTCGGGGCCTGGTCCCGGCTCCCAGGGCAAGGTGGTGTCCCCTTAGACGGGGGCTTCGCAGGGCCATGCCAACCCCCCTCCTCGCACGGGGACTCCTTGCCTCCTTCCCTGACCTGCCCCTTTTGGAAAATTGACCCCTTGTTCCAGTTCCCGATCCAGGATCCAGATACTGTGCCCACCTGGAGGCAGAGAGGACCTGTACCCCTCATGCTCCTCCCCGAGGAGGGACAACAGTCAGCTTGGAGCCTGAAGATCAGATGTAGGTAATTCTGCCCATTGTCGATCGTCCCCCCGACCCCCCCCCCCCCCCCCGCTGTCAGCTCAATGACCTGAAATAAACAGGGTCACATTCAACCCACGGCAGCCTCAGTTTCTCTGTTCTCTGTGCATAATGGTCTTTTCTCAGAGCCCAGACACTCCCAGACTCTAGAGCTCTGAACTGATGGCCACGTTACCAGAAATTTGCTACCAATTTACATCCAGCAACCTCTTCCCAGACCTTCGACCCTCACCACTTGCACCTAACACTGGCGGCCCGGCCACAGCTGGACGAAACCCTGGGTGGACAGGGCAGGTTGAATAGACGGTCCTCGGCTGGCGTTACCTCATCCAGCTGGAAGCCGGCTTCCAGAACCTCCTCATACAGCCCGAGGGGGATATGACACTTGGCACCTAAAAAGCCCTCTTCACGGTCATAAACCAGTCCCTGACCACAGCCATTGACTCAGCTGAGACTCCTAAATGACTCTGAACTCACTGATCACTGACCCTGTCACATTCTGAGCCCTGACCCTGGGCACACACTGGCCCCTGACCTTGGGCACGCTCTGGGCCCTCACCCTGGTCACTCTCTGGGCCCGTTTCCTCGTCAGGTTTACGCATCCGGCTCCTGAGCAGCAAGGCTGAGCCTGCCCTGTACGGCATCCCTGAGGGATGGAGAACGGATTGTTGCAGGGCTGGGAGGAACCAGCGTGGAACCACAGGAAACACATCTTTGGGGCCTGTCCATTTCCAGCCGCGTTCACCGGCGACCATCCTGGTCTCAGAGGGAGAAGTAAGGGCTCAGGAAGGGGGTTTGTTTGAGGCCCTTCTGCGGTGGGGGGAGGGGGTGGTCTAGACCGAAGCTCACTGGCTCTGGTCCATGGTCTCTCCACCCTGCCCGCTGGGACAGAGGTGGAGTGAGGTCACTTGGTGGCAGGGGAGGAGGGGACGGCACAGGATTTCCCTCCCAGGGCATCCCGCGGTCCCTCTCCAGCTACTCGTGAACTTCGCGAGCCTGAGGCAGAGGGTGAGGGGTGGGGGCTGAGCTCGGTGAGCAATTAGCTGATTCACAGGCACGATAATTAATTGTGGAAGCAACAAGGCCCAATTAGCCTCCCAGTCGGGACAGACGTGGCCTGTGGGGCTGCTGCTCTGCAGAAATGGCCCCGCCCTGTGCCCTCGGGCACCCCCGCCCCTTCTCACCCCCAGCTGGGCCCTCAGTCCTTCCAGGTTGCCAAATTTGGGGGGGGGGCAAGTAGAGGAGCAGCTGGGGAGAAAGGGGCTCCCACCTCCCTGGGAAGGCCCAGGTTCTCGAGCATGAGGCTCAGGGGGTGCCCGGGGGCTCGGTCGGTTGAATATCCCACTTGCTTTCGGGTCATGATCTCAGGTTTGTGAGTTCGAGCCTCGCATCAGGCTTTCATGGAGCCCCGCTTTGTTATTCTCTGTACCCCTTTCTCTCTGCCCCTCCCTCCCTCTCTCTCCCTCAAATAAATAAACATTAAAAAAAGAAAAAAGCATGAGGCTCAGGAGACCCCTCCTCCTGGAAGCCCTCCCTCCCTCTCAGGAGGCAAGGCCCCTTCCTGTGTTCCAGGCACGGGACAGATACTACTCTGGGACCCTCCCTGGACCCTCCTCTTGCCTGGGCCCAGAGGAGGACAGTGGCCAGACCTCCCACTACAGAAAGGCTCTACATCCCGGGCCGGCCCAGACCTGGGCTGACAGGCAATCATCCGTGGGTCCTGGGAAGACGGACGTGGTACATCCTCCGCGAGCCGATGTAGTCGCTGCCGCCAGACTGCAGGGTTCTGTCCCAACCGCTCCATTTTCTAGCTGTGTGACCTCAGGCGAGTTACTTACCCCTCTGTGCCTGCCTGTCTGTAAATTGGGGATGATAACAGCACCCACCTGCACGGTCTTTGTCAGGCTCAAATGAGCAAATTGCTTAAGGAGCCCTGGCACAGCCCGGGATACCAGTGGAGGTCCGAGCCCCGTTCCCCCCCTTCTCCCGCTCTTTGGTGCCCCACTTCCGGGCCAGGGCCCCGCTCTGGCCCCGCTCCCGCCTCCCCTGCACTGACTCAGTCCAGGACCCCCTTGTTCCAGCCCCTCTGGGTCAGCGGACGTGACTGTCGCGGATGACGGCCCCCGGCCTCGCCCCACTCCAGCACCATAGAGGCGATTCGGGGACCACCGTGGACACACCCTCAGCACAGCCCCTGGCCCCGTGGGCCCAGCTACGTGCTGGAGCCCAGGGCTGGCAGGGCAGGAACACAGGAGGGGAGAGCGCCTGCCCCTTGGAAGTTCTCCCCACGGCTGGTCTCCAGCCCTCGTGCTGCGGCCTGTGCCCGGCCCTCCGTCCGATCCCTCTCACCGTGTCTGTGTGAGGCCCGGGAGAAGGCCAGGCCTGCCCCACACAGAGATCCTGGGGCAGTGTCTCACCTCACAGACCGCGGGGTCACTCGGGGGGGACGCCGGGCCTGGAGAGACTATGGCCCCGTCAGCTAGGAGCTTCCACGGACGGTGTCAGACCTGCGGGGCACCGTGGTGTGGGCGCTCAGAAGTGAGACACGTGCCCTGAGACCTGGCCCCACAGGCCGGGAGGGGGCAAGGGACAGAGCAGGGTTGGGGAAGCGAGGAGAGCGGCCAGTCCACTTTGCTGAGCTCACGTCTGTGGCCACATCTGCTCTTGTCTGGGCCGGGCGGCATTATTTCCCTGTGTTCTACAGGAAAGCCTCAGAGAGGGGAAGGCTCCGGCCACGGCCACACAGCGAGTCCCCACAGACAGGAGGGAGGAGGACACTCAGGACCAAGTGCTCTGAAGGACTTTGTGCACACAGCTCTCAGCCCCTGGAGAACCTGCCGGGCCAACCGCCTCTCGCTGGTCCAGGCCCGGACGAGGGGCCTGGCTGCGGGGACGCCCCTGCTCGCGAGTGCCCGTGTCCCCAGGCCCTCTCTGGAGAAGTGTAGGGGTGGGGGTGGGGTGCCACGGGCCGGCTTATGTAACCCGAGTGGCCCTGCCCACTCCTTGGGCACCCTTGCCTGCCCCTGCCCTCCCGGGGGTGGGGGTGGAGGGAGGCCAGGTAGTTCCAGGCTATTTTCAACCACTGGTTCTCACAACTCTCAGTGAGAACTGAGTGCAATTGTCGGGTTTTCCTAACACCCCCGGGGGGGGGGCAGGGGGGGGCTGGGCAGAGGAAATGCAGGTCAGGGAGAGGTGTGGTGGCCCCCGTGGGGCTGCTGTGGGGCGCCTGGGGCCGGAGGGAGCTGGGGAAGCCCTGGGGCCGTTGAAGCCCCTGCAAATGGTGACGCCTGGGAAGACAGTCCCCTGGCATTTCCTCAGCAGCTGCGCTGTCTCCTTCTGCCCTCACGGGGCCATTCCAAAGCCAGAAAAACGGAAGCTCAGAGAGGTGATGCGAGCTGCCCAAGGTCACACAGCCAGGGGCTAGGACTGACCCTGAAGCTCTCACTCTGACCAGGGTGGGGCCCAGAGTCAAAGACTCGTTCTTCAAAGGGGGTCTTCAAGATTGTCGTACAAGGGGCGGGAGAGGGAATGAATGGCCCCGGCTAGGAACGGCTCTGGATGCTTCCCAAGTGCTGTTTCCAGCCCTCACAGCCACCTGACTGAGGCCTGGCCCTGGCCCATATCCCTGATCACAGACTGAGCCCAGACTCTGAGCACATACTGATCCCTGATCACTGACTGAGCCTGGATCCCAGACATACACTGATCAGTGATCCATCATGACAGACTGAGTCCTGACCCTCTAATACCCCGCTCACATCCTGGGGTCAAGCATCACCTGCAGTCATTGCCCCGTTTTCATCAAGCCCCTCTTGTGGGCCTGGTGCCCTGCTCCCACCCTCAGCAGGCCCATCCCTCACTCCCCCCCGGAAGGCGCTGGTCCCCAAAGCAGAGGCTGGGTAGACATTAGGGCCTGAGCACACAGCTGCCTCAGCTTCCCCTCCAGGCCCTCTCTCTGGGCCTGGCGAGCCCCGGTGAATGCAGGATACCAAGCAAGCCCTGGGACACCTTCAGTGGTGGAGACCAAGCGTTTAATAAACAGTGCCGTGAGCATCCGAACGGACGACCAGCGGGATCAGGGAGCCGCAGGTGGCTTCTGCACAGTCAGCACACAGCAGGCTCCCGGCGGCACGGACTGCGAACCAGCCGCCTCGCTCCTCTTGGGGGCAGGCCAAGGTCTCCCTCGCCCCCCGGTGCCCGCCCGGCCCCCACTAAGATGGCACTCTCCCCCACATTCACAGCCTCTGCACACTCAGCACAGAGACGCGGACGTGACCTGGGCCTCCCCACACCCCACACTCCAGGCCCCGATGTCCCAGACCCCTGGCCCCACCAGGAGGTCTCACCGTCTCCAGCCGTCCCTGGGGTGGGGTCTGGTCCGGGCACCCCAGGACGCAGCCCAGCCTGGGAGGTGGGTGCAGAGACATACTGATCCTCATTCCCGACGGCAGACTGAGCCCTGACTCTGAGCACAGAGGGCAGTAGATACATGACTCCACACCAAGGTTTCCCAAAGGGTGGCCGTGGACACTCGGGGGTTGATGGGGTTGACATGCCGGGGGTGGGTCCCGTGGGTCCTCATAGCCCAGAAGTCTGAGATCCGCCCGGGGGGGAGAATACGGGCTGGGCCTAGGTCAGAAGCTCGACCCCCACTCTTGCCCCGAGCCTCCCAGCCCATCCCCATCAGCCTGGAGGTCATTTCTCCCTGCCTGCCCTGTCCCAGCAGGGCCTCCGCTGGGCGATCCTGTGTGCTGGATGGGTCCCCGCAGTGCACACTCGACGGGGACTGACGTGCCCCACCGCGTAACGGCAACACCCCCATAAGTGCCTCACTTCCTAGCGCCCCTCCCTGAACTGTGACACGTGACGGGCTCCGGCCGATGGAGCGCCAGCCCATGGCGTCGGGCCCTCGAGGACCCCCGGACTTTCCCCCTGCTTCATAAAGATGACGCCAGGCAAGATCTGGGGCTGGCAGGCCACGGACGGAAGGGCCTGGGTCCCTTGTGACCGTGTGACAGAGACCCTCCCGGGATGCAGCCGCCCCAAGGAGGGGGAAGGAGACCAGGGCGCGCACGCCAGGGAGCGGGGAGCGTGAGGGGCACGGAGGCACCCGTGAGCCTGTGTCTGTGTGCAAGTGCGCGTGCGCGTGTGTGGGCCATGGGCCTGGCATCCGCCTGGGGGCGGGGACGGGGTCCCTCCACCTTGTCCTCCCCTCACACTCCCAGAGCGGACACGGGGCTGAGGGCAGGCCCCAGCAAGGACACAGGCACTGCCTCAGGACAGCCGGCCCCTCCCAAGCAGACTGACAGCAAAGAGGAGAACGAGATAGGATGTGACGCAGACCCCCCCCCCCCCCCCCCCGCATCCCTCCCCACCTAGACGCCAGAGCAGGGTTTCCAGGGCCTGGGGCCCGCCCGGCAGACGGGCAGCGCTGGCTCGGGGCGGTGAGGCCGCCTCCGCGGGCCTCCCTCCCCACAGGCAGAGTCCAGGCTCCTCCAGCCGGCTAGGCTGTCACCAGGGCGACGGGGGGGGGGGGGGGGGGGGGGAGGGGGGGGGGAGCCCCGCTTAGGGCTCAGGTGATGACGTGGGGGCTGCCCTGGCTTCTTTCCTCCCGTGTCAGCCGCCGCAGGGAGGGCCCCTGAGTGCAGTGCGGGGCCTGGGCCTGGGGCGCCCACACCTAAGTGTACCGTAGCAGGGGACAGGGCTGGGGGCCAGCTCGCAGGCAGCGTGGGAGGGCCGTGGATCCATCTGTGTGCAGGACGAGCCCACCTGCCCACGCACAGGAGGGGCCCTCTGCCCTGGGGCGGGCCAAAGGGCACACAGGCGGGACCTGAGCTGGGACGCGTGGCCGTGGGCCGGGCCTTCCCTGCCTGGGCCTCACTATTCTTGTGGGTTTAGTGGAAGTTGGGTCTTGGAAGCCTGGGGGGGCTCAGTCGGTTGGGAACCTGACTCGATTTCAGCTCAGGTCATGATCCCAGGGTCGTGGCCTCTGTGCTGAGCCTGGAGCCTCCTGGAGACTTTCTCTCTCTTTCTCTCTCTCTCTCCCTCTGCCCCTCTCCCCCACTCTCATGCTCTCTCTGTCTCTCAAATAAAAACAGAAAGAAAGAAAAGAAAGCAAGAGAAAGAAAGAGAGAGAGAGAGAGTTGGGTCAAACATTGGGGCTGTTAAGCCGGACTCTGGAGCTACCACCGGCAGCGGAGACCCTTCCGAAGGCAGGTGTGACCACGTCTGTCATGGGCATCGAAGCCTGAACGGGCTGTTTCCTGCCAAAGAAGCCCCAACCCAGGCCGGGCCGAGGCCTGTCCCGGTCCACCTGGCTGTCCCTCCAGCCTCATCCTGAGCATGTCCCTGTCCACCCCACCTGCCCCACCCCTCCATCCCACGTGCCCCTCCTCTCCATCCCCCCTGCCCCGCCCCTCCACCCCTGCCCCGCCCCTCTACGCCTGCCCTGCCCCTCCACCCCGCCTGCCCCACCCCTCCCACCTCACCTGCCCCGCCCCTCCACCCCTGCCCCGCCCCTCCATCCCCCCTGCCCCGCCCCTCCACCCCCTGCCCCGCCCCTCCACCCCGCCTGCCCCACCCCTCCATCCCACGTGCCCCGCCCCTCCACCCCGCCTGCCCCGCCCCTCCATCCCCCCTGCCCCGCCCCTCCATCCCCCCTGCCCCGCCCCTCCATCCCACGTGCCCCCCCATCCCACCTGCCCCACCCCTCCCACCTCACCTGCCCCCCCTCCACCTCGCCTGCCCCCCCTCCATCCCACCTGCCCCGCCCCTCCACCCCGCCTGCTCTGCCTCTCTCCCTTTCTGAGCCAGGTTCTTCCTTGCTCTCTAAGTCCCTTACGGATATGTCCTCTGTCTGGGACACCCCCTCCATTTGGACCATGTCATCCTGGGGGAGGATTCCTGCCTTTCCCCGAGGTGAGTGTGACCAGCCGCCTCAGTGTCCCCAAATCCCTCTGCATATGGAGTCGCTGTTGTGGGACTGGTGGGACGGTGGGGTGGAGCTTGGGGGGGTCACCTCTTGTTTGTCCGTCCCTGAAGCTCCACTGGCATTGGGGGAGACGGGATCCAAGGCCTGCCCAGGCGCCGGGGAAAGTTGGAGGAAGGGAGGGGAGGAGGGGAGGGGCCGGGGCCCATGGGGGACGGACGCCGGCACCGGAGGCCGTGAGGGGCGGCCTGTGAACACGCGTTCGTATTTGGTGGAGCGGACCCTTGGCAAGAGCGGTGCCCCCTGAGGGCCCAGTCTGGAGCTGGTGTCTGGGGCCTGCCTTCCTCTGCCTCCCACAGCCCCGCCCCTCCCCGCATCCTGAACAGAGGCAGGCAGCAGCCCACCCCGCGCCAGGCTGGGATCTCCCAAAGGAGCGGAGGCAGTTCTGTGCTCATTTGTATGTTGTTTGCGTTCTACTCAAAGGTGGAGCCATTCGTGTAGCTCCCGGCCTTGGCGTCTGGAACCGTGGTTCTCCCGAGACCCGTCAACGTGTGGTTGCTGGTGGCCGGCGGAGAGGGGAGCATGACGGGGACTGAACTTCACATGGTGATACTTTAGAAGTCACGTGACACCTTCAACGATTTCCAGTTATTTCGCTGTCAAAACAACATCGAAAGGTAGTGAGGGCAGGGGGCATAACTTCCTCCCTAGAGGTGGGGAAACGGAGGCTCAGAGATAGCAAGTCAATTGTGCAAGGTCGCATGGCAAGTGAGTAACTTGGCAAGGATCTGAGAGCGCCAATCCCCTCTGCTCTTCTCTACCCTCCGCCCATCCCCATTTGACTTATTTAGTCCTCTGCCAAGAACCTAATGGGGGAAGATCATGGGTCTGCCCGGTTTGGAAGGACTCAGGGAGCCAAGAACAAGGATCTGTGTGGCCCTTTCCTCAATGCCTCCGACGCCAGTGGCCGGCTTATTCAATGCCTGTGTCCTCTGCCTCTGGTTGGTCCACTGTCCCCTTTTCCAGTGTGCAGCACTGGGAGGGGGTGGGCTCCCTCTCAATGCTCTCCCTACATCCTGTTCTCCCAGGCGGCCCCTTTGCGGCTGTGCCTCCGTCTCCCAGCGCTCGGGTGGCGTGGCCTGGTGCGTCCTGATTTCTGCATGTATCCCACGCTGAGCTGAGGGGAGGGCTGAGGGGCTTCCTTACTTGACCAGTGTCTGATGAGTGGAGGCCTAAATGAGTCCAGATGTGAAGATAGGAAGGCAAGGGGAAGAGTCCCACAGACCCCGAAGAGCCCTCTTGCTCTGTTGCCTCCCTCCTGCCCCTGCCCCTGCCCCTGCCCCTGCCCACCGCCACGTCCCGGGCACCTGCTACTGCCCCCGTCTGCCCTCGCACCAGAGCCCGGTTCTGCAGGGCCTCCGGGGCCCCGTCTGCCCCATGTTCCCTGCTGGGCTGTGGATCCCACCTGGTCTAGTCCCGGGCGTGCAGGCACGTGCGCACAACACACACACACACACACACACAGAACCTGTGGACACCGACAGCCACTGACACCCACGTAATCGCACACACAAGCGGCACGCAGGACCCAGATCACACAGCCGGGCAGGGCGGAGCCGGTCCGAGCACCTGTCCTCCTGGACCCTGGATCGTGCTCACCCTGCCCCGCCCCTCTTGGCCTTCAATGCCACCTGAGCCTCTGCAGGGGCCCCAGGTGGGGGTCGCCTGGACCCCCCCCCCCAGGAGCCGGCGTCGTTCTCTGTGACACAGAGCCACGCCCACGGCACAGCTCCGTGCGTCCTCTTCCACGCTCTGACGCCCCGTCAGGGACAGGCCACAATCTTCCACCCGTTCTCCTGTCCCGGCCCCAAGCCCAGAGCCCCCGGGGCATCGCCCACAGTAGAGGAGGTGTCGTGTCCACCACACCCGAGCAGTGGCCAGCACGTGCAGGAAGGCTCGCGGGCTCCCTCCACATCAGGCTGCACGGAACGTCCTCCTGGTGACCTCTTAGGTGCGGGGCGGTGGGGGGGGGCCTGGAAACACGCTCACAGGTCAAAGGGCGGGCACACCTTGCTGTCCGTCATGGATGCTCGTCGGGGGTGCTGGTCCCGCCTGGGGGCCGAGGATGAGCATCTTGCGGTCTCCTGGTGTCTGTCCCCGTCCCTCATGTATCCCCCCTGGCCTTGGAGACTGACGGGGAAAGGGACCCGGGACCCGGGGCGGGGAGGCTGGGACAGGTCGGTGAGTCCCATTCCAGGCAGGAGTGCTGGCAGATGTCCCGCCCAGCGGCCCTGGAGGGGCAGGAAGGCCGGGTTCAGGCCTCCGCCGTGAGCACCAGTGGGGGTGGCAGCCAAGCCCGGACCAGAGACCCTGAGGCCTGGCGGCGGTCTTCGCTCCCGTGGTCTCCAGCCCTGAGCAACACTGAGCCTTCCG
The DNA here is from genome assembly GCF_024362965.1 of Panthera pardus. Classification (NCBI taxonomy): domain Eukaryota; kingdom Metazoa; phylum Chordata; class Mammalia; order Carnivora; family Felidae; genus Panthera; species Panthera pardus. The sequence continues at coordinate 80,914,727 of NW_026527002.1, read as the reverse complement.
GACGCCAGAACCCCATCCCCCAACACAACTTCTTCTGAATCCCTGGACTCAGAATGTCCTCCCGGCCAGCCAGACACACACTTGGGTAAGCGAATGAGCCGGAGGCCGCGTGGACGGATGAATGGACAAGCCTGCCGGACTTCACTTGGGAGCAAGGTGCACAGTACTTCAGGCACGTGACGGTCGCTTCCGGTCAACGGGCTGCAGGAGATCTCTGGGCGAGTGGAGGCCCGGGGTCTCCCCAGGTGGGGCCAGGGGACACGGGCGGGCTCTTGCCTCCTGTGCCCCGGCACCCTTGGCTCAAGGACCCGGGGACTGGCAGGTGCAGCCCTTACCTCTGGGGCTTGGCCCGGCCTGGAGCGCTGCGGGCAGGAGAGAGAGCAGAACAGCAGATTCCAGTTCGGCGGCAAGGATGGGGTTGTGGGAGCGGTCGGGGGTCTCCAGGGAGGTGACAACGGCCTCCGGGTGGTCTGAGAGGAGCCTGGCAAAGGGGGTGAAGGGTTGGAAAGCGGTACCAGGAAGGAGCAACATGCACCTGGCTGGGGGGTTCCACCCCTCACCTGCGGGCAAGCCCTCCCTTAGTACCTGACGGGCCCCTGGAGAGCCCCCCCACCACCCCGGCTCCGGCTGAGGGTTTGGGCCCCCGATGCCGATGCTCGCAGCCAGGAGCTTCCTGCGGGGTTCCGCGGTGGCGTGCGGTGGGCCCTCTGCGGGAACGGACGCCGCTGGGGCCGGGGAAGCGCCTGGCCGCGCCGGGCCTCCTCCCGGGGCTCTCCCCGCACACCGCTGGCAGGACGGGCGGGAGGCTGGTGCGCCCGGTGGCCTGGAGTGTGACTCAGCCAGAGCTGTGTGCCAGCGAGTGGCAGAGCGTTGCCTGCCAGATTAAATTAGGCGCCTCAAAATTAAAAATACATATTTATTTTAACCGGTCGGGGTGTTCGGAGAGAGATGAAAGGGCGGGGAGACGAAATATTACAAATTAGATAATTAAGGCAGCGGAGAGGAGAGCGTGTGGAATGGGAACCAGGAGGGTGAATCGCGAATCCCCACGCCGTGCCAATTTAGAGGAGAAAAAAGAGTGAGGCGCGCAGGAGAAAAAACAAACAGGCAACAGGACCGAAACGCAGCCCGGAGGGTTCCCTCAGTGCTGGTTCAGGGAGTTAGCGGAGGGGAGCGGCGGCCAGCAAGGTGGGCCCGGGGCCAGGGGCGGCGCAGGCCTGGGGGGCACCGCGGCCGTGGGGGGGGGGGTCACCTGGTGCCTGGCACAGGGAGAGCCCACGGTGGTGCAGGGAGGGTGCGTGGCGGGTGGCGGCCGGGCCACAGTGGTGTCTGGGGTGTGTCTGGAGAAGGCAGGGTTGGCCACAGACCCGCGCCGTGTGCCCCCCGCCCTGCTGCCGTGATGTGTGACGTCACAGCACTGAGGACGTTGGTGGTGGCGCTGGGCTGGCGGGGTGGAGCACTGGTCAGAGGAGGATGACGCGGCATTAAGGGGACAGGGACGTGGCGGTGCCGATGGTTTAGGTGGCTTCTGGGGGGCCGGGATGATGCTGATGTCAGACCGGTGGTGGGGGCACCTAGTACCTTCTGCCGGGTGGGGCCAGCTCAGAGCCCAGCCGGGCCCCCAAGAGTCACCACCCTACTGCTCTGCTGCCTGTGTTCCTTGAGGTCATGTCCTGCAGACAGAATAGTCCCCAAGGGCCAGAGGTGGGTGGGAACACGGCAGGTGGGCAGCGTCCCTGGTGGGGTTGGGGTAACGCGGGCAATGGAGTGGGTGCCGGCCGGGTCCCCACGTGAAGGGGCTGCCTGTCCAGCTCCCACCCCGGCTGGCCCAGAGTCCCACTCCTAGGATGGGGAGTGGGGGGCGGGCGCGGGCCTGGGGCACGCCCCCCAATGGTGTCTATGGAGACAGCTTGCTGGGAGCGTGCGTGTGTGCGTGTGTGTGTGTAAGGAGGTGATGGCCTTGGCACACATCCACTCCCACCCACACCCCCAGAACCACACGCCAGCGTGCACGGCACAGTCCAGGGTGGGACAGGCAGGCGATGTGGGTCACAAACGGGGCCACGGCTGTGGGACTTGTCCCTCCTGGGCTGACCTCCTTAGGGCCCATATTTAGAGGGTGTGAAGGACAGCTGTTCCCCAAACCCCGAGAAGGTGGGGAGGCCGCTTCCCAGTGCGTGAAGGAGCAAAGACGCAAGGACTTCTCTCCCCGTCCCCCCTCCCCGGGTCGGAACAGGAGTCAGACAGACAGGCCCTTGGAGCCCAGAGCCGATCAGACGGTGCTGGAGACTCTCCCTCACCCTTAGCCGCACAGCCCCCCCCCCCCCCCGCTGCAGCGCCCCAGGGTCGGACCGTCTGGACCAGGAGCGGAGGCCGGTTTCCTGCCAGGGGAGGGGCTTGGCTCACGGCACCCCCCAGCCCCTGCCGGCTCTCGCCGAGGTCCCCTGGGACCTGGGGAGCAGCGGCCACATCAGGGTGACTCTGGGGCTCTGACACACCAACTCGGCACCTCTGGAGCCTCGTTTTAGAAATCCAGGGAGAGGGCGGTTCCCCAGGACCAGGCAAGGGGGGACCGCGGCCCTCCCGACGCAAGGCTTTCTGCATACCCCCTAGCCCCGTCCCTTTCTGCCTTCCTCAGAGGCCCGGGAGGGAAGGGGACGCCCATTTCACACATGAGTTACCTGTAAAGGGGGCTCTGGCCCGAGCTCTGATGTCGTACGGAGCAGCGGACACAGAGCTGGATTCCCGGGCCTCTGCCCGTGGCCGTAGCCGTGTCCCCGTCTGATCGGAGAGCCTTAGCTCTGCCACAGTGGGGGCCGGAGAGTTAGTGGTGGGGACGCCCCTCAGGTGTGACTGGGCCCCAGCTCACCTGGCTCTCCCCGCCCCCAGGGCCTCCGTCACTGCTGAATCTGGAGGGGGAATGTGTGTGTTAGCAGGTGCCTCTGTGTGCAACACGTGTGTGTGTGTGTGTGTGTGCACATGGGTGTGCGCACACGCATCACGTACACACAGGAGTGCACACAGACATGCACACGCACACTCACACACGTGCGCACCCCACACTCACGCTTGGGCGTGGATGTAGGTGTGAGGGCAGAGCACAAACGTGGCTAGCCTGCACGCGTGGACACGTATGAACACACGAGGGGTGTGCAGGCCCCACAGTATGAGGGCACAGGTACCTGTGCTTGTCACACGTGTGTGCGCATGCCTGACACGTGCCCGTGGCCGGCGGAGAATGGAGTGGCAAATCCCCGTGGCCTCGAAAAATCCGGGTGGCGTGTGAAATAAACCTCCCAGATTGTGTAAAGGTCATGCTGTGCTTTTCACAGCTCGGAGGAAGGTGTGGGGAGCTACCTGTGAATTTTAAATTGGGCCAAGTGGAGACTGGCAAAGTGTCCGGGGCTTGGCAACCGCGGGTGGCCAGGCTCTTGGCCCTAGAATGGCTGCGGCTGGGGGCCGTGGCTTCTCCCTGTCTGTGGGACTGGCCGGAGTGTGGCCAGCCCCTATGCCCTAATCCCCTGACCCCCGTATGGAATGTTCTTTCCCCCTCCCCTCCGGGGCTCCTCCTCCTACAAGAAGCCTTCTGCGTGTTCCCCAGGCTTCTTTCCCTCGCCAGGACTCTCCTCGCATAGGAGGACTGAGCCGTATGCCTCTCTCACAGCACATGTGTCCCCCACAGTAGCTTTTGGGAAGCTTCATTGGCCTGTGACAGAAAATGCCACCCGGGCCTGCCTAAACCATAACGGGGTTGGATTGGTTCACGTAAACGAGAAGTCTGAACTTTGTGGGTTTCAGGTCAAGTGCGATCGGGGCTCCAGCTTCCCACGTATTCTGTTGGTCAGAACTTAGACCACGCTGCAAGGCAGGCTGGGGAGTGAGGCGTTTATTTGGGCAGATTCTCACCCAGCGAGACACCCAGGCTTCCATTCTTGTGGAAGAGGGGCAGGAGGTAATGAAGCCTGGGCCAAATGGCTACAGACACCACCTCCTGGGAGCCCCCCGCCCCCGGGACATCCCAGCACAGGGCCTGGCATCCAGGCTCAGCTGGCAGCCGGGACTCAGTGCCCACGGGCAAGCAGAGTGGCGCCTTGCTCCAAGGCAGCAGACGGGGCAGCAGGCGAGTCAGACACTGTGCTTCCCCTAGGTCACCCACACCCTGGTGGGGAGACAAGCCTTAGAGCAAGGCAGCGGTAGCAAGGGACACGGGAGAGAGCCAGACAGAGCTGAGGACGGGCTTCCTTCCAACGCTTCGGGCAGGGAGAAGGCAGGGCCGGGCAGGCCAAGGCAGAGAGGACCCCACGGGTGGCAGTGGGGTACACGATCCAGCGGCCGCCCTACAGCGGCCACGCGGAGGTGTGCTGTGCGGCCGAGGAGATGGGGGGCCTGCCGCCCGGAGAGCGGAGAAGCGAGTGCCCATGCCCGGCCGGTGACAACGGGCTGGAGGTGGCGTGTGACCGGCAGAGAGGGCCCCGGGCTCCCGGCCTCCCCACCCTCCCCACCCGCCCCTGCTGCCTGCTTCCTGCCCTCCTCGCCTCACCCGGATCCTCAGAGCCATGAGGGCTGTCCTCCCGGGCCGTCCGGGGAGCCCGCGTGTCATGTACTTAGCTCACAAGCCCTCCCCTGCTTGGCAGGAGGGTCTCAGCACAGCCGACTCTGACGGCTACCGGAGGGCCGGTTGGCAGGCAGGCGCCCAAGTCCGGGCCCCCACCCCAGAGGCCCTCAGGTGCCGAGCCCCCACCCCGGCATCCCCTACACTGGGGGCCGCGCGGAGGCCTCTCGGGCTTTCTGCGCGGGTTTCCTGCCCCCGCCCAGCACGGCGGCTGCCCAGGCTCCACGATGCCCTTTGACGGTGGGCAGAGGTGGTGCGGACCCAACCTGAGGACGAGGCAGAAGCAACAGAGGTCAGCTGTGTGCCGGGAGGGTGGCTGCTGGCTTCGGCCCGTCCTGCTTTCAAATCCCGGTCCCTCCTGCACCTGGGCTGCCCTGGGGCTGGGCGTCTGTGCCTGTCGCGTGGGGCCAGCGTGTCCACTGGCAGAGGCCAGAACACTCGAGGCACCCAGGGAACCCCAGTCTGCTTGGAGAGCAGGCAGTCTGACGAGGAGGGGGTCCCCCGCCCTTGGAGAGCCCCTGGGGGAGGCAGAACACCCAGAGAGAGGAGGAGGGAGGCGGAGGACGGGAGGCCACAGGTGCAAATAGAGAGGGGGCAGAGGAGACGCTTGGGGCCAAGCGTCACCCTTGGCCATGATGTCACCTCGAGAAGGACGTGGGGGCCCAGCCAGGGCGCGGCCGCCTGCACCCCATATGCTCCCACCAGGAGTGGTCCTGAAGCCTTGTGTCCCTGGGGTTGAGGCTTTATCCTCAACAATTAAAGATAATAGATTAACCCGTGGAATTCTAGGAGTTTTGACATGTTTCTGTATTTGCGAATCTGTCATCACAGTCTGGGTATGGAACGACGCCATCACCACACACACTTGGCGGGGCCGAGAGTCGCCAACGCTGGGCACACAGGGGGCAGCGGTGCTGGGAACCAAGCCAGAAGGAGACGGCCCGGGCAGGCGGGCGGGCAGCCCCAGAGGCGGCTGCGTGGGGTGGGGGGAGGGGGCCCCCCGGCCAAGCGTGAATTGGTTCGCTCCACACTTGCCAACCCTCTAGACATTTGACTTCGGGTACGGACCTGCTCAAAGAGGCAGGGAGGAGAAAAGACGGGTGTCTGCCGTCGCGCCTACCGCAACCCCAGCCTCTGGCCACCACTCCTGTGACCTCTGTCGTAATCGTCGCGTCCTTTCCAGGACGTCCTGTGGGTGGGCTCGCGAGGCTCACAGCCCCCGGGGGCTGGCTTCTCGGACCTGAGATGCAGCTGCGTCGTTGGGTCGACCAGCAGCTTGTTTCCCTTCCGGCTGGGGACTCTTCCGGGGCGTGGGGCTGCCCCAGGTGGCTTTGCCGTCCTGCACGGAAGCCTGCTGGTCGGTTTTCAACTCGGGGCTCGCACAGACAAAGACGCCGTGCACGCTTGTGGGCTGTTTGTTGCACGTGGGTAAATGCCTCGGGCGGACACCCTCTTGCCAGAAGGCCATCGGGGCCCGTGCACACCTGTGTGCAACTCGGGCAGCAGCCGCCAAGCTGTTGTGCAGAGCGGGGGTCCGTGCGTGTTCCCGCCGGCAGGGCCGGCAGCGAGAATCCCTGTCGCCCACTCCCTCGCTGGCACCTCTAGTTCAGCTGCTCTAACGGGTGTGAGGTGGAAACCCGTAGGGTCTGGGTCGGCATTTCCCTGGGGACTGACGATGTTGCTCGCGTGCTTTCTTATCACCCAACGCCCTCTTGGGTGGGGTGTCTCTTCTTTCGCCCTTTTCCTTAACTCTTTATTTCAGGACCATGACAGGCTCATGGGGACTGGCATAGGTCCCGTGGGTTTCCTGCCTCTGGGAGCATCTCTTTTTGTCCTCCGATCCCGAAGGATAGTTTAGCTGGACACAGAACTCTGGACCCCAGCTCTGAACGCATTGCCTCACTCACCTTTGGACGCCACGGTTTCCCACGAGGCATCCAAAGCCTTTGGATGACTTTTCTCATAAGCGATCTGTGATGCTTCTCTGTCCCCCTTCGAGGGCTTGTCCTCTATCGCTAGTTGTTCGTTTGAATCTGATGCGCCCAAGGATGAACGTTTTGGTTTGTTGACCTTGGATCTGTAGGTGTGTGCATTTTACTAAATGTGGGAAAATGTCAGTCACTCTTTCTTCACATTTTTTTTCTGCATCATACTCCTCCCCATCTCCCTCTGGGACCCCACGTTCGTGAACATTAGGTCCCGGAGGTTCTGTTTCTGTTCCTGTGCTGTTTGTGCCCCTGGTCGTTCCGTCCCGTCTGTTCAGCTTTGAACTTAAACCACGAGTACGTTTATTTTGGTTGTCTCTTTCACTTCCCATGTTTCCTTCTGGTTCCTCTTTATATGTGCTCTCTCCCTCTCTCTCTCTCTCTTTCTTTTTGGTGAGCCTTTCTGTATTTCTGCTTGTTTCTAGAGTGTTTGCTCTTACCTATTGAAATACTTTTTATGATAGCAGCTTTTCCGTCTTTGTTTGCTAATCTTCACATCTGTGTTATCTCGAGTTGGCTTCTGTTTGTTGTTTTGTGCCGTACGGAACGCAAGTTGTGATTCTCCCGTTTCTTCATTTGCCAAGCCGTTTGGATCGTGTCCTGGAAACTCTGAAGATTGTATTAGAAGGCTCTGGCTCTGCTCTAAGTCGTGTGAAGGTGTAGACACTTTCACTCGCGGAGGCAACAGGCCAGCTGCGTGCAGGCTGCAAGTTCCAACCGGCCTTCAGGGGTCGCGGTTCCTCCTACCAGTCAGTGTGGACAGGCTGTCGGTGCTGTTCCCATCTGCCCCATGCGGGCCTCCGTGGCCGCTGTGGGACTGGCTGTGTCCGCCCCGCGGCCGCCTCTCACCGTGGGTGGTGCGCCGTTTAGGGGCCACGCATGTTCGGCTTGGGTTTGTCCTCGCCAATCAGAAAGGACTATACGCAGTTACTTTCCCCGGCCCCTTCTCTATGTTCCCCGGGTATCTGCCCTTTCCTGGGACCCTCCCTTTGGTCTTCCGGTCAAAAGGTGGGGATTCTCATTAGGACGCTCTGTGTTCACTGCCTGCCGCTGTGCCTACATCTGGGGCCACGTTGGATGAGGACAGATTGGAAAAGCGTGGGTCCGTCTCACGTTCTTGGGGGCACAGGTCCTGATCCGAGAGGGACTCTTCTCCTCTTGCATTCACGCCGGGTGCCCGCAGACCCACTGCTGCTGTGCCAGCCACCGCAGGTGCTCCTGGGGCCGGGTGTGGGGACAGCAGAGAAGGAAAATCAAGCAAGGAATGTCTCCCACTCTCCGTGATAGGAGTCCTCTTTGTTGTTCTGGGAACCAGAACTGGAGGGGTTTTCTCTGAGCTCTGGCTGGACACCAACACCCACCCTGGACTTGAGGACACCAGAGGGGTGACCCGAGGGTTCCTTCGAGTTGCAGTCACCGGCTGACGCGGACTTTCCAGAGTGCTGATACGGCTGTTCCCTGCGCTCTGTCTGGGTGTCGTAGCCACGTTCGGTGGGAGGGGGCAGTGAGTTCTCTGTCCCACCGAGAACCTGAACCCCAGGTACTTTTAACACAGACCCCCTCCTCCCCACGGTCTCAACCCCGGGGGTGCCTACCTATTTCCAAGTGGGAGGAGAAGGCACAAGGGGGTGGGGGTTCCCCCGAGTCACCGTCTGCCTTTCCAACAGTGAGGAGTCACAGACCCTCCTGTCTAAGCCTGACCTGTCAAGCCAAGGCATCACCCCGTGTGTGGAAGGTGGGGGCAAAGCTAACCAGGCCTAATGACAGGGCAGGCCATGGGTGGGCCTTCACCCTCCGAAGCTGTCACTGACCATGCGGCCTGCGCACTGCTCCCGGATCATTCCTGAGTTCAGATGGGTATGGGTTCTTGTCTGGCCCGAAGATTCTTTGACTCTCTCATAAAGTGAAATGTTCTCTCCCTGCACTGCTCAGACTAAACGTCCCTCCCTGACCCTTCAGAAAAACCTTTATCTTCTCGCTGGATGCGGCCCGTGGTCCGATAGATGTTTGTCCCCAAGCTTCTCATCCTTTCCCGTCATCAGTTGGGCGGGAAAGCCAAGCATCTGTGAGACCAAGTGCAGCCTCCGGGGGACGAGGAGCCCGTGACATGGCGGCGGGCCCCCCAGCGGGTGTGGAACAGGTGGGGATTGCACGGTGACGTGGTGCAGCAGAAGGGACACGGGTGGCCCCGTGGCACCGAGGGTGGTGGCGATGGAGGAGCTGGTGACCCCGCGGTGATGGCAGGGGTCAGGGGTGGCGTCCAGGAGGAGATGTGAAGTTGCTGTGAACGTTCGGACCCACCCGACGTCGGGCACCCCCCCCCCCCCCCCGCCACCACCTGCCTTCTGGTGCAGCCCATCCCGACATCGGGCAGTGGCCGAGTCAGGCATGCGGGGACTGGATGGGACGCCGGCCCAAAGCCCACAGGGGCGCGGGCACCGGGCTAGCCTTCCAGTCCCCTGGCAACTGTGAGCCCCCTCTGGACTCTGGCCACCCCGCCAGGGCCCGGGCCCGCCAGTGACACCCCTTCACTGTCCGCGGGGGGTGACAGAGGAGGGCAGCAGGGAGCTGAGGTCCCAGCATGGGGTCCTGGCCAGGGGCTGCCCTGCCGTGAGCCTTACGCTCTGACTCCTGCCATCCCTCAGCCGTCCTGTGAAGATGTCTCACACGCAACCACGGAGAAGCCAAGGTTTCTGCACAGCCCAGGCAGGGGCCACGTGGGCAGCAGACCCAGGCAGCCCGGCCCAGGGGCCTCACGAGGCAGGGCTGCAGCCACGTGGTCAGTCTGGGAGGCGGACAGGAAGAATGTGCCGGGCGGGACCGTCCCGGCAGAGGCCAGTGGCCAGCTCCGAGGGGTCCGCGGGTGGGGGCCTGGGGACACGAGTGGGAGGGGCCCGTCCTCCCACTCTACGCAGGGAGCTTGCACTCTGACGGGTGGGGGATGCTGACCGGCTGGAGCCCCTCCAGGACGGGAAGCAGTGTGCGAAGGGTCCGGACACCAGCGAGGCCAGGGGCCGCGTCCCCTCTGCCGTGTGAAGGGCGGGAGTGCACACCTGTGCTGGGGTTCGTGGGGACCCGGGACGCTGGGGAGGATGCATGAGGGACAAGTGCGACAGGCCCCAGAAAGGCCAGGCTGCCCTGGGTCCTCGCGGGGGGCCCAGCAGGTGAGCCCGGGTGCTAGTGGAGAGGGCGGGGGGAGGGGAGGTCAGGGCTCACAGAAGGGCGCTGGAAGGCTGGAGGGGGGTCTGGCCGTGGGGATGGGGGCGGGAGGACCTGCCAAAGCCAGGACTGGGGTGGGGGCAGGGTGAGCGGGGGTGGGGGGCGGGCACAGCGAGTCCTTGCCGGCCTCCCCTTGGAAGGAGCGACTTTGGATTTCAGGATGGAAGAAGCACAGCTTCAGGTGGTCCCGCTCTTGGTGTGGAGCATTTCTGGGAATCAAAAGCTCCAGTCAGGGCACCAGACTCTCCCACCAGGTTTGGGGAGGGGGTCATCGGGGAGGGCCTGGGAGGGTGGCCAGGTCCAGGACCCCGAGGGCCCATCCTGCAGAGCCATGGGCATTTCACGACGTTTTCCGGGGCAGCCCAGCCCCCCAGAGACCCTTCCGACGGCCTAGTGTGGCTCTGTGGGTGGGGCCCCTGTGCCCAGGGGAAGGGTGGAAGGTGGTCTGCTGAGATCTCCCAGCCCCAAAATGGAGGCCCAGAGAGGCCCCACAAAGCTGCTGGACAGTGGGTGAGATGAACCCCTGGAGCAGGGGCAGGGCCGGGAGAGCAGAGTGTCCGTGAGAGAGGTGTTCCGGGGACAGCCCGGGGGGTGGCCAGCCCACCACACCCACACAGCACGGCCTGAGCAGCCTCCCTGCCTGGGCGCCCATGGGAGGCCTCCTGCCTCTGCTGCCCCAGCCCCCCGCCCTCGCACCCGTGTCCTCGCTGACCTCTGGCCTGCGAACGCCCACGCCTCCTTGACCCCGTTTCAAGGCGGCCTGCCCCTTCTGCACCTCCCAGCCTGTTCTCACCCCCGAGTGTGGCCAACACCGCTCAGAGCCGCGGGCACACCTCTCCACAGCCGAGGTGGCTGGGCTGTCCTCACCAGCCCTCCCACCGTCCCCCACCACCCCCCCGCAGCCGGACGCCGAGGGCTGGCAGGGGCCTGACCCCTGGAATCAGGCCCAAGCCCCTCAGTGGCCTGAGTCCTGGCAGGTCCCCGGCAGTGGGGCAGCAGAGAGGTCTGTCCCTCTGTCTTAGGGCTGTTAGCCACTCCCCTTCTCAGAGCCTCCGCCTCCCCGTGTCTCATACCCACTTCATGGACTGCAGGTTCCAGAAGACTCTGCCCGGGTGGCTGGGCAAAGGGGCACCCAGGGACCCAAGGCAGAGAGAGCCGTTGGCCCACAAGGGAGCGGGGGGCAGGCAGGGCTGAGGGAGGGAGAGCTCGGGGTCGGCTACCGGGCACCCTGGTTTCTGCCAACAGAGGGATGTCTGTGCTGGCCAGCAGCTTTGGGGGGTAGATGGCAGGCGTGGTGCTGGGGGGGGGGGCCTGCACGGGAGTGAGGCAGGCAGGAGTCCCCTCCACGGCGAGCTGACGTGCTGGTGGGCTGGGTATGGCCCAGATGACACCGGGCCTGGTTCCGCTCTCTGCCCGAGCTGACCTGGCTTCTCCTGGGATCCTCCTCCACCCGGCGGGGGGGGTGGGGGGGGCCAAGTTGCAGTGGCCACGGCCCCTTGTGCAGGGCCTCGTAGTGGGGCCCGGGTCAGCTGACGGAGGGGCCACCCCTGCCCCTCTCCGGGGGACAGGGACCCCGGCGCTGCCCCCTGGAGCCAGCGGTGGTGGGCTGTGATGGCCGGAGATGACCTTCGGGGACACAGCAGCTGGTGTCCCGAGCTCCTGGTGGCTCGCACGGCCCTGAGCCACGTCCAGTATCCTCAGCGCACCTGGCGGCCCTTCAGCGTCCCCAGCCTCCCCACCGGCAAGGTGTCTCCCGACTCACAGAGCTTCACGGCCAGGCCGGTGGGGCTCCGAACTCAGAGGGAAAGAAAACCCAATAAACTCCCATACGTTCCTGGCAGGATACTGCTTCAGGCGCGGGTGGATCTAGGAGCCCGGGGGGTCCTGCACACACCCCATCTTGCTCCTCAGCTCTCAGACGAGCTCCCGCCTGCGGCACAGAAGCCGGTGCCTTCACAGCAGAAAAGGCTGGGAGGGAGGGCCTGACTGGGAGCGGCGAGCATCAGGAACGGGGTCCACAGGAAAGAGGGATTCAGCCAGGACGCAGACCCTGAGACTGAGATTTGCCTGCTGGGACTTTCCTAGGGAAAGCTGGCGGGAACATGTGGCAGGGGGGAGGGAGGGAGAGGCTGCCGCGTCCCCGAGGCCTCAGCTGGCTGACAGGAGCAGGGATGGCCCTGAGGAGCTGTCCCAAGCAGGGACAAGGGTGCGGGCCTCTGCAGCGCACATCAGCCAGTCCTGGGTGTGGGCTGCCCCACGGACGGCGAGCGAGTGAACGCTGGTCAGCCAGGGTCAGTCCCACAGACGGAGGCGGCACACGAGCGGCGGGGAGCCGGCTGCCTTGGCCTGAAGGGGAATCTGGGGTGTCCACGGAGGCCACCGCAGGCTGTACGGCCAGGGAAGGGGACAGGCTTGGTGGCAAAGCACCTGCTTCTGAGGCTTCCCCACGTGAGGCGAGGGTCTCCCGGGTGAGAAGGCTCCAGTGGGGGGTGGGATGTAGCTGGGGGGGGGACTGCCCTCTTTGGAGGACAGGGATGGGGAGACCTAGACAGGGAGGGGCCACAGGGTTCCCATCATGTGTGGAGCACTGTCCCTGCCGCGAAGCACTCAGGACAGTCTGTGATGCAGAGGGATCCAGACCACAGGATGCCTGATGGGGACACTTTCAAGTATACATAGGTTCCCAGATGGGACCTGAGTACTGGTCCTGCCTGGAGATCAGGACACATGCTAAACCCCAACCCCTAGCACATTCTGACCCTGGTCACACACTGAGCCCTGACCCTGGTCAAACTCTGGGACACGACCCTGGTCACACCCTGAGCCCTGACCCTGGTCCCAGGCTGATATGTACTGACACAGGCTTTGGCCCCACGGAGGCCTGGGTGGGAGAAGCAGAGGGCAGGAGCGGCGCGAACCCTGCTTCAAGTCGTTCACGTGAGCCCACTGACATCCACCAACACGTCCGCTCGTCACCCTGCGCCCCTGCCTGTCCCCTGCAGGCCCCGCCTCCAAGCAGGAACGGCGAGACCACACTGTGCTGTGCTCTGCGGTAACTCCCAAGACTGCACTCACTTTATTTTTATCCCCATCAAGCCCTATAAATACAACAGTGATCACCAAACACAGGCAATGCGCCCAACACCTCCCAGCCCGGCACTGGCCCACGGTCACCAGGGGAGGCCAGCGGCAGTACACTGCATGGCCAGGGACGGGGCAGGGACAGGTGCGTGAGGCTCTCGAGGACAGACCTCCTCTCCGCTCCGTCTTGGACGGCCCAGCACTCCCCTTTCTTCCAGTTAGGGTGCGAAATACAAAGAGCTGCGTGCCAGGCTCTGCGTACGTCCCAGCCACGTGGCTGGTCCCAGGCACCCATTGCCCCGGGAGGAACTGAGGCTCAGAGAGGCAGAGGGACTTGCTCTCAGAGTCACAGAGCAAGGAAGAGCAGCAGCCAGGTCTGAACCGGGACAAGGCTCCGGGTTGCCTCCGGGAGCCACATCTCACGGGGCGTGGCTGGGCCGTGGAACAGAGTGGTGCCCAGTGGCCCAGGGGAGCTTGGATCCCCCGGCTGTGGTCATCACAGCGCTGCCGCTGCTGGGAGCCCCACCCGGCTCTGCCCGGCCAGCCCCTCGGCCCGGAGTCCTGCCCGCAGCCCCCTTCTCTGCCACCGTGAGCCCGATCAACCCACACTAGGATCTTCAAAATGGAGGCTCCCTTCCTCCCGAGGCCCCACCCCTGCCTGCGCAGGGCCCAGAGACCCCCTGCACTTGCTTTGGACGGACCCATCTGGGACCCTGGTGGTCAACGGCAGGTAGCTGCAGCCCCGTGTGCTCCAGCCCTTTCCCTGCGGAGGGGCCGAGGGAGCGGCTCACCTGGGTCCAGCCCAGGTCACCTTTCTCTCGGCCTCCACGACCTCCAGGGGGCCAGAGATGCTGTCCACCCTGGTGCCCACTCAGGCCCCACGAGGTCTGGAGGTGAAGGAGCGCAGGGCCCGTCAGCCCCAGAGCAGAAGCCCCTTGTGGTACGTCAAGTCCCCTCGGCCTGCTGTTCGTCAGAGCCCGCAGCCTGGCCAAGGGGCAGGTATCCGGGACAGAGGAGGGACAGCTAGGGGCTCTGGCTGGGAGGGCACTGATGGAGCGTGGGCAGCAGTGAGGACCCAGGGGTGTGGGAGAGACAGTGGGGCGAAGGCAGGGTCCCCAGCTCCGAGGACCTGTCCTGCCACCACAGCTGGGAGAGGATGAGCTTGCCTGGGGGCCAGGAGCTCAGGGCCAAGGCCTTGGGAGGCCGCATCCTCCCTCTGGGCCTCAGCCTCCCTTGGAATAGTCCAGATCATCTCCAAGACCCCTTCAGCTCAGCCACACGAAGCCCATCATTCATTCCCTCACTTGGTTATTCGTTCGACAAACACCAAGAAAAGCAGCCACGTGCCAGTCGCTGCCGACAAGTAGCTGACGGTTCGGGGGGGCAGACGGTGCTGTCGGTGCTGTGGGAGGGGTAAGCTTGGAGGAGGCCCCACACGCAGGCCGAGGAGCAGAGGCGAGAGTGTGGGGAGGGTAGCCTCGCAGGCCGGAGGAAGTCACCTTCCAGGCAGAGGAACCAGGCTGGGTGGAGACCAGGGGTGCGGGCAGAGGTGGCGGTCGTGGGCTCGGGGCAGCGTCCGGAAGGGTCCGGGACGCCAGGCAGGGAGCTTGGATGTGACCCCGGTGTGACGGGTGGTCCAGGAGAGGCACACCCCCCACCCTCCCCCAGATCAGACCAGGCGCATGAGCCAGGCAGAATAGAAGCCCTGCCTGGGCAGGGCCTGGGGCCAGGGGCTCCTCTTCCTGCCCTCCCTGGACCCCGTCAACAACCCCAAGAAGTGGGGCTCGTGGGTGCTTTCTGCCCACACACACGGCGCTGTCGTGAGGTTTGGTGGCATGCTTGTGGCGGGGGGGGGGGGGGGAGGGGGGGAGCCTCCGGAGGCACAAAGCGTTGTGATTTTGCAAACTGCTATTCTCTGTGATTTTTACCTTCGCTCATTAGCATCTCATTACCACGTTTCTGCGCAACAACGGTGGGGGCTGGGGGCTCGGGCTCCTGGGGTGGGGTGGGGGGGAGCATACCGAAGTCAATTCTTTGCTCCGTGAGTGTCTGGGACTGTGTTTGTGGTGCCCGGAAGGGGGGAAGGGAGGTGGGGGCTGGGGCAACCCCCGAGCGCTATGTTTGAAATAGGAGTTTGGGCAGAAACGGACATAGGAGGTGGATGCGGCAGCCTTCTTCAGCATCTATGTTAGACTCACGCTGTTCCTGCCTGACAAACTCCTACTCACCCTTCAGCACCCAGCCCAAATGCCCCTTCTCCGGGAAACCTTTCCGACACCCTGGGAATGGCGTGCTGTTTCCTCACACAACCTAACGATGACCTTATGGCTCAGCAGGGGATTCTCCGGTCCTGTCTGTCCCCTCTGCTCCTCTGAGATGCTCTGCGGGTGCCATCGGCATGTTCTCATGTGCCAAAGGCCAGGGGGCCAGGTGCTGGGCTGAGGGCTCCTGAAAGCTTCCCTGGCACCGACCCCCTCAAGCCTTCCGTTAACGCCACAGAGTTGGAAACACTGTGGTCTGTGCCGCTCGCACGCGTGAGGAGGCGGCCGGCTCGGGGCAGGTGTCTGACTGCGGCCCACCTGGCAGGCACGTGGTGGAACCAGGGGTCGAGCCACACACCCCAGGGAAGGCGCCACGGGGCCAGCGGGAGGCTGGGGCTGCTGGTTGGCTGTGGCCGGTGGGCTGGCGGCTCAGCCGGAGGGAGAAGAAGGGCAGCGGCGGGGGGAGGGGGGTGGGGAGGTGGACCCCACCTGCCCCTAAACGGATACTCGTTACCAGGAGGACAACGTGTCGTGTTTGCAGAGCACCTCGGAAGAAACCACAGCAGGTTGCAGGCTGTAGGTAGGTTAGTTCCGGTGTGAGGGTCCCCGGGCCTCTGCCCCTCACTCGTGGGAAGTTCTGCGGCCAGGCCTGTCGTTCCAGCTTTGCCCTGAGAGAACTCCCCCTGAGCCCCCCCCCCCCCGCCCCAGGAGCCCGAAGCCCAGTCTGGGGGAGGGCCCCCCATGCAAAGTGGAGGGGGGCTCCCCCCTGAGGCTTGCCCACCCCTGCTGCCTACTTCTCTTGCCCCCGATTTTCAAGCCCCCCACTCTCTCTGATGAAACTGCTGTGCTTACCGAGTCCCTGGGAGATGGTGGCGGCCTGATGCACCTGCCCCCAAACCCGCGGGTGCGGCCCGGGCTCAGAAAGGTGAAAGCCCGGGTCCTGCAGAGGGCGGTGCCCTTGCCTCTGTCCACCTCCTGCAACCCAACCTTTGTCGCCCCGAAATCAGTCACTCCCTAAGAAAGCCAATTGCCCGTCCTCTCCCTCCTGTGGCCGGTGCGTCAGCATGAGGCCCGGAGAGGCTGAGCCCTGCCTCTGCTCAGGGTCCTGTGTCTGGGGGCCACCGGGAGCCACCGCACCGCCAGGGAGGCTGGGAACTGTGCCGCTTCCAGGGGGACAGAGATGAGCGTCAGAAGTGTCCCGGCCACGGTGCCTCTCCTACCCCCTCCCGTGCTTACCTCCTGCTCACTCCTTCTCACCATGAGCTGTCGCTGGCCGCCTGGGTGTCGGGCCAAGGTCCCTGGTGCCACCCTACGGGGGCCGGGGTCTATCGCACAAACAGGTGCCGGCGTGAGAAGGCTGAGCTGTGTGCCACCGACCGTGAAGAGAGGGAGTGGCAGGGCCGCGTCCATAGTCCGTGTGTCTGCTGTGGCCGGGGTGACGCGGCCCCGTGTGCCCCTCCCACCTGGGGGATGTACAGCAGAAGCAGTGGTGGAGGGCAGGGGTTCTGGAGTCAGCGGTGGCTGCAGGGGTCAGGAAGTGGGCACAGAGGAGCGTGTGACAGCCCTACGGGGACGTCCCCAGGCTCCTCGCCTACCTCAGGATACCCACAGCCCCCTCCCGGAATCGCTACCCCTCAAGGCTTCCCTATGCCAGCCTCTTTGTTGGGGGGGGCCTCTTGCTCCCCAAGACCCCCGTTCTGCTCCCGCATGGCCACCGCTCAGGTTCCCAGGGCCCATTTGTGGCTGCCAGACTGTGAGCACCGTGTCAGAGGCCGTGTCCTGACGGCGACTGCTAGGGGAGCCACCCCCGCCTCGTATTAGGCACAAGGGCTCCGAGGGCAGCTGGGAACCGAGGCCCGGGGATGAAGCCACTTCCTAGCCTCCCGTGCCGCTACAAGGGACCCGGCTCTGGCCAAGGGGGTGGGGATCGGGGAGGTGTCCTCACAAGGGCAGGACCGGGGTGGGAGCGTGCCTATACGCCTCTCCAGGGTCCCGTTCTTCCTGCAGGCTGGAGAGCAGACATGACGGCCGCAAGGCAGAAGATCTTATCTGAGGGTCACGGGAGCAACCAGATTAAAGGAATCTGGGGTCCTGGTGACCATGAGGTCACCTTTGCAGCCCTATTGCCTGCCTGGACTCGAGTGTGCAACATTAGAAGCAAACACCGATTTTGTCTCAGCCGACGTTATTGGGGCTTTCTGTCCTTAGCAACTGAATCTAATCGTATGGTATCCCCAGGGCCTGGCATGTTGCCTTGACATTGGAAGCAAAGATTGTTGAATGAATGAGTGACGGAGAGCAGGGTGAGATTTGGCGAGAGAGGAGGGAGCGCCTTGCCAGGTGGCGAGCCCGGGGTGTGGAGACGCCCCCTCCCTTGGGGACGGAGCATGCGTGGGCTCTGCCGTTCCCAGGAGGGGTGGCAAACCCATCCTTCACTGAAGATGTGACTGGCGGAGACAACACTCACGGTTTGCTTTTGCTTTTTTCTCTGCCACTCCTTCTTGGTGTCAAATACCTTGGGAGGCTGTTACAAGTCTCACGCCAGAGTTGATCTCCTAGGAGCCCAGGGCTGTGACGAGAGCGGTCTCAAACGCTTGCCACGTGCTGGGCCCCTGCCACACCTTCCCCGTGTGTGCCCCTCTCCACGTGTCCCCTGCACAGAAGCCTCGGCACCCCCGCGCTCCCGGATTCGCCCAGCCCTCTACGTCGCCCGCGCTTGGGCCGGCCTCACCGAGTTATACGGGGGACACCGCGCGAAAAGGGAGACCGGCAGGTACAGCTCACGTGCTCACTCATGCCCTCGGCGCTGCCCTTGAGGCCACGCCGTGCGCCAGGCCGTCCTCTGTGTGCTGTTGTGCAAGCCTCCCCTCAGGGGACCCCTCCTGCTGTGGGCAGGACAACACCTACCAGGGTGATGGTTCCATCCTGAGGCGCACAGGGGTTGTATCTGCTGGGAACGGTGTCATCAGCAGCACGAAGGAAGCAGGGGCCTGTTTCTCCCGTGACGATGAGTCTGGGGGCACACTTGGGGCAGAGGCTCCCCGTCCTCGGCTTGGGACCCATCTTCTTCCTCCCGGAATAGCTGCTGTCCTCTGCACACTGCCCACACTCTGGGCTGGCACAGAAGGGAGCAGGACAGTCAGATGAGCTGGCCGGCCTCCTCCATCCCTTTTGGGGGGGCCTGAAGACTACTGTGCCTTCTCCCATCATCCCCCCGTCAGGACGGTCACATGGCCAGCTCTAGCTGCCAGTGACGCTGGGCACATTCCCGCCCTGAACAAAACTGGAGTTCTGTCCGTAAGGGACAACTGGAGACTGGGCCACAGCGAGTCAGGTGCTCACGAGACTTGATGGATGGACAAATGAGGGCTACGGGAGCAGTGCGGACCTGCAAACCTTGCAGTCTGGGCAGGGGTGAGGGAGCCAGGCTCCAGAGCATGGAGAGCAAGGGTGGGGGAGGGTGGCTCACTGCAGACCCCACGCTGACAGTGCTTGACCCGGAGATCCAGCATAACCATGGAGAAGCCCGTGTTGCTCCTGAAGCCAGAGCAAGCATTTCCAGGGCGGCTTTAGTGGGAGCTGCACGGAGGCTCCTTCTGGAGACCCTCCACCCATCCCTAACCTTGTGGCTCACGCCCCTGCTGAGGCCTAAAGGGAAGATCCACACGGTGGGGGGGGGGGGGGCTCTGAGCTAAGCCAATCCCTGCTCTCAGGTAACAACCCTCCCTGCAGGAGCCGATGCCTGTCACTCGTCCTGTGGGCCATAGAGTTCAGCCCAGTGGTTGGCCTCACACTCCAGCAGAGCCAAAGCGTCCGGCTCTCAGGCGGGCATCTGTCTCGGGAGACCTCTCCCTGGAAGGGCCTAAGCTGTGGTCAGCAGTCACCATCACGGCCTCTGCAGGGCAAGGGACTGGCTTCCTTTGCATTCCAGCTGTCCTGGGGGCAGGGCACGAGCTCTGACGGAAGTCGGGTTGGCCTGTGAAACGGGCACAGGCCATCGGCCCCAAGGCTGTGGTGAGCACACGAGGCCCAGCCCCGGCACAGGCTGATCTGAGCCAACGTGTGCTGGCCTGCTCTTGTCGCCTCTTCCTCCCCACCCGTGCAGGCAACACACAAGCACACACACGTACCACACACAATCATCCCCCTGCTCCCATCCGAGCATACCCGCTGCACACCCTTGTGCTCACACTCGTGTCGTGCACACGCATTTGCCCAGTGTCCATGTGCACGGCCTTGCACTTGTGTGCCGTGCACACACGTACCCAGGACTTGTTCACACGCACATCTGTGCCCAAACTGAAGATCCCGTAATGTCACGGGCATCAGGGAGCAGGGCGATCCAGGAGTCCTGGCAGACAGGAGGCGGCCCGCGCCCAACCCCTGCATGGAGATGCTTGGCCTTGTGGGGACAACCCTGCCCACACCCCTCCAGGCCTGATCACCAGCAGTTGTTAGGACGCTGCCTTGGACCTGGGCCGAGGAGGCAGGGCTGGTACGGAGGCGGGAAGGACCCAGCCCCAGCGGCGCCTCTGGGCTCGCCTGTGGGCAAGCAGGCTCAGGCACAGGGCATGCGGGCCGGAGGGCACACAGCCACCGGTCCAGCTCTTCAGGGGGCGCAGGCAGCGTGCAGGAGGGAGCCCGACCCCACGAAGGTCTCTAGAGGGCCAAGTGCCGCTCCTGGGCAGAGGCCACCCGGGGCGAAGGCCTTTGAGGCTGAGGGCTGGGCTCGCCTTGTCCAAGCTCACTTTCATCCTCATCCTCCTCACCCCCGCCCGCCTTGGTTCCACGGATGGGAGACCGAGGCTCGGGGGTGACAGCGCACCTGCCACCTCAAGGGGCTGGGGAAGGGACTGAGCGTTTCCGGGGACCCTCGTGCGGCCCTCGAGGACCACGGCCTCGACGCCAGCCAGGAGCTCCAGTCAGAGAAGGCTTTCTGGCCCAGCCGGCCGCCGTCTCCGGCCGTTTCCGGTCGTCCACGCGGGGCAGTTTGGGACTTGTAGTCCTGAGGCGCACGCCGTCCACGGCGCGGCGCGGCTCGAGTGGCCATTGGCTGGCGCAAGGCGCCGAGGCCGATGGGACTGGAGGGTGGGGCGCGGGGGGCGGTCTCGCGGCGTTCGCCCGGCGCGGGAGAGGTCGTCACGTGATGTTTGGGTCCCGGCTCCGCCCCCTGCACCGCCCCTCCCGCCGAGAGCGAGCGGAGCGCGCCTGCGAACCACCCCGGCCCAGGTGAGGTGGCGGGGTCAGGCCGCGGGGCCAGGCAGGGCCAGGGGGGCCCTTCCGGGAAGGGCGCGCGGCCCGAGGTGTGGGGGTGCGGGGGTCGGGGGTCGGGAGGGGCGCGCGGGGCCTGCGGGGGCGGGGCGAGGGGGTGGGGCCTCCGAGGGAGGGGCTGGCCGCGGGAGGTGGGCGGGGCCGGTGCGGGGCGTGGTCACAAGGGGGCGTGGTCTCGGCGGGAGGCCCGGGTGGACGGGGGCGGGGCGGACGGGAGAGCCGGGGGCGCTCCGGCTCCGCCCCCAGGGCGCCCTGGCTGGGACCCACCTGAGGGCGCATGCGCGCGGTCTCCCTGAGGCCTCGGTTCCCACTTGTGGGGCGCAGGGGGCGGCCCTCGGCCACAAGGCCTCGGGGGCGGCCCCTCCGCGCCTTTCTGCCCTCAGCCACGTTTGGCTTACGAGGCGCCTCCCGGTTCTGAGCGCGAGGTCCTCCCGCCCGAGTAGTCTGCAGGTGACCAGGTGTGACCTGGCCCCGTGGGAGCCCAGCTGGGGCCTCCTGTCGGGGACCTCACTCACTGCTCCGGGGCCCGGGGCTCCGTGTGCGCCGTCCGGCGTGGTGGCAGCAGCCACGCGTGGCACAGGTATGGAACGCTGCCCCGTCGCAGAAAGTTCTGCGGGCCTGGCCGCTGGACGAGATAGGCCTCTGCCGTCGCAGCCTCACCTGGCCCCCTCCCTCCGCTGCCCGCCTCGGCCCTGCTCCCAGTTCTGGGGGCTGGGGTGCTCTCCTGACTACCTCTCCCGCCAGGGTTTGCCTCCCTGCCTTTGTGGCTTCTCCTGTTCTGTCACTGCCACGTGTGTGTGCCTCCCTGGGAGGCAGGGATGGGGGTTCTCCACTCTACCCCAGCAGGGGCACCGAGTTTGGGTGAAAGACACAGGTGACGCTCGTCAGTCTTGCAGTGTCCAGCCTGTTTAAGAGGGTACTCTGGTGAGGTTCCGCCTCTCCTGTGCTGGGTCCTCGGTAGAAATCTGGTGCAGCAAATGCCTGCCCAGGACAGCACGGGATCAGGAGCCAAGTCGCCATTGCAGGCGGCTGTGGGAGATGGGCAGATCCGAGAAGGCTTCCTGGAAGAGTGGCGCTTTGGCCGGGCCACCTCCACATCTGTCCTCCGTTGGCCTGGCTGCCCTGTGTCCAGATGACTTCCCTGTGCGGGTGAGATGGGTGCCTGGCCACAGGAGCTGCTGTCTGCTGGCTCACAGGCAGGCAGGCGTCCTTAAACCCCTTCTCCAGCTCCCTGCAGCCTGCAGGGTGAAGGTCGGGGTGTGGCTGCTGCCTGTCCCTCCAGTCACATCTTCCACGGCCTGCTTCAGGTACCCAGCCAGTTCGGATGCTTTGTTTCCTGCATCCCACGTCGTTTTTTCACCGACATGACAGTTAGGTCCTCTGCTTGGAATGCCCTAGTGTTCCTGATATCCCCTTTGGAACCTTCCTGTCCCCTGCCTCCCCTGGATGAGGTTCACCCACAGGCTCGTGGCCCAGGGCCCCGATGCTTAGCTTGCCTTCTCTGCTGCACTGAAGTGATCCGTGTGTGTGTGTGTGTGTGTGTGTGTGTGTGTGTTTATCTCGCACACGTGGCTGAGAGCCCCTGGGGCATAGGGACCTCCGTCTTGGTCACCCTTGCATCTTGGGTGCCTAGCCCAGAGTCTGGAGTGGTGTGGGCGCCCAGCAGGCTGCGATGAGAGAGTGGACTGGTGACACAGGGCAGCAAAGAGTGCATGCTGAGAAATGCAATCATGGCTGGGCGTGTGTTCAAGACGAGGGGAAGCTAGAGGCAAGGAGGCCGGCTTACCTTTCGGTTACCTTCCGGTTGGGGAGAGAAGACTCATACTGGACCAAGCACTCCCTGGGCCCTTAACGACAAGGATGGATGTGTGCTGCAGGCTCCCAGAGAAGGGGGAGGGGTTCCCAGGGTCCCAGAGAAGGGGGGGTCTTCCGGGGTCCCAGAGAAGGGAGGGGTCTTCCCGGGGTCCCAGAGAAGGAGGGGTCTTCCCGGGGTCCCAGAGAAGGGGGGGGTCTTCCCGGGGTCCCAGAGAAGGGAGGGGTCTTCCCGGGGTCCCAGAGAAGGGGGGGGTCTTCCCGGGGTCCCAGAGAAGGGAGGGGTCTTCCCGGGGTCGCAGAGAAGGGGGGGGTCTTCCTGGGGTCTCAGAGAAGGAAGGGGTCTTTCCGGGGTCGCAGAGAAGGGGGGCTTCGCAGGTCATGGGCTTTGAGCTGGGCCAGGCAGCACGGTGATGTCTGGTCGGCCAGGAAGGGTGGGTGGGTGTCGTGGGGGTTTAACACTAGTCGTACCTGCCGTGCTCACGTGGTGCTCTGGGGGCCAGGCTCTGGTCCTCAGCTGTTTAGGCTCCCTAGCTCAGTTCATTTCCACAGTGAGCCCGGGACAGGGCCTCGTATGTTTTCATAGTACAGATGAAGAAACTGAGGCACAGGAAAGGAGACTTGCCCCACGTCCCTTAACTGTGAAGTCCTAAGGTACCACCCATCCAGCCTGGGACACCGGAGCTTCCAAGGTTCGGGCACCTTGTTGTTACTCCTGTTTGGGGTGTGAACAGCTGGCCAAGGCCGAGGCCTGATTGATTGATTGATCGCTTTACTTATTTACTTACTTACTTAACTTACATGCTGTGTGTGTGGTCACTGGATCCGTTCTGACTGCCGTGTGTGTGCAAGTGGAACCGGGTGTGCGGCTCAGGGCGGCTGGAGTCAATGCCATTTGTCAGAATCCGGTTCGGGTGGCGACAGTCGGGCGGACTCGCTGGGAATCTGAAGGTGGGCGTCCTGTTGGACTCCGGTTCTGCGCCCCCGGCCGCCCCGTGCCGCCTGTCTCCTGAGCCGACCCCGGGCCCGTGCCGCAGCCTGGGTGACAGAGCAGACAGACCAAAGGGACGGGGTGGGGGCCCTCCTGCGCGGCCAAACGTCTGGCGGTTCAGCCTTGGTGCCGGCCTGTGCTTCTGCGCCCTGCCGTGAGCAGCCTGATCCCGCTTGGGTGTGCGGAGGCAGGTGACGAGAGTTACTGTACCTGTTTCCAGGTGGCGGCCTGGGGCCCAGGGAGGGCTCCTCCTGCACCCGAGCTGGGCCTCCGTGGCAGATGCAGCCGGCCTGCCCCCCGACCCCCCACCCACGGGAGCCGCGCCTGTGAATGGCAGCCCGTCTGTGGCCCAGGCCTGGAGCCGGTGGCTGCTGGTGGCTGTTTGTTGAAGAAGTGAGGTTGGTTGTGACACAGCCGGCTGGAACCTGCGGTCAGCGCTCCTGTGGGGCCAGGGAACCTCTCCTAGGAAGGGAGTTAGTTGTCTTGGCCCACATCCCGGTGGAGAAAACAGGACTCGCCAACGAGCTGAACCCGGTGCCTTGCAGGTGCCTGAGCCAGCCGAGCAACGGGGACAGTGGTGTCTCCCGGGGGCCCTTGGTTCCGTGCGTTCCCTGCAATCCAGGGCTGTCCTCCGCAGCCTGTTACAGCTGTGGGACTGTCCCCGTCAGCCCGAAACCCTAGTGAGGGCTGGGACAGGTGTGAAGTAAAGGAAAGGTAATTCCACACTTGGCTTCAAACCCAAACCACACTGGGTGGAGCCCTTCCCCGCTTGTAGGTCCGCCCCAGGCTTGGGGAAGCCTCGTCAGGACTCGACCCAGTTTGGGGGGCTGCAGGTGTCCTTACAGGTGTGCTGGGCCGGTGCCTGAACGCACAGGATCTCTGGCAGGGCCCCTCCCACGGTCTCTGCTCAGGGCTGCCATCTGAGGTGTGGAACACTCTTCCGGGAGTTTCGAAGGCCGGGTCTTGCACAGAGGCTCAGGGTACATGGTGAGCAGCTGGGGGCCGCCCCGACGGCTTTCCTGGCGTCCTCAAGGATGCTACCGTGCATATGTCACAGAGTGAGGTCACAGTGAGCGGTCAGCGAGGGTGTAGAGAGGGCCCCCGCTCTGCGTGTGGCTGTGGGTGGGGCTGGAGGGTCTGGGTACATACCTGGGAAGGGGTCCTGGGTGTTGGTGAGGCCTCAACTGACTCTTGAAAGCTGAGCGTCATCCGGGCTCGGGGGCGGGAAGGAGGCTGCAGGCAGCAGGAGACACGAGGGAAGGCATAAAGGGGTGCAGGTCTCCCACAGGCCAGCCCGGCTGAGGATCGCTGGGGGAACTAGGCTGGGGGGCGGAGCAGGGGTCTGGGCCAGATGGCACCCAGGGCTGGTGGTGGGAGGCTGCCGGGGGCAGTGGGAGGTCCAGGCCTATGGGCCCCGTGGCTCAGTATCACGTGGCTGGGTCCGTGGTGGTGTAACAGTGCCGCAGATCCCCTCGGTGGAGGGATCACGGGCCGGGGACCGGGATGGCGGGGTGCTCGCGGGGCTCCTGCTTTGGGAGAGCAGAGCCTGGTCGTCACGCTGACCCCATGAGCCCCCAGCCTGGAGCTCTGGCCCGGTAAACCTTTACTGTTTTCTTTAATGGATCGACGGGAAATGGTCTTATTTTCTGTCTCTGATGTCCCCTGAGAGGGGACTGGGACCAGCCCTGACTGAGTTAGCATCCTGCTACGGAAACAGCGAGGCCCTGCAGATGTGGCAACCCAGGGTCTTAGTTGTAGCGTGCTGACTGATGTCCTCATTAGTGTGTCCCCGAGCTGGCCCTTTGTGGTCCTGCAGCTATCCGGGCAGCGGGGGCCGTCGCAGGGGCGGACACTGAAGCCCTGGGGTGGGGGAGGGGTGCCCAGGGTGCGGCGAGGGGGGGTGCTGTGGGGCTGAGGGAGTGCCCCCCTTCTGAGTGACCTCCGGCTGGAACCCCCCCTTTGGAGGGCCGGCTCTGCTGGACGGGGAAGGTGAGGTGTGGGTCGTTTTCGAGTTGGATTAGCAGGAATGCGGGGGGACCGACCGTAGTCACCCCTGATTATTGACCTCTGGTGTCTGCCTGGCCCCTGCTGGGCTCCTTGTGTTCCTCAGATCAGGAGACTTCCCCGGGCTGGGTGGCTCATCCACAGGCACAGGCCCATAAGGGACCCGTCTGGTCATCCCTGAGCTGCCCCGTCTGCCCCGCATTCTTGTCCCACTGCTTGGGGACTGGAAGGCGCCTCCGCCCTGAAGGATGCCCTGTGAGTTAGTGGCCGTGTTAATGGCGCCGTGATTATGTTATACAGACTTAATCCTGGGCCCCTCTCCCATTTGGAGCTGCCATCGGGCTCATTCTAAAGGAGAGCTTGGCAAAGGTCTGAGGGCTTTAGGGAACCCAGGTATCAAAGTGCAAACTAGCACCTGGGGACTGGAGGCCGAGGCGGACCAGTGAGGCTGGATGGAAGCGGGTGGGGGGATGGAATGAGCTCATCGGTGGCTGGTGGCTGGCTCTCCCTGACCCACGGAAAGATGTCCTGTCACTGAGTCAGCATTCTCAGGGCTTTGGGGCCTGGTGCCACGCTTGGGCACCCACCTGTTCACGTGTGTCTTCCTGTCCCCCGGGGCAGACCCTGGGTGTGGTCTGAGGGGTGCAGACTGGGCCCGCAGGGGACACTGGGGCTGCAGGTGGCTGTGACGGAGGAGGGGAGATGGCCTCTGGGGAAGATGGCGGGAGAGGGGGCAGACAGGCACCCTGAGGGACAGTGGGGGCATTAAGGTGCTGGACAGAGGCAGCACGGAGGAGATGGGTGCACCCCCCGGCCACCTTTGGCTGCCTTCCACTGGGATCCATAATCCGTCCCAGCCAAGTCTTTGGAAGGGGGCATGTTTTTGAACCAGCAGCCCGGAATCAGTCTTCCCCCACATTAGACCCACTCAGCACGACAGCCCCCTTCCCGGGCTGGGCTCCTGCTCCGCACCGGCTTTTAGAGTCGAGGAGTTGGACTCATTACTCAGGTCTGACCTCCTTCCCCTGCCGCGGCACCCACAGCGAGGGTGCTAATGAGTGTGGGCCGGTGGTGGGGGCAGAGCCCCGTCTCCTCCTTCCTGGCCCCGGGTCCAGAGAGTCTGCAGCCTCCAGCCGGGGCTCCTCGCTCACTCCTCAGGCTGTGGCTGTCCTTGCCGAGGCGTGGTGCTGGTCGGTCCGTCCCTCTCCTGCGGGCAGCACTTGGGGGGTGCTCGCACGGTAGGGCCGCCTCCCTCCCTCGGCTTTGCAGCTCCTTGCCGTCTGACCTGATCACCTTTCCGGCCTTCGGTCAGCCTGCCCTGCCGACTTCTTGGCCTCCCGAGCCAGATGTCAGCTCTGCTGTCTGTCTGTCTGTCTGTCTGGAACAGCTGGTGCCAGCCCTGCCGGGTGGTCCCCTCCAGGTGAAGGCTGGGTTGAGTTCTGCTGTCTGGAAGCCTGCCCCGTCTGTGGGGCCTGCTTGAGTCCTTCGGGAGGGCAGGGCACACAGAGTCTCACCTGGCTGGTTCCTCGCTGCCCGTGGTGTCGGGCTCCCCGTGCGCTCCCCTGGGTCACCCGTGGCCCCAGGCAGGGATTGGCACGTAGTAGGCGCTCGATAGACACTTGTGCAAGCACCAGATAGCAGTTGGAAAGGGCTGTTACCCTCTGCTGGGCCCTTGGTGCACCTGGGGTCACCCCCACATCTCCTGCGGGTGGGAAGCTGTGAGGGGCGCTGAGAGCATGGGTGGGCCCGCCCTGAGCAGGGTACTCACGTGTGCCGTGTGCACTCCTCACAGCAAAAGGAGAGGGCTCTTGGAGCTGGAGCCGGGGCGGGGCGGGTTGGGGGAGGGGTGACTCCCAGCTCCCTGCTTCCCGGGATAGGGGTGAGCCGGCCGCCACAGACCTTTGGCAGGTGGGTGCGCAGTGCCGCGGGGGCCCTGAGGAGCGCCTCGGGCTCTGAGCCGAGTGCACGGTGGGTGGTCTTCGTGTCACTGATGGGAGCAGGGCAGTGGGCGGGTCCCTTCTCTTGGACTGCGAGAGGGGACTTCGTTCTCCCAAGGCCGGAAGCAAGCTCGGCAGAGCTGGGAGTGGAAGCCCGCGTGTGGGCCGTGGAATCTGGGCTCTGTCTTTCGCTGGCTGCCCCGTGGCACCCTGGAGCCTGGAGTGTGGAGAGCTGCTAGGCCAGCAGGTTTGACATCGCTCACGGGGACCGGGCATGGGGGCTCTAGTCACCCCTGCCCTGTGCGCCCCCTCCTGTTACCCAGAACAGCTCTGGATTCATGTGTCACCTGTACTTTCCAGTACCGTGCGTCCGAAGGAGGGATTCTGTCACCGGGGACAGTTGTGAACCTGGTTCGGCACTCATGCTACACGCGGGGGGCAGAGGCCAGAGCTGCCTGCCCCTGTGGCCCCAGCCGTGCCCGGCCTCCCGGTCTGACGGCACGTTGGGGCGGACCACCTGCTACCTCTGTGCCTCTGGCCACCTGCAGGAGGGTGTGGAGGCCGTCGTGGGAGAGGGGCCCCACGGGCAGCGTGGAGGAGGGCCAGGTTGGCGGGGGT
This sequence comes from Panthera pardus, assembly GCF_024362965.1. Classification (NCBI taxonomy): domain Eukaryota; kingdom Metazoa; phylum Chordata; class Mammalia; order Carnivora; family Felidae; genus Panthera; species Panthera pardus. Next base: position 80,886,936 of record NW_026527002.1, on the reverse strand, counting down.
GAGGTCAGACAGACGGGTGTAGGCGCGGATGTGATCGGGCGGGTGGGGGTCCTAAGGATACAGGCTGGCTCTCGCCTCCGCCGTAGGTAACAGCGTCCCCCCAGGCGACCCCCCAGGGATCGGCCGGACGGGCTCGGTGCCGTCAGAGACCCAGGCTGACCGAGCAGGCACCGTTGAGAATGTAGCCTTCCCGCCACAGGGAAAGAACTCTGGGGCTCTGGTCCTGGGAACTAAACGCTTGGCTCAGAAGGGAGCTGGGTTGCTTTTGTTCCCAACTCGTTGTCCGGAAGGACTCCGGTGGCTCTGCCTCAGGGGGCCGGGGACAGTGGTGCCGCCCTGCTTCCCGAGGGAGGGAACCAGACTTGGTGGCCAGCTCTGCTGATGCTCACACCGCCTGGCCAGGCGACTTTGTGCATTTGGAAGACCACCCTCCTCTCCTGGGCTTCCTCCCTCTTCCTCCTGGGGGGTCCCCTGTGCACAGAGAGCTTGGGCCCTGTCTAGTCCCACATTCCAGGAGGCAGGTGCTCAGGAAACCAGCTCAGAGTGAATACGGCCCCTGCTCTGCCCACTCAGTGACTCCGGGCACGGAGACGGACAGCCTGGTGCCTTTTTTCTGTTACGTGTTTAATTTCGTGACAATGGTACACTCACATGTCGCTGTGAGAAAGAATTCTGAGCCATCCTGTGGACCCTTCCCCGGTTTCCCCAGCGGTGATGTCTTGCAAAGCCGTCGTGTGCTGTCACACCCAGGATTGCAGTTCAAGCACAGGCTGTTTTCCTTTCTGCCGCTGAGAGGACCCCTCCTGTGTGGCTCTTGGACAGCCACGCCCATCTTCCTGCCCTGCCCCCCCCCCCCCCCGCCCCCCAACTCCTGGGACCGGCCAATGCGCCCTTCTTGCTCCAGTGTCACGTCAAGAGTGTCACCTAAACGGAGTCCCGTATGGCATGTTTCCTCTGGGGACTGGCTCTGTCCCTTGGCGCAGCTCCCTGGAGATCTCCCAAGGTTGCCACACGTATCAGCAGTTTGTTTCTTTTCGTGACTGAGTCCTGCTCTGCGGTGTGGATGCACCGCAGGGAACCCTTCCGGTGCCCTCGCATTTCTGCACTTCGAACGGCTTATGTGGTCCGCGAGCACGCACGCGGCCCAGAGTTCCAAGTCCCCCCGTGGCAGCCGGCCCCGTCCTCAGCTCCACAGGTGACGCTGTTCCTGGTTTCTGATCTACGCTGCCCGGTCTGTGAATATCAGTATCAGCCAAACATTTTTCCTTTGTGTCTCGCGAGTCGTGTGCTGACAAGTCCGTGCGCCTTGGTGTTTGTTTCCTCCTTCTAAACAAAATGCCCTGGAGATCTTTCTATACTGACACAGAGGGCTTCTCTTTTTCCTTTTGAGCACAGCTACAGGGTGTTTCCAGCACGGATGTGCCAGAATCAGCTCAGTAGCCCTTTGTTGGTGGCAACGTAGGTGCTTTCCGGTCCTCGCGTGTTACAGAAGGAACAGCCTTCGTCCCTGTTTAAGGACAGTGTGTGTGCAGGGTAGGTGCCCTGCAGTGCAGACTCGGGCCCAGAGAGACATGCTTTTTGGGTTATGAGGCACACTGCCAACCCGCCTTCCCGAGCGCAGTGTGTTTTGTGCCCCGGGAAGGCCGAGAGGCGCCCGACTGCCCCCGTGCTCTCCGTGCTGGCAGTGAGCAAGCTTCAGATGGGGACACGTCTGGATTCCCTTCGTTAGGAATAAGTGTGCTATCTTTTTATACATCGAAGAGTCATTTGTATTTTGTGCACTTTTGTTTCTTTGTTCATTTTTACAAAGCGTGTTGTTGATCTTTTTCCTATATCCTATGGAAATTAGCTCTTTGAGTGTCAGATGCATTAGGTCACTTGCCTTCTCTGGTTATTGTTTCTCTTTCGCCATCTAGAAGCTCTTCTGTGGTTCAGTTCATCAACATTTATATCGTGGCTTTGGCTTTTGAGTATAGTTAACAAGGGCTGCTTTTCGCGTTTACAAAGCAATGCAATTTTCTCCTAGTGTTCGCGGTTTTATTTTTAAAGTTTCCATCCGTGTGTCTGTTACGGTGTGTGGTGTGAGGTACGAGTCCGACTAGCCTTTTCCAGATGCTTCAGCAGGAGTCCCATCCCGATGGTCTTACCCTGCCAGTTTTAGGTTCTAGCTTAGTCATGCCCTGAATTCCCATCTCTGTTTAGGTTTTTCTTAAAGGTGTGTTTTTTCCTAACGGCGAGAACACTCAGCGCGAAGCCTGCAGTCTTAAATGCAGGTGTGTATGGAGCGTGTTGCTGACCAGAGGCCCGGTGTCGTAGAGCCCATCTCTCGGCCGTACTCGTCTCGCTCGACCGAAGCTTTGTGTCCGTTGATGAGCAGCTCCCGGTTTCCCCCTCCGCTCAGTCCCGGCCGCCGTGCCCCCGACTCCGTGAATTTGGCTAGTTCAGATGCGTCGTGTAATGCCGTCGTGCGGTGTTTGTCCTGTGACTGGCCAATGGCACCGAGCACAGCGTCCTCACGGCTCATCTGTGCTGTCGCGTGTTACAGACCTTCCTTCTTTTTCGAGGCTGAATAACATTCCGTGGTGTGGAGGTGACGTTTCTCTGTGGATGGGTGTGGAGGTGGTTTCTGTATCGGCCCCTGTGAAGGGTGCTGCCGTGAGCACGGGAGTGCTGCCCTCTCTTTGCGACATCCTGGTTTCAGTTCTTTTGGGTAAATACGGAGACGTGGGGTTGCCGGGTCATTTGGTGGTTCCAGTTTTATTCTTTTGCAGAAGCCCCACGCCGTTTTGCACAGTGGCCGTGCCGTTTTGCATGAACCGTGTGTACAGGTTGCAGTTTCTCTACATCCTCCCCGACGCTTGGTAGCTTTTGGTTTTTTGATAGTCATCCTGACGGACGCGAAGTAGTATCTCATACTGGTTTTGACTTCCATTTCCCTGGTAATTAGTGGTGTTGAGCATCCTTTCACGTATTTGTTGGCCATTTGTATGTCTTTTTGGAGAAATGTCTGTTCAAGTCCTCAGCCCGTTTTATAATTGAGTTATGTCATTATCTTTTACCGTTGAGCTGTGGCATTTCCTCGTATGGTTTGGAGATTAGCCCCTCATCAGATCTCTGGCTTGCACACGTCGTGTTCCTTGGGTGCCTTCTCACTCTGTTGATGGTTTGCTTGGGTCTGCAGACGCCTCTTAGTTTGATGAAGTGACATTTCTCTGTTTTTGTTGTCTTGTGCTCCATGAAGTCGTTGCCAAGACCGATGTCATGAAGCTTCCCCCTAGGCTTTCTTCTAGGAGTTTTACAGTCTGGGTCTTATAAACATTTGCATTTTTAATTTTGAGTTGGTTTTGTGCACGGTGTAAGATGGGCTCCAGTTTCATTTTTGCCTGTGTGGCTTCAGTGCTCCCGGCACCTTTCGTTGAAGGGACTGTCCTTTCCCTGCCGTGTATTCTCGGCACGCGTGTCGAAGGTCAGTTGGCTGTGTGGGTTTATTCCTGGGCTCTCTGTTGTGTTGGTCCGTATGTCTGTCTGCATGCTAGTTGCTACTGTTCTAACTTCTGTGGTTTTGTGATGTATTTTGAAGTCCAGGCGTGTGATGTCTCCCAACTTTTCGCTCTTTGTTGACTTGACGGTGTTTGTTTTCTGCGAGCTGTTCCCTTGTCCGCGTGTGCAGATGTAGACGCTGCTTCAGTTACTGACGCCTTACTGTGTGTTTTCACATCTCTGAGAACACAGTGCTCGTCTGTCCTAATTGTGGGGGGCGTTTTCTAGATTGTCTTCATGTGGACTTTGAATTAGCTTGTCTGTTTGCCCAGCCCGTCCACCAAACACACGTGCGCACACTCAGAACCCCCAAACCAGCTTGGTTTCAGGTTGGTTTCAGGTTGGTTTCAGGTCGGACTTGTGGTGAAGCTGTAAGTTGACTCGGGAGAGTGACATCTTTGTGATCCCGGGACTTCCGCTCGAGCTGTGGCTTATCTTCCCACTCGTTTTGGTCCCCTTTTGCGTTCTTCAGCATCGCCACGCTTTCTTTGCAGGACGTTTTGGCCTTTTTACCGCGAGGAGCCTTTTCCGTGCTGTCCTCTGTCTGCGTGAGCGTGTGCGAATCCTGTCGGTATCTGCATAAAACTCGGTCCCCTGCTACCTCGCTGGGCCCTCCTGTGGTTTAGTGTGGTTATCGTGGGTTCTCAGGTGTCCAGGCAGAGCAGGCAGTGCTGTGTACCCCTCCCTCTCCAGTCTCGTCCCTGGGTTCTGCCTGTTACCAGTCGTGGGGGCCAGTTCCCGCACTGTTAGGCAGTGACTAGCTGCGGTGGTCATGGGCGCCTGGTGGGCGTGGCTTTTGGAGTAAGGTACAAATGTGTCACGAGCCCAGGAAGAGCCTGTCCTTTCTCTTGTGTTTTTTCCTTTTGAAGCAAAAATCACCATTGAAATCGGTCAGTTCCCTTTCTGAAGATCATGTGTGGGACAATCGCAGCACGTCTCTCCTTGGGTACGTAAATGTGAGACCCCATACTGGTGTTGTCGCTGAGGGTGGTGCGCTCTTGACCCGGTGGACGTGCCTCGCGCGGTCTGATACGTAATGCGCGGAAGGGCCGCCCGGTGCTCCTGCTCTCGTTTACTTCAGCGTCCGTGTGCTGCTCGTTACAAGTCAGGTGGATCCGTGCCTTCTTCGGGGTTTGGTACCAGTGCTGCGCTTGCTTCGTGAAGGTCACTTAGGAATCTTCGGTGTTCTCAGGGCGCCTGGGGGACCCAGGCCATTAAGCCTGTCTTAATTTCGGCTCAGCTCATGATCTCACGGTGCGTGGGGTCGGGCCCCGTGTTGGGCTCTGCACTGATGGCACGGAGACTGCTTGGGATTCTCTCTTTCCCTCTCTCTCTGTCCCTCCTGCCCCCCTCAAAATAAATAAATAAACGTTAAAAATAGAAAAAAAAAAGACATCTTGTGTGTTCTCAAGAATAGTTTGATAATATTGAATTACACGGTGTTTTCACTTTTTATTATTTTTATTTTGAATTACGAGGTCTTTACGGGGCAAGTAGAGTTCCCCTGTGAAGCTTGTGGGGGAGGGGGCTGGGGCTTTTTTGTTGGTTTGTTTTGTTTCCGTTTTAAGAAAGAGAGTTCTTTTTTAAGTTTTCTCTGTTGGGGTCAGTCTTCTAAATCACACACATTTTCCCAGAAAAATATCAGTCTCATCCGGGCTGCCAGATTAATTCACATAGACTCGAGGAAAATGGTCTCTTATGAGTCTTAATTTTCTTGGTCTCTGGGGCTATTTCCCTCCCGTTTGCTCCCACCGCTGCTTGGTTGGGTTAGCTGCTACACTTGGCCGTTGAACACAGTGGGGGGTGGGCTCACTGTCGCCCTGCACGGCCAGAAATCTGTGTGTAACCTGCGCCTCCCCAGAGAGGCTCGGCCAGTGATGGCCGCCTGCTGGCTGGAAGCCTTCCTGAAGCCTGGACACCACTTGTTCAAGGGCCGACCGTACCGATTCCTTTATGACTCTCGCTGTTCTTCACAGATTCGGCTTTAAGATGTTCTCGTTAAGTTCATTTTTCTGCTTCTCTGCCTTGTAACTCATCGCTTTTTGCTTACAGTTAAAACTTCCTTTCGTTTTTTTCAGGTTGTCCGTTTTCTTCGGTGTTTGATTTGTATGCTTGATTCATTTGCTTATGTTCTTTTCCAAAAAGTGTTTCACGTGGAAGAGCTTTTTCTTAAGTTCTGATCAAATATGTTTTCTGTATCATCACTGCTGGAAGCTCTGTGATTTTGGCTCATATTATCCTGTTTGGTTGAAGGATCGTTCAGGAGCAAGGTTTAAAATTTCCAAGTGACGTGCCTTTTGAGTCATTGGTTTTGTCATTAACGAAAGTTTTAGTTGCATTTTGATCAGGGAATACGGACTGTTCCCTTTTGGACTTTCTGGGTTTTATGCAGTTTTCCTTGTGGCCTTAATGTGGAGTCTGTTTTTGTCACTGTGTCACAGGTGCTTGGAAAGAGGCTCTGTTTTTGAACCTGGATGTATGGAGGCTGATGTGTGTACCAGTCAGTTCCACAGCCTCAGCGGTGTCATTTCGGTCACACGTCCCCTTGGTTCCTGTGCGCTAGCTCTGCTGTGGACCAAGGCGAGTGAATCGTGGTCTCTGCCATTGGCACATTTCTGTCTCTTTCTCCTTGTCTCTCCTGTGAATGTTGGCTGCTGTGTGGCGTGGGGCACGGCTATTTAAAACTATTTTATTTTTATTCTCAATTGCACCTGTTAGTATCATGAAGTGCCCTTCTCCGTCCCATTTCTGTGTTGCCTGCGTTCGGGTCGTGACAAATGGTGCTTCCTCTAGTTTGCATTTGTTGGTATGCCTTTGCACATCCTTTTATTCCTGACCCTTTTGAAGGACCTCAGATGTGTCTCTTATGTGCCACATGAAGTTGCATTTGGCTGTGTGATCCAATCTGAGAATCTTTTTTTTTTTTTTTTAATTTCACTGGAGAAGGTAAACTAAGGTACAATAGTTGGTAGATCAGTTATATTTGATTTAAGTTCTCTCATGTTCTGTGTGTGTGTGTGTGTGTGTGTGTGTGTGTGTGTGTGTGTGTTTGACGTCTTCTACTCTCTGGTGTGTTTTTCTTCTCTGTTTATTTTTTGAAGTCTGTATAGTTCTGGCATTTAGGCAGAGTCTGTATCTGCCGTAAGGGTTCCCTTTGTTTTGCTGCCTCACGTAATGCCATTAGCACTCTGTGTGTGGGGACCACCTTATTAAGTACCTTCTGTGTCAAGCAGAATATTATCTCCTCCTGTCTTCGTCCCCCCCGACCCTTCAACCCTGTGGAGCCACCCTAAGCCATGAAACTTGGGAGTGTGTTAGGGCAGAAAGGGACTTTGCAGGTGTAATTAAGGTTGTGGTCCCTAAAAGGAAGAGTTGATCTTGGATTATCTGGGTAGGCTGAAAGTGATTCCTTGGGCCCTTAAAAGCAGAGGACTTTGTCCAGGGAGAAGTGAGAGAGTCTGAGAGTGAGAAGGACTTGTGGTGCAGGGCCGGAGGGGGGGGTGCGCCTCTGGCCCAGGATTGACCAGCTGACCGCAGCCCTGTGGCCGCACGGACCCGTGTTCAGCCAGGGGTCTCAGCCGCCTCCCAGAGCCGCAGGCGGCCAGGCAAAGTCCTGACCTGCAGACACTGAGACCGCGGATCTGTGGTCTGCCACCAAGTCCGTGGTCGTCGCTCGACGGCAGCGAGGAACAAGTACCCCTTCCGCGAGTCGTGGCTGTGATGATGCGCCTTGTTATTTTCTTCTCCTCACTCGGGTGTGGTCAGCACAGTTGGTTCCCTTCCTCGGCTCTACCTTCGTGCCATTATTACTTGTACCTTGTCACGAAAGCGTCGGCGGTCCGTCCGTCCTCTGCCTCGGAGCTCTTCCTGCCCAGGCGAGGACCTGGTTCGCCCACCTCCCTTCCTGTCCCCTTCCTCCTCCATTCCCTCTCCACACTCACCTGTGTGGTTTGCCTTCTGTCTGTCTCTCCAGCCCCACGTCTGTCTGTCTTGCACCTACGGGGAAGCTTGCTTGGTGCTCCCCACCCTTTTCATCATGCTCCCGTCGGCCCCCCCCCCCCCCCCCCCCGAAGGCGGAGGGTTGCCCTGCACTTGCTTTTTCAGAATGGCTGATGGGCGGGGCCTGTGTGCGTGTTGAAGGGACCCTCTGACCTCTGCACGTCCTGTAGAGGCCCCTCCTTGGTCTCCTCCCTCCGAGGACGCCCGGGCCTGCCCAGCTTGTTTTCTTCCTGAGGCTGTCTTGTCTTTCTTTTGTCCTCAGCGGGTCACCTCTCTTGTCTTTGTCCTTTGTGACCCTTGTCTTTGTTTTCTGGGCCGAGACTCTCTCTCTCTCTCTTTCTGAGTCAGTTCTTGCAACTCTGCTTGTGGACTTCCCACGTAGGGACAAGTGCTTGTGACTCTGCAGTTCAGGGCTTTGCTCTGCTTCGTGTGGGGTGTGTGGGTGTCCCTCACCTCTCGGCAGGTGTCCCTGCTCTATTCTTTGTCCCTCACCCCCACCTCATTAGTGTCTGTATCAATGCTGGGCAATTCTTTCACTGGTCTTTTTAAAAAAGTTTTAAAATCTTTTTTTTTTATTCTAGTAAAATATACGTAGCATAAAATTTGCCATTATGATCATTTTTTTTAAAGTGAACTCTGCAGCCAGTGTAGGGCTTGAACTCATGACCCTGGGATCAAGAGCCCGCCAGGCGCCACCCACTCCAACCACTTTTAAGTGTATCATTCTGTGGCATTCGATGCGTTTATAAGCTTGTGCAGCCACGACCACCGTCCACCTCTAGAACTCTCCTCTTCCCAAACTGGAGCTCTGTCCCCGTTGCACACCAGCTCCCGTCGCCCCACCAGCCCGTGCCTCCATCGTTCTACTTCCTGTCTCAGAACCCGAGGCCCCCGGGGACCTCCTCCTGGTGAAGTCACGCAGCCTGTGACCTTTGCTGTCTGGCTGTTTGCATTTAGCACCGTGCCTTCCAGGTTCATCTGTGCCGGAGGGTCGGGATTTCCTTCCTTTTCAAGGCTGAGCGGTAGCGCGGTGGAGGGACCACATCTGCCCACCCGTCGTCCACAGACGCTTGAGTTTCTTCCGTGTTCTGGCCACTGCCAACGTGGTTTCCGTCCCTTCCTTCAATTCCTTTAGGTATCTGCCCACACGTGGAGCTGCTGGGGCACGTGGGAATGCTGTCATTTTGCACACCCACCGGGAGTGCATGCGGTTCCCTTTCTGCACATCCTCTCCAACTCTTGTTGCTTCCTGGGTTGTTCTGACAGTAGCCGTCCTTCTGAGTGTGAGGTGCCACCTCGCTGTGGCCGTGGCCTGCGTTTCTCTGACACACGATGTCGAGCGTGGGTCCGCGTCACACGTCTTCTCCGAGGGAATGTCTGTGCGGGGCCCTTTGCCCGTTTGTAATAGGACTGGCCCTTCTGTTGTTGAGTTTTAGGAAGTTTCTTTATATGCTCAGTATTAATCCCTCATCAGACATGCCTGGCAAACGTTTGTCCCCGGTCTGTGGGTTACCTCTTCACTCTGCTGATCGTGTGCTTTGATGCACAAGAGTCTTTAATTTTGATGGCGTCTGATTCATCTTTTTTTTTTTTTTTCTTCTTTTGCCTGTGCTTTTGGTGCCAGACTGAACAGCCACGGCCACGTCCAGCGCCACGAAACTGCCGCTCTGTGTTTCTCTCTTGAGTTTTAGACTTCGGCTCCCATGTTTGATCTTTTTTTGTGCTAATTTTGTGTATGGGGTTAGGTAAGTGTCCAGCTTCGTTTTGCTGCGTGTGGATGTCCAGTTTCCCAGCTGTGTGTTGAAGGGACTGGTCTTCCCTGTTGAGTGGTCCTGGACCCTGGTTGGAATCACTCGACTGCATACGTGAGGGTCTGTTTCTGGCCTCTCTGGTCTTTGCCGCTGGTCTGTGTGTCCGTCTTTATGCCAGCATTTATGCCGACACCACAGTTTTGATGACCGTAGCTTTGTAGTAAGTTTTAAAATCAGGAAGTATGAGGCCTCCAACTCTGTTCTTTTTCAGTATTGTTTTGGCTCTTGGGACCTTATTGTTCATTTTGGAACAAATTGTTTTTTTTTTTCCCTGGATCAGTCCTCGTAAGACTCTCCCTGCCCCCTTCTCAGAGAGGTGGGGCAGGGGGTGCCTAGAGGGGAGCAGCCTGTGCCCGCAGGCCACCCATCTGGGCACTTCTCCCCATAGTCATGGCTGCTGTGCTGACATAGCCTGACTGGCCTCTCGGGCTGCCTCTGACATCCCTCCTTGTCTGGCTCTGTTCTCAGTGACTCAGGGTTAGTCTGTGGCGTTCAGGGAATGTGAGGTCCTTCCGAGACCTGCCCCTGCGCTGCGCCCCCCCGCCCCGCCACTCTGATTCCCTGCACTTCCTCCTGTGAGGACTCTGCTCAGCTCACCTGCTCTTTGTGGGTTTTTCCTGTGTTGTAGGGCTGCAAATTATAGTCATTTCTTACTTCCTCTGAATACGAAGTGTTCAGTTAGTTTTAAGGTTTTTGTTTGATTACCTTTTGGTGGGGGGAGGGTCATTCTCCTCACCATCGTAATGTGATTTCTGGGAGGAAATAGGAAAAACTATGCTCAGTTCATTTCCTTGTATTCAGTAATCCAGACTGTGGGAAGGAAAACAGGTCGGTGTGGTTCCCGTGCCTGTTCCGGTGCTGGCACGTAGGACTCATCCACACCCCGGCCCCCTTCTGCCATGACAGAAGGGCCACCAGCCCTGCAGGGCTGAGCTCCAGGCTGGAGAGGCTGGCCCTGTGGGGGCTCGGAGCTGAGTGGGCCTGTTGCAGTCAGCACCGTGGACAGCTCCAGGGTGTCCCTGCGGGAGCCTCGGAAGTGGGGGTGCCTCCGCCCCGGGCAGCCCATCCTGCCCACAGGGATGCCTCCTCCCTGCAGACCCCAGGCCCCAGGGGCAAGTGGCTGGAGGTGCAGGTCTGTCCTGGTGTCAGAGCCACTGGCCTGGCACTCGGTACCAGCAGCTGGGGCGTGCAGTCAGGGGAGGGCTGTGGGGTATTGCTGGGGGCTGGGGGTGAGGGAAAGCTCTCCTTTCACCGGGAGACCCCTCTTGGGTGGGTCTGTGTTTTCAGTGCTGTGGTGGAGTGTGGGCTTGGGGGCCCTGGCCTGTGCCTGCTGCCTGCCACCCTGGGCGAGTGGTGGCACCCCTCTGTGATTTAACTCTAAAAGTTAGAGGGGAGCCCCTCTCCCCCCGCCATCTTCCCTGAGATCCTGTTGCAGCCGTTGCCCCCTCCAGCCGCACGGGTCTCTGCTCTTCAGCTGGTACCCTGCTGAAGTTCCTCCCGTTAAAACAACAAACTGCCACCAGCCTCCCATCCCTGCTGATGGCCTGGGCGGTGGCCCTGGGGCTGGGGGCTCATGGGAGGCAGGACACTGCAGTGGGAGTGATGGCAGGTGGCAGTGCCCGGGGGGCTTCCTGGTGGTCCTGCTGCTGTGGGGCTGCTCCTGCTGGGACAGTGTGATGGGACAGCGGGATTGGAGGTGAAGCTAGACACATACGGTGTTGATGGTGCTGGTGGTGGTGACGGTGCCTGCTGGGAGAAGGCCCCGTCCCACGTCTCCCCTGCTCCCCCTACACAGGGCTTCCTCACTGTGCTCCCAGCACCCTGCGTCCTCCCTCCCTGAGGGGGAAGGTGCTCTGGGCACGGGGTCGTACAGGGGGTGCCGTCACGAGTGAGGTTGTTGTGTGCCCTTGCCTCCTTTCCCTGTGACCGGTGGACTCGGCCCCTCCGCGCCTGGTCCCACGCAGAGGGGTCCTGGGGCTGTGCCGTCCTGCCGGCGGCTCTTGCTGGTGCTTTGGCTGTCCTTCCCTCACTGGCCTCTGTGCGCAGAGCTGGGGTGTGATGCCCCGGAACGGCTTGAGCTGCAGCCTGACGGTCTGGTCCGATGGCGGAGGCCCAGTGGGGTGGGGCCAACACAGGCCTTGGCAGGACAGGGACCTGGGTCTGGATCCTGCCTCGGCCTCTGATAGGGCTTCCTGGGCAAGTTCTTGTTCTCTCCGAGCCTCAGTTTCCCAGCCGTGAAGTATGACGGTTAAGGTTCCCTTGCCGTGGGTCCGAGGGTTAGATGGTGACCGGTCCAGCTGTGCCCAAGCCCAGCCCCCGCTCCAACCCTGCCCCCGCTGCCTGCCCCCACCCCCGTCAGAAGTCTCTGGGCCTCGAGCAGCTGTGTGGATGGCTCCGCCCCCACCCCTGTGACTCAGGCTGCCTTCTTGCTCCTTTGCTGCCACCATCCTGGGCGAGGGCTCCGCTGGTGGAGCAGGCAGCTGGGCGGTGGGCTGGCCTCCTGTGGCCTTCCCAGAGAGGGGAGCGAGGGCTGGGGCGGGGGCGGCGCGGCAGGCAGGTGGAGACAGAGAAGGGCGTGCTCGGCTGGTGTCCTGACCGCCCCTCGGTGCCGTCAGCCATTCTGTTGCTCCGTGGCCCGTTCTGGGCGCTGTTCCGCGAGGTGCCTGGGGTGCCTGGCTGGCATTCTGCGTGACGCGGAGTCCACGTTGCTATAACAACACTCCGAGGCGCGCCATCGCAGCTCCCCCAGCTGGCCTCCTCTGCCTCTGGCTCTGCGGTGCACACGGGCGCACATGTGCGTGGGGCCGAGCGTTTGGCCTGGGCGTGTGGGGGGGCAGGGCAGAAATCGGTCAGGGGGATGGTGGCCTGAGAGTGGGTGAGAGCATGAACTGGGGCTCTTTGACTCCGGGTCTCTGCGCCCAGATGCACCTTAGAGAGGTGAGGGTGTGTGCCCGGGTCCCCCGTGGGAGGGGACTCGCCCTGGCCGGCAGCCAACTCTCCCGCGGAAGGAAACAAGAACATCAGTAGTCACGATTCCCCAACACCTCTTTTGCCGTGTCCTCCCCTCGGGGAGGGGTTCTGGGTTCCAGCCGGCCGGCCAGCCTGAGGCGGCAGCATCCGTGGGAGCCGGCAGCCACCCCCTGGCCACACACACGGGCCCACCTTGGCAGACAGACGGCTGGGGGACCTGCTTCTGCCCAGTTGCCTGGTGGTCTGGGGCAAGTTCTACCCCCTGGGCCTCCACCAAGGGTCTCCTGTGGCCAAGACCTGGGTGATGGCTGTGCCTGCCTTGTGGGAATGAGTCGGGTGGTAACGTCTGGGAAGGTCTTGTCGGGCCTGTCGCATCAAGGTGGTTGTGTCCACGCTCTTACTGTCAGGAAAACCACGTGGAGGAAAAGAAGGAAAGCGCCAGCCCTCAGTCTCCCTGCCTCTGCTCCCCTAACACTGCCGCCAGCCCCGAGCCCCGCGTACGCCCTGACGTCCACCATGGCCGCCCCTGCTCCTGTTTGGAGGGTGCATTGGGTGTGGGAAGGAGAAGGCGCGGGGACCTGGGCCTGGCCACCAGTTGGCTCCCTTGGTGCCTCATGGCCCCGGCACCCGGCTGCGGGAGGGAATAACTCGTCTGCAGACATTTACGGAGTGGGCCAGGTGCCGGTGATGCAGAAGTGGCCGAGATGGGGCACCGGCCGTGGGCCGCTCACCGTGTGGCCCAGCCACTTGCCGCTGGTGACCAAATCGGGGGTCGGCCTGGACTCATCCTGGGCCAGGCCGTGGCCGGTGGGGACCAAGTGTCCCCAGTGAACGTCTTTCCCAGGGAGCAGAGATGAACAACACGGGGTGGGCCATTTGCAGAGGTTCACGCTATGTCGAATCACATATTGGCTGCTCCAGGTCCTTGCTGCCTGGGGCAGCCTGTGCCCAGTGCTGGAGTGCCAGGGGTCCCTCAGCCAGCACAAGGACTCGAGCTCGCCGCTCCGGCCCCGGGGACGCATCCGTGACCAAGGCTGACACGTGCCGTGGCCTGGATGCCTGCGCGTACCGCCGCCCTCCAGCCCCTGAAACCGTCCTGTCCTCCCCGTCGTCCTGCCCTGTTGCCCAGCCCAGGAGCGCTGATGTGTGTGCCTGGTTAAGTGAGGGCATTCGTTTTATTTCTCCCGAAAATAAGAAGTGACGTGTGCCTGGCAGAGAACTCGGAAAGCCCCAGCAGCTCACACCCTGGGTGCTGGGACCCAAGCGCGGTTCATGTGCCCACGGCCTCCCCTGACCTGCCACTCAGCCGCAGAGCTCCGAGCAGTTCTGTGACCGCCTACACGTATGATTTGCCCCCCCGCAGGGCACCTATTTAGCGCGTGCGCTTCAGCGGCTGTAGCACACTCACGGGTTGTGGTTGCCGGACGCTTTCACCCCTGCAGATGGAAAGCCCTGGCCCACAGAAGTCACTCCCGTTCCTGTCTCTCATCCACCTGCCAGCCCCTGGTTTGCATCTGTCCGCATAGACTCGTCTGTCCTGGACATTTCGTAGAAGTGGGATCCGCCCTCGCGTGGCTCTCCGTGGCGCTCACGGCTGTCCCGCTTCATCTGCCGGGGTGGCGGTCTCAGCAGGTTCATCCGACTCTTCCACGCGGCTGCCTTGACCGTGACGGAGCTGACGGACGGCGACGCTCTCAGCTCTCCTGCGCCGGGCGTGGTGAGTTTTGAGGGCTGTGTCCGCCCGTGAAACCGCCACCGCCACCGTGGTCAACGTTCCCGCCCGCCGGCAGGTCCCCCCGCACCAGACGCGAGTGCTGCCTGTTCTAGAATTTCACATGCGTGCTGTCGCACCACGTGAACCCTCCGTGGTCTGGCTTCCCGTGTGTGACGCGACGTCCCCGGGTGTCCTGTGTCTGCAGGCCCGCCATCTTCTGGAGGGCGGGTGCGGGTTTGTCTCTTCCCCCTGGGGACACCGACCCACCCGCCTGTGGTTTCCCCCGGGCTTGTTTCTCGGGTGGCTGGGCCGTGCGCGTTTCTTCTTTGGGTTATCTACACACAGCCTTGCTGCTTTTCATCACCCTCGAATGTGTTTAAAGATCAGTTTGTAGGGGTGCCTGACGTGTGGACGTGAGCAGCCTCTGTCCCGTTGTGGTGCGTTGTTGTCTTTCCAGCGTTGTTGCCTTTTAATCTTGCCTCTATTGCATTTTGATTTACAAAATCTTTTTTAAGTTTAATACGCTGCCAAATGTGTTTTCTTGTGTGTGTGTGTGTGCGTGTGTTTAATGTTACTTTTGTATTTCTGAGATGTGTCTTTTGGGTTGCTTTAATGTTTTATTTATTTTTATTTTTTATTTTATTATTATTGTTTTATTTTAGAGAACGAGCGAGTGCAGGGGAGGGGCAGAGGGAGAGAGAGAGGGAGAGCGAGCATCTCGAGCAGGCACAGCCCAACGTGGGGCTTGATCCCCAGACCGTGGGATCATGACCTGAGCCAAAACCAAGAGTCAGATGCTCAACCATCCGAGCCACCCAGGTGCCCCTAATGTTCTATATTTAATACGTTTTTAAAATCTTGGGGCGCCTGGGTGGCTCAGGCGGTTGAGCGTCCGACTTTGGCTCAGGTCACGATCTCATGGTTTGTGAGTTTGAGCCCCACTTTGGACTCTGTGCAGACAGCTCAGAGCCTCGAGCTCCTTCCGATTCTGTGTCTCCCCTGCTCATGCTCTCTCTCTCTCTCTCTCTCTCTCAAAATAAATAAACATTAAAAAAATTCTTTTAAATCCTCAACCCTTTAGTCCTTCTGGATTAGCTTTGTTTAGGTTTTAGATGAGGAACCAGTTGGCTTGGTGTCTTCTGGATCTTCTGGGCTCACCAGTGTGTCAAGCATGGGGTAAGGGAGGACACTGTGGCCTGGTGGGGGGAGGGGTGAGCTCCGGGAGGGGAGGGCCCCTTCCTTGGCGCCTGTGTGAACTCCGGTGAGCATCCGTCCCTCCGTCCCTCCGTCCCTCCGTCCCTCCGTCCCTCCATCCCTCCATCCCTCCATCCCTCCGTGTGCCTGGAGTCCTTGCTGAGGACGGCGGGTCGGGCAGGGCCCCTGCGGGTGGCTGTGAGCTCAGCAGTCACTTCTCCTCGACCCTGGTCTGCGGCTGCGCCCCTGCCCAGCCTGGGTCCTGACGGGGCCGCCTGAAGCCCCTGCTTCCCCAGGGCAGGTGGACTGTCGGCCGGAGTGTCCGCTGGTGGGTTTGTGCGTTCCTCATTTGCACCCTGCGGGTGGCAGGGCCTCTGGTCCTCAACTTGTCCTGTCGCCCGCACCTTCCCCAGGGCTCAGGCTCCCTGCGAGGGATGGCAGGGACGGGCGCTCCTTGTGGCCCCGGCTGCCCCGCTGTCCCACACTCACTCCTGGGCGGCTCTGCGGGATGCGGAGTGCACACAGCGGGGACAGGATCGGCTCTGTCCTGTCACAAGGCTGGCGAGTGGCACGTGGGGGCCTGGGCCTGGTACTGCCCTGTAAAGAGGGAGCTGGTCACCAGCCTCCCGCCTGGGGTCCCCCCTCCTCCCTTCTTCCGTCCACACGTTGTTCTTCCTTTGTTGTGGCCTGGGCCTGGGCTTGGTAGGGACCGAGCCGTGTCTCCCGTGTGGGACCCCCGGTGTGGGGGCCGGGGGTGGAAGCAGGCTCCTGCTTTTGGGGCCGTGCCGCGAGGACCGTGACGTGGGCCGGTGGGTGCGATGGTGTCTTCGGTGTGAATGATCTGATGTGTTCACTCCAGGATCAGGGCTGTGAGACACTGTGCCCCCTGCGCCGGCACAGATTGGTGGGGGCGGGGACTCGGCCGGAGACGCATCATGGACTGCCCGGCGGGTGGCTCTGTGGCTGGCTGCTACCAGGCCTGCCTGGCAGATGCTGAGGAGAGAGGAAGCTGGTGCCCGCCCCAGGGCCTGTGCTGCCTGGGTGCCCACCCCCTCCCCTCCACCGCCCCCTCCCCTCCACCGCCCCCTCCCCTCCACCGCCCCCTCCCCTCCACCCGCCCCCTCCCCTCCACCCACCCCCTCTCCTCTACCTGCCCACCTCCCCCTCCTCCTGCCCACCCCCCTCCACCTGCCCCCTCCCCCGCCCACCTCCCCCTCCTCCTTCCCTTCCTCCTCCCCCTCCCCTTCCACCTGCCCCCTCCTCCTGCCCCCTCCCCCTCCTCCTGCCCACCCCCCTCCACCCGCCACCTCCCCTCCACCCGCCCCCTCCCCCTGCCCACCGTCCTCTTTCCCCAGGTGGGGATGTCTTATGCAGGGGCCTAGAGGCGAGGAGGGACGGGCCTGCTGCTGCCCACACTGCCTTGATCTGTGGTGATCCTGACCTGTCCCTGCCCCCCACAGGCACAGGGTGGACAGCAGCTGGGAGATCACCCACGTTGTCACAGGGCCCCGGATGCGGAGTGCACTGTGGGTGCCCGGCGGCCCCGAGAGATGTCTTGGAGCACGGAGAATGGGGCCCGGTGTGCCGTGGCCCCAGGCGTGCTGTCCTCTGGCCACGCCACCCAGGTGGGGGGGGGCCCCCGCTGGGCAGGCCCTGGAGGCGAGGTGTTCCCGGGTCGCGCCTTGTGTTCGCACCCGTGTTTCTGGTGGAAAGGGGACCGGAGCTCCCGTGTCTGGGTGCCTGCCCCGCGGGTCGTGTCCAGCGTGCACTTGTGTGGCGGTGACGGTCTGGTGGGTTTGCGAGCCACAGAGGCCTTTCCAGGCCCCCTGAGGGCAGGGCACGGGGCCCCGGGGGTCCCCCTTTGCCGTCTGGCCTCTTTCTGCCCCCTCTCCCAGTGCCTCTTTCCCGTTTCAAACTGTTTTCATTTGAGAGCATTCTTGAGGGGCCTCGGTTCACGGAGTTCCCACTTCTGAAGTGACGTGCTGAGAAGCCATGTCCCCGGTGACCGGCCCCACCCAGTCCACCCCAGGTTTGCCTTCTCTTTCTGCTGCTTCATCTTGCGGGGTTGTGTTGTGCACCCTGTGTGCTGAGTCCTCCCTCCTTCCTTCTTGTCTGTCTGCTTCCCTGCCTCCGCCTCAGGGGTCCCAGTGCCTACGGGGCTCAGCCTGGTGGCCCGTCTCTGGAGCGCCAGCCTGCGGCCAAGAGCCTGTGCTGGGGCAGATCCCTGTGTGGCAGCAGGACCTGTTGGTGGGCTTGCCCCGCAGAGCTCCAGGGCCAAGGCCCTCTGCTGCGTGGTGGTCTTGGGGTCCCTGATGTCCGAGTCCCCACCTGTCACCGACCTGGGCTCCCGCCGCAGCCTGAGGCAGGTCCCGGGGACGGTGGCCGATGGACAGTCCTGGCGGGAGCTCTGAGCCCCACCCTGGCCTCCTCCTGGAGGGCGGCGGTCACTGAATTATATTCGCTCTGCTGTGGCTTCTTGGGCACGTTGGGGGTTGAGTAGGTGTCGGGGGGAGGGTCCGGGTTGTCCCTGTCGTCTCCCTGCCTCCCATTGGTGTGAGGCCGGGCCGGGTCCTGGGCTCCCAGGGCCCTGACCTCTGAAGGGGGTGGGGACGGTCTGGACACCAGCCCCGTCTGACTTGTAGCTGCTTCAAAGGCCGGAGGGGGCTCTTCCCAGGGAGCTGGTCCTGGGCACCGCCCTCCCGTCTCCCCGTCTCTCCTTCCTGTGGCACCAGAACAGACGCATGCACGCACGCGTGTCTTTTGAGAGCCCAGAGTCCCCGCAGACGGGTGAGGGAGGAAAGTGCTAGGAAGCCTGAGTGGCCAAGGGGCCTGGAGGAGAGAACAGGAAGAAAGCGGAAGCAGGGGCGGGCGCTTAGACCCCACGGGCCCTCCCGCGGGGTGGCCTCGCCGAGTGTGCCTTGACAGGAGACAGCAGGGAAGTGGCAGGAGGGCTCACTAGTTAGTGTTCGGAGGCCTCTGCACAGGCTCACTGTCCCCCCAGCACCCCGGAGGCTGGGGAGAGGGCAGGGCGCCCGTCCCGTGTGTGGTCTTTCCTTTGACGATGTTGGGATTGTGCACCCTGCTTAGGAAACTTCCCTGCGCTCGGGTGAGCTGAGAATCCCCATTTCTTGTCTGCTGCACGTGTGTGTGTACATGGGTCTGTCTTGACACTTCCTTATTCCGTCGGTTGACGTCTTCACGCACAGAGTGGCAGTTATGGAGGCGCTCCAGTGTTTGCTGTACTAGCTTTGTGGAGAGAGAATTCACATACCCTGAAGTTCACCCTTTGGAAACGGATAGCCCAGCGGTTTTCGGACTGTTCACAGAGCTGTGCCTCCGTCAGCACTCTCTCTTTCCAGAACCTTCTCGCCGGCCTAAAAGAAAGCGCACAGCCAGGAGCAGTCCGTCCCCATCCCTCTGCCCCAGCCTCCGGCAGCCACCTGTCTGCTTTCTGTTCCCATGGATTTGCTCGTGCTGGACGTGTCTCCTAAGTGGAATCACACCCGTGTTGTTTCCGTGCCGGATCCTTTCTGCCCGTAGAATGTTCTCCAGGTCCGTCCGTGTCGTGGCCTTTGCCCGCCCGTCATTCTCAGGATGTCGGGTCTGGGGATAGTGGTCCTTCCCGTTAGTTTGTTTGCTGTTTTCCTGGATATCGTCTGTTCCTCTTGCCTTTCCACGCGGACTCACCCTCAGCCTCTGAGCTCCCTAAGGAAGCTCGCTGGGGTTTTTATCAGGGTGGGACAGCGGACATCTTCACGAGGCCGGGTCGTCCCATCCGGGAACAGGGGGTTCTTTCTGCTGGAGCGGTTCTGCCCCTCTGTCCCCCTGGAGTGATTTACAGGTTCCTCTTAGTCATGCTTCCCGGTTCCTCTCTCGTTCCTGCACGTGTGTTCCCGGGTGTCCTGTCCTTTTCGTCGTCGGTGCGGTGTCTTTGCTGCTCTGTCCTCTCACTGGCATCCGTGTGTGGAGGTTCCTGCCCTCTGATGGCGAATTTCGCACCCTCCCGCAACACCCGCATCTTTGACTTTCGGCATTCAGGTTGGGTTTTACACACATGCCCTCGTGTCAGTGGCAAAGAGACCGTGCGTTCCGTTTCCTTGTCGCCCCTCGGTGGCCTCTGCCGTCAGGCCGCGTGGGCCGGCGTTGGGCAGTGCTGGGCGTGGCGGTGCTTCTGCCCTCTCCTGGGCCTTCTATCTAAGGGGCGTTGACCTCATCATCTCCAGAAAGTTCTCCTCTGTTTCCGTCAAGGGTTTGGTGGCCATCTGTGGACAGCTTGTAAGCTTCCCTCTGGTCCACTGCTGTGGCTGCAGGCTCCTAACGTTGAATATGCTTTGCATTCAGGGCGAAAGAAACACCTGGGGGTTTGGACTTTGTTTTCTTAGTAACCTATGGAGTGTTTTCACATCAACGCAAAACCGGTTCGCCATTTGTTTTTGGACCGCGTTTATCAGGTTTCGGTACCAATGTTATACGTGCTTCACCGAAGAGAGTCGGGAAGTTTCCCTCCATCGTCAGCGCCCCGGAATAATTTATGGAGCATTGGAAATGTGGCAGAATTCCCCTGCAAAACCATCTGGCCCTGGTGTTTTGTGGGGGTGGCTTTATGATAACGGTTTCTATTTCTTCTCTCCAGATTTGTCTGTTCAGGCTGTCTCGGGTGGGTCACTTTTGGCGAACCTCACTTTCCGGAGACACAACCCCTTTCATCTGTGTTGCACCACTTTGGCGTGTAGACGTTGGAAAGCACAGCCTTGCGATTCCGTAACCTTTTTTCTGTTTCAGCGATTCTTCTTTCTTTCTAATTTTTCACATGACATATCTCTGCTTCCTCCCTCTTTTCTTGAGCGTGTTAGTGGTTGTCTCCTTTGTCAGTAGTCGAGAAAATAGGGTTTTGATTCACAAGTCAGATCTATTGTTTTTCCACTTCTTACCTCGTTAATATTTGCTTTTATTTATGTTGTTTCTGTGGGTACTCTTGAATTATCTTACTGCTTTTTTTAACTTATTTTTTTAAGAGTAGATGTATTCATTAGAACATCTTGGGCTGCAAATAACAGGAAATCAAACTGACGTGAGCTTACGTGACGTGGAAACAGCCCACGAAGCTCACGGGAAAGCAAAGGCGGGCAGGAGGCAGGTGTTGGGGATACTGCGCTTCTCCGTGCTTCCCTTCGCGTGGCTCCCCTGTGCGTGAGCTGCTGCAGGCCCCCCGGGCCTGTGGTCAGAGGACGGCTGCAAGCCGAGGGGACACGGACGGCAGGCACAGAAGTCGACGTCATTCCTGGCACACCGTCCTCCACCCTCGGAGCGCTGTGCGCGGTGGGCACCTTAGCTGGCAGTGCGTGGGTAAACGCATGGCTTTTTCCAAACCCTTAAACTAAGAATTTTGCTTGTTTTCACCTTTTTTCACGAAATGTTCAGTGTCGTGGATTCTCCTCTGGTCACTCTCTTAAATGTATCTTATCGATGTGTTTGTGCGATGTTTTCACTGTTTGGTTCTTTTTTGGAAATTTCCAAAGTTTTGTTTGTATTTTTTCTTTTTTCTCCTAAGAGTTGTCTAATGGATCGTGCTTAAAATGGGAGGGGCTTCTTGGTTTTCGGACACGTTTAAAATACACGATCACGCTGACGCCAGTGCCTTGGTTCCCCAGCCTCAAGCGTCCGTCCGTGGACACGGCATGTTTCTTCACTCACGTACGTGTGCTCTGCTTTCCTTCTTTCTTTCGGTTTTTAATATTTATTTGTTTTTGAGAGAGAGAGACAGAGACAGAGCATGAGCAGGGGACGGGCAGAGAGAGACAGAGGGAGACCCAGAATCCGAAGCAGGCTCCAGGCTCCGAGCTGTCGGCACAGAGCCCGACGCGGGGCTCGAACTCACGAACCGCGAGATCGTGACCTGAGCCGAAGTCAGACGCTGAACCGACTGAGCCACCCGGGCGCCCCTATTTTATTTTTAACTTACAAGTTTTGGGGCACGATAATTGTAGGTTACAGAAGAGTTACCAGATGGATAGACGTCCAGTGTGCACCCCGGTGCCCCTCCCCACCTTGGCTTTGTCCTTCCGTGTGTGCGTGTGTGCACGCACGCGTACGTGTTCCCTTCTGGACCGCTGGATGGTGAGCGGCAGACAGGATGCTCCCTGGTCCTCAAACACACCGTCTTACGCAACCGCGGCGCGGCAGTGCCAGTCGGGAAAGTGACACAGGTGCAGCTCTCGTCCCGGGATCTTGTTCGTGTTCATCGGGGCAGAGCTTGTGAATTGTCCTCATAGCACCTTCTTACAAAAGAAATCCAGGACCGCCTGTTAGTTTAAGCGATGACGTGTCTTCAGCCTCCTTTGCTCTGGGACGATCCCTTGGTCTTTGTGTCCCGAGATTGCATTTGTGAAGATGGCAGGTCAGTTATTGAGTAGACGGCTTCTCAGTTTGGTCGTTTCTGCTGTTTCTCGAGGCCCTCGGCGGGCGGGGGGGGGGGGGGGGGGCGTGGATCGCGGAGGTGCTGTCGCGTGCTCCTCCGTGCGCGGTGACCGTGTTCACTTAGATCATTTGGTTAAGGGGATGTCTGCCAGCTGCCTCTGAAAAGTTATAATTTTTCCATTTTTAATTAGCAGGTATCTTGGGGAAGATCTTGGAGCCTGTGTGCCTGGCCTCTCATTTAGCAGACCTGTCCCGGCAGCTGTAGCACCCTGGACACGCTTGTCTGAATCAGGGTCGTGACGGCCGCCCCTCCCCCACTCCCTCGGCATTATCGGCTTTCTGCTCGAAGGAGGAGCTTTTCCTTTTTTCCCTCATTTATTTATTTGTGACCGTGTGGACCCGTGGGTTTTTATTTTGTGCAATGATTGTAATCCTTCGTTACTGTTACTTATTTTGGGGTTCAGACTGTCCCGGATGTGGCGGTGGAAGCCTTCCCACCGGCTCCCGCGTCCTTTGGTGACGTCCCCACCTACCTTGGAGCACTTCCCGCTCTGTCGAGCGAGCGGGAACACCCTGTTCCCGGTGTATCTGTTCCCTGCTCTGCCCCAGCCCTGGGATCAGCCGTGTCTCCAGGGAGTCTGAGTTCTTCTTGGGGAAGAATGGTGTTTTAGCATCAAGATCAGCGTGCTGGGTGTGCTTCCTGCTGTGGGGAGACAAAGCGAGGAAGCGAGGAAGTAACGAGCGTCTCTCTCTCTCTCTCTCTCTCACACACACACACACACACACACACACACAGGACCATGCCTGTGGTGACATCGACCTGCACAGGCCTGTGCGTGTTGAAACCTGAATCCAAACGGGAGACTCTAAGCTCCGGTCGAGTGGTGCTCCCTGGGGAGGGGAAGCGTGCTGGGCGGAGGTGAAACAGGCTGAGGGGAGGTGTCCTCCTGCTGCTGCCGGGGGAGGGTGCCGAGGGCCGGCGGCCGGCTCCCAGGTCCTGCCTGTCTCTGTGGTTTGGAGTAAGTCACTTTCTCTTTGTGCGTTCAGTGTTGTCATCTTAAAAATTGGGGTTTGGGTTGGATCAGGGAGTACTCGGCACAGGTGACCCCACCCCTGCCACGGATGCATGGTAGACGTCCGTCCTCACGCAAGGCTGCCTGTGACTCCAGACGCGCCCCGGACGTTGCCTGCGTGACACTCCTGTCTTGGTGCTGGGTGTGCCCGGATCGGCGAGCGTGCTGGGTAGCCGGGTCTTGTGACGTCGTGGCCTTCGCCCAGGGTCTCCAGGCCGGCTTGGCTTCCGCAGCACCCGTGAGGGCACGTTGGTGAGACAGGCATTTTGGGGGGCCCACGGGCAGCAGTCCGTCGAGGGAAGCGCGGGCGCAGAGGGTAGCGGCCCAGCCTGACGCTGCTCCCCTGGGCTGACTCGTGGTGTCCGCCTGCCGCGATCGGCAAGCCGGGGCTGCCCGGCCTCTGCCTGGAGCAGCGTGGGCGGGACTGGGCATCACAGCCTCCAGCCTTGCCCTCCCCGGGGGCCGCGCTGCGGTCTCTGAGCAACGCAGCTCTGGGGCTCCTGCCTCCCCGGAGCGGCGTGGCCGGGGTCGGCGGCTGGGCCCCGGGCGGAGCCGTGCGCGGGGCAGCGCTGGCTTCGGGTCCCCTCCCAGCGGGCCTCCTCGGTCGTGCCAGGCGTGCGGCCGGGTGAGCGGAAGGTGGTTCGCAGCGGGACGGTCCGGGCAGTGGGGGGAGGCCCCGGCCAGCTTTCCTTCTGCACCGCCTGGTACCATGCTCTTCTTCTACCCGGCCTTGCCTCCTCCAGGAAGCCTCCCCGCCTCCCTGCTGACCCCTCACACGGCAGGCACTGAAGGGAGCCGGTGCCCGTTTGCCGCTCTCTGTGTTGGACACGTTTTGCGTCATGGCTTGGGTCCTGTCCCTCAGCCCGGCACTGTGCCCAGAGAAGGGCTCGCCATGAGTCCAGGGAGGGGCAGGGGGGTCCCGGTGCCACTGCGGCCCGACACCCACTTGGGTCTCAGAGGGGCGGGCGGGTGCAGTGTTGCCTGGAAAGGCAGATTAACCAGGGGTGTGGTTGTGCAGGGGTGGGGAAGAAGGGCAAGAGAGGGGCAGCAGGGTAGAGACGGGCGAGGACTCAGGTGAAGGACAGCGCCCCAGGCCAGAGCCCAGGCCTGAGGGCCAGGTCCCCAGGGCCGTCAGCAGGGCGAAGTCTGGGTGGGACCGAGGCAGGGTCCCCATGATGGTGCATCGGTCTCCTGCCTCCTTTCTTGTCTGTGCCCAGCTGGAGCTTGAGGCCCACGGGCAGGGGGGGACTGTGTGATGCTGAGTTTGCTGTGTCCCCATCACAGCGCAGGTCAGCGGTCCAGGGAATGAGACCCAAAGATGAACTCACTCCTTGCTTAGTTCACTGAGGGCTGGACAGCTGCCCATTTTACACTTGAGAAAACAGACGCCTGCTCTCCATCCTTGGGGTCCCCTCCAGCTTGAGGGCTACCCCAGTCTAGAAAATACTGTCCTTTCTCTGCTGCCAGCAAGGTCAGCCGGGGTCTCGGGACTCCCCTGCCTCTGACAGCCCCAGGCCGATGGAAGGAAGCTGCAGGCAGAGGTCATGTCCTGCTCGGGAGCCCGTCCGGGGCAGAGCCGGCCCTGTCCTGGCCCTGGCACCGGCCCTGGAGGCCAGGCCGTTGGACTCCAGCCTGGAGCTGTGTCCGCTGCTCTCTCCCGACCAGGGTCCGGGGGCGTCCTGCTGTCCATCTGTTCTCTCCTCTGGGGCCTAGGGGCTTTGTCCTGGGGGTGGGGCTGTGTTGCTGGGGCGTTCCCTGGCACCCCCTGCTTCCTTTGCTGCCCCAAAAGCAGGATCTGGGCACTACAAGGACAGATGGCTCCCTCAGGCTGCTGGCAACGAGCCTGGCGCCAGCCCTGGGGGCGCAGGGTCCGAGGAGCCGGCGGCTCGAGGAAGCCGCTCGATGGGAGGCCTGCTCGGGAGCAGGCAGTGTTCCCGTGGCCTCCGGCAGCTCCGAGGCGGTCCAGGGCCCTTCCTGGGTACTGCGGCCCAACAGCATCCCCCCCCCCCCCCGCCCCCCCGGCCCTCCCGTGGGCCTTGCTGCCGCTTCCGCCCGCCTGGGCCCCCAGTGGCCGCCCCGGCCTTTGTCCAGCTGCTCCCCCTCCCCGTCTGACTCCACCGCCGCCTGCCGCCTGCCCTCGCCCGTTGAGGGTCGGGGCGCGAACTGGCTGCGGGCGGCTGAGTGGGAGCGGTGTGGAGGAAGCTGATGGCGCAGCCCGGGCACAGGGCGCCTGGGGGACCTGAGTGTGTGCCCACGGCCCCTCGCTGTCTCCCAGCGATGTGGGGGGGGGGCCCTGCTGGGTTCTGGGTCCCCCAGGGGCTGGAGCAGTGGGCCCAGGACAGGTACTGGTGTTTGGTGTTTCTGGTCCTCAGGCTGGGGCGCCTCTTTGTGGCCCTGGCAGTGGGGCAGCCTCACCCCCCGTCTGCCGAGCAGACACTGGTGTCACATGTTGCGGGCGGTACCTGGCGAGAGGAGGTTGCGGGCCAGACGAGGCGGCAGGCTGGGGGTCTTTTCCCTTCCCTGCCTCTGCAGGTGGGCTGCTCATTGTCCTTTGCTTGCCCGGATGCAGCCGAGGGTGGCCCCCGTGGCCTCCGTTTGCCCCTCAGTGGTGCTGTGGGCTCAGCCCCTCTGTCCCTTTCTGCTGCCCTCCCTGTGCTGGGCACATTGTGGGCTTGGGCTGGGAGTCCCTGGTGTTGCCCCCCCCACCAGTCTCTGTCACCTCCTCTGGCAGGCCCCGGGCTCCCCTGTGTGCGGGCCGCCCCTCCCTTCCGACCCAGTCGGCCAGTCCTTCCTGAGCCCGTTTGGACCCCGCTTGAGCTGCTTCCTCTGGGGAGCTGCCAAGCCCGCCCAGTCCGGGGCTCTAGCCATGGCCCCCGGTCCCCACAGCTTCCTGTCCCAGGGGACATTCCCGCCGACTCCCGACAGATGCTCACGACCCCAAGGCTGTGCCGGGGCCCACCCTGTTCACACCGGACACGGTGCCCAGTGCCCTGTGCCTGCCTGGGGTCCTCGTAGCCCCCCAGGACAACATGGTGACTCTGGGGCCACCCTCCAGGCATCTGAAGAGAGTGTGGGTCTCTGCCTGGGTCGTCTGCTTAAGGCAGACTCCCCCGCAGCCCGCCGCTCTGTTTCCAGACTCCTCTTTCTGCGTGATGATCTCAGTGGAATCTTAAAAATGAAGCTTTAATGTTTCAGGATTATACACATACAGAGTGTGGAGAAAAAATGAGCCCTACAGTGGTTATTTGAGAAAAACAGGGGTTCCAGTTTCTTCTTCCCAGCGTCTGCTACTTTTGATCTTCTAGATCTTTGGGTAACTTTTCTCTGAATAACATGCTTGTTCACTACTTCTCCGTCGTTTCCAGCAGTTAGACACTATCCACTGTCTTGCAAGATGACGACTGAAGTGTCCTTTCACACGTGTGCTTGAACTCACACGCATGCACACTGAGCACACACATGCACTCACACACCTGTGCACACACATGCACACGAGCACACACACCCGTGCAACACGCTCGAGCACATGCATGCATACATGCATACACACACTTGTGCACACACACTCGAGCACACGCACACACATGTGCAGACACGCCCAAGCACACACATGCACACACACACGCGCATATGCTTGAGCACACGCATGCTTGGTTGAGCATACACGTACACACACATGCACACGCTCGAGCACATACACCTGTGCACACACGCTCGAGCACACCCACACACTCGTACCTGCGCGTGCACACACACTCGCACACACACTTGCCCTCCTCCAGCACGGCTCTGTGCTGCATCCTATTGGCAGGTGGATGAGGCCGTTCCTAACTGCAGCCGCTGAGGGCTGAGCCTCGTCATTACTGGGATCGTCCTCGTTTCCCCTTCACCGTGTTTCCCTGGGGCTCGGTTAGGTCCAGACGCCGCGGCCGTGATTGCACCCTCCCGAGGATGTGTGTCTGGAACCTTCTGCCGCTCTGTCAGCCAGTCGCCTCCCTGGCCCTGGCACAGCTTGGGCCCCAGGCCTCTTGGCTCGTGCCGCAGGCGGTCGTGCCTGTTTTCCTGGGTTCTCCGTCCTAGGGGGAGTGTGGACTCTTGTCCTCTCCCAAGAAGGGCAGGGAAGGGCCTGCACCGTGTCAGAAAGTGTCTTCTGTGCCCTCACGGGGCCGCCGTGGTTTTAGGTTCTGTCCTCATGGCTCATGAGGGCCGTCGCCTTGAGTTTCTGAGTTGCTCATCCCCTTCCCTTGGTTTCCTCTGTCCCCACGATTCCTGTCCCTCGGAGGGAGGAGGCCCATCCTGGCCTCTGGGCCTGTTCTGTCTCTGTTCTGCTTCCTGGGGCAGACGTCTCCCACCTTTGCACCAAGCACAGCACTTGGGTGCCGTGGTGTCCCCAGTACCTTGGTGTGCCCTGGGCGCCCCGGACAGCGTCCTGTGGGGCTTTGGGGGCAGTGCCTCCTGTCTCCAGGGATGGCGAGGGGCTGGGTGACCTGGATTTGCCCCCAAGGAGGCCACCTGGGGAGGTCGTGGGCACTGGGGTCGCCCCGTGAGGTCCGAAACCCTTCTCTGCCGGCCGTGTGGCCTTGGGCGCTTACCCCTCTGTGCCTCAGTGTCCCCGTCTGCGGTGTGAGCAGTGGTGGGGTGTCCTCGCAGCTGCTCGTGAGGACGGCGTGCAAGCCCGTGGAGCCGCGCAGGGAAGCGTGAGTGTGCCCGCTGCTCTGGGCGCCAGCCCCGGCCGTTTCCCCGCCACGTTACACGGCTCTTCCCGGTGCCGCTCGCTCCGGGTTGTGTCCCCGTGTGTCCTGGGCTCCGTCTTCCACGTCCGACGTGCTCCCGTCAGGGGCTGGCAAGCGTGCGGGTGCCCGGCTTGCCGCGCCGAGACCTCCCCTCCAGGCCGGCGGTCACCCCTGCGTCCTCTCTTGCTGCTGGCTCCTCCCGCTCTCCCTGCACGGCCCGTCTCCCCTCGTGGGGCATCCGGGAAGCCAAGTCCAGCGGTGACCTCGGCAGGCGTCCGGGATGTGAGGCCCGCGCTCCTTGGAGCAGGTGTGGGGCCCCCGGGGCCCCCCCGACGGCTGCCCTGTTGGGGCCAGATTTCGTCATCCGCTCCAACCACCGTCACGTCGCAGCCGGAAGCAGCTGTGAGAACCAGCGCGTCCGTCGAGCCCGCCTGCGGATTTACCGGGAGCCGGCCGGCCCGTCTTCTTGCTGAGCTGTTCTGTCCGGGCACATGCAGTTGTGTGTCCTAAAGTTGTGTCGCTTATTTAACAGCTGATGGATTTACTGTTATTCTAAGATGAGTTACTGAATATAGTTTTACAACCTTGTTTTAATTTGTAACCCAGTAAGCACCAGTGGACGTCCCGCCCGTAAACCAGAGCTCTTTGGGGTGCTCCGGAGTTCCTGGCCGTGGAGGGGCCCTGGCTGGCAGACGGCTCGGGCAGCCCGCTCCGTGGGCCCCCACCGGCCCCGAGCTCGCAGGTCACAGTCCTGCCCTCTCGCACTCTCACGTGGGCTTTTGTCCAGGGCAGTGGAGTAGTGGCTGCGATGTGCTGGGAGCCCAGCCCGGCCTGCTGGGAGCGTGACGTGGCCGATCAGCCGCTCGCCGGACGGGTCTCTGTGCACACGGCACGTGTGCGGCCACCCGGGAAGCTGATGACCCTGGAGGGTCCCGGGGGGCAGTTCATGTCTAGAGATGTCCCTTCCGCCGCCCTGGAGCTGTGGTTCACCGGAGAAGCAGGTGGGGCGGGCAGGAGGCCGAGTGCCCGCGGCCGGGACGGCCGGTGTCGTGTTCAGGCGGCGATACAGGCGGTCGTGTTCCGAGAGTGCCGGGACCGTGGGTGTCACTTCCTGCTCTCTGTGCGCCTGGGAGGCAGGGCCTCGCGTCCCCCTGATCTTACAGATGGGGTCGCTGAGCCCACAGAGGGTCAGTGTCCCGTCCGAGCTGCATCGGTACCACGTGTTGAGGTGGGTCCGGCCCAGGCAGCCTGTCCCCAGCCCTCCCGCCGACTTGCGAGGCTCAGAAGAACTGAGCTGGAGCCAGAGGCTTGGCGGGTTCACAAGCCCCGTGGGTTCTCAGCTCGGCAGGGGTGGGCTTGCTCAGGGGAGAGGTGATTCCCGGTGTCTGTCCTCACGTGAGGACAGTGGGACAGGTGGGCACCTGAAGGGGCTCAGTTGGGCTGAGATGCAGGGGTGGGGACGACGTGAAGCCAGGCCGGTGGGCTGGGCGGGCAGGGGCCCGAGTGACCCTGGGTCTGGAGCACTAACTCCTCTCCCTTCCTGCTTTTTGTCTCCTCCAGCTCTGTGGGAAGGCAGTGGCCCTGCTCTCTGTAAAAAGATGTCCTATGGATCCATCGCTGGCAGTGGTGGCCTGGGGAGCCACAGCCCTTTCGGGGGACCCTCCAGACAAGGCTATCAGCCCCTAGGTAATGACAGTGGCTCGTGGCGTTGGAAGGGTGGCAGGGGTGGCAGTGGGCGGGTCTCTGCTGTGTCGCGGTGGTGGCAGGGGTAGGTGGGCTGTGGGAACAGTGCTGCCTGTGGCCAGGGGCTGGGGCGGGGTGGTTGGTGCTGGACTGGGTCAGCACCAGGAGAGGCTTCACTGGGAGAGGCGGCCCGCCGTGGGGACGGACCTGGTGTCTGAGGCCATTCTGGCCTCAGGCTGGCACTCAGCAGGTGCCCCGAGCTGGTCTGGGGGTGCCTGGGGTACCTGGCCAACAGCTGAGTGGATGGATGGCCTAGACTGGTCTTCCTAATGACAGTGTGGTGCAGGGGTGTAATTTTCGCAACACACAGGGGAGGAAACTGAGGCCAGGCGGGCTCGGGGCTCCATGCAGCTGGTGCAGGGCAGAGCGGGGACCCCCTTCTAGGACTCCCAAGTCCCCTTGCCCTGTCCCAGCACCGCCTCACTCTGAACAGCGTGGTTCTGGCTTCTTTGTCTTCTTCCTAGTTTTGCCTACGTGTGTGTGTGTGTGTGTGTGTGTGTGTGTGTGTGTGTGTGTGTCTGTCCGTCCCCACAGGGCCCCCTGCTGCCTTCGCACGTCTCGGAACTTTGTTCCGTACAATTTATTATTCTGCCGTTTGCTGGCTTTGCTTCTGAATCCCTGATGTGGAATGTCGCTGTCCCCTTGAGTCTTCCTGCTCTGTGGCTGCGTGGCATCTGCACGGGTCCACGTGCGAGGACCAGCGTGGGCGTCTGTTTGGGGCGCCGTTGCCCGGCAGGTGCAGGGGACCCGTTGGCTCTGTCTGGGCTGCCGCGCACCTGAGGCGCGTGCTGGTCCCGCTCCGGTGCCCCTGGTGCCCCGTCCTGGTCAGCTGTGCTGGCGCCACCCCGGTGCCCTTGGCGCCTGTCCCCGTCATGCCGCGTGGCAGCCGGTGGCGGGCGGTGACCGTTCGCGGTCTGTGGGTGGGGAACGGTCTCTTCTGGCTTCGCTTTCCATTTCTCTGGTGACTGATGGGACGGGTCCATTTCTTCTCCAGCTGAGAACTCTTCCCGTTAATTCTCCTCTCAAGTTTGCCGTGTTCTGCTGATTTGTAAGGGTCCCTTCTGCATCCTGGACGGACCCGTCGTCAGCTGGCCCTCCGCATCTTTGCCCGGCGGGGGCCTGCTTCCCTCTGTGGTGCCTGCTGGGCAGGTGCGGGCTGTTGGAGCGCCTGAGCGTGCTTGTGGTTTCTGTCACCTTTGCACTTTGGTTCAGTGTGACAAATCCTGGCACGAGCTGGTACCGGCTTGTTTCCTTTCCTACGACGAGATTTGGTTTTCCGGGGTCAGTCTTTCACTCACCTGGACTTCTGTTTACCGCGAGAGGTGTGTGCGGGGGTGGGGCCGTGATGCTGTTTCTCTAGTCCTGGGGCTAGTCTCCGAAGATGCCGTCCCATCCTGCAGGCCCGCAGAGCCAGAGTTCTGGGACAGCTTCCACGTGGGCCCTCTTGGTCAGTTTTTCTCTTCCTGCCCCAAATCCCGCCTTAGTTTTCAGAGTTACGGGTTTTGGTATTTTTTACGTAAGTTGCCCTACTTGTTTTTCTCAGACATGGCTTGGGTGTTTCTGGCCCTTCGTTCTTGAACATGAACTTCAGACTCCCGCCCCTCGGGCCTGGAGCATTGGCGGGAGCTGCCGTGCACCTGCTGCACTCACCTGGTACAGGTGAGTCCTGGCCCCGTCATCGCCGTGGGCTTCCGGTCCGTGAACGCACCTTTCTCTTCCTCAGATCTTCTTCCGTATCGTTCAGTAAAGTCTTAGAACTTTTACCGTAAAAATCTTACATACCTTTCGTTAGCTTTGCTTTCATGAAGAAAACGTGTTTGTCGATGCTGTCGTAAGCGGCACCGTTCTGAATATTACGTGTTTTAAATCTTTGTTGCTGGTTCACATACATAGTAACTGGTTTTTTAAAAAAGCAGTCTTGACGTTTTATTTACTTTTTAAACTTTCAAGATGTGGACGGTTTCAAACAGAAAAGTGGACATTGCAGCGCCCGGGTGACTCACTTGGTTAAACGTCTGACTCTTGATTCCGGATCAGGTCATGATCTCAGGGTCATGGGATCAAGCCCCGTGTCGGGCTCCGTGCTGACAGCACAGCACCTGCTTGGGATTCCCTCTCCCTCTCCCTCTCCCTCTCCCTCTCCCTCTCCCTCTCCCTCTCCCTCTCCCTCTCCCTCCGTCTGCCACCCGTCCCCCTGCTCGTGTGTGCACTCATGCCCCCTCTCTCTCAAAAAAAGAAAAACAAGGAGTAGACACCATAACGTAGCGAGCCCCGGGGCTGCCCGCTCCACCTCGTCAGGTGTCTACTCGTGGCCCGTCCAGCTCCTTGTGCCCTTGGCCTGCCCCTGCGTCATTCTGTGGAGAGTCCCAGACATAGCACGCACCCTCTGTTGACGTGTCCACGTGCCTCTGAGCGCCCCCAGAGGGCCTGGCCGGATGTGCCCCGCTGTCAATCACAGCTCGGTGGCCTCGAGCTGGGAAGCGGGACCCTGGGAAGACCCGTGTGCTGACAGGCCTCCTACGTCTCTCGGAAGCTCGAGCTTCTCCATCGTTTTGGCCCTTTTTTCCTTGAAGTTTATTTCTTGAAGAAACCCCGTTTTTCCTGCGGAGCATAATTGATTTTTGCCCCCAACTTTATATGCTGCCGTTTTGCCAAACTCCTATTGACCGTACTCATTCTGTCTGGATGGTGTCATTCGTAAATAGTGACTTTTTTCTCTTCTTCCCCAGTGCGTTCGCCCTTCTTCTGCCTTCCTGAGCCGCTCAGAGCCTCTGTGATGCTGAGCGACAGGGTGTTTGTCTCCTGTGTGAGTCTCTGGAGGGACAGGACTCCGTGTTCCTTAAGTGTTTCTGGATTTTGCTGTAAAAGCATCCGGGCGTAGTGTTCCCTTTGGGGAATGCTTTTTAGATTAGCACTTCATGTCTCCAGTTGTAAAAACTACCCAGGCTCTCTATTTCCTCTTGGGTCATTTTGGTTAAATCAAAGTGAGACCTCCGTCTGCTTCATGTAAACGTTCGAATCTATGGAAGTGAAATGTAGACAGTAGCCGCTGGTTGCTGACGAGGCAGCCCTGTGGCGTCGCTGAGGGCCTGGCCGGGGGCCGCCTGCCCTACGCTGCCCCTGCCCCACCGCCTGGACGTGCGTGACCTCCCACGGACCGCGGCAAATCCCAGAGGCTGGGAGCGCCCACTCTTGCGGTGGCTGCTGTGTTACTAACAGCCACGGTGTCTGGATCGCACTCTTTTTTTTATTCCTGATAGAGTTTATTTGTACCTTCCTTATTTTCTTCTTTTACGATCGTGTTGACTGAGGCTTGGCAGTTTTGTAAGTCTCTCTGACGAACTGACTCCTGACTTTCCTGACACCTTCCGGTGCATGCGTCTGTACGTGATTGATCTCTGCTCACATTTTTATTGTTTTCTCCCTTTTTTCTTGAAGCTGGAGCTGTTTGATTTTTCTGACTCCTGAGGAGGATGTTTACCTCATTCGTGTTCAGTTTTTATTCTTTTGTAATAAAACCACTTTAGATTATAAATGTCCAAATAATCACTGCTTTCGTTGAGCGTCAGACATTTAAAAGTATATAGTATTCTTAAGTTAGACTTCGGGTGTATTTTCTCATTTCCGTTATGATTTCTTCTTTGACTCGGGATTTATTTCAAACTGTGGTTCATCGTTTCCAAATATATGTGGTTTTTTTCTGGCTATCTTTAAAAAATGATTCTACTTAATTGCATTTTTGCCAGAAGAGGATCTATATTGTCCTGATTTGTTGACAGTTGTCGGGACCCGGCTGCTTATACTGTGTCCTCTGCGGGGCGCCCTGAAAAGGGTCCGGGCAGGGGCCTGGGCGGTGGGGCCCGGCGGAGACCCCCGTGTGCGGGAGCGGCTGCCGTCACCCGGGACCCGCTGTGCACCGAGCCCTGGGGTGCATGCGACCCTGGAGGGAGTCATGCAGAGCTTAGGGTGACCTCTTCGTGGAGGAGTCACAGCAGGAAGTTGACTGGCCGACTGCTAACACGTGAAGAACTCACACAAATCGAAGGGAAACCCGACAGTCCTCACGCAAGCGGGCCAACTCGCGAGCTCACTGCGGACGGGAGGCCCGGGCCTCACCGTGCCCAGAGAGACGGACTTGGAGGTGACCGCGTGCCGGCTCGCTCCGGAGGGGAGGGCACGGGCGGTTCCCGGACCCCGCAACCTGCCCTCTCCTGGCCCGGTGCCGCCGCCTCCTGGACGGCTGGGAAGTCACCGACCTGTGGGCAGGGGTGCCGGGTGCGGCGGTGGCCGACAGAGGATTCGCTGAGCGAGCCGGCGGGGCGAGGCGCAGCCTGGGTCGGGCTGCGATGGCGGTGTCAGCGTCAGTTGAAGGTGGCTGGGCGGCCTCTGCACACGTCCAGACGTGGTGACGGGTGTGCTGACTGGAGGACGCGGAGCCGTGCCCGGAGTGTTCTACTTGTGCGCGACCCCTGCCCCCGCGGTAACAGTGTTCGTCTCCAGATGCCGTCATCACAGACGATCTGTATCGTTTTCTTGTAACTGTCTGCGTTCGAACTTCTCGCAACCGTGTGTGTTCTAATAGTCAGAAACAATAGTTGTCTCCGGACCCCCTCAAAGTTCAAGGGTCATGTGATTCCGGAGGGCAGGCCATGCGGGCCCCTCCACAGGCGTCTGGGGACCGTGTGGACTGAGCAGGAGGAGGTGGGCAGGGCCCGGGCTTGCCGTGGCCAGATGCCAGCGTGGCGAGGTCATCGGGTGGCGATGCGGGCGCCAGCTGGGCCTCCAGTCTCCCTGCCCCCACGGGGGGAGCTCTGGGGGGCCCGAAGCAGAGGGTGACCCCAGTTGCCAGGTACCTGGACGCTGTTACCCGGGGAATGCGCGCCTGCAGGGGCGCCTGGCAGGTGTCTGGGGAGAGGACCCGCCCCGCAGGCTCCCCACGAAGCCCTTCAGGAAGAGGGGCTGCGGGAGACGGGCCCTGGCCTGGAGGCTCGTGCTCAGACCCGCAGATGCCTCCGTGTCGGCCCTCGGCCCCCGCCTCTCTCTCACGTGCCGTGACCATCCGGGGCCGCGCCTGCCTCCCCACACACGGAGGAGAGTTCTCTCGGTCTGACTCGGAGACCTGCTTGTTGCAGTTCTCCGTGGCCGGGGAACCTCCACCCTCGAGTAAGCCTGCTGCCGTCCTGCCGTCCCGCGTCCTTCCCCTGATGGCACAGGCACGGGGGCCACCTTCCCGGAAGGGTGGAGGCTCCTCCCGAGGGGTGCCCTCCTCCCCGAGTCTGGCCGGGGGCCCCGGGGGCTGCCTGTGTGCTTTGGGTTCTTGCTGCCTGGAGACCTCTCCCACCCCGGGTGGGGTCCTAGGGGGATTGCTTGGTGCAGCCCTTCTGTTCCTGTCACACTGGGCCGCCGTGTCCCTACCCCCCCACCCCCTGCAGAGCGGTGTCCTTTGCTATCTCCTCTGGGGAGATGCAAGTCTCAGGCCTTTTCCGGGAAGGAGTTGCCCCTTCAGGAGCTCTGAGCTGGGAATGGCCTGGGACAGGCCGTGTCCCTGGGTTTCAGAGCAGCTGTCAGTGTGGTCAGGTCAGCCGACACCTTCTAGAGCTCGCTCCCTGAAAACTGCCTTTGCAGAGAGAGCTCCAGAGAGAACAGGGTCACACAGACAGCCCCGGGCTCTGGTTTGTGTGGCCCCAGGCTGCACGCACCCCCTCATCGACTCAAGGTGCCATGGATTGAAGGGCACATCTCTCAGAGACGTAAAGGTGTTTTTATAAGGCGTGTCTTTGGTTGACACGTTACGGGAAAATGTGTCCAGGAAGTGTTTTTGAATACATGAAAATTACCAAGTGTCTCCCCTGGGGGACCAACCCCATGATGGGAGCCTGTTGGGGTCCAGGGAGCAGGAGGAGGCCGCCCAGGTGCCCGGAGCAACTGCCCCTCAGCTGTGCAGCCGAGAGGCAGGAGGGCGGGTTTTACATTTATCTTCACTGCCCAGAAGCCACGGAACAACGTTCTTACAACAGAATGCCCCCGTGCCTGGTTGCTGTGGTGATTTTGAACTGCCATAAACATCCCTAAGGCCTTGCTCCCCGTTTACGTACATCATTTGTTGCAGACGGGTGACAGGTAACACCCGCTGAAGGCCTGGCCTGGTCTGTGGGCCGTGCCTGAAGGCCCTGCTCTAGGCGATTTCGTCCTTGTTTGGGGTCACCTTTTGGAGTAATTGTGGTTCAAAGAAAGATCTGGAGCACTTAAAGTATTGAACTCGGAGCTGGCCTCCGGCAGAGGGTTTGGCAGTCTGGGAGGGCTCCTTGGAGGAGGTGGGACTGAATGGAGCTTCTTGGCGAGGGTGCTTGGAGGGCTCAGGGCACCTGCTGTCCTGTGTGGGGGCCTTGCTCTGCCAGCAGCACCCGAGCTGCTCTGTGGACGGGCTGGGTGTAACTGTGACTGTCCCTTGCTGTCTGTAGAGTGCGCTAAATGTTGGACCGAGTATGGAATACGCCATTTCCCCTGCCCGTCGCCAGAGAGCAGCCCGCAGGACCCCTGTGTGGGCAAGGATGGGGAAGGTGATCTGGGGTCGGCGGGCACGCCCAGAGGCCCGAGGGCCAGGAAGCGAGGTACTTCCGCTCGGGTGCTGGGTCCGGGAGGGTTCCGGGGAAGGCCGCCCAGAGACGCCCAGCGCCGAGGAGGGAGGGTCAGCAGGCGGGAGCTGGGCGAGGCGGCCCGAGGCTGGCCGGGATTCTGGTTGGTCTGTACCTCACCCCCGCTAGCCTTTCCCTTCTCCAGGGACGGCAGATGGTGTAGCCGGGCTGGACTGGTGACAGAGGGGTGCGGCATGAGGACTTGTGCTGGTTGGGGCCCCGTGGGCTCCAGGGATGAGGCTCAGACCTATGGGACTGGTTCACTCGGCCCCTTCACTCCGGAGCCGGGATTCTCCCCGCAGGGGGCGCTGGTGAGGGAGAGTCGGGGTCCCTGGCGTGCGCTATAGTGAGGGCAGGGGCTGTGGGCCTCTGTAGAGGTCGCCTTCTGATTGACGGGGACCTGGAGGGAGACAGGCCGGGGCGGGGGGGCTGCTCTCTGCGTGCTCCGTGGGGCTCAGACATCCCTCTCCCCTCGGGGGCTTTCTCCTCACGTCTGGGAAACCTGTGGTCTGATGGGGGAGCTGCCTCCTCTGCCCTTACAGATGGCCCCCTGCACCCCCGGCAGGCATGTGCCGGCTGGGGACAAATCTCCCAGCTGGGCAGAGGCCCCAGGACCTGCTGCTTGCACGGCCAGCCCCGGACCCCTGTGTGTTGAAGACCGCAGGCTGCGGGGGCTCGGAGGGGCGGGGCGGGGCCTCTCAGCCAGGGCCGCCAGGCGCGTCCATGGCCAGGCTGTCCCCTGGGGAGGGATGACCTAGGAATGCTCCTGCCTGTCTGGTTCCTTGGCTCCCGATGACGGCTGCCAGAGGTGGCCCTTTCTGGAGACATGCCCCGCAGCCCGGAAGTGAAGCGCCTTGCCCGCGGAGCCCAGTCGGACCTGTGGACACCCACAGGGAGGGGCCGGCAGTGTCCTGAAGCCGAAGCCGGAGAGGAGGCGCCCTGGGGGCCACCCCGCCGGCCCAGGGCCTTACACACCCGCCTTTTGGTGCCGTTCCAGGGCCAGGGGTCGCCCCCGAAGGCAGTGGGACACCAGAGCCCGGCTCACCGCCTGCCGCGAGCCCGAGGAAGGACTCTGCCGGCGGGGCCCACGGCCGGCTGGCGGGGCCCGGCGCCACACGGGCCAAGAAGAGGAAACCCAACTTCTGCCCGCAGGAGACAGAGGTCCTGGTGTCCAAGGTCAGCAAGCACCACCAGCTGCTGTTCG
The DNA here is from genome assembly GCF_024362965.1 of Panthera pardus. Lineage (NCBI taxonomy): Eukaryota > Metazoa > Chordata > Mammalia > Carnivora > Felidae > Panthera > Panthera pardus. Next base: position 80,849,903 of record NW_026527002.1, on the reverse strand, counting down.
GCACGGGGCTGCTGAAGGCCGAGCCCACCCGCAGGTACCGCGTGTGGAGCCGCATCCTGCAGGCCGTGAACGCCCTGGGCTACTGCCGCCGGGACGTCGTGGACCTCAAGCACAAGTGGAGGGACCTGCGCGCTGTCGTGCGGCGCAAGCTGGGCGACCTCCGCCACGTGGCCCACGGCCCCGGCCGGCTCCAGGCCTCGGCCCTCACGCCTGTGGAGCAGGTGGTGGCCGAGACCTTCTCCTGCCAGGCCCCCGCCTCGGAGGGCCTCGGCCTGGAGCCGCTCAGAGGTGAGTGCCTTGCCCCGGCCGTCCGGCCGGCTGGAGGCGCAGGCCCGCGGTGGCCTGCTCGTGGCCAGGCCTCGGTCCTCCCGCCACGCTCTCCTCCCCTCTCCTCTTCCCCACTTGCACCACCTCCGGTGACTCCCGCCCCCGGACTCGCGCACTCGCCTGCCCGCGCGGGGACAGCCTTCTGAATGTCCGGGCGCGGCAGGTGAATCCACCTCAGCCCTGACCCTCGCGGCTGCAGAGCGGGGAGCCGGGCACACGACACGGTCGTGTCGAGACACGGTCTTCCCCCGAGGACTCCGCCTCCTGCCTCTGGACCCCGGCCCCCAGGAGGAAACGCGTTTCCTGTTGCTGTCCCGTGTACGCGCACACACCCGAAACACGCGGGTTTCGAGCGCTCACCCCACGTCACCCTCTGTGCCTCGGCGTGTCCCTCTCTTGCTCTCCTGTCCCGTCCAGGGCTCTTAGCCTGTGCGTAGAGTAAAGCGCTCCCGCCGACTCTCTGGTTTTAAGGCCTGGGTGGTAGAGCTGGGGTTTGGCCTGACGTCCAGAGCCGGCCCCGCGGCATCGGGATGCGGCGGGGGTGGGGGGGGGTGGGCACCTTGAGCTCTCTGGGGCGTGCTGCCCTGTGGGGGTCGCTTCTCGAAGGTTCCTGTCGGGCACAGGGGGTCGGGGGACCCGTGGAGGTCCAGCGGGGCGTCAGAGAGCCCAGTGGGTGGGTCCCAGACAGGTGCAGGGTCACGCACAGCAGGGGGGCTTTGCAGCGGCAGCAGCCTTGGGGCCAGAGGCGGAGGAAGGCCGGTGGGGAGGGGGAGGGGACGGCAGGTACAAGGGAGGTGTGGGGGGCGTGCAGGTCATCTGTGCGTGACTCCTTGGTCATCGGGAGTGCCGGTGTTAGGTCCTGAGGACCGTTTCTGAGTCCGTACCTGGTGTTCGGCTTTGAAACGGGGCCAGAAAATACACAAAGAACGTCAGAAACAAAACAGAAGCAGACACGTGTTTGTGCAGCAGACAGGACAGGCGTTGCCTCGCTTCTCCCCCGCCAGCCCCGCATTTGGGGACGTCGTCTCCGCCGGTGGCGGGCAAGGCGGTGGTCTGGGTGCCGCTGCCTGCGGTGTCCTCAGTGGCACCTGGTGCTGGCCGGGGGCCACGAAGCAGTGGGATCCCGAGGCTGAGGGCCTCCTGCTCTGTAATGGCAGGCGTGGACACCTCCGTGGCCTGCCGTGGGCAGCGGGAGAGCTCGAGGTGCCCAGAACCTGTGCCTCCGTTCCTTGGTTCCCGTGTTCTTCCCGGACGGAGCCCAACGCTTGCCTCCCTCCTCCAAGACCGGACTGCTGCCCCGCACCCCGAGCTCGAGGCCCCCTCCTCCCTGGCCCTGCTGACCCTGAGCCCGCTTGCGGCCCTGCTCTGGCCCTGGCCCTGGCCCCAGACTGAGCCCTGCGCGGTCCCTCGGGCTCCCCTCTGCCTCCTGGGTCTCCCCTTCCCCCTGTGGGGGGAGGGGGGCCGGTGCATTCGGCTCAGGGTGGAGGTGCTCTCACCGGTGGGGGACCCAACCGCACACCTTCCTCACAGCCCCGCCCTCCGGCTCCTCCCCCTCCAGCACTCTCCCCCTCCCCCTCCCCCCAGGTCCCTGTCCCTGTTGCAGGCCCTGAGGCAGGAGTGTGGCCCCCCTGGCAGGGCTCCCTACGGGCCCCTCGGGCCCTTGGCTCCCAGCACCGGGCTTTCCCGGCTTTGCGATGGTTGTCCACACACCTTCTCACCTCCCTGGCACCGTGGCCTGCCGCACACCTGGGTTTCGGGGGGTGGCTGAGCATGTGTGGGAGGCTCCATGGTGTGGCCCGGGTGCAGGTGGCGGGCCTCGCTCCGCACCGGGGACGTCCTGCTGCCCGCCCAGACTTGGATCTGGTCACATGGCCTTTCTTCCCCAGAGCACTTTGCGGGGGGGCTGTTGCTGCAGAACAAGGAGACGATCTCTCCGGGAGAAACAGGAAAGTACAGAGTACCTGTGTATTCAGGGTCATCCCCCTGAGATTTGGTGCTGTCCCTGCCTCTCCCTGGAACGCAGCCCCTCCCTGGGTCCTCCTTGGTGCCCTCAGCACGGGCCCCGGGCCGAGAGCCAGGCCAGGCGCCCCCAGCCCCACACCTCCTCTCGCCCTGTCCAGTGGGGGCTCCCTGCTGCTTAGGAAGGAGGATGCCTCTGGTGCTCAGAGGATCCCGTGCTGTCCCTCTTTCTTTCCTGTGCCTCATGCACACGTGGGTCGGGATCCACACCCCACCCCCACCGCCGCCCCGCTTCCTCCCTCCGCTTGGTGCAGGGGCAGAGATCCAGCCTGTGTCCGCAGGGTGAATAGACCCAGAAGTGGAGCGTCCTGTGACGCCCGAACGTGGTGACTCCGGTCTGCTCTTAGAGCGCCTCGGTTCTGAGTTTCCGCTCCGGTTGGCAGAGGTGGGGCTGGCCAGGGGGTCTCCCTGTGCTTCTGCTCCAGCCGTGTTCTGGGGTGTGGGGTGCACCCGGTGGGGCTCCCCGTGTTGTGCAGCTGTGATGAGCATGTAAGGCTCAGAAGGGGGATGCCCTCAGGGGACTGGTCCCCCAGCTCTGCTCACTGTCTGCCCCAGTGCACGGTGGCCCCGTGGGGTGGGAGGCAGGCGGGCACTGGTGACCCCGCTGGGTTCCACGGAATCGGCAGCTGCTTGGCTGGGCCCGGAGGCCAGAGGTGCGTGGTCCCCTGTGGAGGCTGGGCTGTGTGTGTGTGTGGGGGGGGGAGCCGAGGGGCCGGCCAGGGGGCCTTGTCCTGCCCTTTGCCGCTGGTGCCCGTTGGGTGTGCTTGGACTTGCCCTCACTGGGGGTTGCTCAGCGTGGGGCTCGCACATCCCTGCGTCCTGTCTGTGGGACGGCCAGTGTCGTCCGGGGAACGGGCTGCTGCTGTCATCACCAGCCTCCTCGGGGCCCTGGGTCTGTGCGGGCGCGGTGCTGGCGGACCCCCGGCAGCCCACCTGGGCAGCAGTGCCCGCGCACTGGGCCACTGGGTTTCTCCCAGGCCTGTCTGCTCTGGACCCGAGAGGCCCCCTGACTTCCTTGCTCGTCCCGCGTCTGGGGCACCGTACTGCCACTCGGCCTCCTCCTGCCCGGCCCGAGTGGGCACGCAGTCCTTCAGCCAGCCCTCGGCAGCGGGGCAGAGCCCAGCTGTCCGGCCAGCCCACGTGACGGGGTGGGTGGGGGCGATGTTTGGCTCCAGGGGGCTCCGGCGCTCCAGCACTGCTGGGTGGGCCGCTGCCTCTGGACCCGGCGGCATGAAGGGTCCAGAGCAGACGTGGAGCTGGGCCCTGTAGGGGACAGAGGGCGTTGCCAAGTGTGCGTTGGAAGCCTCGAGTCCCCGTCCTGCCCTGGGCACCTGTGTGGAGATGCTCAGGCGGTTCCCCGGATTTGCGTGCTCAGGAAGGAGCGTCCCATTGTCTCTGCAGAGGGCGGGGGTGCTGGAGGGCCGTCCGTGTGTCTGTGTCCCGGGAGCCTGTCCTTCTGTCTGCCCTGATGGATGGTTTTGTGGTTGCCAGCTTTTGGCCGGGTGGAGGTACTGGGAACATTTGTATAAAATCTTTGCATTGACATAGTGTCACTCTTGTGGGGGTTGATTGATAAACTTTCCAAGAAAGTGTCTAAGAAACTGGCTGTCCCACTATTGGGTCCTGTAGCCATGAGCTTGGGTTTACTCTTCATTCCCACCACCACTTGGGGTTGATTTTGGTCTTGCTGTACTGGGCTGTTGGAGGGGTCGGGCTGTGCTGGGGTGGGGCGGGGCTTGCTGGGGGTGGGGCTGTGCTGAGGGGGCGGGGCTTGCTGGGTGGGGCGGGGCTGTGTTAGGCTGTGCAGGGATGGGGAGGGGCTTGCTGGGGGGGCGGGGCGGGGTGAGGGTGGCTGGGGGCGGGGCTGTGCTGAGGGGCGGGACCGGGTGAGGTTGTGCTGGGATGGGGCGGGGCTTGCTGCGGGGTGGGGCGGGGTGAGGCTGTGCTGGGGTGGGGCGGGACTGTGCTGGGGTGGGGTGGGGCTGTGCTGGGGGCGGGGCTGTGCTGGGGGTGGGGCGGGGCGAGGCTGTGCTGAGGGGGCGGGGCTGGGTGAGGCCTGCTGAGGTGGTGTGGGGCTGTGCTGGGGGCGGGGCTTTACGGGGGTGGGGCTGTGCTGAGGGGTGGGGCGGGGTGAGGCTGGCTGGGGGGCGGGGCGAGGCTGTGCTGAGGGGGCGGGGCTGGGTGAGGCCTGCTGAGGTGGGGTGGGGCTGTGCTGGGGCGGGGCTTTACGGGGGTGGGGCTGTGCTGTGGTGGGGCGGGGCTGTGCTGGGGAGGGTGGGGCCTCACTTCTGTGTCTGCCCACACATCACTGAGCATTGCCTGGTGTCTCCTCTGCTGTCACCAGAGGCTGCCCTGATCTGTGGGCCTTCCTGTGTTGCACATGTCCGTTGCCTCTGAGTTCAAGGGGCCCGTCTGAGATCTGGACTGCAAACCTCTTCTGCAGGCTCTGGACTGCCTTTTATTTAAAAACTTTTTTTACGTTTATTTGAGATAGAGCAAGTGAGCGTGGGGGAGGGGCAGACAGAGAGGGAGAGGATCCCAAGCAGGCTCCGTGGTGTCGGCGCAGAGCCCAACACGGGGCTCAATCTCAAAACCCGTGACCCGAGCCACCAGGTGCCCCCTGGACTGCCTTTTATTTTAATTGTGTCTTTTTTGAAGGTTTTATATTTCAGTGTTACCAGCGTTTTCCTTGGGATTTCTGTTGTCTGTATCCCACCTGAAAAGTTCTTACCCACAACAAGGCCGCAAATTGTTGTGATTTGAAGTCTTACAGTTCCAGCGTTTATGTTTGCATCTGTGAGCCAGGCTGAGTGGGTTCTCAGTTTTGTTGATATGGGTCGGGGTTCAGTGGCTGTCCAGTTGGTCATCATCGTTGGGGGAAATGACTGAGTCACCTCGACGCTTGTGTCTGAAACCCCGTGACTGCTCACCTGGGTGTTGACCCGTCCGTATCGACCTGGGTCTCCACTTAACATGATACGGAACTGCCTTGACTGGAGTAACTATAAAGTGAGTCCTGAATCGAGTCGGGAATTGGTTTCTCCTGTTTTCTGAGGGTATGTGTAGAATTGGTATTATTCTTCCCTTAAACATTTGGCGGAATTCTCCAAGGAGGCATGTGAGCTGAGCATTTTCTTCGTGGGAAGATTTGAGACTGCAGTTTCTTTAACCTTGCCGTGTCACGTTACATGGTACAGCGTTACAATGTTGCGGTATCACAATGTACACGCCCTGGCATACGTGTTAATGTTGTAGCCATAGCGCGTTATGGTGCTGTGGTGTTACGTGTTACAGCCGTAGGTGGCAACGTTGTAGTGACACAGTGTTATGTGCTGTCGCGTCACCGTGTCACCGTGTCACCGTGCTGCAGTGTTGCCCAGGTTTCTGCTGCTACTCACATGAGTCAAATTTGATCATTTGTGTTTTCAAGGAACTTACCCACGTCATCAGACTTGTAAAACGTACTGGCACGAAATTGTCATATTGCCTTAGTATTGTTTGAATGCCTGTATGGTCAGTAGTAAGACTGCCTTTTTCATTTCTGGTATTGCTGGTTTGTGTTTTCTTTGTTTCATACTTGACTCGTCTCACTGTGAGTATATCAATTTTATTGATTGTTTTAAAGAACCAGTTTTTGATTTCATTAATCTTCTCTATTTGTTCAATGTTGAGTTAATTGATTTTTGCTCATCTTGATGATTTCCTTCCTTTTCCTTATTCTGGGGTTAATTTGCTTTTGTTAGATCATTGACGTGAGACCTTTCTTCTTCCCTAGTAACGGGTATTTATTGCTGTAAATTTTTCCCTGTGCATTGCTTTACTTATACAATTTTGCATATATCGTATTTTCATTTTATTCATTTAAAAATATTTTCTAATCTCCTTTGTGGTTTATTCTTTAACTAAGGGTTGCTTAGAAGGGTATTGTTTAATTTTCAAATAATTCTCTTTGTTTCCAGATACCTCTCTGTTATTAACTTCTGGTTTCGTGCTGTCCTGGTTGGCGAATGTTTCATATGGTTTCAGCTGTTACACATGCATCGGGACCTGCTGCACACTGGAGGTGCATCGTGTCTTGTGCGTGTTCCCCGTGTGTTTGACAAGAGTGTGTCCATCTGTCGTTGGGTATGAGTGTCCAATAATTGTCACTCGGGCCGAGGTGATCGACGGTGCCATTCAGGTCTTGGTATCCTCACAGATCTTCTGTCCCCCGATCTATTTTCTGCTGAGAGGATGCTGATGACCACGGCCGTGGATGTGTCTGCTTCTCCCCTCAAGCCCGTCAGTCTGTGCCTCGCACGTTTTCCAGCTGTGCTGTTAGGCGTGTTGAACGTTGAGGATTTTGTCTTCTTCATCCATTGCCCCCTTTGTCACTGTAAAACCTTCTTTTATCTCTCTTTTCATGTGTTGTTCTGAATTCTCTAATGTTAGCGTGGCAGCTTTCACACAGCCATGTCACACAACGAATCTTCCGGTCCCTTTACTCACAGGTGCGTCTGATTTTCTGTAGGAAGTGCCCTCCTCGTAGCCGGTGTATTTGGGGTTTGCCCTTGGCCCCATCTGACTGTCTCCACTTTGCCCAGAGCGGTGGCAGTGGTGCTGTCCCGTAGGGCCTTGGTGATGATGGCGTGGCCACCGCTGGCCACTTGGGGACCGCAAGGGTGCCTCAGGTTTAGGCAGAAATACCGATATGTTCAGGCTTACATCCCCCATCTCGATATTTGTGGTATTTCCCTTTGTTGTTTGGGGGTAATTGTGTTGATGATGATTCCATTGCTGATGATGGTAAGTCCGCTCTTGGCGTATTAGTGACCTGTTCCGTTTGTGGTTTAGCGCTAGCCGTACCCACACCTGCGCTCGCAGCCTGCCTGCGGGTAACACGGTGTCGCGCCGCATGACGTGGGAACCTCACAGAGCCGACCCCGGACGCCACGTTGTTGCTGGAAGCACCTGGCTGGCAGTTTGCTTTATCAACCGATGGCGTCTGAGATACCTTTAAGATGAGACGTGTGCCTCTCCCGCACTCTGCTTTCTCGTGTGGATCCAAATTGCCTTTTATTGTTTCTTTTGACCCGACAGACTTCTTTCAGCTTTTCCTATGGTGCACATCTGGCTGAGACAGTCTCTCGGCTCTTTTGTCTAAAATAAATCTTTATTTTGCCTGTATTTTTGAAATATATTTCCATTGCATGTAGAATTTTGGTCTAAAGGTGTTTTTTGTTTTCTCTCTCTTGGCACTTTGAAGATGTCCCTGCAGCGTGTTTGGGCTTGGCTTCCGCGGCTCTGACGGGGGCGGGGCGACTTTTGTGTTTCCTTCTGGGGTGGGGTACGTGCCTCTCTGGCCCCTCCGAAAGGGGCCCCTTCGCCACAGGCTTTCTGTGGTTTTGACTACTGTGCTTTGGGCTTTAAATTTTTAATATATGCATTTTTAAATGTTTATTTTTGAGACACGGAGTGAGCAGGAGAGGGGCAGAGAGAGAGACCGACGATCTGAAGCAGGCTCCGTGCTGACAGCAGTGAGCCTGATGCGGGGCTGGAACTCATGAACCGCGAGGCCATGACCTGAGCCCCACAGGCGCCCTTAGACTTTAGTATTTATTCTGCTTGTGACTTAATGAAGTTCTTGGAACTCGGTTTTTATTGGACGGAATTTGGATACTTTGGGTTCTTACTTCTTGAAACTCTGCTCCCCTCTGTGGCTCCGTGGCTGCCGGGTCGCCGGGTATCGCCCAGAGGTGCCCCGTGGCCCTGTCACCGCAGGGAACCTCGGTGCAGCATCGCACCCGTGGCTGACCCCGTGCAGTGGGAAGTCATTTCAATGTCTCCTTGGGTGTCAGGGGAGGGGGGGTGGTAGGCCTGCGGCCTCTCCGGGTCTCCCCTGCTGCTCTGCACGCACCTCGGTGTCCCGTCAGCCTTTTGCAACTTTTACGCCTGTTTTTCTGCACTAGTGAGGTTGTCCGCCACCATTTCTGGGCCTGATTTCCTGTTGAGTGACCTTTCTCACGGTTTGGGGTCACGTGCTCCTGCCTCTTCGTATGGCCCGCGAGTTGCGAGTGTGAATTTTGTGTCCTCCCTCCCCGGGTTTGGTTGTTCTCCTTGCGGGAGGACTGGACTCTGTCCAGGGGCAGTAAACCTGCGCGGGGGTCACGGTGCTGTTTCAGGGCACTTGTGCTGTGGCTGCGGCCTCCGCGGGCCCTGCCCGACGCCGCGGGTGCTGGGCGGCGCCCTCTCCTCTCTCCTCGTGTGACTTCCACCCACGCACACTGACCCTGTGTGGGGGAGGGGGGAGCGGCCTCCAGCTTCTTGTGCTCCCCGGGTCCTCGGCCGAGGGGCGTCTTTCCCTGTGTGAGCACAGACGTGTGCTTGGCCAGGGACCAGGGCACCGAGACCGGCTTCTGGAGCCCCTCCTGCCTCATCGCCTCAACCCTGTCTCCTGCCCCAGGGCAGCCGTGGCACCTGCCAGGCCCCGGAGTCCCCCACCCCCGGACCCAGTGACGCCGGTTCCGCTCCGACCCGCCCTCCTTGCTCGCAGTCTGGACTTGCTTGTAGGAGACACCAGGCGACGAGCCGTGGGGGCCACGGGGCCGCACCAGGGCTGTCTGTGGTCAGAGCACCGCTTCCCGGCTTGCATGCAGGGGAGGGGGGGGCCTGGGCCCTGCCCTCCCTCCCCCCCCCCACAGAAGCTCAAGTTGATCTGCCACCCTGCGTTGTCATTCCGTGAAAAAGTGGCTTATGTTTGGGGGATTAATGTCCCTGTTCCTCCTCTGTGTTTTCTAAGCTGGTGGCCAGCCCCCCTCCATCCCCAATCATGCCCACCAGACACGACATCCTCCCTCCGCCCCTGTGAGTCCCACCTCCTCCAGTCCCATTACCTCGTCCTCCCACCCTCCCCCAGCCCCCGGTCCCTGCCCAGCATTGGTCCCTGTGCTGCGTGCAGAGGCCCTGCTCGTGCTGTGTGGTCACCGTCTTGCTGCTTCCCTGTCTGACGGCTGCCTCGGTGTGGGATCTGGGCACACGTGCTCCAGGTGAACCCGGGCCCTGAGCGCCCCAGCCGCGTGTATGCGGACGCCGGCCTCTGTTGGGGTTCCGGCCCCTCCTTGGCGAAAAGTAAAGAAGAGGTTAAGCTGCCCCCGTGATAACACGGAGCCCCCGTTCCCCTCATGCAGCCCCCCCACCCCCGCGGCTCCCCCCCCCCCCAGCCGTGGCTGCGCCCCCTCGGTGGTGTCCCTGGGAGGGACATCACACCCCATCGTGTCCCAGCCAGGGAGAGGGTGAGGGGCAGTCCAGGGCTCCAGCCTCCTTGTGAGAACAGGAGGGGAAACTGCCCTCGGTTCTCTAATTCCAGGGTGAGAATTAGTCACGCGGCCCCTCCTGGCCGCAGGGGGTGTCCCGGGCTGTGTGGTCAGGTGCCAGGACCAGGGAGAGGCCGGGTCTGAGGGAGACAGCCCGAGTTGCCCCACAGCTGCAGCCGGCATCTGGCATCCCTGGCATCCCCTCTGCTGAGGTAGGAGCCCCCCACGGCCTCCCCGCGGCCTCCCCCAGACCTCCGTGGAGGTGGAAGGCCGTCTGGGTGGGGGACTTGCTGTCCTTGCTGCGGGGCTGGGATGTTTGCCAGTCCCCCCCTCCCCCCGCACCTGCCCTGTGCATCTGCCAGCTGCCCCCTCCCCTGGTTTCCACAGTGGCTCCGAGATGTGCCCCAAATCCCACGGTGGTGGTGGTGTAGACCGGGCTGGCATGCCCACCACCGCCCTGCTGGGGGCCTCCCAGGCCCAGGCACCTGCCCGCTGGCCAGAGTCCATGCCGGCCCTGGATGCAGCTCCTCGGGGCAGTTTTGACCCAGCCCCCACTGCCTGCTGCATCCCACCCCTCCATCCCCTGCATCCCTATGCCCCCGCCCCTCTACCCCTCACCCCTGCCCCCCACACCCCACACCCCTGGCCCCCACACCCCAGCCCCTCGCACCCCTGTACCCCGCTCCCCACACCCCTGTCCCCCATACCCTGCCCCCCTAACACCCCTCGCCCCTGCCCCTCAGCCCTGGCCCCCCTATGCCCCTACCCCCTGCCCCCCTGCCCCCCACATCTTGCACCCCTGCCGTGCTGCCCCCTGCAGCCCTGCCCCCCACACCCTGCACCCCTGCCCCCGACACCCTGACCCTAGCCAGTAATGGGCCCGATCACCCGCTTGCCCGCCCCGAGGGCTCTGCACTGATGGGTGGAGTGGAGGCTGGAGAGCTGCATCTGAGGCCTGGTCTCCTGCTGAGACCCTCAGCAGCCCTGCCCCGCCCTGCCCTGCGGGATGTAGCTCTCCTGACCTTTGTAAAGGCTGCAGTTCCAGTCCCCCCTTTGCCCTTCCCTGGGGCCACTCTCTGCGCCTCTGGGAGCTCAGCCTTGTCATCCTTGGTTTGGACACAGAATGTCTCAAAGGCCATCAGCCGGTATCCTCTGGAAAGACGCATGCCCCGTGGGGTCAGGAGTAGACAGGGCACCGGCGGGGGCAGGACTCGGCCCAGGGCACGGGCCACGGTGACGAGCCAGGGGACGGGCTTGAAGAGATGTCCAGAGGAAGGTGGCTCTGAGAAGGGTGGCTGTTTGTCCCAGTGTAAGTGGCCTCTGGGATCACTTACACACAGACCTGGAGAATAGGAACGATTCTTGGAGCTGGATCTCTCCTCCCAGCATTTAGCGGGTGAGGCAGGCGGCCAGGCTGCGTCCCTGCCTGTGTCTGTCCTGTAGGAAGACCTACACCAGCCTCCCCACGTGTGGGCTGAGGCTGCACAGCCCAGGCGGGGCCCGGAGGCCACAGCCTCCCACCCGTCTGCCTCTGCATTAAGCTCAGAGTGTGCACCCTGACCTTGTCGTGGTGCACAAATCCCTGTCCGTGTCTGGCCCATTCAGGCCGAGGCGCCAGCCTCCCTGGGGGCCGGTAGTAGTGGGTAGTATAGACACACGTGGGAGTCCTTCCTGTCCCAGGCTCCATCAGGTGAGGGGCCCTGTGCGTTCCGTTGCCGGCTGGTGGCAGCCTTTCCAGGTTCTGAGAATGAAGCCACCGTGAGTGTCTTACACAAGCTTCGTGCGGGCACGTTTGTGTTTCTGCGCGTAGCTACCCAAGAGGCCGTGGCCACGGGCCGGGCCTCGTCCCGTGAAGGGGGCAGACTTTTCCGTAGCGTCCGCAAGACTTTCGTGCTCGCCTGGTGGAGTGGGCCTTCCCGTCCCCCCAGGAGTGGGTGGTAACCACACGATGTTCGGCGTGGTCTTTCAGATGGAGATAAAGTTCACACAACGTAAAATTCACCACGTTATCCACCTTCACGTGGACGTTTCTGTGGTTGGTGGCGTATCCTGCAGTGTGCGCGACCATCCCCGCGAGTAATCCAGAACGTTCTGTCACTTCAAGAGAACTCGTACGGCCGTCAGCAGCCATCCCGTCCCCTGGCCCAGCCCCCGGCAGCCACGGGTCTGCTTTCTGTCCCTGGACCTGAACTCTTCCCGTATGCGGAGCCGCGTGGTGGGAGGCCCGTGTCCGGCCGCGTTCGCTGGTGCGACACCGTCGCTGTGCTGTCGCCACCCGCTCCTTCTCGAGGCTGCGTGGTGCTCGCCCTCGGCTCGCACCCCACGTCGTCAGATGCCGGCTGTTGGGTTGTTGCTGCCTTCTTTGTGTTAAAAACGTGTGTTTATTTTGAGAAAAGTCAGCTGAGCACGAGCCAGGGAGGGGCGGAGAGAAGGGAGAGGGGATCTCAAGCCGGCCGTGCTGTGTCAAGCACAGAGCTGGACGTGGGACTGGATCCCGTGAACCGTGAGATCATGACCTGAGCAGAAATCGAGAGTCGGACGCTTAACGGATGCTTAACGGGCCGCCCCCAGACGCCCCCATTGGGTTGTTTCTGTTTTGTGACTCACGTACAGCTGCAGTGACCTCGGCTGTGCAGGCTCTCGTGTGGGCCTGGGCCCTCGTTTCTGTCAAGGGCGCCCCGTGTGCAGGTGCAGGGGCGCTGGGGGCAGCTGGTGCCCGGGTGGGGCTTTTCTTTTTTTTTTTTCAACGTTTTTTTTTTAATTTATTTTTGGGACAGAGAGAGACAGAGCATGAACGGGGGAGGGGCAGAGAGAGAGGGAGACACAGAATCGGAAACAGGCTCCAGGCTCCGAGCCATTAGCCCAGAGCCTGACGCGGGGCTCGAACTCACGGACCGCGAGATCGTGACCTGGCTGAAGTCGGACGCTTAACCGACTGCGCCACCCAGGCGCCCCCGGGTGGGGCTTTTCTGAGGGGCCGCCCCTGCTTTCCTCCTTCTCCAGGGGCTTTGGGTGCCCCGGGGTGGGCTTGCTGTTCCCTCTGTGACACCGTGGGGCCACCCCAGCTGGGAGGGTGTTGCTGCCCCCGCTCTGTGAACCTGTGTGCTCCCTCTCCTGTCTTCTAGCCACCCGGGTGGACCCAGGTGACCTCCAGGAGCTGTTCCAGCAGACATCGGCCAGCGTCTTCCGGATCAACTCCAACGGTGAGTCCGTGGTGGGCCCAGCCTCACCCCTCCCCACCTGGCCGCCCGGGCCACCGAACACGCCCCAGGAGGTCGAGGCGACTGGGGGAGGTGGCGTGCCCACCGCCCTCCCCTGACCTGGCATCCTGCAGCCCAGACCCTGTCGTCTCTCTTAGGACAGCATGGGCTGAGCCCTGGGGTCTCAGGGCGGGGCGGGGCGGGCCCGTGTGTGCTCCCTGGCCCGGCTGCTGTGATTTGGACGCATCCCTGAGGGGGAGGGCAGCCTCAGAACCTCCCTCAGACCGTCAGTGCAGGTCAGCTCACGGTCGAGGGTACTGGGGTCAGGAGCGACAGTCACGCCTCATGGGACTGGGCCAGGCCTTATCCTTATTAGCTTCTGCAGACAGTGGGGGGGGGGGGGGGCGGGGGCAGGAGGACATGGGGACACAGGGGTGGCTCGCCGCACTCTGTGGGTGAGGGCTGATGTTTGCCGTGAACCCTGAGTTCTGTCAGGCCCGCCGGAGAGTGCTGACCAGGAGAGGAGAAAGAGATCCCCAGACCCAGGGGCCCTGGAGGCTGAGGGCCCTGGAGGAGGCTCCCAAGAGCCTTTGCGCCCACAAGGGCCTGGGGGCCTGTGCCCGAACAGGGGGAGGGTCCCTGCCTGGGAGGTTCTGCGGGGCTGGGGCTGGGCCGTGGCAGAAGCTGCCCCCAGTCACCTGGGTGGTCTCCCTGGCCTTGGCCCCCATGTCCTGGGGCCCCCCCGGCCCTCCTCTGCTGGAGTCTGGGGGTCTCCGGGGGGGAGGTCTTTCTGTTCCTTACGTCCTTCCTTTCTCCTGGCAGTGACCTCCTTGGAGCAGAGCCTCCGGTCCCTGGGGACACCGAGTGACACGCAGGAGCTGAGGGAGAGCCTGTGAGTGTGCGATCGTGTGCGTGGCTGTGGGCGTGCCCGGGTGTGCCCTGCACCCCCTCGCACGCCTGCCTGTCCACGTCCCAGCGCGGCAGCTGCCCGGACCCCACACCTGCCCCACACGCCCGAGGGCCAGCCCCGCTTGCGCCCCGAGCCCGAGGCCGCGCGTGCCCGGCGTCACCCTCTGGGGGGCACACTCGTGCCGCCTGCACGTAGTGGACACACAGGCTGGGTTGGAGAGTGGCTTTGTGGTTTTGATTCTGCCCCCAGGGGCTCCCGCTGGGGTTGCCTAGAGGCCGGCCCTGGGTTGGGTTGGGTGAAGCAGTGGCCTCGGGTGAGTTCCTCTCCTGACGGAAAGGCTTCTCGGGGGCTGGGTCCCTGGGGAAGAAGGAAGGGGACCTCTGCAGGGGGGTAGCCTGGCTGGCAGGGGGCAGGGGGCAGCGCTGCTCACGCCCTGCCACCCTGGGCCCGGCGGGACGTGACAAGGCCGCCACGTGGTCCCGGCATGGCGTGGGTTGGGGGGCCCCGAGGCGGGGTCCTGAGACTTGCCGTGAAGCCGGTGTTCCCCCTGCCACCTTCTTGCCAGGGGACCCCGGGCGGGTCCTGTGTGAGCCTGGGCCTCCTGCCTGGGAAAGACGACGGTGTGGATGCCGGAGCAAACGTGCTCGGGGGGGTGTGGGCCGCGGCCAAGACCTCATGTCTCTTCCTGGCAGTGATGTCCGTTGGAGAGGTCACGGCTCCCTCTGTCTGTTTATTCACCCACCCGCCTCGCCCACCCACCTCGCCCACCCGCCCGCCTGTCCTCCGGCCGTCCGTACGGGCTGCCTGAGACCACTCCTGCCAAGTGTGGGGGTCCAGAGCTTGAGGCAGCTGAGGGCCCTTGCAGATTCTCTGTGCAATTCTTTTTTTAATTATTCTTTTTATTTCTTTTTTAAAATAACGTATTGTTTTCTGATTGTGGAAGTAGCATATGCTCATTATAGGAAATTTGGACACACAGGATGTCTGAGGAGGCACTGTTAACATTTTGGTATTTCCTGCCAGCCTCTTCTCAGATCCTTACGCGTCTTGCAGATTTGGATTTCAGTGAATAATGTTCCGGTCCCGCCTTTTGCTGTTCAGGTTCTGGGGTGCGTGTGCCCTTAATCACACACTAAAAACACGCTCTGTGGAGCCGCGGAGGACACTGTCCAATGTGCGCAGTCACTGCGCTGAGACCTGGAGCCGTATCTGTGGCTCCTCCCGTTTGTCAGCGGCATGACCAGACCCCGGGAGGGCGCTGGGGTTGGTCTCCGTGTTTGCCTGTTCCGGGGTAGGTCCCTGAAGTGGTGTCCCCTGGGTCACGCGATGGCATTTTCAGGGCCCCTGGCCCTCGAACACGTTTCCTGGGCTGTGTTGCCCAGCTGGCCGAAGGCCGACGTCACCAACGTGGGTCTGGAGTGGAGAGCGGGCTCCTGCCTTCCCGGCCGGACTCTGGGCCTGCCCGCGGTGACTGAGGGCTGTGGGGGCCTCTGCCCCGTCCGCCTCCACCTTCAGATGCAGCCACTCTGGCCTTTAGCACCTGCCTGCCCCGCACCCCCTCTCCTGACCATACCCACCCCCCCCCCACCCCCATCTGGCTCCTCCTCCCGAGGGGCAGTTCCTAACCAGGCTACAAGCCTGGAACCTTCCAGGGCCCCATTCATCGTGGACCGTTAGTGTTTTCTAAACGATGGAGACCAGCATAGGGGGCCAAGCAGCTCTGTTTTCTCCACGTCGACATTCATTGGCTTTTTTATTTTGCCAGATAAGGACATTTTAAAAAGTCCGTTATGGCATCTGTTATTGCCATCATTTTGTGGAAGGCAAGACATTTCAGTGCGACGGAAGTAGATGGGATCCGGTCTTGGGAGAGAGGACGTTCCTTCAAGATGAATAAAGCTAGTGACCTGTGAACCTCAGGGCTGAACGTGATTTTCTCGCCTTGCACGAGACAGGTGTGGACTTGGCCATCTTTGTCGGGACCGTGAGGGACCCTGCCTTGGGCACACCATCGTAGGCTCCCAGGTTGGCCAGGGTGGCCGGGTTGTAGCTCTCTCTCCCCCGTGGTGTGAAGCTAGGTGACAGCGGGGCCTGGTTTGTCTGTCTCTTGGGGGTGTCACCCAGAGTGCTGTTGAACAGATGGATGGTCATTCCAGGAGCCCTGACGGGAAGTCTGCCCGTGGTACCCTCAGCCTTGTAACCACGCAGCGGGGCGGCCCTGGCTCCTGTCTCTAGGGCCCCAGGCACGGCGTCTGGATGACCTAGCTGTCATCAGCCTGGGTTCGCAGCCGACAGGAGGGCCCCCAGCTCCGGCGCTCTGCTGGTCCCGGCTCCGAGCAGGCATGGGGCTGGGCACACTGCCCGAGTCCGGTGGTGGTCAACGCCCAGACAGGCCCTCCCCTCTGATTCTCACGGTGCCATCTGTGAACGGGCCGTGGGCCCCGGCCTCGCTACGACAGAGCGAGGGGGTGCCGGGGCACTGGAGGCTGCAGTGAGCCGGGCTCCAAAAGCAGAAAGCAGACGCAGGTGGGCGGCCCTGCCTGGGGTGCACAGGGGTGCACGCCAGCCCCCGCCTCCCACCCTTCCACCTTCACGGGGGGCATCACTTCTTCCAGAGCCCTCCTGGTGCCACCTCCCTCAGGGGCTGCGACTCACCTTCCTCCACCCGAAACACCTGGCCTCTTGCGTCCTGCTCCCGTGACCACAGACGGCCCCGGGCCGTTGTTCGGGTACAGGCCTGAGCCCGTGAAGCAGGGGACCCTAGGGATGCATCGGCCATCCCACCCTCCAGCACGGCTTGCCTCTTCTACTCCAGAACCCCTCCCTCAGCGCACCCCCACAACGCCCCATGGTGCTCTCCCCCGTTCCCCGTCGCACCCCCCAGCACCCTGCCGCCTCTGGAGCCTGGTGCCTGGGCCGGCTTGGCCCTAGACCCGTGTGCTGACGGGCTGCGGCAGTGGGGCGTGGGGAGGGCCAGCCTGTCCCCTCCCGGCTGCGTGACAGGCCCTGTAACCTGGGTGGGCCCGGACCCTTCTGGGTGATGTCCTGTTGGAGGAGGCAATGACGGCGTCTGCGCCTGGTGCTGGGCCCGGCCCCACAGAGATCCAGTCAGGCCTGGCTGCAGCCTGATGATGATCCGGGGGGCGGGTGCAGGGGGTGGGTGCACACTGGGAGCAGAGGGTGGTGTGGGGAGGGTGGCAGTGCTCCTGGAGGCTCTGGCGGCCGCTGGGCCCACAGCTCAGGGTCCCTGCCGCAGTCGCCAGAGCTCCAAGCCCCTCCCTCCCCGTTGCTGGAGATGGTGGCGTCTCGGGACTGAGGCCTGTGTGTGGGCGCTCACCAGTCCACCGGGTGTTTTGTGGGGTCTCCGCCTGGAGACGGGCTGGATGGGGCAGGTGTGCGTGGGGGTAGGTTGGGTGGTGTGGGGCCCTGCCCCGTCCTCACGGGGGTCTCGGCAGTGCCCCCTTCCCTTAGTAACCGGGCCGTCCCACCTGAGTCACAGGTACACAGGTGCACATTTGATAATGGAGGCCACGCCTGGCGGGGGCACCTGATGGGGTGCCGAGGGCCCGGTCCCATCCCTGGAGCCGGACTCTGTTCGCGTCCCGGCCCCGGCGGCCGCCCTCCGTCTCCCTGGGGGGCTTGCACCCTGAAGGAGGGAGGTGACCACCCAGTGTTCCGTTCCTAGTGTGTGACAGAGGGGACCGTCTCCCTGGGGCTTTCTGACTGGCTGCCTCTGGTCTGCGGGGCTGTTGGCCTCACCCTGTGCAAGTCGAGGTGGCCCTGAGCGGGGGTGTCTGTGAGAGACGTCTGCCCAGCTGCCGCCCAGGGTGCAGGGCCGAGACCCCGGGGTGCGGGGTGTGCAGGGAGGGGGTGGGGCCCTTGGCCCAAGTGAGCAGCCCTCCCTCTCCTCCCCACGGCAAGGATTTGTGTGTCAGGATGGGCACCCAGGGGACCAGGGGGGCCTGGATCAGGGTGGTCCGCACCACGCGGGCCGGGGCTCTCGGAGGGGCTTCGTGCCGACGGCCCGGTGCTGCTGCAGGGGCACTGGACAGGCTCTGTCCCTCCTCTTCCCAGAACTCAGACCACCCGAGCTCCTGACTCCAGCCTTTCCACAGCTGCGCAGACACCGAGCCGGAGTTTGCTCGAGAACTGGGGGGGAAGGGGGGCGCCCTCTGCAGCCCGTTCTCTTACCGCTGATCTGTGATGGATCCTGATCACCTGGGCTGACCGGAGACCTGCCCCTGACTCCTTGGAGCTGCCTCTGGGGTCGGAGCCTCACCGACCAGGTCTTTTTTTTTAAGCACATGAGGAAACTGAGGCTGGGGAGGGGAGGGCTTTCTCGGGGCCACGGAGTGAGAGCAGAGCTGTGGAGGACCGTTCCCCGGGAAGTGGACGTGGTGTGCACCTGTCGTCTTGGGCCTGGAGATGCCTTGGGGACCTGGACGTGATGTTGGGCCCCGTCTCTAGGGGAAACCGAGGCCAGTGGGGCCGAAAGCCACAGAGCTGGTGAACCACAGGTCGGCAGGGCCAGTGAGGAGGCCTGTGCTGCCTCCAGACGTCTGGGACTCTGCCGGGAACACTCAGAGCTGAGGCGACGCCACAGCTGGGGCTGGCGCGTCTGGAAGCTTCTTTACTGACGATGGGCCCAGCCAGGGCAGCACCCGCAGCGTCTGCACACGGTCTCTTGTGGCACGGCGGCCTCACGGTGCTGCTTCAGCACAGGGCTCCACGCAAACGCTGCTGCAGAGACAGTGGAGGTGACCCCCTGGACCAAGGAGAAGGGACCCGCTCCACCTCAGGGGAGGCTCTCTTTCCAAGCTGCCATACGCTGTAGAGCACAGTGGTCGTGGCACGTTCGAGGAGCCGGGAGGAGGGGCCCCCCAGGTGCCCCTCATAATTGCTTTTGGAATGGTAGGCCAACCTTGCGTTCCTTGGATGAACTCCTCTTGGCCACGATGTATCATTCCTCTTACGTATTGTTGGATTCAGTGACTCTGGTGTTAAGGGTTTCTGCTCCTGTGTTTGTGAGTGATGGGAGGTGTTTTTTCTTCTAGAGTCTTCGCTTGGGTTCTGGTGTTGGTGTAACGCTTGCCTCAGGAGAGGTGAGCGGTCCATCGGTGTTTGGGGAGCATGTGGTGTTGGTACAACCTCTGCTTTAAACATGTGGTGGAGAGGCCGTCTGTCCTTGGGTGTTTGTGGGAATGTTTCTAAGAACATATTTAAGTCCTCTGATAGAGACAGAGCTACTTAGGTTTTCCCTTTCTTCTTGAGTCAGTTTTGACGATTCGTGCCTTTGGAGAAATTTTCATGTTTTGTCTTAGTTATGAAATCTGTTATCATAATAGATTCGTAAGACCTCCTAATAAACTTTTTCATGTTGGAGCTGGAGTCCTGTTCTCTCTTTTAGTCTCGGTATTGGTAATCTGTGAGTTTTTTCCTCAACTTGTCTAGACAGAGTTGTGCAGTTTGTTTTATTTTTGCGTAGTTGACGCGGTGTTTCGAGAGCTGTGCAGCTTTTTGGTACTTTCAAAGAATACCTTGTGATTTTGTGGATTGCTTCTATTACTGGTCTGCTGTACTGCATTAACTCCTGAGCTTCATCGTGTCTGTCGTGTCTCTCCTCTTCTACTTCCTTTGCGGTTGGCGGCTGGCTTCTCGGGCAGCCGTAAGACATTCATTTTCCGTCTTCTCTGCTGTGGGCAGGTGAGCCCCGCTTCCCCTTCCAGGGCCGCTCGCGCCGCGTCCGCGGCTCTCGTCCCTTGAGTTTCATTTCCTCCCGGTTTCCCTCTGTTCATGGCGGCACAGGTGGCCTGCACCAGACGCCGCTCCGCGCTGCGTCTCTCGATGGGGTTCCTTATTAAGACGAGCAGCATGGAGGTGGGCCACGTCCAGACGTCCCTGTGGCCCTGGCTGCCTTGCCCTGACTGATGGCCGCCCCCCTTCCCCAGCCTCTGGGAGCCCCAGTCACTTCTGGGGTGTGCTGGTTGCCATCCCTCTGTTTGCCAGGGGCCTCAGCAGAGTGGTGTGGTGCCTGGGAAGGGCCGGGTTGGGTAGGGAGGCCTCGCTCGCTGCACGAGCGGTCGCCGTTCCTGGGGGAGACAGCTCACCGCCCCCAGCACGGGAAGCGGCCGACCGTCTCCTCACACTATTTCTGTGTTCTCGCTAGAGGCTCCGCGGAGCCGCGGGCATGGCTGGGCGGGAGCGGGGGCACTTTGTGACCCGTTCCCTGCCAGGAGTTTGGTGGCATCAGGGAGGGCAGAAGTGGAGAGGGCGGTGGGGGCGGGGCGGGGGCGGGGCGGGGCGTGCCTGCCCTTCCCAGTTCGCGGAGGCACTTGTCCCACTGCCCCCCCCCGCGGCAGCGTCCTCTGTCCAGGCGGCTGCGTGCACCGTCCGTCAGGGTGTCTGAGGAGGTGGCAGTGGGGCATGGGCAGCGAGGCAGGGGTCTTTCCGGCACGTTGGGTGCAGGGGGCCGTGGGACCGTGTGACACAGGTGGGGACTGCACTTCTGCAGGAACACACGCGGCCACGTCGGGGAGCTCAGGGGTCCGGAGGGTGTGGGGGAGCTGCGGGCACCGAGGGCGTGGGGGGGCCGGCGGGAGGCGGCCCGAGTCTGGGTCTGGGTCAGGTCTGAGGGCCATGCCTCCCTCAAGAATGAGAGGAGAGACGCTTCGGGAAGAGCGGCCCCAGGGCTTTTTCTGGAGGGACAGAGCTGCCCCGAGCTGCCGTGGGGGGGCCCGCGGAGGGCGGGCTGGGAAGGGGGTAGGGCGGTTTGGGCACGTGGACGTTGAGATGTCCGCTGGACCTCCGGGGCTGTTGGAGGGGCTGGGCCCGAGTTCAGGCCCAGGTGTGGGTGTGACTGGGGGACGGCGGCACACATGTGACTTCAGGCCATGAGGCTGCATGAGAACACCCAAGAGCCGAGCCCAGGGAGTGAAGAAGGTGGTCCAGGGTCTGAGCCCCCAGCTGAGACACAAGGAGGTCAGAGGGACGAGGGGCCAGCTGAGCACCTTGTGCAGGATGGCCTCGAGCTGGGAGGGTGCCACGGGGCGTGGGAAGGAGTGTGGGAGCCACGGGGTAGGGGCGGCAGTGTGGGCACCAGGGGGTGGGGGGGAAGTGTGGGGGCCAGGGGGTGTGGGAAGGAGTGTGGGGGCCGCGGGGCATGGGGGGCAGTGTGGGCACCAGGGGGTGGGGGGCAGTGTGGGGGCCACGGGAGGAGGTGCGGCAAGGTGGATGGAGGGCTCGGTGGGTACGACTGTGTTAGTGAACCCTTCCGCTGGCGGCAGGGGGCTCACACGCTGCATCCCCCAGGCCGGCCTGGGGTCTCCTTCCTATCCTACTCCCCCCTTCACCTTCCGGCGTGGGCGACTCCCCCTCTTTATGCCACATGCCTGTACGGCCCACAGGCAGGGGTCAGGGACCCAGGCCCATGTCTGCCAGGCGTCCACCTTGTCAGATGGTGCCCCCGCCCCCACCTCTGCCACACGGGGTCCTGCAGGGAGCAAAGGGGAGCATCAGGCTGCAGCTTGAAGGGTCAGGAGGGCTCTTCTCTGGTGTCTGTCAGGCCCAAAGCCAGGCCAGGGTCCCTTCCTTGCCCCACGTGTGTGCCTGCAGAGGCCCCAGGGCTGGATTTGCCACCCGCCCCCCCCCCCCCCACTCCCCCCGGCCCCGTGTCACTCCATCCAGAGGGACAGCGGTCAACCCAAGCAGATGAGGGGCTGGTCTTTTCAGTCCCTTCCAGGTCACCCTCGGAACCGTAAATTGTGAGCGGGGGGAGGCCCGGGCCCAGCCTCCCTGTGCTCCTGGGTCAGGAGGTGGGAGTGTCCCTCCGGCCCACAGAGCCGTGGTCCCAGGCGTGTCTGCGGCCCCCCTGCTCCCCCAGGTTCCCGACTGTTGCTGACCCTGGCGGGGGGTGGCCCTCTCCCCAGGGAGGGCTTGTGGCCGGCCTCCTCGTGCTTGCCTGTGGGGTGTGGGGCCGCCGTGCACAGAGGGGGTCCGTCCTGATCCAGGCCTCACTCCTATCGTTCTCTCCCCCTTCCTCACCCCTGTCTCTGCCCCAATTCTCTGCTCCCTGCTGCCTTCTCCGTCTGTGGGGGTGTCTGTCCGTCCCTCTCTGGGCCTCCAATCCTTGTCCCCTCCCATGGCCGCTGTCTCTTGTGCCTCTGGCTCTTTCCTTCCTGGGATTCTCCCCTCCCGTGTTCTCGTTCACCACGCGTGTCTCCTGCCCCCCCCCCGCCCCTGCCCTCGTCTGTCTGGCCACCTTTCCTCTCCGTCTCCCCCTCCGTCCGTGCTGGTCCTGCTCCCACCCCCACCCCGTCCTGGCTCAGGCACGCGGCGCAGCAGGGGACCAACAAGACCGTCGCGGCCAGCGCCAGCGCCTTGAAGCAGATGGCGGAGCTCCTGCGGGGCTGCTCCCGGGTAGGTGGTCCTGGAGGCCGTGGGAGGGGGGCCGTGGCGGGGGGCCCCGGGGACACTGACGTGCCCAAGATGCCCACGCTGGCCTGGGATCGGCCAACGTGGCTGCACGGGCCGAAGCTCAGCGCGCTCACTGGGCGCCCACTGTATGCTGGGCGCTGCTGTGGAGTCCGTGTCCCTGCTGGGTCATCCCGACGGAGACGGATGAACCTCCCCCCCCCCCCCCACATCTCCCTGCCACCCAGCCTGCCAGCCCTCACCCTCTTTGTCACCACCGTCATCTCTGTCCTCGCCAACGCCGCCGCTCGTCATCAGAGCACAGGCATTACCGCTGTGGTCACCTTCACAGCCCTGACCCTCATCACATCTCCCTGTGGCCCTCCCCCCTGCAGCCCCTCCCCCATGGCCACATCCCCTCTGTCCTGCAGCCCCTCCCCCCACAGCCCCTCCCCTGTCATCTTCACCGTCGGCCTCTTACTTCCCTCCACCCCCATTTGCTAGGTCAGCGCGCCCCTGTCTGCTGTCCCTCCCCGCCCTGCCCAGTCCCCAAAGGCTGGAGGGCGCTTGTCACGAAACGGTAAATACCCTCAGACCCTCAGCCGCCACAGAGCGGGATCGTGCTCTTAAGTTGTAGTTTTTCCCTGCCCGTCACACGGTGCCGGGGCCCCCTCCCGCTGCCTCGGCTGACGCGGGTTCTGGGGACGCTCGAGTCCGGCCTCCGCAGAGAGAGGCGGGACGCTGGTGAGGAAGGCGCACCGTGGCTTTCCGGTGGAATGCCTGAGATGCCAGCTGTGCTGCCTGAGGTCCGCTCAGTGACGGAGGCCGGTGCAGAAGCCACGTGTTGTGTCATGTGGCCCCGTTCGCACAAAGGGTCTGCAAGATGCAGACCGGGGCGGACAGCAGGGGTGGGGGCTGCGTGGCCGGAGGGGAGGTGGGACGGCCCGCGGGGCCCCGGGAGCTCTCTGGGCCGGTGGACGGGGGCACGGGGAACGGTGCTTTTGTGGTGTTGGCCACGTGCGTGGCCTCCTCACGCGTGGCGTGGCTCTTTGCTCGTGGGCTCCGTGTTGCCTCCTTCATCCAAGAGCACGTCTCCGGGGCCTCCCGTGCGCAGCTCTGCACGTCGCATTCGCGTTGGGCGCTCCTGGCGTCTGCGCATTGCTGTTCCCACCCCCGTTTATATGGAAGGACCCTGAGGCTGGGAGAGGGCCCCGCCCCGAGCTTTGCAGCCCCAGGGAGGAGCCTTGGCTAGATCGCAGCCCTGGTCTTTCTGGGGCCAGGGTCCGTGGTGTTGCCGGTGTGCACCCTGGAGGCCAGGGATCAGAGCTTGAATCCCTCGGGGGTCAGAGGGATCGCTTTTAGCCTAACGTGTCCTTCCTTGTGTCCAGCCACCCGCCCGCGTAAGAACCCAGCACACGCTGAGCACCTACTCTGTGCCCCTGGGAGAAGGACACAAGTGGGGTTCCCTCTGAGGCGCTCGTGGTCCCGTGGTAGCACACGTGGCCGGAGGGGCTGCAGGGGCTGCTGTCCCCGCAGAAGAAAGGCCGTGCCCTCACGTGGGCTGCTGCTGGGTCTCACGGACCGGAGAGCCGGAGGCGTTTTCTCAGTGCCTGGGCTCTTAGCTCTGTCCCGAGGTGCGCGTGTGGGGCCCCTCGCAAGGGCCTGAGCCGGACGCTCAGACAGGGCTCCGCAGACCCGCGCCTGCTGTCATCGCTGAGGGTGAACAGCCTGCCTGCGCGGCCGCAGCTGGTCCTCCGCGGGCTCGCATGGGGGCGCAGGGTGGTGGTGGGGGGGGGGTGGGCACCAAGCCCAGGGGCCGAGTTCAGGTTGGAGGTGCCCAGGTTCCTCGTCGGTGTCCCGTCCTGGGGCGAGGGCACAGGGCGCCGGTGTGACTTTGTCTGTGCCGGTGCTGCGTGGAGGGAGGGGAGGGGAGGGGCTCCTGGCGGCCTGTGGAGCTCACACGACCCCAGCAGGCAGCCTTCAGGGCTTGCTCGTCCTTCCCTGCTCTGGAAGTATGCCCGAGCGCCACTTTTCTGCCAGGTGTCCTTCTGGGCACCAGGGCGCACCGGCAAACACACCAAGTCCTGTTCGGTGCAGGGGTGAGGCCGTGCGTGCTGCCAAGCTCAGTGGTGAGGGGGACGGTCCGACACTGGGGGCGTCAGCTGCAGCCTTGCGTGTGGTTGGGTGCAGGGCTCTGGGTCAGTGGCCTGGCTCTGGGGCCTGGCTCCACCACCCGTGTGGCCTTGAACCGGCCCCGTGGAACTCGGACTGAGGTCTCCCGAGCCCTCAGGTAGCGAGACGTTGTGCGGACCAGACACGCGTATGGTGTCGGCCCAGCGCCTGGCTCCGCGGCGGGTGCCGAGGGCGTCGTGCGTGGGATCGCGGGGGGAGGCGTCTGCGGGGACGCAGGCCGAGCCCGTGGAGCCCGTGCTGGTGTCTGAGGTGGCACGAGACGGCATGGGGCGAAGTGGATGGGGCCGAGCCCCGTTCCCAGGGCAGAGGCGTGATGGCAGTGTGGGGCCGGATGGGGGCTGGGGGCACGGTGCGGCCCGCGCCCTGAGGGACGGGGGGCCGAGGAGCGTGAGGAACTGAGCGGCTGGAGGAGGCCACGGGGCAGGACGGGGCCTCGGCTGCCTGTTGAGGCCACACTCCCTCTTTGCAGCAGGAGCGTCTCCAGCTGGACCGCCTCAGAACTCAGCTGTCAGATGCCATTCAGCGCTACGGCGCGGTGCAGAAGGTGAGGCACCCCTGGCGGGGGCGGCCGGCCAGGCGGGGGTGGGTCTCGGTCCCTCGGGCACCCGCTCGGGCCCTCTTGTCCCCGGGCTGGCCTGGTGTGGTTCTGGCCCCCAGAGCAGAGGGCTGGGCCGGGAGCCACAGGCTCCCCGTGTGTGCAGTGGAGGAACCTTACCGTCTGGCGCCCAGGAGGCATCAGCAGAGCCCTGCCGGGAGGTGGGAAGACGGGAGACCCTCGTCCTGACGGAAGGACACGGAGACCCGGAGCTTAAGAGTGTGGGAGGGGGCCGCCCCCGGGGTTGTCGGCAGAGCCCGTCCAGGTGCCCGGCCGAGCACCCGGCTTTCCTGAGACCTGGGACGTCTCCCTCCGGCCGCGGAGCTGACGGTGTGCGTTGCTGTCGGTGACCGTCCCGTACTGCGTGCTCAGCTGACCATCTCTTCTCTCCTCCCCACCCTTCTGTTCCTCCCGTCTCCCTCTATTATTTAACAGAAAATTGCAGAAAAGTCCAGAGCCCTGCTTCCTGCCGCGCAGAGGGGCGGCACGCAGCAGGTGGGTGCTGAGGGACCGCCACGGTCGGGGGGCGTTAGGTGACGGCACAGAGTCCACTCGCTGCCCTCGGTGCTTGGGGAGGCGCAGGGGCCGCCGAGGGCAGAGGCCCCATCTGGGGGAGGGGGATGTGAGTTGACGAAGGACCTTTTAGGAAGCCGGTATTCTGGCCTCAGTCCTGCGGCGCAGGCTCGAGACGGGGTACTGGGGGCTGACCGTCTGCTTGCCTTCAGGACGGGCTTGTTCCCGCCAGCCCTCCCCGGGGGAGAAACGGGTAGAAACTGGAGTCCTACACGAACAGGGCAGGGAGTGGACGGGAACCGCATCTGAAGGTGCAGTGGCTGAGACTTCTCCAAAAGTGTCCGAATATTTCAAGCCACGGCTTGAAGAGCCTCCGTCATACAGAGGATGAATTTACCCTGTTCCTTAAAAACCACCCTTACTTGTATCATAATAAGATTTTGAAAACCTAAGACAAAGATAAAATCCTAACAGCAGATTAAAGCCTGAGGAAAGAAGTCATGTTATTTTATTTTTTAATGCTTGTTTGTCTTTAATGTTTATTTATTTTTGAGATAGAGACAGAGCATGAACGGGGGAGGGTCAGAGAGAGAGGGAGACACAGAGTCTGAAACAGGCTCCAGGCTCTGAGCTGTCAGCACAGAGCCCGACGCGGGGCTCGAACCCACGGACCGCGAGATCATGACCTGAGCCGAAGCCGGACGCTCAACCGACTGAGCCACCGAGGTGCCCCAGTGTTTATTTATTTTTGAGAGAGATAGAAACCGAGTACAAGTGAGGGAGGGGCAGAGAGACAGGGAGACACAGAGTCTGAAACGGGCTCCAGGCTCTGAGCTGTCGGCACAGAGCCTGACGCGGGGCTCGAACCCACAAACCGCGAGATCACGACCTGAGCCGAAGTCAGACGCTTAACTGACTGAGCCACCGTGGCACCCCAGTGTTTATTTATTTTTGAGAGAGATAGAAACCGAGTACAAGTGAGGGAGGGGCAGAGAGACAGGGAGACACAGAATCCGAAGCAGGCTGCAGGCTCTGAGCTGTCGGCACAGAGCCCGACGTGGGGCTCAAACTCACGAGACGCGAGATCATGACCTGAACTGAAGCTGGACGCTCAACCGACTGAGACACCCAGGCGCCACAGAAGTGATGTTACTTTTAATTTTTTTTCAACGTTTTTTATTTATTTTTGGGACAGAGAGAGACAGAGCATGAACGGGGGAGGGGCAGAGAGAGAGGGAGACACAGAATCGGAAACAGGCTCCAGGCTCCGAGCCATCAGCCCAGAGCCCGACGCGGGGCTCGAACTCACGGACCGTGAGATCGTGACCTGGCTGAAGTCGGACGCTTAACCGACTGCACCACCCAGGCGCCCCGTGATGTTACTTTTAAAGGAGCGACAAGACTCACACCCGACTCTAAGGTAAATCAGGAGAAGCCGGAGGACAACGGGCAGAAAGTAATCGCTCACGTGGAAGTTTGCATTTGGTGAAGATAGTTTTCAGAAATGAAGGTTGAATGAAAACATTTTTAGAGAAACACAAACCGAGGGCATTTATCGTCAACAGAACTCTGACGGTAGCAGACGGAAAGTGGTCCCAGGCGGACGTGCGGCAGCAGGAAGGGACGGTGCGTCCCGGGAACGCTGACGTGAGGACGCGTGTGAGGCAGTGCGGCTGGTGAATGGTGGCCCCGGCCGTGGGGCCTGGCTGTGGGGCAGGTGGAAGCGCTCGGCCGGCGGCACAGGACGAGGAGTAGCTGCGAGAGAGCGTGCGGCATCCCCGTCCTCTGAGGAGTGACCAGAACCCTGATCTGAGGCGGCTGCCTGTTGCATTAGGCAGGTGACACTAAAGGACAGCATAAGAACATGAATTATAAACTAAGAGGAACATACGAGATGACGAAGGATTAATTTAAAAGAAAACACGGGTGTCTGAGTGGCTCGGTCGGTTAAGTGTCCTTCTTTGGGTTTTGACTCAGGTCATGATCTCACGGTTTGTGAGTTCAAGCCCTGCATCAGGCTCTGCACTGACAGCACAGAGTCTGCCTGGGATTCCCTCTCCCTCTCTTTCTGTCTGTGTCTGTCTCATGTTCTCGCTCTCTCTCAAAAATTTGGAAAGAAAGCAAACAAAGAGAAAAATCAACAAAAAGCAGGAAGGAAAGTAGGAAACAAGTTGCACCATGGTCGACTTATAGCAAATTCACTTATGACTGTAGGAGACTGGCCTAACCCCTCTGATGAAAAGGCACACGTTGTCAGATCTGGGGAAAAGAAAAAAGTAGTGCTTGTAAGCAGCACACTTGAAATCCAGGAGAATGTTGAAAAGACAAGGACGGTCAGAGATAACTGTGAAACCAAAGAAGACTTGTGTCCGGTGCTAATATCTGAACGAGCGAGTCCGTGTGAAGAAATGTCACTGCCGACAGAGGTGTGCTTCACGGGGATGACACGGTAATTCAGATGTAAGATGTAATTGTGTATAGGTGCCTAATAACAAAGCCTCAAAACACACAAGGCAGAACTGATAGTAATAAAAGGAAAAATGGCAAATCCACAACCGTAGTTGGAAGTTTTAACACAGCCATCCAAATGACTGATGAGGTGAACGGAGGAAAGTTCAGTGAGGATCTAAAAGACTCGTCACAGTTAAGGAATACACTCCGCCCAAGTGGACATGTCACTGCAGCCAGCCACAGGGGAGCGAGCGTTCTCTGCAGGTGCACGGCACATGCCGAGTCCAGTCTCAACGGGTTCCAGAGGGTTGGTGGGACCCTGAGAACACTCTCAAGGTGGCGCAATTAAACTCACATTTGGTAACAAAAAGGAAGTTGCCACGCTTGAGAAGTGAAAGAATACAGTTTGAAGGAACCCATGAATCAAAGAAGAAGTCACAGCAGCAATTAGAAACCATCATGAACAAAAATGAGAGTGGCACCGAGTTAAGACCTGTGGGTGCAGCCAAGGCAGCTCCCAGAGGGAAACTCACAGCTTTAAAGTCTTCCACTAGGAAAGAAGGAAGGATGAAAAATCACATATCTGATTCTCAATCTCAAGAAGCTAGAAAAGCAACAATAAATTAAATCCTAAGAAAATGTATAGGAAAAAAACCCCAGGAATCAACGAAGGGTAAAATAGATACATAGTAGACAAATTCAACAAAGCCAAAATTTGACTTTTTAGAAGGATTAATGAAAATAATGAACTCCTACAAGATTAATCACAATACAGAGAGAAAATACAAATTACTAGTATCATGAATGACAATGAATATAGCACGGATCCTACCAATTAGAAATAACGGAGGTATGACGATATTGTGATACAACTTTATGCCAATAAATTTGACAACTTAGGTAAAACATAAATTGTTTTAGGAAAATGTAAGTTACCAAGACATATGGAGTCTGAAAAGTCCGGTGTGTATTAAAAAAATGAAATCAATAACTAAGTAATTTCCATAGTTAAAATCCCACCAAGAAAACCGTAGACCTAGATGGTTTTATTGGTGAATTCTTCCAGTGTTTGAGGAGTAAATATTACCAGTTTATACAAACTCTTAAGTATCTTAAATATCAAGAGGGAACACCTCCCACCTGGCCTTAGGAGGCCACCAGACCTTGATTCCAAATTCTTCCGAGGATATCACAAAAAGGAAAGTACCATGTTCTCTCGTGAGCACAGGAGCAAAAGCCCTAGCCAGATCACGAATAGACCGAATCTAGCAATATGTGACATCATTATAAAGTGGGTTTAGTCTGGGAATGCAAGGTTAGCTGACATCCAGAAATAACCTGTGTCAGCTGCCATGTTAATGGAGTAAGTAAGAAAATGTACTTGATAGTCTCAGTAGGGAAGATCACTTGGTGAACTTCAGCACCCATTTAGGGTGAGGAGAGAGACTCTCGGCGGACGGGTAGGTAGGAATGCCTTTAGTCTGATGATGGGTGTCTTCAAAAGCCCCACAGTTAGCATCGCACCTCCTGGGGAGATGTTCAGATCTTTCCTCCTGCGACCGCGGACAAGACCCTGTGTCTAGTCGTATCCCCTCTACTCCCCGCTGCGCTGGAGGGCGTGTCCAGTGCACTAAGACATGAAAAATAAATGAAAAGTAGGAGAATTGGGGCGGAGGAAAGCACTTCAGAGACATGACTGCATTACTAGAAGAGGTGATCGGATCTGCAGATAAACTTAGAATTAGTGAGTGGCTGTAACAGGGTCAGTAGACAAGAAAACATCGTGCTAGCAAAAGACAGCTTGAAAGTGAAATTTAAAACAGTGATGCCCCTTGTATTAGCATCAAAACTAAAAGAGGCCTTTGAGCGGCTGTTTGAACAAGAGTCCCGCCCTGCAGTGGGGAATGGAAGGTCCGTTCGGGGCTCGACGCCGGACCGGCCGGGGGCTGGAACTGGGAAGAAGGATCCTGTTGAGCAGATGACCAGTCCAAGTGCAGACACCCCAGCCCCTGCATCCCGGTGTCGGGGTCGCCAGGGAAACGGTGCCGTCAGTTACCGATGCAACAGTGCCGTGCTCACACACAGACTAGCTGGCAAGGCCAGCTCCTGCGGTGGGCATGTCCTCCGTGGCCAGTGGGGCCCTCCTGGTGATGAGGCGGGGTCGTTGGCTTGCACGCGTCCCTCTTGTGCTGCAGCGACGGGCCCCTGTCCACCCCGCCCCCGCCCCCCACCCGCAGTGGGCTTGGCGGAGTGCCACGTGATGCAGGTGCTTTGGCCGAACAAAGGAGGACGAGTTGAGTCTGAAACAGGGAAGGACGTTGTCGTCCGAGGCGCCAAGCCCGGCACAGCTGTGAAGGCTCTGTCTCTTGGTGAGAAAGTGCCCCAGGCCACGGCCCGTTCTTACGTGGCCGAGAGGGGCCGGGAGCCCGCGTGCACGCGACTGCCGTCGCCAGCGGATCCTTTACCGTAACCCACCCCGTGCACAAAGAGCACTTCAGCTGGATCACAGACATACATGTGAAGGATAAAGCAGCGAAGCTTCTAGAAGATACCATAGGGGTCTATCTTCACATCTTTATGGTGAGCTAACGTTTCTTACACAGATGAAAATGTACTAAGTATAAAGAAGAGACTTTGTTAAATTAATGCACCCTGAAGAGAGTGAAGAAGGCGACCTGTGGCATTAAAGAAGGTGTTTACATAACGCGCACCTGAAAACGATTTATGTCCGTAACATGTAAAGGTCTCCAACAAACCAATAAGAGAAAGGCAGACAGCTGCTTTCAAAAACCTAAAAGGACGAAAGCCATAGGCACGTCACAGAAGGGCACATCCAAATGGCAGGTGGGGACACGTGTGCTCAGCATCTGCCATCAGAAGAGGGAAAGCGACCCCACGGTGCTGTCACCACACGTCGCCCTGTACCACCAAAGTAACTAAGAACAGTCAGACACGCAGGAAAACACCCAGTCTGGTGAGGATGTGGGGCGGCCGGCAGCCTCGTGTCCTCCCACTGGAGGCGCGGAGCGGCGCCGCCACTCGGGGACGCCGAAACGTTCACTGGAGTCACGCGTTTTCTTTCCCGTGACCTCGCCGTTCCACCCCAAGCACAGAGCCGGGGGAGACGCACACGTGTGCCCACCAGAGGTCACACTGAAGAATGCCCGTGGCAGCCGGACACGAGACAGCAGACTCCTGGGAAGGGAGCCAGCCTTCAGCGGAACGGCGAGATCTTCGGTGCGGAATTCACGCGCAGAAGCCTGTCGCCAGCCAGGCCCCCCGGTGTGA
Source organism: Panthera pardus (assembly GCF_024362965.1). Taxonomy (NCBI): domain Eukaryota; kingdom Metazoa; phylum Chordata; class Mammalia; order Carnivora; family Felidae; genus Panthera; species Panthera pardus. The sequence goes on along the minus strand of NW_026527002.1, from coordinate 80,818,706 downwards.
CCTCGGACAGGATGGCGAGCCAAAGAAGCCTGAAACCGAGGAGGACAGAGATCAAAAGCAGGTCAAAGTGGTGGACAGTGTTAGAAGCCAGACGGTGTTTTCCTGGGCTGGAGGCAGCCGAATGACCGGGGGGCTGGAGCGGCCCTTCTGGGGTGCTGGGACGCTGGCAGTGCTCGCGGTCTCTCCCATCTAAGAATAAGGACCCGTACGCTTCTGATTTGGGCATCGGACTGTACGTAGATGTGTTGTGTTTCAGCAGAATTTTTAGAAAAGGAAGGGAAGGGTCAGCAGTGCTTCTGAGAAATTGTGAAAGATCAGGTTATTTCCGGGAGTTCTGCAGACTGGAAATGACGCGATGACAATCGTCCCCTGTTCGACGCGGGCACCGTTGCTGCCCCGATGCCACAGACTGTGTGGCTGCTGTCTGCCGGCGGCGGTCCTGGCGGGAGTGAGGGGTGCCCGGCGGCCCCCTTCTCCCATCTGAGCCGAGTGTCCGCCCTCTGGGCCGTGGCTGGCGGCCACGTGGGCCAGTCTCAGACCAGGTGAGGCCCAGGCGGTGTGTGTGGGCTGGCTCCCGCCCCTCACGGGGGACCGTCCACAGTCTGTGCTGCCGTCGGCCGGCTCGGCACGGATTTCCACCGGAGGTGCGCGTGGCCGCGGCCGCGGCGGGAAAAGCACGCCTCACCTTCCTGTGCTCCCCGGAAATCCTGCCTCACCGCCCCGCTGGGCACAGGGCGGGAGGGCCCCGGCTCTGTTATTTCATGTGGGTGTTGGGGGAAGGGTTGCTACAGTCCTGCCAGTTCCGACGTTCTGGGCTTTGACAAGTCTCCAGAAACTTCCGTTAGCTCACAAACAGAGTCATTTACTCTGTGGGGAAATTGATGACCAGGCTTGGGCTGCGAAACAGAAGCAGTTTTCCCAGGCCTGGGACCGGCTCGCACCCTGACCCCTGCCCTCCCACGGGTCACGGGTGTTCCTGCGCGGAGCCCAGGGTCGGAGTGCGCGAGAAAGTGGCCCGTTTCCCAGAGCCCCCGGGAACCCTGGGACCCTGGTGTGCCTCCTCCCCGCCTCCCTGAAGGCGCCGCAGGCCTTGGTTCTTCTCACGGGAAACCACTCACAGCCCCGAGGTCCGGCAGTCACGTTGGTTTGTGGGTCTCTTCCGTGCAGAGCGGGACCCAAACCGTCGGCCTTGGAGGGAGGAGAAAGCCCTCTTTGTTGGCCGCCTCTTGAGCTGGAAAACCATCACAGGGCTGTCCCCTCCACGCCGGCCCCAGCGTCTTGCCAGCAAATCCCTAATCCCCAAATCGGGTCTTTGTGAGGAGAATAAAGGGACACTTTCTGATCCTTGCACGAGATCAGGCGTTCAAGCCATTTCTTGCTGCCCTGTCTTGTCACGAGCCGCTCAGGGAGTGCGGCCCGTACCTGGGGAGGCGTGGGTGGGCCGTACCCCGGGAGGTGAGGGCACCTGGGGAGGCGAGGCACGCAGACTCCCTTTGCTCCCAGCTTTCGTGCTGCTTCCGCGGAGCCCCAGACTCCGGGGGAGGTCACGTGGTGCCCCGTGGCACGTCTGTCACGGGTGTGTCTGACTGCTTCCGTTAGTGGGTCTGTAGGGGTCCTTGTATAGGAGCACTGTGGTCTTCCAGTCCCTTCTCCGGGAGCAGATGCAGTGAGGGTTCCTGTGTCCTGTCCCCGGCTGCACAGTGAGGGGGCCTCGGGGCAGCTGTCACCACGGGGGATTGTCGCATGTCCCTGGGAAGCACCAGGCCCTGTGGAGCCTCCCGCTGCTGCTCTGGGATGGCCTGGGGGGGCGGGGGTGGGGGGGGAGGCGGTGCACACGCTCCCGTCTGGGGGCGGCACCGTGGCTTCCACGCAGGAACCCGCGTCTGTGTCCCGAAGCCTGCCTGCGCTCACCTCCTTTCCTTGTGCGCCTGCGGACGGCAGTGAGGTTTCCCGTCCTGACCCCGGGGTGGGGTGTCAGCCCCGTGCCGTGGGGGTAGACCCTGGGCTGGGGGATCCGGGGAACTCCCCAGGGCCTTGCCACCCAGGCCAAGGCGCCGGCAGGCAGCAGGGGGGCCCCACAGGGTCGCTCCTGGGGGGGGCGCTGCTGTGTGGCGGGCACCCGGGGGTGTGGGGTCGTCGTCCCATTCTGCAGATGAGGACGCCGAGGCCCGGAGAGCGTGCCGGCAGGCGCTGGGCCAGACGCCGTGGCTCGGCTGCGTGCCAGCCCCTCCTGGCACTGCTCGCTTCCTCCCGCCCACACCGGGAAGGGGGGGTGGTAATTGCCACCTTGGACCAGTAGTGCTTGTCAGCGGATTTTTTGGTCTTTTATTTTATATTCACGTATCCACGTATTTATTTATGTAAAGGCCTCTGCTGACTCTGGGGGAAGGGGCTCTGCCCGTGGCATGTGGACTGGGGGAGGACGTGGGCTCTGGAAGGAGAGCTGGGTGAGTGCGGGCCTCACGGTGCCTTCCTTGCACAAGGGTGAGCGCGTCCACCGCATGGGGTGTGGGTGGCACTGGAGAGAGCACCTGTCCCTCCGGGGCTCCTAGCGGTGGTCCCGTGGTCACGAGGGCCTCCCGCAGGCAGGTCGCCCGGGCCGTCCAGCCGTCCCTGTGTTTCCTCGGTGTCGTCGCACATGCACACGTGGCTTTCAGGGTGTCCTGGGCCTGCCCGTGCTGGCGTCGGTGAGAACTGCGCTGAAGCCTTTGTGTCTGTGCATGGAGCTCCTGGCGTCCGTCCGCCGTGTCCCCAGGCCTGACGCAGGGTGGGCGGTCACGGGCCCTGAGCGCGCGCGGCACAGGCTGTGTTCTCCCTGCTGCCCAGGTCATCTGAAGGCCGCCTGGTGGGCCGTGGTGGCTGTGGCACGGCCAGCACCCTGCCACGTGGCCGAGTGGCACAGGAGAGCAGGAAGGTGGTCTCGTCATGAAGGGAAAGGAGAGGATAGTCAGGTGGTAGCTTCTGAAGCCTCCTTGCGGGCTGACCACCGCAGAGCGACGTGGAGTCTGGGGAGGGAGGCCCCGAGACGGACGTCCCGCCCTGCATTTCGGCCCCGGCCCGTCGCCGGCACGCACGAGGGGCTCAACGGAGCTCGGGGCTGGCACTGGGTGACTGGGGGCGGCAGCTGTGTCCTGCTCTCTGTCTCTGGGCAGGAGGAGGAGCCGTGGGGCCGGATGGAGGGCAGGAGGGGAGCTGAGGAGGCCCCGGTGCGGCTTGGGGCACGGAGTCAGCTGGGGAGGAAGCTGCTCCAGCCGTGGGCTCAGGCTCGCGCCCCCCTGCCACCCCTGGGCTGGGTGCACCACGGAGCCTTCAGCTGGGTTTCACTTGCTGCCTCTTGTGGGTTCCTTGGCCTCTCGGCCCCAGTGTCCTCGTTCGTAAAACGGGCCCATAGTGCTTTGTCTTTTGCAGGCGGTCAGGAGTGTCAGAGGCAGCTGGCTCGAAGGAGATTTGACACTGGGGGGCTGGGGGTGGGACCTGGGGCTGCCAGGTGGCTCCGCCTGTCCTCCAGCCTTCCCGGTTGCCCTTTTGATGTCTTTCTCTTACACACACACATGCACACACGCGTACCCACACTCACCTCTCTGACATGAAGGAGAGCTTGACTGACCCGGGGGTGGCGGGCGGGGGGGGACCTGGGCTGTGCCGGGCCCGGCATCCTGATGGGGGCAGGGCCGAGGCGCGCACATCCTTTGCGTGAAGTCACAGCTCCGGCGTGGGGCTCACCCCTGCCTCCCGCTCTCCTCTCCCCTGTGCGGTGCCCAGGGTGGAGACAGCGCCCCCCCCAGGCACCCCAGCTCCCCCGCTCAGGACCTGACACTCGCCTCGCTTGTACTCAGAGTATCCCATCGGAGAGCAGATGGTTAATGGAAGGGAAGAGCCGCCATTTTACTGGATCCCCAAATTTGGTAAACTAAAGAAATCAGTAAAGAATGAAACCACGTGAAAAACCTTCTGGCTTCTCTTCCCTGTGGCCTGGTCACAGCGAAGGGGTTCGCAGGACGTCACGCGGTCCCCGGGGGCACGCGCCCCCAGCCGTGTGGGAGCCCATGCCTCGGTTTCCGCAGCTCCCGCTGGGACCCACGGCCGCCTCTGGAACCGGTGGGCGCATGGCCTCCCGTGAGAAGCTGCGGTTTGTGTTGGTGTGTGAACAGGTTTCACCAGGAGCTGGGGATGCCGGGACTCATGTGCTCCCGCGGGGTTGTGGGGGTCTGCCGGGGGCGCCCCGCAGCCGGGCCTGGGATGGCCAGAGGCCGGCACGGCGTGTCCACCGGACGCTGATCGCCGGGGCAGCCCTGTGAGGGCGTCCCCCCCCAAGGCGGCCCGCCAGAGGCCCCGTCGGGGGTGCAGAACCCGGGCCGTGGGGCCTCTTCCCTCCCAGGAGTGCGGGGTGGGGGGGCGTGCACAGCCCCGGAGGCTCCTGGTGCCCAGAGCCGAGGCTTAGCCCCGACGTGGAGCTGCCGCTGCCGGCCCGGGACAAGGCCATTTCCTGGGCCGCACCCGGGCTAACCGGCCTGTCTCTGTTGCCAGCAGAGTCCCCGGGCCCCTTTTGCTGAGCTGCCCGACGATGAAAAGATCTTTAACGGGGGTGACGGCATGTGGCAGGGCCAGGAGCAGGCGCTGCTTCCCGAGATCACCGAGGAGGACGAGGAGGCCATCCGGCTGCGCGAGGAGGCCATCCTGCAGATTGAGGTGAGGCCCTGGCCTGGCGAGTGTGCGCGTGTGTGCAAGCAGGGGCGTGACCGTGTGAATCCCTGTACCGGTGGCCCCTGTCCCTGGACACCGGAGGTGCATCGGGAATGCAGGAGGGCTGCTGGCCCTGCCAGTGGGGGGCTTGAAGCCCTGTGAGCCCCGCCCCCCCTTCTCCCCTGGGCCTCCCTCTGCTCATCTGCAGGGGGAGGGGGAGCCTCTTGCAGGGGCTGGGGTTCTGGACAAACGTCCTCTGAAAGCACCTTTGTCTAGAGAAACAGGGACCTGGGCAAGGTGGTAAACTGAGTCACCAGCTCAGGACCCGTTGCCGCGTCTCCTGTCCCACCCTGAAGGAGGTGGATGCCCCCCCAGAGAGGCGGGGTTCGGCCCCTTACTTCTGGGGTCCCCCCACTGCAGCCGCTGCCTCGGTGAAGCCCCACCCCCTCACCCTGTCCTGCTCCCCCAAGGGGAAGGTGCACCTGCTCGGGGCCCTGGCAGGAGGCAGCACCGGAGACAGGCCTCTGCTCTCCCTGAGACACCAGATAAGGACCAAACACACGCACGCCCACGCCTCTCTGTTGGCACAGCAGGACTGACTTTCTGCCAGAGGCTGACGAGGGAGTCCAGGCATGGTCACCCTTAAAGACATGGGGGGCTGGGGTCCCTAGAGGGGGATCTGCTGTTGTCGCTGGCTCAAGAACTGAGGTCCTGCAGGAAGGGCCCGCAGCCCTGCTGGCACCGTGGGCGGTGGGGGCAGGGCCAGGGGCCAGGCTGCTCTCCATGATGGGGCCTCGTGCTGGCGCCCAGGGAGCTGACGCTGCCGACCAAGTGCATGGCCTGGGGCCCCTGAGTAGGTCGAGGGCCCACCTCTGAGGTGGGCTGTGGGGTTCCTTGTGCCCTGCTGTGGTTCTCTGTGTGGTGAGCATAGGTGGAGGGGTGGGCTTCACCAGGGGTGATGGGCCCCACGTGGAGGCCTGTGCGGGGCAGCTGAGCTGGAGGGGCCTGGGGCTGCGGGCCAACCTGGGGCCTGAATCCGGCCAGTCCTGTCTGTGGGCCTCGGAGCCTGACGGGGGTCAGCGGGGGACCGCACGGGCTGTGGCCAGCTGCGTGCTGAGCCTCAGTTCCCTCCTCTGCCCCACGAGGGTGGCGTGGGAGCAGCCAGGGGCTTGCCATGGTGCTCCCAAGGCCGCCTGCCAGTGCACCTGCGACGTCCCCTCTCCCTCCCCCAGTGCTGCAGCTGGTCCCAGTGACAGCTTCTCCATGTGATGAGTGAGCCAGGGGCAGAGGCCAGGCTGGAGTCCCAGGGACAGACGGGTGTCCCCCGGCCCCCACGGGGCCAGCCTGGAGCCTAGCTGCTCAGGGTGATGGGGGTTGTCTGTCCAGAGCTGGAGAGGACAGCGGACCGTGGTGTGGGCGGGTTGTGGGGAGCAGCCTCAGGAGACACAGGGGTGGCTCACACTTGAGCTGCTGGCAGCTTCCCTGTGGAGCTGAGCAGGCTCTTGCCACCCCCACAACCTGCCCCCCACGGTCTCCCCTTTGTCTCTGGTTGCTAGCCTGTTATTGTCCAGCAGAACAGGGGCCTCACCTGTCAGGTGTCCGGCCCAATCCCCAGGGCCCTCAGCAGCTTGCTCGACAGACGTGTTGAATGAACCCAGACAAGTGGTCAGCCCCCCCACCACAGGGGCCACTCCCCCTAGCGATAGAGGCCTGTGTCCTACACCCGTGTCTGGGCCGCCCTCCTCCAGGCCGGGTAAGGACCCCCGTAAGCAGCCTGTCATCCTCTAGTGGCTCCCATGTGGGAAGTTGCTCCTGTCCACCAGGGTCATCAGCTGCTGCCCTTCAGCTTGCTGTCCAGGAGGGTCTCTGCCTGCTTGCCCAGCCCTGGACCTGCTTTTTGGCCAGGTGGCTGTGCAGGGCTGCGAAGGGGGCCTGGAGCCCCACAGACGCGGTGCCATCACCCGCGTCCTTTCCCCGCCGGCCCCACGCAGGGTCCCTGTGCCCAGACCGCTGGCCCAGAAAGCTGTAAGCAGTGTCCCTGTATCCCTTGCTTTCATCCAGCTCTGCTGCTTCCGCTTCTCCAGCGGAAGTGCTTGGCCCTGGGACGGGGTAGCCCCGCCCCACCCCTCCCGGCTTCAGCCCCGCCCAGCTCCGCCCTTCCACGCCCCTCCCCTCCCAGCTTCAGCCCCGCCCAGCCCCGCCCTCCCCATCTCCACCCCTCCCTACTCTGCCCTGCCCAGCCTCGCCCCGCCCCCTGCCCAGCTCAGCACAGTTCCCCCCCACTCTGCCTTGCCTAATGAAGCCCCGCCCAGCCGCACTCAGCTCCGCCCTTAGCCCGGCTCCGCCCTGCGCTGCCTCGCCCTGACCCATTGTGCCCTTCCAGGGCCATGCCCCTGACGGCCCTGCTCAGTCCGGCTCCTCCCTGCTCACAGATGACCTTAGCACAGCTGTCCTCTGTCCTGACCCCTGGCCTCCTGGGCCTGGACTCTGCGTGCTTTCCCAGCCTGGGCTCCATCCTCCTGCCACCAAGTGCCGGCAGGCCTGTGGCGGGCCCAGGCCTTCCCTGGGCCTCACATCCCCTCCCGTGGGAAGCACTGGCTGGCTGTCATCAGGCTGCCGGAGTTGTGGAGTATGAGAGCAGGGCTGCAGGGCTGCCTTGTAGGGCTAGCCTGAGACACCCCTGCCCCAGACACTCCCTCACGGTCTGGAGGCCCGGGCTGGTGGCCTCCCCCTTCTGTTCCCCACGGGGAGACTAGGGTTCAGAGGGAGAGCTCTGGGGACACCCACCCACAGAGAGCTGCGTCTGGCTGTGTCAGGAGCCTCACCGCCCCAGGGACGGCCGCGCTAGGCCTTCGGGCTCAGACGGCCCTTTCCAGTGAGAAGCGCAGGGCGGGAGCCCTGCACCCGCGAAGGGAGCCGTGCCAGCCCGGGCACCCTGGTCCCAGGCACGCGCTCACAAGTCAGGGCCCTGTCCCCCACTTCCCGATGGGGGAGGCCACGCTGCTGGGGCCCACGCGGCCCGGGCCCTGGCCCCTCCTGGGGGAGGTGAGCAGCGCACTTGCACGAGCCAGGTCGGCGGGTGAGTCCCTCCCACAGGGAGTGGAGGGGGCTGGGACACAGCCCACTTTCCACGGGGCTAGCTCTTGGCCTCCTTGGGGCTCCTTCTCCTGGCCCCTGATTTGGAGGCAGGTGGTCTCTGGCTTCCAAGCCTAAGGCCCCTTCCTGACGTTGGTCCCAGATGGGCCAGGCCCTAGGTGACCCCAGACCTCCCAGGGTTCCAGGGGGCAGGGTGTCAGGGATGCTGGGGCAGGTGTTGGTGCCTGGCAGCCTCCGGGCCAGCGGCCCCGTCAGTAGAGCAGAGGGAAGGAAGGGAGGGACTGCACGTCCCAGTGGGAGCTCAGGCTTTAACTGGGCGTGGGCGGAAGAAGCAGGATCCACGAGCCACACAGTTAAGTCGTGTCTAGGAGCTGCTGCCCCTTCCCACCGCGGGTCGGCAGGTGACGGGCGGTGGAGCGTTCTGTCCCCAGGCCCGCGTGCTGCCCCTTGCCAAAGCTGTGCCAAAGCCAGTGCCGGCACTGCCGGCCGACCCCTCCTCTCTGGCCGTCCTCTCCTGGGAGTCTGGCCCGCAGGGGTGAGTCCCTACTTCCTGTTCCCACTGACGACGTACCCTCGGCCACCGAGCACATACGGCAGGGCCATCGCCAGCCTGGGCAGAGCCAGCTCTCCGAGCCACAACCTCTCCCGTCCCTTCTGGTCTCAGGTCCCCTCTCTAGGCCCATTTCTTGGTCCTGTGGGGCTGTCAGAAATGGGGAACCTCAGACAATGGGCTCTGGGGATCCCTGGGGGCACCGTGGTGACTTCAGGTGGAGCTAAGGGTCAGTAACAGGAAGGCGCCCCTCGAGACCTTGGCTGAGCTCCCTGCCCTGGGAGGTGCCTACCTCCCAGGGGAGCAGAAGGTCGTGTCCGGGACCCTGTGCTGCAGGCCCGCGGGCGAGGCTGCCCCTCGCTTCTTCCTCCCGGGAACGAGCCTGCCCCTGGAAGGTGGCTTGCCCATTGTCCTCACAGCTGCAGCCGGGACCATCCCTGGGCCCTCGTGGCCTGTCACCACCAGAGCTGCGGGCTGTGGCGGAAAGAACAGTCCCTCGCTGCAGGCGGCAGGCAGGCCAGAGCCTGGAGGGAGGGTGGAGGCAGGGGAGGCCCCCCCAGTGGCCAAGGTAGAAGCTTCCTTGTTCCCTTGTGGGGAGGGGCTGGCTGGCCTCGGGCATCTCTTGGTCACAGAGGGGAAATAGAAGTCTGGCCCAGGCTCCCAGCCCCAGCCATGCCACTGCCTGGCCATGGGAGCCCCGGGGTCTCTTGCGGAGGCTTTAGTTTGCCTGTGAGAGGGGACAGTGACACCAGTCTCTCCTTGAAAGGGTTAAGGGACCATGAAAGATCTTTGTCAGCCCACGGGTGACAGCGTGCTGCAGAGCTGAGCTGCCCGGCAGGGACGTCACTTGGGCAGAGTCAGCGCCGGCAGGTGTGGCTGGGGCAGCGCCTAGCTGACGGCGGCCCCTCCCCGCCCTCCCTGGGGAGCTCCTCTGAGGCCCCTGCCCCAGGTCAGACCCTCCCCGGCCTGGCGCAGCCTGCTGCCGACCGGGGGTTCACCCGGGTGCGAGGCTTCGCTGTCACTGAGGTGCTGAGGTCGGCCGAGAGCCTGGGCACCAATGCGGTAATGGCAGGGTGGGCCTTCCGGGTGCCGGCGTTTTCCCAGGGAAGGAAGACTGCTGCCTCCAGGTGCTGGGATCTTCCCGGCTTCTTAGCGTGAAGAGCCCGTGGTGCTTTTGTGACTTAGCCTTGGAAGTCATACAGCCTCGCCTCTGCCCTGTTGGTTACGGCACTTCCGGCGGCCTGTGCGGGCCCACCCCTTGGTGGGGGCATGCCAGGGTCCCTTCTTAGGAGAAGCACAGCAGGTATGTCGGGGTGGCCATCTCTGGGAGGTGCAGCTTCCAGGTCCCCCCACCCCCCCCAACACACACGCCATTTCGTGGACCACGCTTTCCCCGTCCCTGTCCTCCAGCTGTCCTGGCTCTTTCCACACGCTGGCACAGACACTCGAGCAACTTACTCCTTCTACCTTTAGGTCTTGGCTCAAATGTTGGCCGTCTAGAGTTCCAGTGTCCCTCTCCTTTGTCTAGCATACTGTTCAGTGCTTTATGTTAATATTTCTCTCTCTTCGTGAGAATGAAGCCCCACGGCGGCAGGGATCCTTGTCTGTTTAGTCACTGCAGCGGTCCCAGCACCACAAAGGACACATGATGCTATCTGGGCACTTGATGACTGTTCCTCGAACAAGCAAATAGACGAGTGGAAGGATGAGGGATGGATGGATGGGAGACGGATGGTAGGTGGACAGATAAGCGGATGGATGGATGGGTGGATGGATGGCGTGTAGGTGGATGGATGGGGGGGTGGATGGATGAATGTGTCTTAAGTGTTGGGACTCCACAGCAGATCTGTGACTTAATGAGAGGGCTCTGTTGCCTTTATTTATATGCATCATTTTAGCAGCCCCCACAAAAGCTCTGTGAGAGTGAGCACTCCCGTGTTCCAGTTTTATCGGAGACGGAGCGGGGGCTTCGAGAAGCCGCGTCACTTGGCCTGGCCATGCAGCTCGTGTGTGGCAGAGCAGGGATTCGAGCCCGAGCTGCCTGACTCAGGAGCGGCGCTGTGCCGGCTGGCTGCAGTGTTTGACCCCTGCCTCTCAGCCTCTCAGCCTCTCTCCCAGATGGGAAGGATGCAGGCGGTCGCCGAGGGGGCGCGGGGCCCGGGAGCCGGGAGCGGAAGGAGCCAGCCCCTGAGCCCCAGCCCTGCCCTGCCCACGGCCACTTAATCCTGCTTGAGGCTGGCTCTTCCCGTCTGGAGGGAGGGCAGTGCCTCGTCTCCCAGGGTGGGGGGAGGTCGAATGAGATGGGCGCGTGCCCCTAGCCACTGCCAGCGTGGGGCAGGCTTGCCGGGCTCGGGTCTGGCTGACCGCACCGGAGCCCTGGTCGTCTGTCCGCTCCCAGCCTGGGCAGCCCCCCGGGCCGGACGGCCGTGTCTGCGCGGGGCTCCCCCCCCCACCCAAGCCCACCTTACCTGATCTCACCTGTGAGGACTGGTGCTCCCTGCCCCCTCCGGAGCCGTGTGCACCTGACCCAGCACACCAGCTGGTCTGTTGCCACGGCTGCCTGGCAGGCCTGGGAGGGAGGAGGCTGGGGAGGAGGCAGAGCCACGGGGCCCAGCTACCCTCCCTGAAGGTGGCATTGTGCAGCCAGAAGGCGGGGGGCGGGGAGGGGGTGACGTGGCCGATACCTATAAATATGGGAATAAATCAGTGAAGTTTGGCTGTTCCATTAACTGGAACAGTCGTGTTCATAGGCGGATGGTTGCCAAGATTCTAATTATAAGAAGAGATCGCGTAATAGAAAAAGCGCAGTGGTATTTTCTTTCTTTTCCTTCTTAAAAGTGAGGGAACGCACAGGTGCGCGCGCGCACACACACACACACACACACACACACACGCTTATCGAGGTTTTATTATGTCCCGTGCAAGGTTGTTATTACGTGGTGCCAGCAAAGGAACAGAAAAAAGATTCCATGAGAGCTTTTAATGAGCCCCAGTTTTAGAAGCAATCAGGAAAATAATGGCATGATTTAAACATTTACTAAGTTAAGGTGTTTTGAGTCTCTCCGTCACCCACTCTCCCGCTTTCTGGTGCCCACGCCAGGCGCACGGCTCCCAGCGCCCGCCGCCCTCGCGCACCACAGCCGCTGCCGCTTGACGTCCCTGGTGGGCGCCGTCCTTGGGTGGCTCTGGGGGCTTCCGGGCCCCCAGTGGAAGCTCACCTTCAGGCCCGTGGGCAGCCTGGCCCCGAGCCGTGCCCGTGCGTGGCTCTCACCCCGGCTCCTGGTGGGATCTACGTCTCAGGGGTGCCCCTGGGCCTGCCTGGGAGTTGGGCCCGCCTGCCCTTGGCGTCCTCCTCCGGGAGCTGAGTGAGGCCTGCCTGCCAGGGTCCCGGGCGCCCGGGACAGGGGCTGGGGGGACACTTGTCAGTGTCAGTTGCCTTTGCCCAGATGTTCCCTTTCTGCGTGCTGCCCTCTGCTGCTGGGGTGCCCGTCTGCGCCTCCTCCCGTGGGCCCTCCCTGTCCCGGCACATCGGGGGCTCTGTCCCCGGAGCCTGCCTAGTCCTCATGACCCCATCCATTCTGCAAACAGCCACTGGATGCCGGGGCGAATGAGACACAAACCCCGCACCGCCGGGATGTCCCGGCGCCTCTGAGCCACCCTTCAGGAGCCACAGAACCAGGCACAGCTGTGGGACCACCTGTCTGGGGAGCACGGCTGCCCTGCCAGGGCCCCCGCAGGGAAGCCATCGGAACGCAGCCCTGCCCTGTGGTCTTGTCTGCTGTTCGTGGTGGGTGTGTGCATCCCGCTTACCTCACCGGGCTGGCCCTGCACAGGGGCCCGGCAGTCAGCCCGGCCCCCTCGCGGCGTCCCTGTCCTCCCGCTCCCGTGCCTGCAGCCCTCAGACCTGGCAGAGACCAGCTGCAGCACGTGGGACTTTGGGACACTCTCACACCCCTCATTCCTCCCCCACAGGGCTCACTTGCTTTGTTGAGCAAGGAGAGTCTTTATTCAAAAGGATCGTCACAAGCGGATGTCTCCCATCAGGTGACCTCCAGGGCCATAGGCTGTGCATACGCCCCTAGAGCCGGGGAGCGGGGATCCTCTTGTGTCTGGTGGAGGGGTGGGTGAGGTGTCTGGGTTAGGGGGTGTCCAGGCCCGGGCAGCAGACACACTGAGCTCAGAGTCTGTTCCCAAGCCTTTTGTCCTGACAGGCCAGGGGGATGATGAGCATTCAGCACCACCACCGGTGGCCTCACTCAGGGGAGGCTGTGGTGACCGAGATCCCAGAAATGGGCCCAGGCCCAGGGCTACCCAGCACCCACTCACCTGCTGCAGTCCCCGGGGCTGAGGCCCACAGGCTCCACCCTGACGGCCACCCTCCCGGCCATGGGCCGCTTCCACAGGGTGGCCATCTGCCTGCACCATGGTTAAGCCTGTAATTGAATTGTAGTTGGTAGCACACGTGGGTTTGAGATCATGCTAATTGCTTCATTTCCGAGAACACTCCTAAAAAGAAAATGAGTTTCCCCGTAATATTTTGCAGCGACCCCTGTGGAAATCGATCTGAGTTCCAGAATGAGCTGTAGAGTGGGTGGGCCTGGGGTAGGGTTCTCACCGCCCCCTCCCCGCCCCTCTCACTGGCCTGGAGGAGCCTTCCCTGACTGGGGCTCATCCCTGGCCACAAGCCAGGCACCGAAGGAGGAAGCTTTGGTTTGGATCACACGGTAGGTGAGGAAACCTGGCCCCGAGGTGAACGGTCTTGCCCAGGGCGACCTGGCTGGCCAGTGGAAGAGCTGGTCCCTGTAGGGTGGCATTCGGAAAAAGGGTGGCCTTGGAGCCAGTGGGCCCCGGTGCCGGTACCAGCCCTCCCCCCGTCTGAGAGGCCCCGGAGGTCACGGAGCCTCTTGAGCGCCCAACATCTACCGTCAGTTGGGCGTTTTGACCTGGCCTCAGGATGGTGTGTGACATGCCCCCAGCATGTGGCCTGTGAACGGAGTGGCCGTGTCCCTCACAAGCATCACTGCTAGTTTCCTGGCAAATGGAGTTAAGCAGTTGGGCAGCATGAAGGAGTGAGGTGCAAGACCCCCCTGGGCCAAATTTCTAGTCCTTGCCCTGTTCACCAGCTTCATGAAGCCACTCAGTCTTTCCATGGCAGTGGGACTGCCATCCGTCCACCATCCACTGTCTATCATCCACCCACCTACCGTCTCCATCCGTCTCTCCATCGTCCATCCATCCATCCCCCTGTATCACCTACCCATCCATCATCCATCCATCCATCCATCCATCCATCCATCCATCCATCCACCCACCCATCCATCCATCCACCCATCCATCCCCCTGTATCACCTACCCATCCATCATCCATCCATCCATCCATCCATCCATCCACCCATCCATCCCCCTGTATCACCTACCCATCTATCATTTATTCATCCATCCATCCATCCATCCCCTTGTATCACCTACCCATCCATCATCCATCCATCCATCCATCCATCCATCCATCCATCCATCCACCCACTCTCTATTCATCTGCCTACCATCTATCCACCCATCCATCTATCCGTTTGTCTGCCCACATCTACCCACCTGTCCATCCATCCGCCGTCTATCCATCATCCATCCACCACCCGCTCATCCACCCACCCATCGTTTATTCATCCACCTGTCCACCATCTACCGACTCGTCTGTTCATCCACCCATCCACTGTCCATCCATCCACCTGCCTCTCCACCCACCCACCCACCATCCCCTCATCTACTCATCCACTGTTCATCCGTGCATCCACCGTCTGTCCATCTATCTATTATTCGTCCACCATCCAGTCATACATCTATCTATCCATCCATCAACCCATCCTGCTTCTTCAGGATTTCTTGAGTGGCACCCGTGTGCTGACTTATGCCAGGTGCTGGCTGTACAGAGAGGGAAAGTTATCCTTCTATCAAGGAGCCCCAAAGCAAGTGTGGGGAACAAGGTGTCTACAGGACTGATGGGCCTGTAGGAGGTGCAGGCAGTGTTGGTGACACTGCTCTGCACTTGACTGCAGCTCTCTGAGGGCCAACCCTGGGTCCTCTGTACCCAGTGAGGGAGCTTACAGCCCTGGGATTCTCAGAGAGCTTGGGGTTTGGCCTCGGAGTCAGGAAACAGTATTCAGATCCCAGCCCTGTCTCTGACTTGGTTGGGAGGGGGGACCCTAGGCTTTCTTGGCTTCACCTAGCACCCCCTGATGGCTGTGCCCTTGACCGCTGCACCTAACACCTGCCTTCTTGTTTCCACAGAGTGACTTGTTGGATGTAAATCAGATTATCAAGGACTTGGCCTCCATGGTGTCAGAGCAAGGAGATGCCATTGGTGGGTATCTGAGCCACCTGCCCCACAGCCCCTTGCCCTTTCCCCCACGTGTGGGCAGGGCCGCCTCCTGGATGAATGAGACCCAGGGCAGTTCCAGGCATCTGAGGATCTGCTGCCCTCCTTCTCCATGTCCCCAGGTCTCCCCAGCCCCTCAGGAAGGCCGGAGTCAGGGAGCCTCGTGCGAGAGGGTGGCCCATCCATTCTGCTCATTGAAGAGCCCGGGCCTTTCTCCCACCCAGGGACCCCCCCTCCCGGGCGAGGACAAACTATCCTTGGGTGGGGGAGGGGTCGAGGCTGCAGCAGGTGCCTCGGCAGAGAGCACTGGACGTGTGGCGCCCAGAGTCACCTTGGAGGGGCCGCTTCTTGGGAAATGGGTGCGGTGGGGGCAGGGCCGTGCCGGGAGCAGGCTGATGTCCCTGCTCTTTCTGTGTTCCCTCCGCATGAGGACCTCAGCCCCCTTCAGCCTGGCCTCTGCACCCTACGTGGCTACGTGGGCCCTCCTACTGTTCGCGTGCCTGGGCACCCAGAGTGTCTGGGGTAGGCCAGAGCCACTGGCCGGCATAGGCAGCCCCCCGCCAGCCTCTGCACCCCCGTTCCAAGGTTCTGGCATCCAGCCCGGCCGTCCCCCTGGCCATGCTGCACCCCCAGGGGAGGGTGGGGCCGGCTCCCTCCTGGGGCTGCTGTCCGGCAGGCTTCCCCTTCCCTCCTTCTCAGAGCCTGGGCTGCAGGCAGGGGTTTGCTCCACAGCTGGACAGCGGGCGGCTCCAGCGTGCCCTCGAGGCGCTCTCTCCCCAGACCCCTGCCTGGGCCCACGTCCCCCACCCCTCGCCCCCATTGGCCTCAGCACAGCTGCTGCGGCTGGTTCCACCTCTGGCTGGCTGTCTCCGGGCATGCAGAGTGCGTGTCCGCTCCAGTTGGATACCCGCATGTCACCCAGATGGTCACTCAGTCCCCGTGACGGGCTGATCGGGAGGGACCGTCTCCAGGCGGGGAAGGGGAGAGGGACGGGCAAGGGCCGACCTGTGGCAACTGTGGTCCGGGCCTGGGGACCGGAGTGGCTGGGACTTCGGCATCCCGCCGCGTGCTGACGCGGGTGATCCCACCACGATGGATGACGGGCAGGGGCCCGTGTGCGCTCCTGTGGACACAGTGCACGCCTGGGGTTGTGAGCCGGGCGGCGCTCTGCTGTTCCCGGCCCGCCTGCTCCTTCAGCCTCTGGTGCCTTTCCAGGGTCCAGCAGCGGCAGGGCCACGTGCCGGCGGAGCTCCAGCCCCGAGCCAGCCGTGGCGCCCCTGCGGCCGGGCCCTCACTCCCGCACCAAGACGCGCAAGCCCAACTTCAGCCCCCAGGAGACGGAGGTGCTGGTGCAGAGGGTGGCCCGCCACTACCCGCTGCTGTTTGGGGCGCTGCGGGGCACGCCCTCCCGGAAGCACCGAGTGTGGAGCAAGATCCTGCAGGCCGTGAACGCTCTGGGCTACTGCCGGAGGGACCTGGGCGACCTCAAGCACAAGTGGAGGGACCTGCGAGGGGCGGTGCGCAAGAAGCTGGCGGAGCGCCCGCGGGCCCCCGGCCTCGTCCTCACCCCTGTCGAGCGCATGGTGGCCGAGACCTTCTCGGCCCCAGC
Source organism: Panthera pardus (assembly GCF_024362965.1). Taxonomy (NCBI): domain Eukaryota; kingdom Metazoa; phylum Chordata; class Mammalia; order Carnivora; family Felidae; genus Panthera; species Panthera pardus. Next base: position 80,802,395 of record NW_026527002.1, on the reverse strand, counting down.
CCCCCTAGGCGAGGGCCAGGCTGCCGAGCCCCTGCCAAGTAAGTGGCCCCCACCGCCCCGGGCCTGCCCCCCACCCCCGCCCCGTACCCGGGCTTCTGGGGAGTAGGACGCTCAGGGGAGGGCTGCGGGCCTGTGGGCGTGACCACCACCCACGTGGGGCCTTTCTGCTTCCAGATGGGAAACTGAGCCTCGGGTCGGGGAGGGGCCGGCCCACGTGGGGAGCAAAGGAGCTGGGGCTCAGAGTCAGGCTCATCCTGGCCCCAAGCTGGGACCCTTCTGGGGGTGCCCCCACCGTGACCCAGCACAGCCAGGTGCCTCTGGAGGCTCAGGGAGCAGACGACCAGGGGCCGCGCTCCTCTCCCTGTCCCCACTCAGTGCCACTCTCCTGGTGTGGGGCGGGGGAGACCGCCCCTGACCTCTGACCCCTTCCTGTGCTCTCATTGTGGGGGCTCTTCTCCCCAGGGCCCCTCAGGCCCCAGACCAGGCCAGGCCGGTCTCTGGTGGCTCTCAGCTTCCCAAGGCACACTGACGCCCCACTCTGAGCCCACGCGCCCGCCCCCAGGGCCCCCCTTTGCTGGAAGTTTCTGTGCCTGGTGAGGCAAGCGTAGGGTGCTCGATGGGCTCTTCTGCCGCACCCAGCCTCCTCTGGCCTCCAGAGTGGTGCCGCCTCGGACTCCTGTGCCGCCTCCTTCAGTGCTCCCTCCTGCTGTTCCTCCTCCTCAAGACACCTCTGCACGTCCTGGTCAGTCTGCTCGGGGGCCGCGCCCCTCCTCATGGCCAAGACGAACCCTGCGCTTCTCGGGCCGCTGCTGGAAGCATGGTGGGGATGAAGCCTGGAGCAGGACGGCTCCCTCGTGAAGGCCGCGGAGTGGACCGCGGGACTCGGCCCTGCAGAGACAGGGCCACGAGCCCCTGATGACGGATGGCCGCTTCGGAGCTGCTGGTGACCCGCTGGGGGACGTGTGTGGACCTGCTGCCGTCCCTGGGGGCTGGCCTTGATCGCGGCCAGCCTGTCATCCTGGGGGGCACTCTCAGGATGAGGGGGCACCCCACTCTCCTTACAGGCAGAGCAAGACCCGGTTTTGGGGTCCAGGGTGTGCCCACTGGAGGGGGTACTGGCAGAGGTGGCACTGGTGTGCCTGGACCCACCCCCCGAGTCCCCAGCCCTGGAGCAGGGCAGGAACTTGGTGGCTGTGTTGCTCCTGAAGGTGCCCTGTGCTGGCTGATGGTGGGGCCCAGTCCAGCCCAGACAACTCTGTCTGCCCTGCTGAACCAGGCGCTCCCTTCCCTAGACCCTGCAGCCCCATGGGGACAGCCGACTGGTCTCTTAGCGCTTGGGGCTCCTCCTGGGAGTGTCCCTCCTGGGACAGTGCTGATTGTCACCGAATGGGAATGCATGGGGCCGGCCTCCCTGGCAGGGCTGAGCTATGGGGCAGGGAGGTGGCTGCAAAGCCTGATCGGGGGGGTGGGGGTTGTGCAAAGACTGCTGCTGAAGGTCCCACCAGTTCCTCTATCTGGGTCAGCATTGGCCCAGGGGCTGGGGCAGGGGCAGGCTTGCAGGGGCCCCGTCAAGGCCACGGGGGTGAGGACAGCCAGCTGACAGTGTTGTGGGGCCTCCACAGGGTGCTATCTGCTGCACCTTGGGGTGCATCCCCCTGATTTCTGTCAATGTTTGGGGGAGCAGTGCTAATGGGGGGTCTGTTTGGGCCCTGGAGGCCTGGCCCGGTGCCCAGATGCCCTGTAGCTCTCCGCAGCAGAGCCCTGCAAGGTAGCTCCCACTGAGCAGCCCTGCAGGGGGCCTGGGGGTCAGCTCAGGGCTCCTGCAATTTGCCCTTGACCCACCTGGGATCTCCAAGGTGAGGCAGAGGCCGTGTGCTTCACGGCCAGCGGAGCACCGGGGTGCCCCATGCCTGCCTGGCTGCCCCTGGGGCTCAGGACGAGGGAGCTGGCTGTGAGCGGGTGGCCAGGGGCAGAACTGTGATCTGGGGAGGGCTTTGCTGGCTGAGTGCTGAGTGCGCCCGTTCCTGGTCTCAGCTGGGCTTCAGCTGTGGGGACCACTTGTGAATCCGGGCAGTATTTTACCATCAGAGTTGGGCTCTCGGTGTCCCCAGGACCTTGCTGGGTGCAGACCAGACCTGGGCTTTGTCGGAGCTTGAGCGCAGGGTCCTGGGGCAGCCCAGGCTCCGTGTGGTTGCCGGGCACGGGAGACACCAGCTAGGAGTGCGGCCCCCAGCGCCCGGCACGGCCGTGGCCCCGCTGTCTTCCTGCGCCTGGTGGCAGCTGTTCCTGCCCCCTGCACCCGCCTCTTTCCTCAGCGGGAGCCAGGTGGGGCTGCTGCCGCCCATGGCCTGGGGGTGCAAGGTGGCTTCTTGGCACAGGAGCTGGGCCGTGGCAGGGGCGGGGGCCTGGATGGACGCTGGGGGGTGGGCGCCGCACTTGCGGGAGAAGCAGGGGTGACCCGGCGCAAGGAGGGGCCAAGCTCTCCTTCCTCTCCTTCCAGTGGGGCTCCGCGTGGAGGGGCTGTGCTTAGTCCGAGGGGAAGGAGCCCCGGGGAAGACACCCCCGCAGAGCGACCCACTGGGCAGAGGGCGCGGTGCCCCAGAGGCGCTTGTGTCCATCTGCACCTTCTCTGTCCCCGGCCTCGGGCCTCCCGCGTCGCTCGGCTCAGGTGGCGCCCGGGGTGCCCCGGGGGAGGGGTGCCACTCGAACTGACCTGTTTCTGCCTCCGAAGTCCTAAGCAAAGTTCAGGCGTTCGGAGGCCTGTCTCCTTTTCCTTGAAGAGGGGACTCGGCGCGTTTGCAGTGGCCAGCAGTGAGAGCAGCCGGTCTGGGGAGAGCGCGCCTCTTGCTATGGTCACACGCTCCCTCTGTCCGGCGCCACCAGGATCCCTGGTGGTAGGAGAGGAAACGGTGTAGCCGCATCCCTCACCGGGACTCCAAGCCAGTTCCCACCGTGGGCGAACGTCCTCGTCTCAGCTCACCGTTGCTCCGCACGGCCCCGCGGCCTGGCTGCGTGTTCCGAATGGGTCTGGTTATGAATTCGGACACGTTCTCATGATGCCGCCTCTTTCCCGCCAGCGTTGCTGAGTGGAATTTTCTGGTTTCCTGGGGCCGCTCTGGGCCTCGGGACGGTGGCTTAGGTGTTGCTGCCGGTGTGAGGTGTCAGGGGCTATGTGGACACCCCCACCAGGTCCGTGCCCGGGGCCCCGCGCTGAAGTGGCCAGAGGCCAGCGCGTGCCGCTGCCCGGTCCCCTGCACCTGCGTTCACGGACCCGGTCACGGTCGTCCTCACGGCGGCTCTGGCCCCTTCTTAGAAGCAGGGGCCATGGTCAGGAGTTGGAGGACGGCCCAAGGGCGCAGAAAAGTAGCAGGGCCAGGCCTCTTTCCAGGCTGGCCTCCACCTTTCCCGAGTGGGTGGCCCCTGCCCCGAGGGCACCTTCTGACGGCTCTGGCGGCCAGCGCCTGCCCCAGCCAGGTGGCCCAGCGCCTTGCAGCCTCCGCTTCTCTGGAGTCTGGACTCCTCACCTGGCCTCTGGTGAGGCCAGGACGGGGCCTTAGTGGCCACGGGAGGGCAGGCCCCACTCCAAGCCCCTGGGCCTGGGCTCCCTGGGCTCGCCCTCGTCACGCCCTCAGGGTCGCCACTCTGTAATTGCTTCCGTTGTCTTGATTTGCAGATAGTATTGAAGCCAGCCTTGAGGCTGCGTCCTCGCACACAGAGGCGGCCAGCGAGCTCCTGGCCGGAGCCAGCCGGCACCAAGTAAGTCAGTTTGAGGGGACGGCCCGGCTGGCCCGTGGCCCCCTCCGTCCCCTGTCTCCCTGGGAGGCCCAGGCCCTGCCCTGTGCGTGGGAGGGGCACGCCCACAGGGTCTTTTCCGAGCCGAGGTGGACCGGTGTCCGGGAGGGGAGAGGCAGGACGGCGGGGTCTGCACCCAGGACGCTGTGCACGGTCGCCCGCCGTCTGCACCCCCGCGAAGGCAGGCGGCCAGGGCCTTTGCCGGCCTAGCTCTGTGGAAGCTGCAGGGAGGGAATTGGTCGAGAGTGCGAGCGGCGCCCGCCCGGGAGGTCTCACTGTGTGGGTGCACACCCATGGTTTCCCAGGACCACTCTCACCGAGGTGCCCTATGGAAAGCTCTGTGGTCTCTTTTCCCCAGAAGGGCGACGTGTGTCGGGCAGTGTCTGCCTCCTTCCCAGAGGGAACCGGCCGTGGAGAGGGCTCCTCCGACCCTCCTGTTCCTGCACCTGCAGTCTAGGTGCCTGTGTGTTTCGGGTCTGCCTTTGGCCTGGCCCCGGGCTGGAAGCTGGGAGGGACCCTCCCTTCTTGGAGCCAGTGGAGCTTGGCTTGGGACCAGTTGGGTGGCTCAGAGGGAGAGAGAGCAAATATCAGACCTTTGTTCGCTTGAGACGGGGCTTAGAGCGGCCTTGGGGACGGACCACTGGGCCTCTGTGCTGACCCGCGGCGACCATGTGAGCACCTGATCAGGCCAGGCGGGCTTGGGCCTTGGTCCGGCCGGGAGGGAGGGCTGGGGAGCCAGCACCCATTCACTCATCGCTTACACACTGCCCTCTGCTCCACGCTGGGCTCTGACACGCAGATGGACCCCATGGAGCCCGCCTCTCCACCAGTGGACATCCTAAGGGGGGGGTGGGGCGGCGCGGATGGTCCAGCCTGGTGACAGGGGGACCCCGGGCTAGCGGAGCAGGGACGGCTTCCTGGGAGAGTACACGCTCCGTCCTGAAGGCCAAGTGGGATCGTCTCGGTGGAAAGGACGCTGTGCTCGGAGGCCAAAGGAGGAGCTGCCCGGGCAAGCTCAGGATGCCACACACAGGCTGGACGTGACCCCTGTGTGGGGGCCGTGGCGGGCAGGAGCGGGGCAGAGGGCTCCCGGGAGAGGTGGGCGGATGGTTCCCTGGGCTCTCGTTCCCTGGGTCTCCGGGAAGTCAAAGCCGTGTCGGCTTCCTCTTTTCTCCGTCAATGGCCGTCAGACTTGAAGTCAGGGTGCCTATGGGTGGGTCACACGTGGGAGCTGGTCAGTGCCACACCAGGAGAAGACAGGGGCCGTGGCAAGGTCTCATCTGCAAGATGGGAGCAGAGGCAAGAGAACAGCAGCTCGGTGCTCCCCACCCGGCCCACGGCCCCTGCCACCTTGTGGTACACCGAGGGCAGCCAGGCCGTCACCTGGGGCCTCTCCACCAGGCTTGGTCCTTCCGGGGCCTCCCGGAGCGGAAGGTTCAGGTTGCGAATGAAGCGACACAGACTTGCCAGAAGCTCAGGGCCCGGCCTCTCTCTGATGGAAACTCTTCCGAGTGGCAGTGCCTGCCCGAAGCCCTCACCAACAGAAAGCCTCGTCTTGAGAGGGAAGCAACAGGCCAGCAGGGTGGCTCCCTCCACGAATGCCCTGGGGCCATCCGAGCAGGACCTGCAGATGCCAGGACCCCAGAAAGAAGGTGTGACAGCGGAGCAGGAGGAGCAGCAGGAGGCGGTGGAGGTGGCATGGGGGGCCACCTGTGTCCATGGACACCTCATCAGGCTCAGACCCCTACCCCAGCCCCATGTTGCTCATCGGACCCTGTCCTCTGGGGTGATGCCGTCACCACCCCATTTCCGTGGCAGTTCAGGAGCCCCTGTGCCCTAGGTGAGGTGAGTGGGGCTCAGACTGACAGGTGCGGCCCAAAGCTGCTGCCACGCAGGAATGTCCTTCCTCTCACCTCCACTGGATGGAGGGGTGGAAGTGTCCACCAAGACAGGGCATGACATAGCCCCACGTTTCAGGTTCAGGTTTTCCCTGGGGCATTGACCAACGTAACCTCCACACCCAGACAGGAGGGAGGATTAGTCCTTAGCCAGACCTTTCAGGTGCAGATTGAGGACTGAAGGTCCAGAGCAAAAGGGTTTCCCAAAGCCACATGGGTCTCAAGGGGAAAAGCTGATTTTGGAGCCTAGGCTGTAGGATTTCACGTCCAGGGCTTTTCCTGCTGCACTGGGAAAGCTTTGCTTCATGTACACCCTCCCACCCTCCTGGAACATCTCCTTGCTGGAGGCGTGCACTCAGAGGTTGATGGATGGGTTCCTGGATGGATGGGTAGATGAATGGAGGCGTGGATGGACGGATGGGTGAATAGCCATAGGTAAATGGCTAGGTGGATGGAGGATGGATGGATGGATGGATGGATGGATGGATGGATGGACGGACAGACAGATGGACAGCGGCATGGGTAAATGGATGGGTAGATGGAAGATGGATATGGATGGACGGATGGACAGAGGTGTGGATGGACAGATGGGTGGATGGATGGATGGATGGATGGATGGATGGAGCCATGGGTAAATGGGTGGGTGGATGGATAGGTGGACAGGGCGTGGGTAAATGGATGGGTGGACGGATGGTGGATTGATGGGTGGATAGAGGCAGGGGTAAACGGGTGGGTGGATGGAGGAAGGCTGATGATGGATGGATGGATGGACGGATGGACAGAGGTGTGGGTAAATGAATGGGTGGATGAATGATTTGTGGGTGGGTGGGTGAATGGGTGGATGGATAGAGGCATGGGTAAATGGATGGGTGGATGGAGGATGGATGATGGAGGGATGGGTAGACAGAGGGGTGGGTGAATGGATGGGTCGATAGAGGATGGATGATGGATGAACGCGTGGACAGAGGCATGGGTGGATGGATGAGTAGATGGACGATAGACGGATAGTGAATGGATGGACGGACGGAGGCATGGGTGGATGGATGGGTGGAAGGAAGATTGGTGGATGAGTATAAGGAGAGATGAAAAGAAGGAAGGAGATGGATGGATGACGGACGAAGAAATTGATGGGCAGATAGATTGGTGGGTGGTATGCGGAGGTGAACAGATGGACAGACTGGATGGTAGACCACAGCCAGCTGGGTGGAGTGTAGACAAATGGCGGCATGGGGGACAAGCACCGAGGCTTTGCGGTTGCCAGGCTGAGGTTTGGACTTAAGTGTTACTAGAGGAAGACTCACCTCTGAGTCCTGGTTTCCTCATGTGGGTACTGCTGCCCACCATGGAGGGGCATCAGGAGACCAAAGTAGGGCCATGTGCAGAGGGCCCCCACCCGTCACCTCCCCATCCCTCTGAGGTGTTGCCCCAGAGTCATGGCTGCTGGAGGCTGACATTTCCTGTCCCCCTTCACCAGCGGACGAGGAAGACGAGGCCCCCAGCTGCCTGTGGCTACCCTTGCGGACCCTGGATGGGCCAAGCCTGCCCGAACCTGACCCCCTGGACCTACGAGGAACTGTCCCTGCACCTGCTTCCTCACCCTCCCCGCCAGCCTCTCCGGCCTCGGTGCCCCCTGCAGCTGCATTCCCAGGGGCCCTTGGACCCTCCCCGCCCTCCACTGTGCCACCCCCGCCCCCTGGGAGGCCCGCAGCGGAGGCCTCTGAGTTTGAGCAGCGACTGCTGGACTCCCATCGGCGACAGGGCGCCCTGCTCTCCCACTGGTCTCAGCAGCAGAGTGCACTGATGGCCCAGCAGAACCTGCTGCTCCAGAGGCTGGCCGAGCAGACCCAGCGGCTGGCCGACGGCGTCGAGGCCCTCAACCGGACCCTCGAGAAGCTGGTGGAGGCCTGCCCGGCCCGGGGAGCCTCGCCCACAGTCCTGGACGGCACCCCTGCTGGGGGAGTGGCCTCTGGGCCCACCAGAGGCCCCCAGGGCAGCCCCCAGGGCCCCCACCCGGGCCTGGAGGTCTTCTCAGGGATGATCCTGAAGGTGGAAGAGGAGGTCTAGGGTCTGGTCCCTGGAGGGCTGCACGAGGAGCGGGGACCCCAGCCCTTCTGAGAGGCAGGCTGGGGGACAGCAGGGCGGAGTTGGGGCCTCGATGGAGCCGGCAAGGACACAGGACACACTCGTGCAGGGAAAGGCTCTGGGGCCGGTCGGTGGTCCTGGACAGAAGTCTACTCAGGGACGTTGTGGCTGGAAGACGCAGAGGGGCGCTGGCGGGGCCCGGCCTCCGCTCCCGTCCCGCGCTCTCACCTGCTGTGCCGAGTGCCTTGGAGGGCAGAGCCAGCACCCCCCTGCGGCCACAGGGGGTATAGAGGGTTCGGTGTCCCCAGACCTGGAGGGGTGGCTCAGCGGGGTGTCAGGAAGGTCCCCAGAGGGTGACCCGGAGGGCCCGCCGGAAGCCTCCTCCTCCTGGACGTGTGGACGCTGCGGGCTGGGCTCCTGCGGTTTTCTTGGTTCTGCCCAGGACGCCCCCGTCTTGCAGCCTGCGGTCATTTCTGCCCGGTGTTAGATCTGTGGTCTGACAGACACACGTGTGCATATATGTCACCTGGTACTGTATGGGGCGGGATACCATTTTGTACCTACTGATGTTTCTTGCAAAAAGAATTATTTTTCCTACATAAGCATAAAATAACAACAGAGAAGGCCCTGCCGGTGGTGATGCTCGCGAGCAAATGAGACGGAGCCCGGTCCTGTTCCTCACGCGGCTGTGCCTTTGTGTTCGGCCCCGGCAGGGAGCCCTGAGCGCTTGCTGGGTTTTCAGATCTGCTCTCTCCGTTACCTCCTGTGCCCCGGGGGGGGGGGGGGGGGGAGGGGGGGGAAGGGGGGGGTCCCTCAGGGAGCTGGGGCCAGCCCTTGGCCCTCTCAGACCGAGCTTGGGCTGCAGCCACACAGCCTGGGAGGCTGTTGGGGGCCAGGAGGGGAGGGCAGGGTTCCCCAGGGCCTCGCTGGTCTTGGGCCTCGTGCCCTCTGCCCGCCTCCCCTTTACTTCCTTCTCCTGACCCTTGTGGATAAAATCCTTCACGCAGGAGCCTGAAGGATCGGCATGGGCCGGGCAGCATATTGGTGCCAGGGCTCCCGGGGAAGCCCCCGCACTGAGGAGGGCCCGGACCCGCGTCACTGGCACATTGGGCGGACTCTCTTCTGGTTTTCCATTTTCACCGTGAGCCAGCAGCGTGTCGGTGACTTTGTCTACAGAAGGGAGCCAGAGCTCTCTGGCGATTCAGCCAGCTGCCCCCCGCGACACGGCCTGGCCGCCCTCGCAGCCTCCTCTCCCTCTAGTTGCAGGGGGTGCCGTTTGTCAGTGGCCGCCTTACTCAGGTGGCCCCGCCCTGCGAAGCCTTCCGTCCGCCCCGCAAACCTCGGATCCTTCTCCACACGCTCTCGAAGCCACCGTTAGTCTTCTCTGTGGGTGGAAGGGATGGGCTGTCCTTGTCCGATGAAACGTGCCTGACTGGTTGACATTCACCTCCCTACTGTCCATGAGCACTGCTGCCCCTTGCTTGTGCCACCTCCAGTGGAGACTGAGCCCTGGCCCCGGTCACACTCTGGGCCCTGATCTGGTCACACGCTGGTCCTCGATCCTGGTCACATGCTGAGCCCTGACTGTTGTTACACTTTGACCCCTCACCCTGATCACATGCTGCGCCCTGACCCTGAGCCCTGGCCCCACTTACTTCCATAATGTCCATCAGGAGCCCCCTTGGGGCCTGGCCCTGTACTAAGTGCGTAGATGCACAGGTGACCAAGGGAGACCAGAGGCCTCTCCTCCCAGCGCTCACGGTCTGCTGTAGGAAACGACACTAAGCAAGTAAACACGTGTCAGGTAAGTGTTTTCTGTGTAGAAGTCAAAACTAGATCTGGTTGTATTTGGAAGAAACCCCGAGTAGCATGTTGTAGATAATGACTACAAGTATGACTTAATTACTTAAGAGATTTCTGTGGCGAGTGGTCCAGCGTGGCAGGGTGGCCCTGTGGTCCTCGAGGACCCACGTGGCTTATGGCCCCCTGCTCCGTGGCGATGCTCATGGTCCAGGATGGCTGCAGGACTCCCACCATTGCGCTCATGTCCCAGGTAGCAGGATGAAGAGAAGGGATAAGTAGGCACATCCACTCCCTCTGAGGACGCCTCTCCTTGCGTCTCCTCCCATGGGCTAGGAAGTTAATCAGGTGCCCCCACTAAGTCCTAATAGAAGCTGGGAAGTATCTTTATAGCTTTAGCCCAAAATGGAGGTTCTGTTACTGAAGGCAGGGAGATGAACGGGCGACCCCACCATGGGAGCCAGTGGTACGACCGAGTGGCCCTGAAGACCGGGTAGAAATGCGGCCAGGGGAGCGGGTGAGAGGGGCAGGGCCGGCAGAGAGTCCAGGGTGAGGCTGGGGAAGAGCGACCCCACCCTGCTGGGGCCTGAGAGGTGGGGCGTCCAGGTCCTGAGGCTGCCGTGCGCCCTCCGGCCCCTGCGGCTGGAGCCCTGTGCCGCACACTGAGGGCCGGGGAGGAGCATGGCGGGGACAGCGGCCCGGACTCAGGGCATGAGGGGGCCGGGCGATGATGCGGGGAGAGCAGGGGCCCTGGCCAGCCCCGAGTGCGGGTCCTTGTGCACGGAAGGGGAGCCGAGTGGTCCTGGACGTCGGCCTCGCACCCGATTTGGGTGCATCCAGAAGGTGTCTGCGACCGAGACGGGAGACGTTTCTGTGGTTCTGTGGCTTGACCACAGGGCCTTCCGTGGTGTGTTCCAGAAGGCCGGAGAGGCTGCGGGTCACCTGACCGCGCCCCTTGTACAGGTGGCAAACCTGAGAGCCTGGGGTGCACTGGGGGTGCAGGAGTGACGCCCAGGTCCTTGCCCTGTCCCCTCACGTCTCTCCCCGCAGACCAGCGAGGCCGGGTCCCGCCCTGGAGTCGCCTCGGGACATGCGGGCCTTTGGGCACATCTGCTCTTGGAGCTTAGCCAGCCCAGACGGCTCTTCCGGTATAGAACAGTTCAACGTGGGAAACCCACGATTTAAAAAGCTTCCAGGGCGCCTGGGTGGCTGTCGGTTAAGTGTCTGACTCTCGATTTTGGCTCAGGTCATGATCCCGAGGTGGTGGGGTCGAGCCCCGTGTCTGGCATGGTGCTGAGCACAGAGCCTGCTTGGGATTGTCTCTCCCTCCCTCTGCCCCTCCCCTGCTCCAGCGTGCTCTCTCTGTCTTTCCCTCAAGGAAAGAAAAATGCTTTGCTGCCTTGCAAAGAATAAACAAAGTAACTGGCCTGGCTCCCTGCCGGCCGTCGCCTCCCCCCACCGCCCTGATGGAATGTGCTGGAATGGGGAACAAGTTTAGGGCTGGCTGACCTGCGATCCCAGACCTGCCAGGGCCCTTCACTGAGGGAACAGGACAGTCGGGCGTCTGTGCTGCGCACAGAACGAGAGGCCCACGCGAGCCCACAGTCGGAGGTCACCCCGTGAGTCACGGGGCCGCTGAGTGGAAAGCTGAGGACACAGCAACAATGGCAGGAATGACAAAACAGGCCCCGTTATGAGCCGAACCGTGTCCCCGGAGCCACACCCGAGTCCCACCCCCAGGGCCGCAGGGTGACTGTGCTCCGAGGTGGGCCTTTGCGGAGGTGACTGAGGTAAAGGAAGGCACTGGGGGCCCTGATCCAGGCTGGTGTCCCCACAAGAAGGGGAGGCCAGGACGCAGACACGCACGGGGATTGGGGGGGCGACCACGTGAGGACACGGGGAAGGGACGCGCCCCATGTGCCGGGGACAGGCCTCAGGAGGACCGGCCCTGCCCACTCCTGGGTCTCGGACCCACGGCTGCCACGGCCGGGAGGAGCCCGTATCCGTGGTCTCAGGCGCCAGCCCGTGGTGTCAGTTGTCCGCCGAGCTGACCACACAGGCCCCAGAGTGGCTTCAGCTGTTGGAATGAATCAAGCATGTAACATAGATAGTTCTTACGAAATATTTTCAAATAAGATGGAATCACAAAAGTGAACAATGAGAGGTTATCAGAAGCGACCCAGTGTGTCTGGAAAATCAAGTGCAACTTTAAGTCATGAAGAAGTTCACGGAGGGCCGCGTGTCTGGGCGTCTGGTCGCAGAAAGTGCCAAACAACAGATGAAGGGAACCCCGGAAATGCTACAGTGTTAGAGCTGTGAGCCGGCGGCGGCGAAGAGAGGAGCTCGTCCAGCCCGCCATCCAGGACGGGGGAGGCGGAGGGACGCGGGCGGCAGGCCTGCGGGGAGAAGCGTGGACACCAGGGTCCCAGGGAAGGGATCTCGTCGCAGCGAAGAGAAGGGAAGAGGCGACTGTTTTACATCAACGTCGGCAACGAGGGCAACTGCAGAACCAGGAGGGAGGCTGACCGAGCGCTGAGCAAACTGTCAACGTAACGTTGTGTTTCCAACAAAACGGTCCTTCAGGAGCAAAGACAAAATGCAGATGTTTCCATACATGTGGGAACTTGGAGGGCTCACCACCAGGAGACTTTCCCCAGAGGGGTTTCTGAAGGCTGGACTGCAGGAAGGAGGGAGCAAAGCTGGAGGGTCTGTAACACAGGTGAATACGGAGGCGGGTCCAACAAACGGGCGTGTGAAATAATAAAGTTATCCTGCGATAAAATAATAATTGTGACAAGAGCGTCTGTTTCGCGGGTTGCATTTTTAGAAAGCACAGGCCAACAGTCGGACAAAGCTAGTATGCCGGTTGGGACGAATGGTTAATCCCATCTGTTATCTGCAGGGAAGTTAAATATTGGTTAATTTTAGCTTCTGTTAATAGTTACACTTGGTAAAAACTCAAGGGTTCCTTCATCAAAGTTAAAAACTTAGCCTCTGCAAAAATCCCTGTTCAGAGGTTGGGAACACAAGTTACTGACGGAGAGAAAATATTTGCAAGTCACCCATCTGACAGAGGACTTGTATCCTGTATATATAAAGAGTTCTCTGAATTCAGCAGGAAGAAAATGGGCAAAAGATTTGAGCAGAAATTTACCAAAGAAGATGCATAGATGGCGTCGGAGCGTCACCAGCTGTTGGAGAAATGCAAATTGGCACGTCAGGAGCTCCCGCCGCCAGCCTGCCCGAGTGGCCAAAGGAGGAGACGCCCAGACGCGGGGAGCCCGGGCTGCCTGTGCACCGCCGGCGGGACGGCCACCCTGGAAGCCCGTTTGGGAGTTTCTTAAGTTAAATACACTGCCACCAGTTGCATTTACCCTAGAGAAGCAGAGAGTCACGTTCACAGCAAAAGCTGCACACACATGTTCGCAGCACCTGCGTTTGTGAGAGTCCCAAACCGGACAGAGCCAAGGTGTCCTTCCGTGGTAGATGGGAACTGCAGCGTGTCCACGCCGGAGGGCTGCCCAGCGGTGAAGGAGGACGAGCAGCCTGCGGGCTCTGAGCCCACTGGCCAGGCCTGGGGGTCATGTGCCGCGTGTGTCCCTGTACAGAACGCTCGCCAAGTGGCTGTGCAGCAGGAGTCTCGCACAGAGAGTCGTGACACCGAGGCTCTTCTTTCCGGAAGCAACTTTATTCTTGCCGGCACCGCTCAGTTGGGTTCGTACCCAAAGGACTGAGCCCCGAACGCCGTGTGGCATGGTTTTCTCTGTATCTTCTACTTCTTGGACTCCCATATATGGTAACACGCAAACGTGTAGTCTGATTCGGTGATCTCATGTTACAAGGTCGTGACGGATGTTGTCAAGTAAGCAAAGAGCAAGGTTGCCTCGAGGTTGCTTTTCGCTCCTTAGGGAGGGGAACTGACCACTGCCGCGCTGTGGCGATGCGTGGCGGAAGGGGAGCCGAGGTGGCCGGGCGTGGCTGCGGGGGGCTGCCCGAGGGAGCCCGAGCGCCGCAGGGCAGAGGTGTGTGGGTCACCACGGTGCTGGCCAGAGTCTGTGCGTCTGGGAGGATCACACAGGCCGGACGTGCACAGAAGGAACTAGTAAGAAGTGCGAGATCTGAGGCCAGGGTCACCTCTGAAAGAGGAGGGTTAGGGTATCTAACTTCCAAACCAGTAAAAATGGAGTAAGAATACAATTAAGCAAACAAAAATTCTCTTTGAACATGAAAAGAAGAAAACAAGGAAACGAAAATAATATAGAAGAAAAAAATACAGCAAAAGGGAAATGGGCAGTCCTGTCCGGGAAACACATTTCCGCAGGTGGGTTCAAAGAGCCCGGGGAATGTCCAAGATCGTCCGACTGGAGGCAAAAGGTCTCTGCCGTTTATAAGAGGACAAGGTGACGATGTAGCTGCTCCCGCTGAAACCCCCTCCCCCCGCCCCACCGCCTACAGTGCAGGAGGCAGTGTTGGCTTCAGACAGTGGACGTTAGGACACACACATGTTCGTAAATACTAGGAAAAGGAGTAAATGAATTAAATGTGATGAAGAGAATTATCCTGTAACAGTGGCCTCCCAGCAGGAAAATGAAAACTCCACACCTGGATACACCTAATAGAACAGCTCAAAATGAGGTCAGTCACGGCCTTCCCTCCCCAGAGGGAGCCCAGCGTCCCGGAGGCTCCAGCCGCCCGCGGGGCTCGCGCACAGGAAGTTAGCAGACAGACAGGGTTCCGCTTGCCGACACTCACTGAACTGCACCGGTGAGCACACGTGGCCCTTCTCCGGTACGCCTGGGACCCGTGCACGCTTCGACCACAAATCAGATATAAAGGGTCAATAGACTGCGGAGCCCGAGTCAGTGCTGCATAAAACAGCGACTTCTAGAAAATGCAGTTGGACAAATGCAGTCTTCAGATGTAAGTAACTTGAAAAATACGTTTTTTTTTGTATGTTTGGAAATTTAAGAAGAGCTCCAAGTAACTCAGGTCAAAGAAGAAACCGTCAACGGGTGTGCGAGAAAGACGTGAGCGAGTGACGATGAAGCGGGCCATGTCCTCGTCTGCCGGACGCTTCAGAGATTGCTGGCCCGAAACGCCTCGACCACGAACCAGGAAGAGGCGGAACATTACTGTATGAAGATATTAAAGAGATTAAGTAAAAGAACCACAGAAAAAAACCAGAGTTAGAAGGGAGAACCGTGTAGACACGGGGCATGTACAGTGAGTCATAATAGAGTCTCCACAAAGCCAAAAGCAGATTGTTCGGGAACGCCGTGAAAATAGACAAGCCACTGATAAGATGGATGCAGGAGGAAAAGAGCAGAAATTCCAAAATAAGAATTCTGTGAACAATTTATGCCACCCTAGCTAGAAACTTAGAAATCAAACGGGCCGATTCCTGGAGAAGCGCTGGGCCGCCACAGACCAGGCACAGGGCCCCCAGCGGCTGCCACGGAGAGCACTGGGCCCGTGTGGCCTCTCAAGTATGCTCCTCTGACCTCCAGGGAAGAGGTCCGGCCTCTACAGACTTTTCTAGAGAGCAGAGAGAGGGGAATTCCAAATTCGTGATACAGGGTCAAATCAGAGATGGCCACACGGCAAAGGAGCATGGCGGGCCCGCCTGTCCCAGGACCATAGACACGGCAATCCCGAGTAAAGCATCAGCCAGCCACACTGTGTCCATGACCGACCTTTCCAGAGCTTGAGGTGCAGGACACACACGTGTTCACACATGCATGCATGCACGTGCACACTCGCACACACACACACACACACCTGCACGCATAGGGGTCTTTGCTGCAAGGACCAGGGCTGACGACAATACCTGTGTGCTGCACGCTGACTGACTGTCGCCCTGCGGCCCCTTGCCTGGCCCTCTGCCCACGAGCCCAGCTGCCTGACCCGTGGGAACCGAATAACCGGCCCGACTGGCAGCAGGAAGTGGTGAATGTCCATCTTGGCCCAGGGCAGGTGCTCAACCAGTGTGGGTCTCCTTTCAACCCCGGTCACCCTCCCCTTTGCTTTCCTATCGCAGAGGATCCCCCTGGTTCATCCCCTGCGGCTGGCACCCCCGTGCTGACCCCGTGCCGACTTGTCTGCTGGGGCACCGTCTCTCCCGAGTATGACACTGGCTCCGCGAGGCAGAGCTCTGGCTGCGTCCCTGCCTGGTGCCTAGGACAGTGCTTAGCATGCAGTAGGTGCTCAGTAAAAGCACGTCGTGCAGGAATTGGTGGGGGTGGGGCTTCACAGGCGCCCCCCCCCCCCCCACCGGGAGGCAAGGCTGGGCCTGGTGCATTGGGCAGTGAGGTGAGGAGGCACATGAAGGTCCTGTGGGGTCAGGCCTGGAGTCCTCCCCTCCCCTCCCCTCCCCTCCCCTCCCCTCGCCTCCTCTCTCCTCCCTCTCCCTCCCTCCTCCCTCCTCTTTCTCCCTTCTCCCCTCCTCCTTCCTCCCTCCCCTCCCCTCCTCTATTCCTTTATCCCCCCTTCCTCCCCCTCCCTCCTTTCCTCCTCTCTCCCCTCCACTCCCCTCCTCCCTCCTCCCTCTCCCTTCTCCCCTCCTCCCTCCTCTTTCTCCTTTCTCCCCTCCTCCCTCCTCCCTCCCCTCCCCTCCTCTGTTCCTTTATCCCCCCTTCTTCCCCCTCCCTCCTTTCCTCCTCTCTCCCCTCCACTCCCCTCCTCCCTCCTTCCTTCCTTCTAGAGTCAGTTGACCTTCCCTGGTGCTCAGGCTCTGGGCTGCTTGTCCCCTGATCATGACTTGACCTTTTCCATTTTCCTCTCTGTAAAATTAGAGGTTTGGATCTGGTCAGCATCTCAGATACTTTTGCTGGGTGCCTGCCAGCCGTCAGGTTCTGGGCTCAAGCTGTCCAGGCCCAAGGAAGGGGTCATCCCTGGGCCCGGGTTGGGTGGGTGGAGCCCCTCTCCCGCTCCTGAAGGCCAGCTGGCTTCCTGGCCACCAGCCAGCACCCAGAGGAGGCTTTGGGCGCGCTCTTCCTGGCATTCTTGGTGACGGGGTGTTTTCAGCACCACTGCCCAGAGACCCCGCTGCCCCTGGCCGGGCCTGTTGACGCCTGCTGTGGGGGGAGGGGAGTGTGTATCGACGGGGGTTGGGGCTGCCTTTTCATTTGGAGACTGAGCAGGTTAAATAAGCAGCAATTTGATTTTGTGAGGGCCCAAGTGTGTGCGATGTCCCTGGGTGAAGGGAACAATCTCATTTTCGTGATCAGATTGTTACAGATTCTCTCCTCCGTCTGCTGAGAAATGTACATGCGAACTGTGTTCCAGACAGCTGGTGGGAACGTGGGGGGCAGTCAGAGGGTGACCCTGTGTGCACTTGGGCCCCAGGGCCTTGCCCTTCCCGTCTGCAGCGGCTGTGCGGAGACCCACCGGCCCTGCTCTGGATGAGCGCCGTGCAGGAAAACAACCCTCGGCCAAGATTTAGATCAATCCGCTCAGTGTTTAATAAATGCCCTGCGCGCAGCGCCCGGGGGCCAGAGCCGCAGACCCCCTCCCACCTGCAGGGCGGGGCTGGGGTGGAGGACAGGCCAGGGGGGCCCAGCGAGGGAGGGGGATGCTCTCCTACCTTCATCAGTGTGAAGCAGCCGGGCACTCTGTCCCAGAGCCCCCTGGGAGATGAGCTCCTGACAGGGCCCTGCACCTGACTCAGCCCCCCACCTACCTGTCCCACTGTCCTTGGCCACTCGGAGCAGCTTCAGATCGGGCAGGCCTGAGTTCAGGGCCGGCACTGCCACAGCCCTGCTCCATCGTGACTCTGGGGTGGTCCCACTCCTCTGAGCCTGCCGTACGACGCCCAGGATGTCGGGGACACTGGGTGACAGGTCTGGTCTCTGGGCTGGCGGTGGGGGCATCCTGGGGTTGGGGCCTGTGGAGCCTGCAGGCACGCGGGGCGACGGGTGCGGGTCCTGGGGCCAGGCCTCCGGGCTGCTCTGGGCTGCAGGGAGCTCCCGCAGGGGGCTCCCCCCAAGCCTGATGCAGCCCTCCAGCCCCTCCCCGGCAGAGGCCTCATTACCCTTTCTTGATCTGCCCAGATGGAGAACAGGGCTGGTCCTGGGGCGTGGCTGTGGAACCCCGTGTGCCGACCCCACTCCGTGTTCTTGTCTGGCTGGTCAGGAAAGTGGGCGCGCATTTTCGGCGCTGGGAGGGACAGCAGGACGCCGGCCAGCAAGCTGTGGGAGGGCGACTTGAGGCGGCTGGCCAGCCTGGCCACCGTGTTCCTATTTTATGGGCCAGGGTCAGGGGTGTCCTTGAGGCCCAGGAGAAACTGCCAGAGAGAGAGGCTAATTAAATGCCAGCACTGTGGGCCGGACAAAGGTGGAGGATAAATCAGCATGGCTTAGGTTGACTGGGAAAGGCCTCCCAGAGGAGGGGAATGAAACTGCTTTGAGACACCAGCGGGATCTTAGAGCTGGAAAGGCCTACCCCCTAGGGTGGGGGAACTCAGACTTGGGTCCTCACAGCGACCCCATGAGGCGAGAAGCCTGTCACCCCATCGCACAGGTGAGGAACCTGAGGCCGGAGAGTTGGAGACTTGTCCCAGACTCAGTAAGCGCTCAGGGAGCACCTGCCCACAGCCCCGGGGGAGACAGGCACGGGCATGCCCTGGGGGCGCCGGCGAGCTTTTGTGTGTGTGTGTGTGTGTGTGCAAGTGCGTGTGTGCACGCTGGTGTGTGTACACCTGAGCACACTTGCCTTCTGGGGCGGTGATAGGAGCACAGAGGAAGAAGTGGCCCATTTTCCGGATATGGCTTCTCCAGGAGCTGGCCAGCTCTGCAGGAAGCGGCTGAGGGCTGATGGGGATGCAGGGAGCTGGGTGGGGGGCGGGGAAGAGCAGCGGGCCCGGGGCCCGACCCCCAGCCTCTGAGCTGTCCACCTCACCGTGCGAGGAGGAAAGGGCGTCCGGCCGCACCTCACGACCACCCAGGCCGCTTGCCAGACAGACCCTTGTCTAGGGTGGATCTCCAGAGAGGCCCAGACCCGATCCACAAGTGCCTCTGGATTTGCACTTGGGGGGCCGGCCTCCGGGGGTCCCTTCTAGCCCAGCTTCTGGCTAGCCCGGCAGCTCCAGGTCCCAGATTGAGCTCCGGAGGAGGACTGTGCCTGCAGGGAAGCTGCTCAGCGTCCCTGAGCCCTGGCCACAGGGCAGGCAGGTGGGAGGGCCGGGCCTGGAAGACGGTGGGTGGCCGGGGAGGAGGGAGGAGCGCCCTGAGGCTCTGGGCTGGGCGGGCAGCTACCAGCCTGCCCCTGGAGAAGCACCTGGCCTCCTGCCCAGCTCCTGTGTTCAGATGCACGAGGCCGGCTGTCAGGGATGTGACAGGCTCACAAAGAACCCGTGCCCACGCCAAGCGGACCTGCTCGGCCTCTCTGCTGCAGGAGAAGTCGGCCTCCCACCCTGCCCCGGGCCAGCTTTGCAGGCTTCAGCTGGGAGGGCCGTGGGAAGGCCTAGGTCCTCCAGAGTGAGGGGCTCTGTGTCTAAGGTCACCCCCAAGTGGGGAATTGCCTCCTTGAAAGGGGTGACGAGGGGACGCCACCCCACAGCAGGGTGATTGGGGGTGGGTGTATGCGTGGGAAGGTCCCATTCAAGACCGAAACAATGCAGTTTTTAAGGGACCGGGAATCTGGGCTTATTTTCAGCAGCTGTATGCAAATTATATGCAAATGAACCCGTTTTCCTTCCAGTACCTGTGGCCCAGAGCAACCATGTTCTAGAGGCCCAGAGTCAGCCCAGCCCCTTGCCTCCTTCACAGCAAGAATCCCCTTCTCCAGAAGCTGTGCTGCTTAGGGCCAGCTACTGCTGTTTACTTAACATGGGTTCTAATCCCAGTTCTGTGAATGAACTGCTTGTGTCTGACCATCAGCTCATTGCTTAATCTCTCCACTTCTCATGTTTCTTTTCTGTAAAATACACACCAGTAATGCCTCAGAGGGTTGCATGCGAGGCACTTGGCAGAGTGACTTGTTCTGATGACAGTGGTGGTGGTGATGATGGGTCCTCTTCCCAGGCATGGCACAGAGCACTGGGATAGTGGAGAAGAAAGGCATCTGTGTCTTTGAGACGCTTGTTTATTATGCAGAGGCCTCCCTAGTGTGGAGCCGGTGTCCCAACCTGTGTCCCTACCCCACCCTGTGTCCCGACTCTCTCAGCACTGGAGGCCTCTGTCCCTAAGAGCTCCACTATTCAGCTTCTCTCCACGGCCACCTCTCCTGTTAGTGGGGACCGTGGCTGACCTTTTCCAGAGCCCTTGGAAAAGAGCCACGCCAGGCAGGCGGGAGCATAGGGGAGGCTGTGGCCACATGGCCTGGCACCCAGGACCACACCCTGTCCTGTCTTCCCTGTGGGCTGCAGGGCCCTGTGACTTCGTCAGTACGTCAGAGCCCCCACCCCGCTGTCTTCATTACACCCGAGGGGCCTGCCTCCCAGCTGGCCTCCGGCTCCCAGAGGGAGGGCCCAATCTTGTCTCTCGCTGCCATTCTGGGGGTCGGCACGGGGCTAAGTGCAGAGTGAGGGTACAGGACCTGCCAGAGGGCCCCGCTTGGCCTTCTCGGAGCTCCCCCTGGGGCACTGCCGGGTGGTAGAGGGCATGGGGCACCGAGAGCTCCCCGGGTGTGGTCCGGTCCCTTATCCCACTCTTGGGCCGACGTGCCGTCCACGATTGGCTGCTGTCTGCCCAGTTTGTAGATATGCACTGAAACCCCAGAAGGCTTGCGTTTGCCTTGAATCGTGCACCTGGGAGGTGATGGAGCAGGATTGGAATCTAGGTCTCTCTGATGGCCAGGCTCTCCCAGGTCCCTAAACACTTCTGGCAGAGCCAGAAAGGCAGGGAGGACCGGTATGAGGGAAGAGCCACAGAACGGTGGCCCGGGGAGAACCACGGGTGCAGCGGCCCCAGGGGGCAGCCCTCACTCCCACCCACCGTGCACAGAGAGGTGTTCTGAACTTTCTGGAAGCTCAGGGACTGTTTGGTGTACTTGGAGTCTGGAGTGGGCTTGACGGGACAGGCAGCTTCCTTCGGGGCCGAAGGGGGTTGGCTGGGCAGCTCGGCTGAGGGAGCCATGGAGGCAGGGAGGGCCCGCGTGCCAGGCCGTGCAGGTGGCCGCCGGAGAAGCCAGTGTAGCCCGAGCCTTGGAGGCGGCTGAGTCCAGCTGGCGGAGCCCTGCCTTGTGCAGACAGACAGACAGACACAGGTTTGATTTCATTGGAACACCTCAATGCTGCCAGGCCCGCGGGACCAGGGCCCACGGCTCCACTGTGCTTTCTGCCAGGAAAGAGGGAAAGGAGACACAGAATTGTGTTGCTCTCAGCAAAAAGCTGGGAATACCTGCGTGAAATCATTCCTGTCTTCTGGAAAGGGCTCCGCTCTTCCCACATCCCTCCTCCCAGTCCAGCCTGGCGTCTGAAGGGGGCTGGAGGCGGCAGGAATGAGCAGCAGGCCATCTCCTGCCCTCTCACTAGCCCCGCTGTTAGTGTGGCCCCCGCCGTCCCTGCTGCGTCACCGAGAAAGGTCACGCCCAGCCCTGGCTGGGCGGGGCCTGGTTGTGTGGTTCAGAGCCCCTCCCGCCACCGAGCCTGTTCCTCCGTCAGCACGGCCTGCCCAGTCCAGTCTCCCTAAAATGCCCCCTGAGGGGGAGCTGTGTCTGGTCTGAGGCCACTCATCTGTGTGAGCCACAGAATGCCATCCTCCGGGGTGCAGGACAGGGGAGGGGGCCTTGCGTGCTCCTTTGCATGTCCTCGTACCTGGGCAGGACCTGACAAAGAGCTAGCCTGTCCCCTCGTCACTCAGCCCGGCCTCACACCTGTCCTAGGCCAGAGACAGGGCAGGAAGTGACATGCCCATCACACAGATGAAACAGCCAAGGCGCAGGGAGGTTAGGGGAACTGCCCGGCGCAAGGAGGAGCCAGGATGGGGACTCTGTGCCGAGGCCACCTCAGGCCTGCCTCCAAGCCACTGCAGACAGGAATGATGAGGGCGGTGACGGCCATCGGTAAACCAGGGCACCTCACTGTCCCCACCAGCTCAGGGTCACGGAAGAAACAAAGGTTGGAAGTGCCCTGACCTGCGTCCTGGCTGTGTTAGTTAATTGCTGCGGGACTTTGAAACCACCGTCTCTGAGCCGTCCCTCGTCATCCGGAATGTCTCCTTCCCAGGTCTGGGGGACTCGAGTGACACCATGCAGGTGACTGCCTGCCAGGAGCTCAGCACACGCGGGTGCCTCTTCTCGCACTGAACACAGCCACTGCCAGCACCGCCTTGAACTCAGGGCCAGGCCAGGTCCCAGCCCCGAGCTACATCTGAAGAGAAGAGGCCCCGGGAGGCACAGTGACTTAGCCTGGGTCACACAGCCGGCCGGTGGCCCTGCCTGGCCTTCTTCCCGCCTGCTCCAATGCATTATTAATCTGGCCCACCTTCGGAAGATGAAGCAGTGTGTCTGTTTACCTCTTGACAGCAGAAAGGGAGAAGAACAAAATTAAACCAAATAAATCGCTCAGACGTCAAACAAGCTCTCTCTCAAAGCGCGTGCTCTGTGATAGAACACGGTGCCCGGCCCGCTAAGAAGTTACCGCAGGACGTGACCTGCTCCCCTGATGAGCCATGGCCACGTCTCGTGGAGCCGCAGCTCCGAGAGAAGCCCCCGGAGTGGGCTTCTCGGGATGAGGACCCAGTGAACAGGGGATCAGAGTCTGGAGAACAAGGATGTGCCCGAAGTGCATGGGGTGGGAGGTGTGCATCTGATTACAGATGACTTGGGGTCATCCACCCCTCAGTATTCTCATCCTGTAAATGGGCTCTCTGGTCCACGGAGGGAGTTTCGGGCTTGAGCGACAGCACCACGGACAGCCCCCTTTCCCTCCGGAGGCAGGGGCGAGGCTGGGCCGCTGAGTCGTGCGGGGTCCCCGTGCCCTCCTTGCCCAGGTGCAGACCCCGGCCTCGGGGAGCAGTGGTGTGCCTTCGTCACTGTGCGAGCGACACGGGAGGGGACAGCCGGGGAGGCCGTCTGTGTGTGGGGCTCTGCCCTTCTCCACCTGACCCCTCGGGTCGCCTGCCCCTGTGCGCGGTGGGGTCAGGGGTGCCGGGCGGCCATCCGGTCTGTGCGTTCCCGGGCTGCATGGACTGTGTTCTCCACCCCTCTGTACTGGCTGCTTCGGGAACGCCAGCGAGCGCTGGTTAATGGCACTATTGGCGAGACAGATGAAGAGGCCCTGAAGGAAAATACAAAAGCACAGGGACGCCTGTGGTCCCAGGACTGAGAGACCGCCGCACATGCTTTCATCGGAGAGCAGGCTTTCCCGCTCGCTGACGAGGCTGTGACGCGTGGCTGCCCCCCCTCCTCTGGCCTAGCCTGCGTGTGTGACCGGCGCACCCCCCGCCGAGCTGCCACCGTGCCACCCATGGTCCCTACGGCTGGCGGCCACCAGAGCCTCCCTGTCCACCTTGAGGAAGGGAGCAAGGGCCCCAGAGTCACACAGCAGGTTAGTGGCGGGATTTGCCGACAGCCCTTCCATTGATCGGAGCTTCTCACGCGCCTCCTGGCCTCAGTCGGCTGTGTGGCCGTGGTCACGAAGGATCCCAAGTCTCGTGGCTGGTTTTTCCTGGTTTTTACACGTCCATGGCGGGTTGGTGGTGGCTTTGCTCCTGTGCTTCTGACTCGGGGGCCCAGGCTGGCGGGGCAGCGCCCTCCTAGACGTCGCCGGGCTCCGGGTAGAGAGACCAGAGTGGAGGAAGAGCCCGCCGTGGCTTTGCAGGGTCTTCGTGGAGGAAGCCGGGGACTCCTGCTCGGGTGCGCTGACCCGGGTTTCCAGGGGCGGTCCCCCTGCCCTGGGGGAGGCAGCGGAGGGCGGTGGGCATCACGGAACAGAATGCACCCTCCACATCCCCAGAATTGCCGCCCCCCTCTGCCGTGCCCCTGCCCCCCCCGGCTTTCATCGGCCCTTCCTCCCCTCCCCTCTGCCAGGCCCCGCCCACCTTGGGGGTCTGGGAAACTCACCCGCTGCTCCTCCGCTCCCGGACTCAGTTCTCTGGGGTGAGTTCCCAGTAGCAGACTGCCCCTGTGCCAGGGAGGGGCCCCGGTGCCATCCTGTCCCCCCTACTCAGCTTGGCCACCCTCCACGTTTGGACCTTGCTCTCCTCACACCACCCCTGCGGGCCCCGCTCTCCTCAGCCCTCCCCCGCTGCTCAGTCCAGCCCCGACAGGGGACTCGCCTGGCACAGGGCCTCAGCCAGCTGTCAGGTCTCAGCTTCCACCTCTGGTCCAGGTGGGGCCTCAGGGCCCTGGAGGAGCCCCCACTCCCCGCCCCTCCCTCCTCCCTTGGGCACCCAGGCTCGGGGCTTTGCGGGTGTAGTGGATCCAGGGCTGAGGGCGTGCCGGTCGAGGAGGAGAGCCGTGCGTGCGGGGCGCTGTGTGGCTGTGGCCACTCCTGGCACTCGTGGGCACGAATGTACAGTTGTTGAATCCGTGAGGGCTCGATGGGCACGTGGAGGACGGCACGCTGTGGCCACTGTGGGCAGCAGCCTCTGTGATATCCTCACTCAGCCCGTGCCCAACAGCCCAGGGCACGCTGGCACCTGTCAGGTGCTCCACAGGCTGGCAGAAATTGCTCAGGAAGAGGCGTGTGTTGGGTCCCCCGCAGGTGGAGGGATTCAGAATCGACCAGTTTCTGCCTTGTGTAGACGGCATCTCACGGAATCCTCAGTCTGTGTGCAAGGACAGGGCCAACACTCAGCGCAGCTGAGGGGCTTTCCCCGAACTACACTCGACTGGGACCCTGTGTGCTCAACCCCAGGCCAAGGGCCTGGCTGTCCTCCTCTTCTGAGGATGAAGGAAGGAGCCAGGACTGTGCCCAGAGATGGCAGGGGAAGGGGGCGGGGGGCGTGCCGGGCAGGCGGTGGGCAAAGGTTTGGAAGCTGGCTCTTGGCTCTTGACTCTGGCTCTGGGGTCAGGCTGGGGCTGGGGCACGGCAGCTGGAGCATCTTTGGCTGAGCCCGAGAGAAGGGACCCCTGACCATCAGCACAGGGGGAAGTTTGTGGGGGCCTCTCATGGGGGGCTGCCGTGGGGGGGGTTGTGGGATGTGGGCTGGGGGTGTGTGAGGCACGGCCCTCTTCAGTGCTGGCCGGCGAGGATGGGGCCCCCGTGGCCTTGCAAGCAGACACATCTCCTGGGACCTTTCTCCTTATGGGATGGGTCTTTGGGACCTGACATTGGTGGGGGGTCTCATGCTGGATGTCAGGATCTTACCCCTGGGCACACAGGCAGCATCGCTGCATGAGAAGAGCCATGAATTCTGCTAGAATCTTAGAGCCCTAGGGTTTTAGAGTCACGTTCACAGACAGGGAAGGTTCTGTGATGGTCCGAGATGATGTATCAGGGAAGCCCTAGCAGGTCTCAATATTGTCATTTTTTGTGATATTTTCCAATCTATTATATATTTTTAAGTTTTTAAAAATGTTTATTTTTGAGAGAGAGAGAGAGAGAGAGAGAGAGGGAGACACAGAGTCCGAAGCAGTCTCCAGGCTCCGAATTGTTGGCACAGAGCCCCACGCGGGGCTCGAACTCACAAACCACGAGATCACGACCTGAGCCGAAGTCAGACGCTGAACCGCCTGAGCCGCCCAGGCGCCCTCCAGTCTGTTACTCGATACTCACACGAGGTCGTACGTATCACAGGTGCAACATGATACAAGGTGTAACATGATGAACTTGGGTTGACCGCTCCTCACCTGACGGCCCAAACTACCCCTCGCGTCCCCGTCCTGCCGTCTGCTCTCGCCACACGTAAGCTCTCCCCTAAAGTTTGCGCGTGCGATCCTCTTGCTGTCACATAGTTTAAAATAGCTTTGCATCAAACAGACAACGTCGGTAAAACGTGTTGCTCGCTGAGCGGCGGATTGTCTAGTTTTGCTTATTTTTAGCTGCATAAGAATCAAGCCGCACCATTTGTATTCTTCCAGGACTCGCTTTTTTCATTCCACTTCGTTTCCAAGACCGGGCCACGGGCTCGTGCAGAGCTGTGCTTCCTCTGCTGTGGCCAGTGATTCTCCTGCCAGCGGGCCAGCCCTGCCCCGAGGCCGCGTGTCCGCCTCGCTGCAGGGCGTGGAGTTTCCCTGGGTCTGTGCTCGGGGCCAGGGCCACCCCGTCCGTGGTCGTGGCTGTGCTGGGGCGCGAGGCTCCGCTTTACCGGGCGAGACCGCGTGGTTTTCCAGGGCGGCTGTGGGTTGTCCTGCGCTCGCCAGCGACGTGAGAGCGTTGCCTCTGTGCTATTTGACACTGTCAGAATCTTTAATTTTTGCCAATGCGGTGGGTGTGAAATAGTATCTAATTGTGGTCCTCATTTGCATTTCTCTGATTACTAACGAGGTTGGAATTTTTCATATGTTTATATTTGTGTTTCCTTTGCTGTGAAAAGTCTGTTCATGCCTTTTGCCCATTTTAAGAATTGGATTGTTTGTTTTTTCCCCGTTTAATGGCTTGTGGAACATATACACACACACATATGGGCGAGTGTGTGTTCTGTCTGGATGCCACTTGGTCCGCACGTGTTGCAAATAGCGTCTCCCGCTGCGCTTTTCCTGCCCCGTCCCTCGTGGGGTCTCTTGAAGACGCCCCGATTTTGTGCGTGCTTGTGGACTCCCCGTGTCCCGAGTCTGGAAGACCTTCTCCTTTGTTTTCTTCTAAGGACTTGGCACTTGTGCGTTGACATTCCTCCCCCGGCTGTTCAGTGGCCCCGCACCGCGTGTAAGACGCCCTCCGTGTCCGCCCCGTCCGCTTCCGTCAGTCACCCAGTCGGTAGCGTCACTGCCATTGCGCTGACTTGAGGTAATCCGGCGAACTCGAACATTTCACGACGCTGGGTCTGCCTGTCTGTGAACCTAGGTACCTCTCCGTGTATTCCTATCTTCTTCAACGCTGTTACATACATTTAGACGATGAATCTCTCCGTGTATAGCTTTCGGATCTTTTTTCAGATTGATTCCTAAACGTATGTTTTTGTTTGTTTCCCTGAATGGCCCACGTGGCAGCGTGTTGCCTGTGTGCACGGATGGGTGTCATCCCATAAGCTGAGCGCCAGCCAGCCCCACACCAGGGGCTCAGCATTTCTGGCGCGTCGCTTGAGGCTTCGGGATAATCCTGTCATTGCCGATGACCTGGTTGTGTGTCTGTCCTTGGCGTAGAGACCTCGCTGGCTGCCCTCCCGGGTCCTGCGTGGGGGGGGTGGGGGCAGTGCCGGCCCAGGGGGAAGGCCCCGTGGTTCCGGTCCTGCCCCACGGAGGGAAGAAATTGTACATTTATTGTAGATACTCTGGTCAGATCGAGGAAGTTTGCCAAGGGTTCGAAAGTTTTGGGTGGTCGTTTGTTTTAAATCCTAGACGGCTGTTGATTTTCATCTAATATGCTTTCGATCCATTGAGATGGCTCAGTTTTCTCCTTCACTCGGTTAGCGTGAGCGACACACGCACACACGTCTGGCACTGAGCCGCTCTAATTCAACGCGGCTGGTTCACGGTCATGGAAGCGTCTTGTGCGGTCCTATTTTATTTAGAGATTTGGCACCTGTCTCGGCCTCTACCTGTCCTGACTTCTCCGATCTTGTCTGATTTTGGTATCGGTTTTATATCAGCCTCACATAACGAGTCAGGGATCACTCTTTTTCCTCTGTTATGTACCACATATTCTGTGCTCACAGCATATGTAAGACCGCTTGGGTTCTCTCTTGTTCTGGAGTCGCTTTGGGTAAATGGTATTTTTCTAAGACGGGGATTCGTCCGTCTTCCCGGTTCAGACTGCAAGGCTGCAAGCGTGTTCATACTGTTCCCTCGCCTCTGCGTGATCCCCACTCCGTGTCCTGTGCCCAGTCAGTCCCAGTCTTATTCGTCCAGTGACTTCTCGCCCTGATCAGTCTTTCTAGACGCTTGTCTTTTTCATTAGCGTCTGTGCCTTGTCGTTCTGCTTCGTGCTGGTTGGGGTTCACGGTGGGGCTTTCTGAGCCCCTTCTTCTCGCTGCCAAGGCCTGAAGCTCCAGCCTGGCACTTTCTAGAACTCCGAGCCGCAGCCTGTGTTTCCTGCGCCTCGCACGCTGGAACCCCGTGTATTTTCATCAGTGCCCAGTGTGATGTATGATCACTATACAAGTTTTTCTTTGACCCATGAGCTATTAAGAAGCGAATTGTCAAATTTTTTTAACCCATGAGCATTTTAAGTGTGCTTTTTTTTTTTTTTAATTCTACTGCATTTCGTTCAGAAAATGTCTTTTATGTGATGCTGGTTCTGTGAAATTTGTTAAGACTTGCTTTGCGTGAGGCGTAGAGAATGCCATTTCTGCAGGTGTCCCACGTGTGCTTGAGAAAGGGGCACGCCGTGCGAGCCGCGTGCGTGGACCCCTCTGTCGGCATCCGTGAGTCGAGCTCGTTAAGTTGCTAGCTCAGAGTGTCTGTGTCTTTGCCGTGTGTGGTCAGTCGGGCCCGTCACGGAATGAAGGAAATAAGGTGAAGTCTTGCGCCGCGTCACTGGGTTTGGAGATTCCTCCCTGCAGGTCTGTGAATGTTTGTCTTCTGTATTCTCTGGCTGTCGTTTTCAGGCTGCAGGTTAAGAATCGCCATCTCCTCTTGGCAAAATGAAGCTGTCAGTGCTATGACGTGACTTCTCCACCCCACGTGGCGTCTGTCGTCAGTCGGTCTGTGCCAAATTTCTTTTGATTAGTGTGTTCATGATATGTTTTTCTACTCTTCATTGTCAGCGTTTCTGTGCCTCTACGCTTCCGATACATCTGCGGTGAATAACGTGTGTCTGGGTGTAAATAATCTCCTGTAACAACTCCCGTCTTTCCACCGGTGAGTATAATCCATTATTGACGTATTCGCACCGGTTTCTCACATCTTCCTTTCTGATTTGTATTTATCTTTATTTTTGAAAGCTTCTCTGGTTTTTAGTACGAGAGTTTTTAACTTTTTATTTCCTTAAAAACTGCAAATGTGCACAGCAGTGGCAGGGATAGAATGTGGGGTCACTACATACCTTAGCCATGCTCCCCGTCACCACCTCGCTGCCACTCGGGGATCCGCACTCCTCTGTCCCGCAGCCGCGGTGGATGAGCACTGGACACCATGCCACTCGCCATCAGCAGCACACAGACACCAATCACTGTGTAATCACAGATTCCATTCAGGTGGTGCCGATTTTTCTAGCACATTCTTTAAGAGCCCAGGATCTGGTCCAGGTCTTGTCCGGAACCTGGTCCAGGATCTGGTCCAGGATCTAGGCCAGGGTCTAGACCAGGATCTGGTCCAGGATCTGGTCCAGGATCTAGGCCAGGGTCTAGACCAGGATCTGGTCCAGGATCTGGTCCAGGATCTAGGCCAGGATCTGGTCCAGGATCTAGTCCAGGATCTAGGCCAGGATCTGGTCCAGGATCTGGTTCAGGGTCTAGTCCAGGATCTGGTCCAGGATCTGGTCCAGGATCTAGGCCAGGGTCTAGACCAGGATCTGGTCCAGGATCTGGTCCAGGATCTAGGCCAGGATCTGGTCCAGGATCTAGTCCAGGATCTAGGCCAGGATCTGGTCCAGGATCTGGTTCAGGGTCTAGTCCAGGATCTGGTCCAGGATCTGGTCCAGGATCTAGGCCAGGATCTGGTCCAGGATCTAGTCCAGGATCTAGGCCAGGATCTGGTCCAGGATCTGGTTCAGGGTCTAGTCCAGGATCTGGTCCAGGATCTAGGCCAGGATCTGGTCCAGGATCTGGTCCAGGATCTAGGCCAGGATCTGGTCCAGGATCTCGTTTAGGGTCTAGTCCAGGATCTGGTCCAGGATCTGGTTCAGGGTCTAGTCCAGGATCTAGTCCAGGATCTGGTCCAGGATCTAGGCCAGGATCTGGTCCAGGATCTGGTTCAGGGCCTAGTCCAGGATCTGATCCAGGATCTAGGCCAGGACCTGGTCCAGGATCTAGGCCAGGATCTGGTCCAGGATCTGGTTCAGGGTCTAGTCCAGGATCTGGTCCAGGATCTAGTCCAGGATCTAGGCCAGGATCTGGTCCAGGATCTGGTTCAGGGTCTAGTCCAGGGTCTGGTCCAGGATCTGATCCAGGATCTAGGCCAGGATCTAGGCCAGGATCTGGTCCAGGATCTGATCCAGGATCTAGGCCAGGATCTAGGCCAGGATCTGGTCCAGGATCTAGTCCAGGATGTAGGCCAAGATCTGGTCCAGGATCTGGTTCAGGGTCTAGTCCAGGATCTGATCCAGGATCTGATCCAAGATCTGGTCTAGGATCTGGTCCAGGATCTGGGCCAGGATCTGGGCCAGGATCTAGGCCAGGACCACCTGTTATGCTTCATTGCCGTGGCTCTAATCAAGTGAGTGTTTAAAAATTAGCTCATGCTTTTCTTCTTTTATTTTTTAAAATTTTCTTATATACTTTATTTCAAACTTTCATTTGATTTTCTTGAGCTTTTGCCAGGTGACCCCTCCCTAACGGAGTCTGAAGTCGGACTGACGCGGCCCCCACCTAAGGCTGGTGCCTTGTGGCACGAGCTCTTCCTAAGCACGTGCCACTGCCTCCCACTGTTTCCTGCCCGCACACGGGACGCGGTCACTCACGCAGCTGGGGCCGAGCGGGACTTACACAGACGTGCGATGTGTTCCTGCCCGGTCCTCTTTCCTTTATCTCAGGTCTTCCGGCCTCTTTTCCTTCTTCCCAGAGCCTCTCCTTAGTGCGGGCCCCTTGCTGGTACCCTGACGGTGTGTGTGTGTCTGTAGTGCTGTTTGCTCACGTGTTTCACGGAGAACGTCGCTCAACAAAGACTCCTGGTTTGGGCGCGAACTTAATCCTGCACCTTCTGGGCTCCATCGCTGTCTGTCCATCTGTCTTGATCGTTTAGGGATCTGTCTTTTTTCCTCTGGCCAGTTTAAGGTCTTGTTTCTGTATTCAGGGCTCTGCAGTTTTCCCACGATATGTCTGGGGATGGATTTTTTTAAATTATATTTGAGAGAGAGAGAGAGAGAGAGAGAGAGAATCCCAAGCAGGTTCCACACTAGGCATGGACCCTGACGCAGGGCTCAATCCCACAACCCCGGGATCATGACCTGAGCGGAAATCGAGAGGCAGACGCTCAACTGACTGAGCCACCCAGGCGCCTCTGGTATGGATTTTTTTTTTTAACTTCTGCCTTCTGTGCTTCTCAGGTCGGTGGACTCCCGTTTTCGTGACTTGTGACAGTGGTCGCTGTCACTCGTCACATGCCGCTTCTGCCCGTTGTCCCGGCGGCCCTTCGGGGGCGCTGACGGCACCTGTGTTAGACCCGCGTCGCCGCGTCCTGGTTTGCAGCCCTGGGCGTCTTGTGGCGTCTGGGTAACTTACTGGGGCGTATCCCCTGCTTTGCAGCTGGGTGGAGTCTGCCCAGGCCGCCAGCAAAGTCTTCAAAAATTACGGTTTCGCTTCCGAAAGTTTCTTTTGTTCTTGGATATCTGCTCCTTCCTGATAGTCTCGTGCTGCCTTCTATGGCCACATCCTGCACTCCTCAGACCCCTGACCCCTGTGTCCCCGCCACTTTTATATCCTTTGCTTGTCTGGCCCGTTCTTGACGTGTGGCTTTCTGGCTTGTTGGATGACGTCTGGCTACGAGCCTGTGACTGGGCTTCACCAGGAACCGGGAAACTCTCTTCCAGAGGGCATTCCGTTGCGCTCTCCCAGCCGCCAGGGCCCTCGCTGGGCTGTGAGCTGGCCTTGGGGTCTGGCGTCCCTGCAGGAGGTGGGGCTCACCGTCGAGGCGGCCGTCGCCCCCTGTCCTCCCTGCCGGCTGCACTCTCTGAAGCAGGGGCGTCCCTGGGGACCAGGCCCACCTCGAATGGGACTAGCGTGTCCCGGAGAGTGCCCCTTGCAGGGTCCCGCCCAGGCGGCAGCACCGTGAGCCTCGCCACTGAGCGGAGCCGGCCGATTGGCCTGCACTGGGCAGGCTCCGTCCCAGCCAGGAATCGGGTGGGGTGGGAGCAGCTGTGGCAGCCTGCGGGCACGCCCCCTGGGAGGGGGGCAGCGGGTGACCTGTGCTCAGGAAGGTCGGTGTCCACACCACACCTCCCCAACACGCGCTAGTGGTTCAAGCTGGATCTGGGTTTTTTTTCCTGACCCCGAAGGAAACACTCTCTAATGGTGCAATTCTAAGTACCAGGAGCCGGCGTGGGGGTGGGGGTGGGGGGCTGAGCTTCCTGCCAGCCACCGCCTTGTGTGACGGACCGGGGGGAGGGTCCCAGTGCTGGCATTGCAGGGGACCCCTTTCCGGTCTCCTCTCCTCGTCTGCCCTGTGGGCCTCTCGTCTGGGGCGGGGCTGGCGGCCACAGCCTCAGCAACAGGCAGACGCTTGTCGTTTCTGGGCAGCTGTTCCGTCCCAGGCTCCGCGCTCAGCGCTCACTGGGGTGACCTTTCTCGGTGCCCCCGCAGCCCTAGAAGGGGGGTGCTCGGCCCGTGTCAGAGAAGGACACCGAGGCGCAGACAGGTTCACGGTTTGTAAGAGCTAGGGAGTGGTAAGGTCGGGGCGTAGGTCGGGGCGTCTGTCCCAGTGCCCGTGTCTTCACCAGCAGACCTGTCCCCGCACAGGAGAGTGGAATCCCAGGGGGTCACCCTGGAGGAGGCGCAGGCTCACTGCCCACGCCACAAAGCTTCCCCAGGCATCTCTCCCTCTGCTCACATCTTTGGGGTCTCCTGCGGGCGGGGGTCCCCAGGGCCAGGCTGCCAGGTCCCCGAGAAAGCACGTGGCACAGGGGCAGGACTGGGACCGGCCAGCAGGCTCCTTGGGGTTCCTCACCCCCGCCAGCACACTCCTGCCTCAGGGCCTTTGCTCTGGCTGTTCCCTCTGCCCAGATGCACTTCTCCACCGCCCTGCTCGACTCAAATATCCCCCCAGTGAGCTCCACCCTGAGGCCTTTTAATCTCCACCCCCTGCCCACGCCTCGCCTCTGCCCTCGCCGCACACCATCTTCTTTCCACCACGGTTTCTGCCTGCTCACCTACCGTCTGATTTCAAGACACGTTGTGTTTATCATCCACGTGTGACACCCCCCCCCCCCCCCGTCGGCTCCCCAGCGCCTGCAGGCGCCCCTGTCCTTAGATGCTCTGCACTGGCGGACCCGGCGTGGATTTAGCTCGTGAGAGCGCTCGGTAGGGACTGTTTTCTCCTGTCATCCCGAAGGTGGCCACGCAGGGCCTGGGACGGAGCAGGGACCCCGCGCGGCAGTGGCAGTCATTGCTGCCCCTGAAGTGGCATGCACGGGTCAGCGCCCTGGCGACAGGGGCAGGACCCTCCACACAGGCTCGAGCCCTTCCCCGCCTGCATGGCAGACTGGGTTTGGGAGGGCGCAGGGTGGGGACCTGCGAGTCAGGACCACCTTCGGCGTCGTGGGGAGACAGAAGCAGATGGCTGAGGTGGGGGCTGGCGCCGACCCAGGGCTCAGGCTCCTCCTAGGAAGGGGCCGCAGTGGGCCACACTGACGCAGAAGAAGGTCGGCCCTGGTAGGGGGATGTGGCCGCGGTGCGGCCTCTGACTGCTAGCAGGACCTTGACCTCGGAGCTCCGGCCCATCCACCCTCTCCCCTTCCACCTGCCCTCGCCCCCAGGACCTCCTCCGGGAGCCTCCCCCCGACCTGCACCTCTCCTCCTGTCCCCAGGCCCGGCTAGCGCCTGTGCGTGGGGGGGGGGGGGGGGACCCAGGGGGGTGGAGGCGGCTGTGGGTGCTGCAGGCAGGGGACAGGGGCTGATGTCCCACTGAGGGTCCTGCTGGAGAATGGGGTTCTGGGGAGCGGCTGGCAGCTGGCACCCTGGCGGCACGGTGGGCTGAGCTGCAGGTGGGACCCTCCCTCTGTCCTCTGTGTCTCTGCATGTTTGTCCGGGACGCCCCCCCAGCCGGACGAGCTCAGCTAGCGGAACACAAAGGAGGTGGGAGGCGGGGGAGCGAAGCTGGGGACTGGTGCTGATGGGGGGCAGGGTCTGGGGGAGCTGAGTACCTCCTGCGCGGCCTGGGAGGGGCGGGGGTCCTGGGGCCCCAAAGAGACAGAGGGGCGTCCTTCTCCCGGAGAAGAGGCAGGCGGGGGGCGGGGGCTCGTCGGCGAAGTGGCCCGGCTTCCTCCGCTGGGTGGGGCTGGCCGCCGCCCTCGGTAGGAACGCACAGACCCAGGCGGATGGCGCGGGCCAGGAGGGAAGGACAAGCAGACAGCTGTCTCCGACCGACCTGCCAGCGGCCCCGACCGACACTCGCCTGAGTGACACGCGGGGACCCGCGTGCGGTGTCATCACACACACCTGCCCGGCGAGCAGTGTCCACTCCACCAAGATGCGCATTTCCTCCAGCTGTCGCTCGGGGTCCAGCGGGGTCCCCGGCCTGCTGGGGCAGCAGCGTCACGGCACCATATCCTAGAGTTTGGGGACATTTCCTTAACAGGAACGAGAGGGTGTGCGTTTACAGCCCGAAGTGAAGTCACCAGGGACCACGGGCGTCCCCGCCGTGGATTCCATGAGACCGTTCGTTACCGTGTTTCGTAGACCGGAAACCGAGGCTCAGGGGGCCAGGTGCCGGCCAGCGCCCAGGGGCGGAGCTGGGAGACCTGCTCGTTCCGTGAGAGCCGCCTTCACGCCAGGCCCCTTCCGGGGACGAGCGGGCGTATCGCCGTGGATTCCCCATGTGGTGATGCTTAGCAATGCGGCTCCCCCAGATACGAGCCCCTCTGTGAGCCAGCCCCGGTCCTGGGCCCGTAGGGCGGACACGCTAGTCGGGAGAGCCGGACACAATCGGGAGTGCGGGAGGTACCCAGCACCGCACGCGGGGAACCGAGCGGAGGGCGAGGAGGCCAGGGTGGGCACGGCCGGTGTGCATGAAGAGGGCCGGGCCCTCTTAGGATGGCCGGCGAGGGTTTTGCTGACAAACGAGCAAAGAGCTGCAGGAGGTGAGGCTGGGCTGTGCCCAGGTGGTGTGAACAGTGCGTGCAAACGTCCTGAGGCCCGAGGCCTCAGTCCTGCTCTCCGTTGTTCAGACCACACCAGCCTTACCCCCTCATTCCGGGGGCGCCCAGGTACTCTCTGCCTCAGGGCCTTGGCACGCACAGACCTGCTGCCTGGACCATTCTCACAAATCTGCTGACTCCCTCCCTCCCTGCCTTCATGTCTAGATGGAAAAGTCAGCTTCGTAGTGATGCCTTCGCCGATCGGCCCTGAGCCCTGCTTCTTCGCCTACTCTTCATTGCCCCCCCTGCGCCCTGTGGGTTTTCCCGAGAGCCTGCTTCTCACCTGGCTCCTCCTGGGAAGCCGCCTCCACGCCGAGGCATCGTCGTTCCCTGCTGCCGCTCCAACGCTGGGACGGCGCTTGGCACACGGGGGGTGGGGGGGCCCATGCGTGTTTGTTACTAATTCTGGGAAAGGAGAGAGGAGCTCGGGGCAATCAGCTGGGGGTGGGGGTGGATGTCGGTAGGGGCCTTCACTTGTTCACACGGCTGTCAGGGAGCTCTGGCAAGAGGGGGTCTGGGGACGCAGCTGGTGGGGAGCAGCTCAGGACTGAGTCACGGAGATGGGGCGGGGGCCGGGACCTCGGTGGGACGTCCGTGCCTGACACCTGCAAACTGGCCCCTGGCTCGTGGGGGCTGGTCCTGTCCGTGACCTCCTGGGGGCACGAGTCCCAGCCCAGACGCTCTGGCCCCACTGTCCCTCGTCCCACAGCCCGGGCAGCTGGGAGAAGCCGCAGTGGGTCTTAAAAGGCTTCCCCGTTCAGACTTGTGTCTTTATCACAGAAGCTCCTTGAAGCCAAAACACAAAAGCAAAAATCAAACAAAATAGAAGCTCCCCCCGGAGAAGAGCAGTGCTGGGAAGTGACAGTGGTGACGTGTCTGCAGTGACCCGACTGTCCTGCGTGTGCTCGTGTGTCTGTGACGCGGACGGCTGCCCACGGGCACCGTCTCACGCTCATTCCCACTCGCGCGTCTCGGGGCCTCTCTCCCGGCAGCACACGCAGCGGACCCCCCTCTGACGCCGCAGGAGGCTGGCCGAGGGGCCGATGCACTTGCCCAGTATGTGGCCAGTGACCTTCGGAAGCTAGAGCGGCCTTGGGATGAGCTGTCCCCCAAGTACTCCCCAAGTACTGCCCCAGGCATTGCTGGGCCTGGGGACTTTGTTCGGAGGCTTCTACCTAATGCTGTGTCCCCTTGAGCCCTGAGGAGGTCCCACCAGGGGACCCTCCCCTGAGTGCCCGGAGACACCTGGTCCCCGACGGAGGGAGTCGTTGGTCAGGGTTGACTCCATCCGGCGTGAAAGCACAGGCTGGGTTCCTTTCACCGACAAGACGTTCTGTTGGAGGGACTGGCCCTGGTAGGTGCTTTGGGTCCGGCATATGGCAAGTGCTCTGCCAACCCCCGGGGCCCCCTCGGAGGGATGCCGGCCTCACCCCTGCACACACGCGTGAAGGGTGGTCACCAAGCCTGCTTTCTACAGCCAGCGAGTGAAGACCGCAGTGCACGGAGCCTGGCTCCCTGGCCCGCTTCTGTCCCCACCAGTGACACTGCCCAGGGTAGGAGTCCTGAGCCTGGCATGATTGAGCCCTGCCCACCAGAAGTCATGGGCTCAGAGGGGAGGGGAAGACAAGCCCACCATCCTGATCACAGAGGGCAGCGACGAGGGGTGGGCAGGTGGGCATCCCCTGAGGCATCAGGACATACTTTCAGGTTGGAACCTGAGCCACGTGGGAAAGGGAGTTAGGATGGTTCAAACAGTAGGAGCAGCAGTGCAAAGGTCCTGGGGCTGGGGCCATATTTAGGGAGGAGGAGGCAGTCTGGTGAGGCCTTGCATCAAGCTGAGAAAGGCAGGTGTACAGGTGGGGTTTTTCGTGGGGGTGGGTGGAGTTGGGGTTGGGGGGCCAGGCAGGTGTTCAGCCCAGGAGAGAAGAATGAGGCCTGGCCGCCCCAGCCCCAGCCCCTCCACTCCCAGGCCCCTGGATGAGCCAGCTCCTTCCCCGGACCTCAGAACCTCCAGCCCCACCTCGGCCTCAGACACTAACCTGCACCGGCCCCCTCCTGCCCTACACCTTGTCGGTCCCCTGGGGCGGGTCCCAGCACAGTGGGGCCAGCACTCACCTGGCGGAGTGTGGCATCCACCAAAGCCCCCGGGTCTCTGGCCAATGCCATCCTGGGGTGAGTGCCCTTGCGCCCTGTCCCGGGGAAGGTGCCCCGTGCCCTGTTCTGGAGCAGGTGCCCCAGTGCTGTCCTGGGACAGGTGCCCCTTGAGCACTGTCCTCAGGACACAGAATCCGTAAATCAAGTCATGATTCTGTAATTTTCCCCCAGCAGAATGTGCCCATTTCAATAATTACAGCATTTGTGATCCACTTAGAAAACATGATATTTTTAACGTGAACACTTAAGAAACAATCCGTTCCACACCCATCTATCCAAATGGCTCCGATTTTGAATAATTCTTTTGAAATGGAGTCTAAATATATACAAATAGATGTTTCTGAAATGTCATGTATTCTGAATACATTTGCATGGGAAGCGGCTTCTGAGGAGTGGGGTGGGGGCTGGGCAGCTTTGGGGGGGGCGGGGAAGGAGGGTACCGGTGGGTCAGAGGGCAGGGGCGGAGGGGCCGAGCTCCCGGCCGAGAGAGGGCACAGAGCTGTGTGGGCTGGGGGCACGGGGTCTGGCCCAGGGGTCCGGCCCCCTCACTGGGAGGCCCTGGGCCAGTCACTGCCCTTCCCTGGGCTGCGTCCTCACCCGGACCACCAGGCCCAGTACTCGAGGCCTTGGGTGTCAGCAAGGGTCCCTGGAGGCGAGGGCAGGGGCTGCCCTTGGTCCCACCGAGTCCCAAGCCCAGCACCTGATGCCCCGATGCCCTCGCCCCCCTCAGCCTCCATCCTGCTTTCCCTTCTCTTGGCTCCCTTCTCCCCAGTGAGCCCATGGCTGCTGGAGACGGGTTTCCAGGACCCCCACTTGGCCCTTCTGGACCGCTGTGACACAGGACAGCAGGACCCAGAGGCTGAGGGCAGCGTCAGGTCAGGCATAGAGGCCTCCAGCTGCCCTGGACCCCTGAAGAGGCTCTGGCTTTAGTGAGCACCCACCGGACGCAGGCCCTGCTGGCCTGGGTCACCGGCCGCCTGTGCAGGGGCCCGCCCTAGAATTCGAGGCCGAGGTGTGCAGAGATGCGCCATCCGGGTCCAGGCAGGCGAACACCTTCAGAGAAGCCATGAGGGGTGGTATCGCCCCTCCTGTCACACGAGGAAGCAGGCTCAGAGCGGGAGTCTTGGAGGGAAGGGCGGGTCGCCCTGGAGCCCCATCCAGGCCCTTTCCGGGCGGGGAGAGCCAGGTGGAGGCCGGAGGGGAGCAGGTTAGGGGGCCCGGCCTGCCGGCTGGAGGCCTGACACCCCACTTCGTGGCAGCTCCGTGGGCAAGTGTCCTCAGTTCCTCAGGGAGTGTCTGGGCGGCCACGCTTGTCACTAGGTCACCGGCACGCCCCCAGACCCCGCCCCTGGTGCTGGTCGGGCAGCTGGGGAGTGGGCAGAGCAGCCTTCCCGTGCTGCCCCGGGGTCCTCTCACCCCACAGTCCCGCCTGGCTGCTCCCTGGCCCGGCTCTGGGAGGCGGGCCCCGCCCCTCGCGCAGCCTGCAGGTGCAGGGGGCAGGGCCTGGAGAGCTTGGGGGACTTGCCCCTCCCCCCAGGCCTTTCCCCCAGACTGTCCCGGGGGCGTGTTCTTTGCTCTCCGAGGATCTGTCAGTTGTGCGGAGTTTCCTTCTGTTCCTGCACAGACTCTGGTTCTTTGAATTTCTTTTTTTGTTTGCTTTGTTTTCCGTCCCTTGTGATGACAGTGCTCCCCGCTGTGTGGGGTCCTTACGCGGTGCTGTATCTGAGGCTGCGGCACCGAAATGCTGCTTAGAAGGGTGTGCGCGCGCGCCTTGGGGCTTCACCTAGTGTGAGCTGGCCGTGACCTTTATTGGGGCGCACAGAGGCCAGGGGTTGCATGGGGTATTCCCAGAGCCTGGCCCGTGGGCCTCTGGAGAAAGCTCTCCCAGGTTCGGGCCGGCCAGCCCCTACTGTGATCACAGCTTTGGCTCCCTCCACTGGGCCTGGAGTCCCAGAGAATTGCAGGGGTGGGGAGGAGGGAGCCTGGGAGTCTCTCCGCTCACCCTCCCCTGCTTCTGAGGCTGGCTCCGGCCTTGCTTCTCACCTGACTGCGCACCTCTGCAGGCCCTGAAGCCCCTCTCCCCTCAGCCGGGCCCGCCCGCCCCCTGCAGGCCTGCCGCCTCAGTCCCTGTGCTGGGGGTACACCCTGTTCCCTCATTTTAGCGAAGGGGGAGCAGGCGGAGGGTGGCGGCACCTGCGTGTGTGCCCCCTGGACTGATGACCCGGCGTCCGTCCTCTCTCAGCGTGGACACGGAGCCTGTGGAGGCCTGAGGGCGGCGGCAGGGCCCCACGTGGGCACAGCCGGTCCCCTCCCCTTGGTCCTCTGGCTTCCGCTAAGCCCTGCCCAGGTCAGGGCAGCAGTCGGCCCAACACGCTCCCACCTGCGGTCTCCTAGTGGGAGGAAAGGGGCCGAGCTGGCGCAGAAGCAGCAGGTTTTGTGTGGGAGGAAGCACGGGCTGGGGGAGGGCATCCTGGAGGTGGCGGTGCCGGCCTGGGTTTTGCCGATGGAGCAGGAGTTCTCTGAGTGACGCCCGGGTAGGCAGAGGAGGAGCCGCGGAGCAGGGCCCTCCCGAACTAACTTAGACTCCACCCACCCCTGTAACTTAGACTCCACCCACCCCTGTAACTTAGACTCCACCCTCTCCCTGTCTCCACCCACCCCTGTAACTTAGACTCCACCCACCCCTGTAACTTAGACTCCACCCACCCCTGTAACTTAGACTCCACCCTCTCCCTGTCTCCACCCACCCCTGTAACTTAGACTCCACCCACCCCTGTAACTTAGACTCCACCCACCCCTGTAACTTAGACTCCACCCTCTCCCTGTCTCCACCCACCCCTGTAACTTAGACTCCACCCCCTCCCTGTCTCCACCCACCCCTGTAACTTAGACCCCACCCACCCCTGTAACTTAGACTCCACCCTCTCCCTGTCTCCACCCACCCCTGTAACTTAGACCCCACCCACCCCTGTAACTTAGACTCCACCCTCTCCCTGTCTCCACCCACCCCTGTAACTTAGACTCCACCCACCCCTGTAACTTAGACTCCACCCTCTCCCTGTCTCCACCCACCCCTGTAACTTAGACCCCACCCTCTCCCTGTAACTTAGACTCCACCCTCTCCCTGTCTCCACCCACCCCTGTAACTTAGACCCCACCCACCCCTGTAACTTAGACTCCACCCTCTCCCTGTCTCCACCCACCCCTGTAACTTAGACTCCACCCACCCCTGTAACTTAGACTCCACCCTCTCCCTGTCTCCACCCACCCCTGTAACTTAGACTCCACCCCCTCCCTGTCTCCACCCACCCCTGTAACTTAGACTCCACCCCCTCCCTGTCTCCACCCACCCCTGTAACTTAGACTCCACCCCTCCACCCCCTCGGAGGCCTGAGCAGGCCTGGTAGGGGCCGCATTCCCCCAGCTGTTACTGCGCAGGAGCTTTTGACCGCACAGCTGACACTAATTGGGCCCCCATCAAGAGCTTAATTCATAATTTGGGTTAATTGGCCCCCCCACTGTCAGCCCCATCAGCTCCTTCAATGCAGGGCTGTCATTTAAGAGTGATTAGTCACAGTGGCTTCTTGGAGTGTGAGGGAGCCAAGCGGAGAGAGGATCCAGACCCCACTTGGGCATGAAGGCAGGGCTGGGGTCCCTGTCCCCTGTGGTGTCTTCTCCCTGCCCTTTCCTTCCTGTCCGGTCCCCGGACAGCTTTGTCCCAAAACCACACTGAGGGGCTGGGAGGGCGTTTCCCAGCTTCGGTGTTTGCATCTCTGAAACGGGCTGTCCTGAGCGTCGTGGCCGGTGTGTGGTGCCCAGCGCCATCCCTAGGAGGACGGAGACGGGCAGCCATCAGGACAGGGGGACTCTGTGTCTTGGAAGTCTGGTCACTGGGGGCCTCGTGACAGCCCCTTGGGTATTGGACATGGGTAGAGGGCTGGGGGACCCCACCCTTACTCCCAGAGAGTGACCTGTGGCCCCTTGCTGCGGGGGCTCCCCACCTCTGGGCAGTGAGGGCTTTGGGGAGACCCGGGCAGGGGAGGAAGGGACAGCTCTTCTCTGGCAAGGGTGCCCACGCTGGGCTGGGTGAGGCTGAGAATTGGCTCCGCCCCTGAGCTCTCCATCAGGAGGCCACTCTCCAGGGTCAGCAAGGAAATGGCTCCCGGTCTGTTCAGTTAATCACCACAGATGGGGCAGCTGAAAGGCCAGCGTTACTGTTCCATAGTCTGGAGACCAGAAGTTCAAGGTCAAGGTGTCAGCAAGATCGGCTCTTTCTAAATTAATTTTTTTAAAGATTTTTTTAGGTTTACTTATTTATTTTGAGAGAGAGAGAGAGCATGTGCAAGTGAGTGGGGAGGGGCAGAGAGAGAGAGGGAGAGAGAGACTCCCAAGTAGGTGTCATCCTATCAGCACAGAGCCCAACTTGGGACTCGATCCCACAAACCATGAGATCATGAGCTGAGATTGAGAGTCGGACACTCAACCCACTGAGCCAGCCAGGCGCCCCTAAGATTTAATTTTTGAGTGATGTCTATACCCAACGTGGGCTTGAACCCATAACCCCGAGATCAAGAGTCTATGGACTGAGCCAGCCAGGCGCCCCGAGGCTGGCTCTTTCTGAGGGCCGTGAGGGCGAATCTGTTCCAGGCCCCTCTCCTTGGCCGGTAGACAGACAGCCGTCCCTGTGTTCACACGGCGTTCTCCCTGTGGACCCGGGTCCAAATTGCCCATCTTACGAGGACACCGGTCATGATACATCAGTGCCCACCCGATGACCTCGCTTTAACGGCATCACCTCCATAAAGGCCCCGTCTCCAAGTGAGGCCCCGTTCTGAGGTCCTGGGGGCTAGGACTTTAGCATATCCTTTTGGGGGGACACAGCTCAGCCCGTGCCACCAGATCGCCCAGGTCAGTGCTGTGGCATCATTGTTGGCACTTTCCCTCTAACCACTGAAGGGCTTGCTGTAGATGAGGGTGCCTCCCCAGCACAGGGAAATGGGGG
Organism: Panthera pardus; assembly: GCF_024362965.1. Classification (NCBI taxonomy): domain Eukaryota; kingdom Metazoa; phylum Chordata; class Mammalia; order Carnivora; family Felidae; genus Panthera; species Panthera pardus. The sequence continues at coordinate 80,760,679 of NW_026527002.1, read as the reverse complement.
GCTCATGGGGCGCTGTTCTGAGGCCCCAGCCATCCGCCCACTCAGCAGTCCCTGCCTGGGTCCAGGGCCCTCCTCCAGCCTTTAAAAATGGCCCGAGCTTGGCGCCTTGTGTGGCCTCCTCCCCTTTCAGAGTCAGCGATATTCAATGGGAAAACCCTCCCACCTCCTTAAGGAAGTCTCTCCATGCTTTACTGGAAGGTCACCAGGGAGCCAGAGGGGTCAGCCCATCAGGTGACCCATGCCCTGCCCTCTGCCCCTCATCTTGCTGCTGGACGCTGAACTGAGGTGACATCTTCAGCTCCTGGCCAGTGGCCCCCTCAGGAGTTGGTGCCTCTGCACAAGGCTCCCTCCCTGCAGGGGAGGCGGCAGGTGCTGGGGGCTGGAGCCGAGGTGGCTGGGGGTGGGGCTCTGCCTCGTGCCAGGAGGGGAGCTGCGGGTTGGGTCTGCAGAGCTCCTCATCAAAGGACTGCCTCCGCCTCCACCATATGTCCTAGCCTGGGCTTCTGGCAGCCCCTGGGCCCTGCCTGTCACGGCCCCACCTGCCTCTTCCCCTTGAAGTCAGTGGAGAGACCCAGTGGCAGTTTGCTGGTGGGGTAGAGAGGGGACTGGAAGGGGCCAGGCTTGGTGGAGGCTGCTGTAGGTTTGGAAGGTGCCAAGGAGTCACTTGTCCCCCCCATTCCTCTCCAGGTGATCTCTCCTGCCTCTCTGGGGATCCTTCTCCACCCTAGCCCAGTCCCTTTGGCTGTTCCTGTGTCTCCCAGCTTCTCCGCCTCCCTTCCCTGCCTCAGCGAGGTGGAGGGTTGGAGGGTAGAGGTGGAGAGACAGGTCTGAGTGCAGATAACATCCAAGGAGGCATTTGGCTGCCATCCAGGACAAGGTCATGGTCCGGGAAGGTTGATCTGGGCCCAGGCAGAGCAGGTGTGGACACAACCCTGGCAGATGGTGAGCATGAGGCCATGCAGGGTCCCGTTGGCTGGGCTCCGCCTGGGCTGCACAGATGGGATAGCCAGACACCGGAGCCTCCGGGAGGCGAGCGACATGCCCTAGGTCATGTCGCTGTGCGCATGTCACGGTGTCACGCATGTCGCATGTCACGGTGCTGTGCTCCGTACGGCACATCGCCTCCCCTGGGGGCTCCCAGATCCGTGCGGGTGATGAAGCGTGTAACCGGTTCCGTGCGTAAGCTTCCTTTAGGGGCCGGATGTGTGTGGAGGGTCAGACCTCGGGGCATCCCATCTGTGGGGGGCGTGCAGTGCTTAAGAGCTGGCTGCGTCGCTGGAGGCCAGATTTGAATCCTGACCCTGCAGCTCACAAGCCGGTGGCTTTGGACAGGCTACTTCACCTGTCTGAGCTATCATCTGCAGACCAGGGTGTTGACAGGGCACCCTCTGAGCTCTGGGTGAGGGTAGTGTGAACAAATCCACACAGCCTGCTGTCGGCACCACGCAAGGCTCGGGAAAGGGCAGCTGTCCTGCCGATGAGGACGGGGCCTGTGCGTCTGCACCACGGACAGAGACACCAGGGTCCTCAGCCCAGGCGCTGTCCTGGGTCCTGAACTGCTCCTTGGCTCAGGTTCTCTTTCCCTGTTAGCAGGGCTGTGGGTTTCTCTGCCCTCCCACCCCCGGCTCTTAGCAACTAGAGGTCTGTTTCTCATTTACTCTGGGCCTCCCGGCCCCTCCTTGCCTCCCTCCCACACACAGTTGGCATGTGACTGGTGACAACAGCTGGGGGCAGGGAGACCTGAGTCTCAGATCTGTATGCACCATCTTGGAACCCCGGGGTAGTAATACTGCACTCAAGGCTGGGAAGCAGAGCTGTTCAGATGATGGCTGATCTTCACATGGCGTGTGCGTCCCTTCCAAAGCAGAATGACACCGAGGCAGCTTGAAGGAGCTAAATACCCATCCAACACCCAGCAGACCCCCCCCCCGCCACCCTACAGTGGGACTGGACCCTCACCCCAAAACTCATTGTGGACACCATCCCCCCCAAACCCAAGTTCAGTCACACCTACTCCAAGAAGCCCCCTGACTCCCCTCATCACCACCAATTCCTCCCCTCACTCATGGCTGAGTTTCTGTGCCTCACCCCCACCCCCACCTATAGCCATTTTGAGAAAGATGGACAAGGGTGGGTGGATGGGTGTATAAGTGCATGGATAGGGAGTTGGGTGGATGGATGGGTGGGTGGATGGGTGAATGGATAGGCTGATGGGTAGATGAGTAGGTGGGTGGGTGGATGGATGGATGATTGGATGCATAAGTGGGTGGGTGGGTAGATGGATGGAGGGATGGATGGATGGATGGGCAGATGGATGGATGGATGGAAGGATAGGTGGATGGGTGGATGGGTGGAATCAATGGATGGATAAATGAATGGACAGCCAGAGCACCCACCTGATGACCCAGATGGGCAACCTGGGGGAGTCATCCTTGACTTATTTACCTCACTTCCCTTGCATACTCAGTCACAACCAGGTGATTCTGAGGATTCCTCTCCTGGTCTTGCCTCTGTCCCCTCTGATCCTCCCTTTTCTCTCCAGACACCTTCCCTTCCACGGATCAGCCTTCCTTGTGACCAGTCTTCATGGTTCTTCTCCACTTTCCAACCCACCTTCTCTATTTGCTTCCCAAGTGGCCTCTTCACTACACTCTCTCCCTGCTTAAAATTCTTCACTGTCTTCTGTGCTGTCCCTGGATTTGCTGCCCAAACCCCTGTACAATCTGCAGGCCCATCCCATCTGTCTCCCTTGCCTTCCTACCTTCCCTGCCCACGCTGGCCACTTGGTGACCTACCAGATCATTTTAAGCCCCCATTTGCCCTGGGTTCTCCCTTGGTCCCTTGCCTTCCACCTCCTGGCCTTCCTGGAGAGTCCCCACCCCTCCTCCAGGGCCCAGATAAAGTATCTTTTCTTCCAGAAGCCTCCCAATCGTCATCCACCCATGAGTCCCCAGCACAGATCTGTATGTCTCTCTCTCCATGAGGACTTTGCTGGTGGGGCCCAGAACCTGTTCAATTAATAGCAACCACAACAATATACAGGAATAAGAATATCTGGTGAGGGCTACATTCTGTACTTTCCATGCCTCATCTTAATTAAGGCTTTCAAATGTCCCCCCTGGAGTCAGGGGCATCAACCTGTGCTTATAAAGAAAACAAGGTTCGAAGAAGGGCTGTGGCTAAGGACTCCCCCCCTCCCGAGCTAAAGGGGGCCAACTGGGCATTACATCGAGGCCTGGCTGCCTCCTTCCCTTTGGGCCTGGCTCCAGGGCCAGCGCGAAGCATGTGTGCCAGCTCAGGGCAGAGCGCCTGGCAAGGGACAGGCTCTTCCTGGCCCACAGCCCGAAGCAGGCATGTACCAAATGCCCCCAGGATGGGAGGCTGAGTTACAGGTCACCATAACAACCTCTCTCCCTCTCTCTGTCTCTGTCTCTGTCTGTCTCTCTCTCTCTGTCTCCCAGCTCCAGAGACGCAAGATCAAGTGCTGCTTCCTGTCGGCTGGAGTCACTGTCCTGCTGGTCATCATCCTCATCACTGCCACCTCTATCCGAAAGTAATGCCACCGACGGTGAGTGTCCCAGCTGCCCCCACGCCATCTGGCCCTCTACCCTTCCGCTCATCTGTGCATCCATCCAGCCTCCTCTGTGCCAGGCGAGGGTTTGGCCCCGGTGACCCAGCAGGGGATGTGGCAGGTGGGGGCCCCCTTCCTGGAGCCCACAGCTGTGTGGGCGGCTGACCCAAAGCTCCCTTCATATAGGCACCGACTTCCGAAGGGTCCCGACTGGCAGTTCCCCTGGGCCGGCCAGCGAGCAGAGCATGCTGGGAGGTGCAGCGGGCGGGTGCCGGGACCCTGGTGGGGGTGCTGGACAGTGGAGAGCAGGTGCTGGGCCTGTCCTGGGGCTGGGCAGGAGCTGGAGCGGATGGGAGACTGAGACGGGGCATGGGACGCGGCCGCAGCGACAGTGGGAGCCGGCACGGCGTGCTGAGCAGGTGTCTGGCTTCTCTGTGGCTGCGAAACAGATTGGCTTAGAGCTTAGTGGCTAAAAACAGCAATAAACACTTACTATCTCACAGGTTCTGTGGGTCAGGAATATGGAAGCGCTGCTCAGGGTCTCTCCCGAGGGTGCAGGCAGATGTGGGCTGGGGCTGCACCCAGATCACTGGGCATCCGTCTGTGGGGCCCCAGCTTCCTCCCAGGCACCTCTGTGTGGCTCCTGCAGACGTGGGTCATGGCTTCAGACAGCAAGATGTCCCCCAGGCCCCCTCTGTCCTGCTGCCCTGCCAAGCCTCCTCCTCCCCTTCTCCTGAGCTCAGCACACGAGGGGCCCAGCACATGAGGGGCAGGACGATCCGGTTGGAATCTGGCTCCCCCAGAGCGAGGGGTCCCAGGGAGCCAGGCAGACGCCGCACCTAGTCACTTCTGCGGCACCCTACCACTCCCTCGGGGCCGCCCCCGCGGGTGTGAGGGGCGCCTCACTGGGCGTGACTCCAGGGAGGGCGGACCAGGGGGTCACCCTGGAGGCTGGCTTTTGTATCCAGGCCGCTGCAGAGGCTTTGCACTTTAGAAGGGTCCTTCTGGCTGCAGGGAGGGGGTGGGTGGAGGGGGGCAATGGTGCAAAGGGACGTCTGTCTCCTCAGGGCACCCTGGTGTCCAGCACCTGGGCCCAGCTCTGGGACACTGCGGGTGCTGGGCGGGGGTTTCAGGGAGGAACAAGCAGACCCCACTGGGCTCCATAGCCTCCCTCGGTGTCCCCCCCAGTCATTGTCCCCATGATCCCCATCACAGCCTACGGCAGTGTCTGTGGCGGGCAGCAGGTGAGGGGGGGCTGCAGGGTGCTCTGTGGACAGTCAGTACAGCCCAGAGCCCTCAGGGTCCCGCATCCAGACTTGTCTTAGAAGTCCTGCTGTCTCCAGGTGCCTGGGTGGCTCAGTTGGTTGAGCGACTAACTTTGGCTCAGGTCATGATCTCGTGGTTCATGAGTTCAAGCCCCACGTTGGGCTCTGTGCTGACAGCTCAGAGCCTGGAGCTGCTTCGGATTCTGTGTCTCCCTCTCTCTCTGCGCCCCCTCCCCCCATGCACACGCACTTTCTCCCTTCCTCTCTCTCTCAAAAATAAATAAACATTAAAAACAAAAACGAGTGCCACTCTCATTGAGAGCCACCCCAACAAGGCAGGAGTGGGGAGCCCTGGCAGCCCAGAGCCCTGTCCTGGCGGGCAGCCTCTGATTGGGTCACACTGTCCCTACGGCTGGGCTGGGATGCAGGCAGCCAGAACAAGGAGGGGTGGGGGTGGAGAGGGAGACCCGTTTGCTGTCAGCCTGCAGGGACCGGTCCTCCTGGTGCCCCGAGCTGGGCAGGGTCCCACCCTGGCTGAACCCCGGGGCCAAGGGAGCCCCGGACTCAGAAGGTCTTGGCTTTCCCCGGGAGCACGCTGCGTGCGAACCGGCCCTGGCGCCCAGTACTCGGCTTATCCCTGGATCTGCTGCAGAACTTCCCGAGGACACACGGCAGCCCCGCGTGGCCTGGCTCCCCCGGGGTCCCTTCGCTGCTGAAGTTTTGGGCCCGCAGAGAGAATTCCTGCTTGGGTGGTGGGACTATGGGAGGGGCCTGCTCTCCAGGTGAGGTCGGCAGCTTGCCTCAAGTGGCAGGCTGGGTGGGGTGGGACCCCCGAGGGGGCAGAGGCCTTGGAGCCCCGCGAGGGGGGGCCAGGGCCCAGGCAGCCTCCCTGCCCCGCCCTCGTGGCTGCCCTGGTGGGGACTGTCATCCTCCTGGGCACCTGGGGAGCCGGTGCCTCCTGCCCCCCGACCCGGGAGGTCCCCAGCTGGGACTCAGGAGCAGTGAGCCTGTCCCCGGCCCCCTCCTGCTGGGGTCCACAGCTGGTGCCCCTCGGCTGGAGGTGTGGGGGCCTGGGCAGAACAGGAAGCATCTTCCCCTGGAGGCCTTGTGGACACGGGCATCCAGACTTTGGCCTCCACGCTGTGGGAGAGCATTTCCTGTTGGTTTAAGTCACTCCATTTGCGGTCACGTGTGACCACAGCCCCAGGACACTGCCAGAGCTCCACTTGTGTGACACCTGAGGCTGGCAGGCATGTTACCCACGGGATGGACGCCCCTCAGCACTGGTGCCCCGTTCTGCCGGGGACACCGGCCCGTTCTCAGGGCTTGCCCTCGGTCACGCAAAGCCTGGGCCCCTCGTGTGCCGAGCTCAGAAGAAGGGGCGGAAGAGGCTTGGCAGGGCAGCAGGACAGAGGGGGCCTGGGGGACATCTTGCTGTCTGAAGCCACGACCCACGTCTGCAGGAGCCACACAGAGGTGCCTGGGAGGAAGCTGGGGCCCCACAGACGGATGCCCAGTGATCTGGAGGCGAGGCGAGGCGGGGCTGTAAGGGCCAGACCCTCCCCTCGCTCCTCCTCCAGGGCTGGGTCTCTTGATTCCTGCCAGCACACCCTCTCTCCCCTTCAGATTCCCCCTCCTTCCCTTCTGGAGCTGGGGAACAGTCGTGGCCACCCAGCCGCTTCCCCACTCTGCACCCTGGAGCCCTTTCCTGGGCCAGGGGTCCCCGCGGGCCACGCAGGGACACATCAGCTCAGGTGCGCCAGCCGGGCCAGAAGAGGGGCCGGGCACCCCGGACGCCGTCTGTGAGCAGCCGGCCGGGGCTGCAGGGTCTCGCTGGGGGACGCGGAGGCCGCCCTCCGGCTCGGGTCCCAGAGAAGCGGGCCTGGGGAGGCTGCCCTCTTTCCCTCGCCGCCCCACCGAGCTGCTCTGAGGACGAAGGCAGCTAAATATAAACAGCACTCTGAGGAAGGAAGAGGCTTGATGCAAATGCTGGGGTATGATTTCCTCAGAGAACAGCAGTCTCTGGGGGAGGAGCTCGGCTCCCCGACTTGGAAGAAGGCCCCCCACATGACGGCCGGGTGCACGTGCCCATTTCTGTGCGACGGGTGAGACCCTGCCATCCGGGCAGCTCCAAGGGGGCAGAGGAGCCCCCCCCAACCGACGTCACACCGCGGTCTGGGTCACCCCCTGTGCACCCCCACCGTGGCTCAGCTCTTTCCCATTTACCAGCTCGCACCCGGTCCTCACGGGGCCTGAGGGACGAGTCAGGAGGGGGAGCTCACTCAGGTGGGGACAGCGGCTGCCACCAAGCAGGCGTCTGGAGGCTCCACAGTGGGGAAGGTGCCCCCAGAGTCCCCGCGCTCAATTTATGTAAGCGTGAAGGCTGGTCTGGGACTGAGTCGGGGCTCCGGGTGTGACCAGAGTGTAGACTGAGTCTGTGGTCAGGCCTGGGCTTCCTTGGCCCTGGCAGGCAGGTGGCAAAACACAGTGGGACAAGCCCACGTGCCCATTCTCCTTAAGTCGCCCTGGCCTCGAGCCCCGATGTCCCTGTTGGAACCCCCTTTCCCGCCCAGGAAAGTGCAACTGTTTCCAGAAGCATGTCCAAGCCTGGCCATTTGGTGAGGAGGCCTCACACTGGAGATGAAGTTCGGGGTCAGGCTCGCATGTTGGGCCTGGAAGAGGAAGTAAGGGTAACTCTGGGTCCCCAGCACTGCCCACAGCACTGACGTGTCTAGAGGTGGGCACAGCTCCCCCCCGGCAGCCCAGCTGGGAGTCCTTCGGGCCCAGGGGTCAGAGGGCTCTGGCTGCAGGTGCACCCTGTGTCCCTCGTTCCCGGGCTGCAGTGGGCACACAGTAGCCGTCTGAACAGACCGCGGGGACGGGCTCCCGGTGCGCCCCTGTCCAGATCTTGGCTGTGGAACCTCGTAGAAGCAGGGGAGTCCTTGGGCTCCGGAGAGCCCCCCACCCCACCGCCCTCCTGAGCACACACGGCTGCAGCGGCCGAGCCCAGGACCGCTTTTCGTGTTGGACTTTGGTTGCCGTGGACTGTCCGTGGGTCCCTGTGGGATGTGAGCCGTCTGTGGTCGCCGGCCAAGTGCAGCACCCGGGGCAGAATGGGTGAGTGAAGGGGTAGAGGGCCAGCAGAGCGCTGACGGGGGCCTGTCCCGGGTCCCCGGCTCCCTGCTGGAGTCACAGGCTGGGCTTCGAGGGACAGAAGATGACAGTATCTAGGCAACAGTCAATGGAGTGTTTTCCATGAGCCCCAAAAATTTAAGGGGCTAAATGGAGGCTTCTAGCAAGTCATGTTTTTAATGTTTTCTGAAAGCTGTGAAATATCGGCCAAAAGACATTGATTTCCATTTGGGAAACGTGTAGCCTGGATTTTTATGTCCATGCTTCTCTGCTGTGCATACACGCATGTGTTTTCATGTGTGTCTGCGTGTGTCTGCGTGTGTGCGTGTTTCCACGTGCGTGGTCAGGAAAGACCTTTCCCTGCCCGGCCCCGCTCCCCGAAGCTGTAATTCGAATAAGGGCCTGAGTGCGTCATCCTGGGAGGGCAGGACACAGCAGTGGCTCTGTTGTCTGCTCATCAAGCGCTTAGTAGGAGCTTCGCCTGGGGATTGTCTCACTTCATCCACAGCCTTATCAAGGAGGTGCTGGTGGATCCTTGTTCAGACGAGTGAACTGAGGTGCAGGCCGATGGAGGGCCGTTCCCGGAAGGGGGCGACATGGGGGAGGGGATGATCATCCGCTGTTGGGACTGTTAGAGAAACCCTTGCCCGGAGGTGAAGTGCAGCCCCGGGCCACACAGCTGGGCGTGCCGTGGCCGGGCTTCCGACCCGGTCTTCGTGCCCCTGAGGTGGACCCAGGGTCTGCGTGTGTTCCGGGTGGCTCCAGATGGCTCAGTGGTGACCGTTCATGGTGGGGGCATGGTCGTTCGTGGTGGCACCTTTCATCCCCAAAGTTTGGGAGATGAATTGGATGAACTCTCTGTGCTGAGCCAAAGTCCCGAGAGTCCGGTCGCCGGGGATCTGGTGGCTTTGGGCCGCCCTGCTGCTCTGCCTGAGCCTGTAAGCACGCCGGCCAAGGTTGGCCCAGGCCTGGGATGCTGGAGGCTTCCTTGGGTGTCCTGGGGGCTCTGTGGGGGTTTACACATGGAAATCTCTCCTCTGGGGCCCAGGTCCTGCCTCCCAGAGCTCCTGGTCACAGGCAGATGGGACAGAGACCAGTAAGAAGGCTGGAAGCAGAGCTGAGGGCGGTGGGCTTCACCATGGCCCTGATCTCACCCTCGGTTTCTTCTGTGAAATGGGGGCATACTTTTTGGGGTCACGGTGAGCATTAGTGATGAAAGCCTGCTGGGCGCCTGGCCCGGAGGGGGTCTGCACTCCATGCTGGTGGCTGTTTTCACTGTCCCCATCATTGCTACCACAATTAATCGTATCGCTGTTATTACGCACCTGCTCTGCTTTATGGAGGTGCGACAAAGCTGGCCTTTTCCCTCCCATGTTCCCGTGTGGCCCTCCAGCCAGCAGGGCCATATCTTGCTCTCTCTGTTGCCTACGGCAGGGCCCAGAGCCACCTAGAGGTTGGTGATGTGTCCATGTGGTTCGGTAACTACCCCAGTCCCTCCCTGTTGGCCAGCTGCAGGTGCGGTCAGATCCAGCACCACCCTGAGGAGCTCACAGCCTCAGGGAGAGGGAGGCCCTTGAGGTGTGAACTGCCAGGAGCCGTAATAGGGGCAGTGCTGCTGGAGGGCTTCCTGGAGGAGGCGGCTCTTGAAAGCGGAGTATTGAGAGGTGGGTATGGCTCCTCTGTCAGCCCAGGAGGAGGGCACTCCAGGCCCAGGACACAGCCCAGGCAGAGGTGTGACGGCAGAGTGGGTGCAGCACTGAGGCAAGAGCTGGGTGGGGCCGGATTGTGCAGGGCCTTGAGTAGGAGAGAGGTGGCAGGTGGAGAGGCCGAGAGGCCAGAGGCTCCCTGGGGCACTTGTCCGGAGCAGTTCTTTCCTAGTGGGCCTGAGGGAGCCATAGCAGACGCCAGACCCCCTCCCTTTGCATGTGGTTGCCCCGCCCCTTGGCACTCCCACCGCGGCCGGGCAGATGGCCATATGAGGAGGGCAGGACTGAAGCAGCCAGTGGAAACGGCTCTTGGCCAGGAAGAAGATGAAAAAAAGCAAAAGAAAAGCACGAGCGTGCTGGTGGCCGGCACAGAAGGCGGCAAGTGTGTGAGTGGCGCGGGAGGTGTCGACGGACATGATGCATTTTGTCAGCCAGCATGGAGAGGGGGTGGCATCTTACCAGACCCAGCCTGGGATCTACGGCCGGAACAGCTGCCCCGTGGTCCCTGGGTGGGACTCGGCAGGACGGCGGGACCATGGGACACAGTTGGGGCCGCTGGCGGGTTGGCCAGTTTCCCGCCGCAGGTGGGGTGCTGCATGGGCAGGCCGGTGCTGGAGCTGGTGGACCCGGCAGGGTCTGGGGGCGGGGCTGGCCTGGGACGAATCTGGGGGCGTGGCTGAGGGAGGGGCTGGGCTGACAGGCGGGACTGGTGGCCGGACTGGCCTGCGATTGGAGCTGTGGGCGGGGCGGGGCGGGGCGGGGCGGGTCTAGACCTGGGGGCGGGGCCGGGGCTGGAGGGCCGGAACTGGTCTGGGAGTGGAGTCAAAGGACCCGGGCCGAACCCTTCCGGCTTTCCAACCTTGCGCCTTGGGTAGGTGGCGCGTGGAGTCCCAGGTTCCTCCTCTTTGGGCCCGGGACACTCAGACCTCGCTGGGGTGTTTTATACGGCTTGGGTGAAGCCATGGGTGCCCTTGGTGCACGAAGCTGGTGCACACATTTGGTGCGTTTCCTCCCCCCTCCCTACGTCCTGTCTTGCTCTGGGCCTTGGCCTGACCCCTTCTTCTCTGTACAGCCCCATCTCGAGCGAACTGTCCCCAGACTGGCCACCGACCTGCCCCCACCATGTAGCTCCCCAGAGTGGGGATTCGAATTCCCCTGCTGAGCCCTGAAACCTCGGCCTGGGGTAACATCCCCCAGACCTGAGCTGCCAGGCCCCTGTCCCGGTCACAGGGAGGGAGCGTGAGCCCTGTGGGCCACCCCACCCTCATTCCTGGAAAGAGGGTCGGGCTTAGCCCCTGCCATCTATCTCTCCACCCTACCTCCCTTCATCCCCAGCTCCCAATGGCCTCAGATTTGGTGTCCACGACTCCTGGCTCTGGGCCAGCGCCCCTCCACTGGGCCACGCCCTCCTTGCAGTGACCACGGTCACTACAAACACACAGCAGCCTGAGGGCTGTGCCAGGGCACTGGGCCCTCAGTGAGCAGGAGGGTGGGAGCGAGAGTTTGTAGCCACACCTGATGGGTGTCGGCTGAGTCTCTGAGGGGCTCATCCAGGGCAGGAAGAAGGTCAGAGCCAGGCCTGACCCCCATGCCCACCTCGGCCTTGGGGCAGAGTTCAGGGTCAGCCCTCCCAGCCAGCCACACAGGCATTGCTGTGTCCCTTGCTCACTAGGTGGCAGGAGACACGGGCTTGCCTGCCCCAGGACATTTGCTCTTCCCCCAAGGAACACCCAGCAGCAGATAAGGGAGGGAGGAACCCTCCCCTTCACTGGGGAGGTGTGAGCCCCCTGCTGGAAGCAGGGCACGATGACCGGAGGACCCGATTGACGAAAGACCTTGTCTGTGATGGTGGGATGGCCCTGGGTTTGAGTCCCCGCCTACTGTTCCCACTAAGCCACTGAACTTCGTGGAACATTGGCGTCAGGTGTGAAATGAACCAGTCTCTCCCTTAGAGCAGGTCAGCGGGGACATGGGAGTGCCTGACCGCTTTCCTCCTCCCGTCTTCCTCATCCTGCTTCTCTGGGCTGTGGCCTCCAGCACAAAGCAGAAGGAGACGGGACTCTGCCTTCAGGGCCCCTTTAGACGCAGGGATTCTGGCCCCACCGAAGGGAAGACACTTGGGCGGGAGCGTCCTTGGCCCATCCTGACAGAGAAAAGAGGGTTTTTCTGAAGAAAAGGACGCTTCAGGGGGACCCAGGAGGACCCCCGCTGGGCAGAGTCGGCCAAGCCAGCTGCAGGTGGCAAGCCCCTCCTCTGGTGCCATCTCCCTGCTCCAAGCAGGCAGTTTTGCTTCTGGGTGCTTCTCAGCAATTGCAATAATAAATTGAATAATTAAGCTAAATCCACAGAAGAGAATTAAATATTAATCTCTAATAAGCTATTCAGAGAGTGTCACCAGCAAGGACCACTAGAATATGTATGCCCCAGGGTGCTCCCCGCCAGGCCCCCAGGAACCCCCTTCCCGGGGCGGGACTGACCCTCACGGGCCTCGGTCCAGGAGGGAGACAGTGTGCTAGCCCGGATGTGCTGTCACGCCCTGGCCACACTCTGCCAGGAAGCCGGCAGGCCCATGAGGCTGGCATCGGGCCATCGGCAGGAGGAGGTCCCACAGGGTCTGGGTGGCACCTCCCTGGCAGCCGAGGCCCCTCGTCGTGGGAGGGCAGCAGCACCATTTGGCGGAGTGGTTCGGGGACGAGAGAAGGACGCACCTGAAGGACATTGACGGTGACCTGAGAGGTGGGGACTGTCCCCACCAGGACCCTGGTGAGCCAGGCCAGGGCTCTGTGTGACACCTGTGCTCCAGGCCTCTCAGCCATCACCACGCAGCTGGGGGAGCTTATGGGTGGCCTGGCCTCAGCCGGTCAGAGGGCATGCTCCAGGGTGCGTGCGGGGCATGACCTGGACACTCTGAGCCCCGACCCTGGTCCCTTTCAGAGCCCTGACCCTGGTCACACCCGGAGCCCCGACCCTGGTCCCTTTCAGAGCCCTGACCCTGGTCACACTCTGGCCCCTGACCCTGGTCACATGCTGAGCCCTGACCCTGGTCACTCCTTGAGCCCTGACCCTGGTCACATGACGAAGCTGGTCCCGAACCTCTTTTTAAGAGATGAGAAAGCTCAGACCGTGACAACTGTGTTCGGCTGCAGCAAAAAGCCGGTGATGGTGGAGAAGGTAGGCAGGCCCGGGGCACGTTTTGGAGGGCGGCGAATGCAGGCCAAGGGACCGGTCTCAGTCCAGTGTCGTTGGGGCACTGAGGGTGTTTGGAGCCAGGCAGAGCCGTGGCAGGGGTGGTGGGGCTGTTGGATGTGCTGGCCCCGTGATGGTGGCCCCTGCCCAGGAGACTGGGGCTGAGTGGGAGGGCCCGGGCTGGAAGAGGGGGTGCGCCGTGCCTGGGGCAGGGGGAGCGGAGGGGCGGGCGCCGCGAGCGGTGGGTCCCCAGGAGGGCCTGCCTGGGGCCGGTACAGCCTGTGCTGGATCCAGCCAGGCCCTGCTCCCTCGGCCGGGCCGGAGGCTGCTGGGACTACTGCCTGAGGCTCACCTTCCACTGGGCCCTCCGGCCTTCAGCTCGGCCCCAGCTGGCTCTGCACCCGAATTCAGCCCCGGGGCTCTGTGTCAGCGCCCTGATCCCCCAGGCGCGGTCGGGGGCCGAGCAGCAGTGGGCACCGAGAGGCCCCAGGCAGAGCTCAGCCAGTGGACGCCCCTGCCATAATCGCCAGATTCAGCCGACTCAAAAGAGCTCGGTTAAATGTGAACTTCCAATCAAGAACAAACCATCTGCTGGTGTGAGCGTGCCCCGTGCAACGTTTGGGACGTTCTTGCACTAACGCAAGCGTTCACCGCTCCCGCGACATGCAGGCTGGCGTCCTGCATGTTGCCCGCCCACGCGGCAGGGCCGTCCGCCCCTCCCGGGGCTCCTGGCAGCTGGTGTCCCGGGTACAGGAGAGGTTGAGAAGTCACCGCAGGAGCCAGTGAGCAGGGGTGAGGCGCAGGGAGGAGGTGTGGAGGGGGCGGAGGAGGAGGAGGAGGTGCCTAACTTTTCCTCTGAGCGTCCTGGCAGGTCAGGGCTTGGGTTCAGCGGGGTCCCAGCTCCGCCCCCGCCCCAGGCTGAGTCCCCACCCTGCAGGCTCTTTTTAGGATAAATGAGCAAATCCAGGGGAACCCCTAGTGTGTGACAGGCGCTTGGGAAGTAAGTGTGGTCTGTTGTGATCGTGGGGCTCGGGGCATTTGCGGGTCCGGGTGAGAGGCCCCTCAGGCCCCTTCCGTCCATCCATAGGCACTGGAAGTGAAGGTGCTCTCCCGGGAGCTGAGAGGAGCGGCCTCTGCCCTCTGCCTAGGCTCTGCTGGGAAGGCCGGTGTGGGCCTCGCTGGTGGGACAGGGGTTTGGGAGACAGGGGCTGGGCTCGGTGCTCCAGGGTGGAGGGCAGGGGGGCTTGGAGGGCCAGAGAGCAGGCCTGGACCCTGCCACCCGCTGTCCCTGCCCCCACTCAGCCATTGGGGAGCCAGGTGGGAGGAGTGAAGCTGGGAGCCCAGGCATCTGGCTCCTGGGGCTGGAGGGCCCCACCATCATGGAGCACGGCCTATGGGGTTGCCCGCGGCAGGGGCTCTGTTTTCCTCGTCCTTGGCGCCAAGTCCTGTGATCTGGCATCCCTGAGGTCCCTGGCCCTCAGCCACACGCTCCGGTGACACAGCGGGTGGCACAGCTGGTGAGGGACACCCCCGAGCCCTCCCTGGGCCAGGCAGGGACCGTCCAGTTTGCTAGTAGCCCTGTCGCTCTCTGCCCAGGGCCAGTTTGGGCAGTTTCTTTGTGTCCATCCACGGGCTCCCTGTGGACTTTGCCTGCGAGTCTGCTGGGTCACCCCAGAGTGTGTGTGGCCCAGGGATGCGGGCACATTTGCTGCTTGGGAGGAGAATCGAATTCAACCTGAGGGGTCAGTGAAAACGTGCACCCGTGTTCAAGATGCGGTGAGTGGGCTGCCCAAGGACAGCAGCTGGGAGGGGCTCCCTGACCCCTCCTGTGCCGACCAGCCCCCGCCCCCTCTCCGCGGGGACGTGCATGAGCCAGAGGAGGGACACAGGACAGGGAAGTTTGTATCTGAGGTGGCTACGGAGAAGGTGGCCGCGCGTGAGGGTTCTCTGAGAGTTGACAGGCAACACGGGGCAGAAACAGAAGCAGGGTGTGCGGGGGGGCCCGGGGAGGGGTGGCTCTGGGGGGCCCCAGCCAAGGGAAGAGGTGTACGGGGGCCACCGACCGGGGAGGGGGAGGGGCAGCCTGGAGAGGGACAAGCCCCAGCCCCCTGAGAGCAGATGCCCTGCTGGCAGTGCAGGTCCCAGAGGCCCCTCTAGGACCCCAGCCCAGGGGCCACCTGCAACCCAGCTGTTCAGGAAGAGCCTGGGCGTCAACTGCCCCACCCCTGCCTCGCCCCTGTCCCTTCCATGGTCCACCCAAATCCCGTGTGCTGGTGCTTCCCTCTATGTGGCTTGTGGCTGAGGCTCTGTCCGAGGGGGGACTTGGCCGGGCACCTGGGGGCTGGGGACACACTGCCATGGCGCCGCGCTGGGGTCCTGCGGCCAGGAGGCACCTAGAAGAGCTGGGAACGGGGTGGGTCCCCCTCTGAGACACCCCCCACCCCCGTCCGGCACGAGGCCACTCAGCTGCGGGTGCCCCCACGCCCAGAGGCAGGCAGGGGGCTGGGGTAGCGTGGCTGACTCCAGGACGGGCCAGCCGGGCCCCAGCCCTCCGGGAAGGTCCCCGGAGCCACGAAGCCAGCCTGAGGGGTGCCAGCTGAGACTTCCTCAGTTTGTCACGGAGGAAACCAGGCTCGGGAGGCATGGCCCGCACCCGGCTCTCGGGACAGGGCCTGCCTGGGCCCAGCTCGTGCTGGGGACCTCCTGTGGCTGGGCCCCGGGATCAGGGGACAGGGGGTGCGCCTCCTGACCTCGGGGCTGGGGGTGAGGCTGCTCGTGGTTTTCAGCAGGGTGCTCAGGGCCACCCGTCAAGAGGGTGACGTTTGAAGAGCTGCCCAGTATCTCAGGGAAAAGCATTCCAGATGGACGGAACGGCGTGTAACCACCGGGAGGTGGAGGCGACCCCAGGCAGGGCCCCGGCAGAGAGCCCAGTCTGTGGGCTGGGACACAAGCTAGGGGCGGTCCTTCCCGAGGCCCGGCGCCTCCGGACCCTCCCAGGCCTGAGGAGTCCCGTGGAGGGACGTGGGAGCTGGCATGTCACGGGAGGATGCTGGAGAGGCCCCCCTGTCTGACCTGAGGCCCGAGCGTGATGGGCAGGCAGGGGGGCCTCTGTCCGGTGTCCACTTATGTTCCGGGCAGTCCGCTTTCTGGTGGGCTCACCACCCAGAGAGACTCGCAGAGGTCCCGGAGCTCCGTCCCCTCCTCCCCGGCCCAGCTGCAGCCCTGGAGAAATGGGCAGGGTTCCCCGGTTCCCTGGAGCTGGGGTTGTTGGTGGGGTCCCCGGGCGCGTGCACAAAGGGCAGCGGAGTCGGGGGCTCAGGCGGGCCGGGGGGTGAGGACGGGGCGAGCGGGGCGGGAGGGCAGCCTGACCCGGCCGGGAGAGTCGTGCTGGCAGCCGTGGTCCCCGGCAGTCACAGGCTGGCTTCTGATCCGTGAAATAGAGACCTTTCCTCGGGGCGGGGGGCACCCTCCTGGGGCAAACCCGAGGATGGCAGGTGGGGGGGGTCACCAGGGTGAACTTGCTGCCTCAGGCCTTCCTGCCCAGCCCCCAGCCCCCCCCACCCCCGCCCCGGGTGAGCCGGAAGGGGGGCCCCGCCTGACTTTGTGGGGGAGCTGTGGGCTCCCCGAGGAAGGGGCCGTGGTGGAGAGAGCCAGGGGGAAGCCAGCGCCTCCCTCCCATCCTGCCCCCAGGCCTCCTCCCCACGCCTGAGCCCCCGCTTTCCCAGCTGGGAGTTGATGGAGTCTGTTTTGCAGATCGATGCTGTGACCTGGCCTGCAGGGACCCTGGAGAGCTCGCCACCTGCCTGCCTCCCTCCAGGGCACTACCGGACATCTCTACTCCGACCTCTGGCCGGGCCTGGCCTAATAAACCGCCCGCTTCGCTGGCCGTGGTGCTGCTGGCCCCGGTCTATGTCCTTTCCGGCTCCGGGGCCCCTGGGGACGGACCCTGGGCTGCAGTGGGCAGGAGAGGCCGTGGCCGGAGTGGGAGGGTGTGTGCGTGTCGTGAGTGTGTTCCAGGCGGCATGGTGACAGGGGTGTGAAACCCGGGTGGCTGGACCGGGGCTGCCCCTCCCCCCACAGCAAGGACCCAGCCCCTCCCTGGACCTCGGTGTCCCCACCCCGGAAGCAGTGGCCGGGGGTTGGGGGTGGGATGCAGCTCTGAAGCCCCCTCCTGCTCCCTAGCTAGAAGCTTCTCTGTCTCCGGGCATCCTGCTGAGGGGCAGGGCGTGGAGAAGGGGGCAGGGAGTGGGGGAGGCACCCCTAAATAGGAGGGGCTGGAGCCAGAGAGGCCCCTGGGAGAGGGCAAGAGGCAGCTCCTCTCACGGTGGGGAGTGGGTGCCGCGGGGGAGGGACTGAGGGCCCCACGGCACAGTGCAGGGTCAGCAGCGCCCTTCCGGAGCCCCTTCCGGAGCCCCTGCCGAGCTCAGGACCTCACGGGGGGAGGGGGCGCGTGGCTGCCCACCAGATGCCCCGGGTGAGCCCACCTGGGAGGCACATTCCAGAAAGGCCTGCCAGAATCTGCTTCCAGCTCACATGGGCAGGAGCGGAGGGCCCCGCCCCTCCCCACCCCTCCCCACCCCTCCCGCAGCCCCGGTCCTCTGCTGGGGCTGGGGCAGCTCTAAAGCTTTCTGCATCCTGGCTGCTTTGTTCCAAAGATGTTTCAGAAGATTCTGTGAAGCCCTGCGTGTCTCAGCTCTTTCTCCTTCAGGGGCCTGAAAGGCGACACCATTGAGGTGTGGGCAGGGGGGACAGGTGGGTGTGCACGGACCCCCCCCCCACCCCACCCCCGCCCGACGCCTGAGCTGTGGCCGCCTCGTCAGCTTTGCGCAGTGGCTGCGGGCCGGCCAAGCCCCGGGGGGATCCGGAGGAGGCGTTGGGAGCAAATTGAATTTTACACCTCCAGCTGCAGGTGCGAGGGAAGACACGAAGAGACATAGCCGGCCACTTGGCCCGTGTCTGAGCCCGCAGTCCTGCAGCTGGTGGCCGCGTCCAGGATGGGCCCCGGGGGCAAGGCCAGCCCTGGAATGGGGATGGGGGACCGGGAGACCAGAGTGGTGGAGGGCAATGGCTCAGGGGCCGCACACTGAGGTCCCCGGGCTGGGGTTTTGGCCTCAGTGTTCCCGGGGAGGAGACCGGCTGGGACTCCCTCTTGGCTGCGTGACCTTGGAACGTGGGGGTGGGATCCACAGGGCCCCAGGCATCCCCCGCGGCCCCGTCGGCACTTGTCGGTGGCCCTGGTGGGAGCAGGTGTTCTGAGGTGAGGAGTTCAGGCCGGCGGGCCGAGGGCAGCACGGGGCCAGGCGGAGGGCACCGCGGACAGTGCTGATGGAGGCGGCCGCTGCCACCAGCTGGCGGGACTCAGCCTCTGAGCTCTCGAGCGAGGTGTCCGAGTGACCTTCAGCCCGCGCTGCAGGGGGCAGGGGTTGGCTAAGAGCCAGAGGGAGGCCGGGACGCCTGCGGGTGCCTGTCTGGCGTGGGCACGGCGTGGACCCGGTGGAACCGGCGGCTCGGGGTGGAAGGACCCTCCCCATCCCCCTTCTGGAAGGAGGACCCAGAGAGGGACCGTGAGGCACAGGCAAGACTGGAGGCCGGACTTTCCCAGGCCGGACAGGGTTCATGGGGGCCCGGGGGTATTGGGGCCGTCGCAGATCGCATCTCAAGAACCACGGAGCCTTCCCTCCCCCATTCATCGTCAGCCCACACCTCCCTGCCCCCCAACCCCGCAGCCCCCCGCACACCTCCCTCCCTCGGGAGCCTGAGCTCCTCTGCTATGAAGGGGGGGAGGGGATTAGAGCCTTCATCACAGGGGGGCGGGTGGGGGGCAGGCTGCAGAGGTGTGGGGCTCAGCCTCCATCCCACCCTGGCTGGGCCGTCTGGCACCCTCCTTGCCAAAGGAGCCCACGAGGACCCTGCCGTGGGGACCCTCTGCCCAGGAGCTGGCCCCGGGCGCTTTGGGCCCCTCTGACTGTGAGCCGTGGGTCTGCAAGAGCCCCCAGCCGAGCCAGCCCCTGCCGGGGCCACAGGCAAGGGCGCCCTGCAGCTCAGGGCGGACACTGTGTCCCCAGCCTTTCCGTTTAGGATAGAACTTGGGCGAACAAGCAAACGACAGACGACAGAGAGCAAAACCCCTTCCCCCTCCCGTGGGGGGGGGTTGCTCAGGTCCGTCCATGCGGCTTTGCTCTTAATCAGCACACTTGCTGGCACTGCTGTCACCAGGCGACCGCAGTGTCCTGTGCTAAGTGGCAAACTAGTCCCCTCAGGGTCGTGTGGTGCTGGAGGGGGGTGGGGTGGGGAGCGGCGCAGTAAAGAAGGGAAACGGCCAGTTGCCGTGACAGACCGGGTGCCAAGCATCCTCCACCTGCCTGTGGGGCTGGGATCGCCTGATGGCTGCCTCGGTCACATGCCTGCCGGGCGCTGCTGGCCGTGGCTCCTCCCGTGGTCAGGGCTTCCTCGCAGCCTGGCACACATCCAGGGCAAGCGTCCCCAGGAGCGTCCCGAGGGACAGCGGGGCAGAAACCGTGTCCTTTTACGGGACCCCGTCTCAGCATCCCCTCTGCAGCGCTCCTGTGGCTGTCTGGGTCCCAGGGAAGGGCCAGGAGACGAGCCCTCTCGCTGGGAGGGGTCAAATGACCGCGTTTAGAAGATGCAATCTGCCCCAATTCTCCTTTGTTTCGGTCTCAGCTGGCTGGAAGTTCTTCCTCCGTATTCATTCTGAGGGCCTCACGGCGTGGGGGTCCTGCCTGGGGGGGGGGCCGAGGCATCCTCCGCCGGCGACCGCGTTAACACGCACGGCACCGGGACTTCCTCTGGGCTCCGTCCGCCTCTGCCTCGCCCCCACCTTCTTGCTCTGGGCTGTCAGGCCCAATCACCCGGCCACGGCCTCCGTGCCTTCTTTGCCCTCAGTGGCAGTGGACAGTGGCCGCCCCTGCAGCAGAGCCGGGCCCGCGACCGCCAGCAGGAACGTTCTTCCCTTGGGCACTAACATGGGCAGTCCCCGGGTGGAGACGATGTAACTTGGAGGAGGGCGTAACTTTGAGAGACACCAGCTTCATCTGCTCTGACGGTGGGGGAAGGGGCCCCAGCACACGCCCGTCCTGCAAGATGGCGCCCACTCCTGATGCTGTGTGGTCCCTGGTGGGTCTCCACTGTGCTCAAGGCTAGTTGCTCTGGGTGATGGGGAGACCAGTGGGTCCTCTGAGCATCATGCGTTGGTTTGCTCTTTTTGGCTTCGGAAAGGGTTTCTTGGTTGGAAGCTGAGGAAGGCTCCAAAGTCTCAGGCACAAAGTTTCTTGCAGAGAAGTGGCCACTTGTCCTCAAGAGCTCAGAAAATATCCATCAGTCTCTTTTATCTGTCCATCCACCCATGTATCCATCCATCTGCCTGTCCACTCATCTACCCAACCATCCACCCACCTACCTATCCATCCATCCCACCCCCCATCCATCCATGTGTCCCCCACCATCCATCCATCCACTCACCACCCAACCATCCACCCACCCATCGTTCATTCATCCATCTATCCATCCATGTATCTATCAATTAATCTGTCCATCCATGTATCTATCCATGCATGCATCCATCCATCTATCCATCCATCCATCCATCCATCCACATACCCGCCCAACCATCCACCCACCCATCATTCATTCATCCATCTATCCATCCATCCGTCTATCCATCCATCTATCCATCCATCCATCTATCCATCCACTCACCCACCCACCCATCATTTATCCACCCATCCATCCATCCACCCATCCATCCATCTATCCATCCATCCATCCATCCATCCACATACGCGCCCAACCATCCACCCACCCATCGTTCATTCATCCATCTATCCATCCATGTATCTATCAATTAATCTGTCCATCCATGTATCTATCCATGCATGCATCCATCCATCTATCCGTTCATCCATCCATCCATCCACATACCTGCCCAACCATCCACCCACCCATCATTCATTCATCCATCTATCCATCCATCCGTCTATCCATCCATCCACCCATCCACCCATCCATCCATCTATCCATCCATCCATCCATCCATCCACATACGCGCCCAACCATCCACCCACCCATCATTCATTCATCCATCTATCCATCCATCCGTCTATCCATCCATCCACCCATCCATCCATCCACCCATCCATCCATCTATCCATCCATCCATCCATCCATCCACATACCCGCCCAACCATCCACCCACCCATCGTTCATTCATCCATCTATCCATCCATGTATCTATCAATTAATCTGTCCATCCATGTATCTATCCATGCATGCATCCATCCATCTATCCATCCATCCATCCATCCATCCACATACCCGCCCAACCATCCACCCACCCATCATTCATTCATCCATCTATCCATCCATCCGTCTATCCATCCATCCACCCATCCACCCATCCATCCATCTATCCATCTATCCATCCATCCGTCTATCCATCCATCCACCCATCCACCCATCCATCCATCTATCCATCCATCCATCTATCCATCCACTCACCCACCCATCATTTATCCACCCATCCATCCATCCACCCATCCATCCATCTATCCATCCACTCACCCACCCACCCATCATTCATCCACCCATCATCCCTCCATTCATCCACCCACCATACATTCATCCACCATCCACGTATCCATTTGTGTATCCTCTTGTCAGCCGCATGTCCTCCCACTTGGTCTTGTTTCAAGAAGTAAACCAGGACCCCTTCCTACCACGAGCTCCCGGTGTGCAGGCCGATTCACACATGTAAACAGAGAAGCCATAATCTGTTGTGGAGGCGCGGTGGAAGGGCACAGGAACAGCGGTGTCACAGAGCAGGTCGCCGTGTGCTTCGGCTGGGGTCTAGGATGATACCCAGAGGTGACCCGTGAGCCGCGGGCAGGGCAGGAGCAAGTGACCTCTTTCCAGCCCAGAATTGCTGGCTCAGTCTAGCAGCACCGGAGGCTCAGAGCCAACTTTGGGCCCGAAGTCTTCAGTTGTCCCTTTCACCAAATCCCTGCTCCCTTCCCCTGTGAGTTTCCAATTTAAATACCCAAATTGTTTACTCGCTGAAATCAATTGACAAGGGACCAGCATGTATTTGAGATTCAATTGACTATGATACACGGTATTACAATTACAGCGTGAATGGATTTCTTTTTAATTTATTTTTCTCTTAACGTTCTCTTCCGTCAGTCATTCCGAGACTAATTGTCCTGGAGTTCATCCTCATCAAATGAAGAAGGATAACGAATTGCCACAGTTCACAGAGGCTGTGCTCCCAGAGCTGCCGCGGCCTCGGCGTCTCCTTCCCTGTGTCCTCCCTTCCAGACTGCCACCCCTTGTGATCTGAGGTCCCCATAAAACCCGTCTCCCCAGGGGGCTCCCCCATCACCGCTCAGGCCCCGCGGGCTGGCGCTAGGCCACCGGGGGAGGCGGGGATCCTGCCCTGCCCAGTGCTGCTCCTGGGTCCCCCTGCAGGAGGGAGGCGGGCAAGAGGCATTTTCAGCTCTGAGGGCTCTGCTTCTGCTGGGTATTCCTGAGCAAAGCTCTTCTCCTCTCTGGGCCTCAGTTTCCACATCTGCAAGGTGGGCCGGAGGTCGTGGGGTCCTGCGGCTGTGACGTTCTGTGAGTAGGATCAGGAAGAAGGACTGCACGCGGTGCTGGATCGGGCCTTCTGTGGCCCCCCTGTCCCCCCCGCCCCCACCCCGCTCCTCGTGTTGTCCTGCCTGGAGAGCCTCTCCTGTTGTGACGCACAGCTGCTCTGAGAGGGGCTTCCTCTGCCCATCACCCTCCCCCGTCACCTCCAGCGGGACCGTCACCTCCAGCGGGACTGTCCGCTCTGGGCTCCGTGCCTGGGGGCTGGCATAGGCCACCTCGGTGTGCAGGTGGACATCGTCACCACCTCTGCTTTCCAGACGGGAAACAGAGGGTCAGAGGGATGGGACAGAGTGTGGACTTGCCCAGTGCCCGCGT
Organism: Panthera pardus; assembly: GCF_024362965.1. Lineage (NCBI taxonomy): Eukaryota > Metazoa > Chordata > Mammalia > Carnivora > Felidae > Panthera > Panthera pardus. The sequence continues at coordinate 80,737,844 of NW_026527002.1, read as the reverse complement.
CTGGGAAGCCTTGGAGCCCAGGGCGGGGTGGCTGTGCAGACGCCTCTCTGGCTGAGCCCCACACCCTGTCCCAGCATGTCCTGTGGGAGGCATGGGGGACCTCGGCACCCAGACGGCCAGGGGGTGACCCTGCAGGCCAGGCCACCAGGGAACAAGAGGCCATGACCGCATGGCCACTCCCCTAAACATGAAACAAAACTGTTCTCTGGGTGTGTGTGTGTGTGTGTGTCTCTTTGTGCCTGTGTGTGCACACGTTTGTGTGACCAGGGCGGTTCTCAAAGCCTGAGGGAACAGCGTCCTGGCTCCACGCTGGCCCGCCCTGGGAGACCTGGGGCAGTTCATGTCCCTGTCTGGGCCTCAGTTTCTCATTTGTGATGTGGGTTGTGGATGAGGGACATCTGTGTGGCCCTTTACAGATGGCCAGATGTGGCCTGACCCTTACACTACTGTGGGGCAGGGGTCAGTCACCTGCCTGTGATGGATGGGGAAACCAAGGACAGGGACCGTGGCCGAGCAGGCCCAGAGTCTGGTCTCTGTCCCCTGGAGCCTTCCCCACCCTGGTGCATCCCGGGAGGGGAATGGCTTCCCGGGTCTCCGAGCAGATTTATTTGGCGGTCCCCAGGGCTAGGTGTGTCCATAAATCAGGAACCTGTGGAAACACAGCCCGATAACTCCATCCTGCACGGCCTCGGCCTGAAAAATTCTTGCACGATGGGGATTTTTTTGCTATTTTGGGATATAGATCTTTGTAGCAGCCAAGATGCCGTTATCATCCTGTGCGCCCCGTCTGTGAAAGGAAGAATCATTAACTGCAGAGTGAGGAAGGGGAGGGCCCCGAGCGGGAGCCCTGTGCTGAGCCTGACCCTGGGAGGCCGGCCCCACAGCCTTCCAGAAAGATCTGGGGGAGGGGAGGGCCTGGCCTCGTTGCAGCTGCTGCAGGTGATGTCGGCAGGGGTGCCGGGCCGGGGAACGAGCAAGCCCCACGGACTGGGGGCTGGGAGAGCGCCTGCGGGCACGGCTGCACCCCTGCAGGGGGCAGGCCCCGGGGCCCTGACACAGGCTCACAGCCAGCACTGCAGCCTCGGGGAAGCTGGCGTTTCAACTTCGGGGTCCTTATCCATAAGATGGGAAAATGATAGCTTTCCCCAGGAGTTTTGAGCAGATGACCCGAGCCGACGTAGGTGGGTACTCGGCCAGTACTGTCCCCTGCGCCCTCGGGCCTGGGGGGCTGGCCTCGGAGGCCCTTCCAAGTGAGGTCAAAGAGAGAGGCGGGACCTCCAGGGTGACCTCCAGTCACCGACGCGACTGGTCCCTTGACCGGCCTGCCCTTGTCCTCGAGATCACATTCCTGTGCCCTGCTGCTGGGATCACACCCCATTCCGGTGTGCCGGGGCCAGGAGGGATCCGTGCCCCGGGCTGGGAGCGGGGAGGGGCCCTGAACCGCACCGAGATGCCAGGAAGCCCAAATCCAATTACGCACCAGGTGTTATGTATGTGATTCCCCAGGAATGCATCGATCCCTCAGGGTGACAGATCGGTCATGAATCAGGCAGCAGACCAGCCTGTAAATGAAATACAGGAGATGGTGCAGGCAGCCTGGCTGGGCGTCGGCTCGAGGGGACTGGGGCAGGTCTACGAACCCGGCAGGGCGGCGGGGGCAGCGGCCGCTCACCCGCCGTGGTCACCGCCGCGGGACCTGGGCCCAGAGCCCAGCTCACGAGGGCTGCGTGTCCCAGGGACTTGCTGAGGGGTTACCTGGGTCCCCTGCGATGATGCTCACCCCCACCCCCTGCCCCGGGAATCCGATGGATCATCATCCCGGGCTGCAGGGGAGAGCCAGGCTCAGGGAGGTTAAGTGACTTGCTCTGGTGTCACACGCAGAAGGGCCAGACCAGGGGTTTGAAGCCAGACAGACTGACTGGTGCACCTTCCTTCCCACTCAGCTTTTCTGAACTAGGCTGGGGGGCAGCAGGGGTGAGGCCCCGCAGCGGGGCCTGGGCTCAGCCCCAGGGCTTGGCCTGAATGACCTCGGCTTATACACACTTCAGACTAGGACAGGGACCCCGCACAGAGCACCAGGGAGGAGACATCCAGGAGCAGGACTTCGGTTTGCTTGAGGGCCCCAAATAGGGGCAGCCAAAGCTGGAGGGCCCTGGGGTCAGAGTTGGTGGCCGGGGCGTGGGAGTTGAGGGGGGGGGGCTCCCTGCCCCCCATGGAGGTGCACCTGGGACTGTGTCTCAACACTTGGGCGACCACAGCGGTCTCTCCCTGCCACCCCCCACCACCGCTCAAACTCGCCGAGGGCAGGGACCCTGCGTGAGACGCACAGAGGCAGCCGGGGCCGGGCACACGGGGCGCTGGGGGAGGGGCTGGTGAATGAGTGGGTGAGGGGCTCTCCACCCCTGGGATCAGGACTCTCCTGGGCAAGAAAGTCAGGGTTCATTGTATGACCAGGTCGGGACTCAGGGTCTGACCAGGGTCAGGGCATGGGGCACTGCCCTGTGACAGAGTGAGATACTCTGGCCACATGAAATGAAATTGCTAATGTCTCGGGCCCTTTGCTCTCTCCATTAGCCACATATCTGAAATGCACAGAAACTTCCGGACCTCTCGGGCCCTCTGAGACCAGCGGCCTCGGGCCCACCTGTCCGTGCCCCGGTCTCCGCCGCAGCCCCCGGGGAGCGGCCCCTGCGTTTCTGGAAGGAGTGCGTCCGGGGGCGGGGGGGGGGGGGGGGGGGGGAGGGGACGGTGAGGGGGGAGGGGCCCAGTTTATCTCTGTGCGCATCTCTCCTCAGAGCTGCCCCAGCTTCTCAGTAATCTTTATGGGGTTCAATTACTGTATCTTCAATTGATATGAGTGATCTCAATGGTTCTTAATGTTCCGTAGTAAATCTCCCGTGTAAAATATCTTTAATGTTCGGCATAAAACACCCAGCCATTGCCGGTAATGTGGCCACCGAGGCCTTGACGGGAGCCCCGGGCCCTGTTCGGCGTGGAAGGGAGATGTCGCCGCCCCCGGGCCGTGTGTCAGCCGGGGCAGGGGTCCTCCTCAAATCCTGGGGCCGCGGTGTTTGGTGGGGAGAAGCCAGGTTAAGGAGGGGCGCTGAGGTTTGCGGCTGGGAGCCAGCGCCCCGCGTGAGTTTTGCGCGGCCGCGGCCGGTCCAGAGCTCCAGCCTGGGGGTCAGGGGCTAAAACCCCCGTGGCCAGGGGGCTGCTTCCTCCGAGAGGCTCCGGGGGAACCCGCTCCTTGCCTCTCCTGGCTCCTGCAGGCGCCTGCCTTCCTGGTCTGTGGCCACATCTGCTCGTGTGGGCGGGCCTTCTGCCACCGTCCCCACCCCCCCCCCCCAGGACCCTTGTGACTACTAGGACTCACCCAGGAATCCAGGACTGTCACCCATTCAGGGCCCTAAATTGTGGGGACAGGAGACGCTGAAGATGTGCGGAGGGGACAGGGTCCACCCAGACAGCCCTGTGGGTGGGGAGTGACGCCCTCCAGGCAACGAGTTAGGAGAAGGCTTCCCATCATGCCTTCGCCCTCAGGGGGTGAAGGGCCCAGGGCCTGTGGTTAAGAGCAACCCCTCTCCTGAAATCCTGTGGCCGTTGAGTGATCTCAGGGCCACCAACATCAAGGACCTCACGTCCACATCCAGTTTGTGGCCTTGACCTGGCCCCCCAGGTGCCTCACACTCGGCCACCAAGGATCGTCCCATAGCCCCTGCTGTCCTGCCCGTGGCCGTGCACACTCAGTGTTCCTCTGGCAGGCAAGTCCCTCCCAGCTCTTTCCCACAGGCAAACTCTCCTGTTCGTGCTTCAAGACCCAGTGCTGATGTTTCCTCCTCCAGGAAGCCTCCCCGGATTGCATCCATCCTCCAAAGCTTCTTCCACTGCCCTGTCCTCCCTGTGAGCTGCTGCCCTTGCGTGCGGCCAGTTCCCCTGCCCAGAGTAGCGGTCTGACCTCTTCTAGGGGGGGCTTCCCCGCACTGGGCTTGGGTGCTGCACGGCCACGTTATCTCACGTGTGACTGATGCCTCCTATCACTTTCCTGGCTTCTTGGAACACTCTCAGGGTTTATCGAATCTGGAAAGAAAGGAGAGAGGGAGAGAGAGAGAGCTGTGTATGTCGCACAGATCAGTTGTTCTGACAATTTTATTAAATAACGGGTGGTTCGGTCCTGTTGTAGAATAAGGGCTCCAGGGAAGGGGGGGCAGGGCTGGAAACGTGGAAGGAGGAATCTGGCCTCTTCCAGAATCAGTGCGGAGGCTCCTTCAGCCTGCGGAAAATGTGGGTTCAAACCCAGGCCTCCCAATCAGCAGGTGCCAAAACGGCCCTGTCCCCAGAGGGCTGGCGGCCCCTCCCTCCGTCCCCGAGAAGCGTGGCCTGGAGCCCCTGGGAAGTGCCAGGAATCCCGCGGGATCAGAGCCTCTCACAGGGCAGGGGCAGCGGGGAGAGGGAGAGTGGGACTGGGCCGAGGACAGAGCCGGCAGGGGAGAGGGACCAGCGTTCGCGGGGGACTCGCCTCGTGCCTGGAAGCAGCCGGGTCCTCGTGACTGGGAGCCCCGGTGGGCAGGGGCCGCCCCAGCTCCTGGGCAGGAAGACAGGCTGCGTCCGCTGGGGTGGAGCTGACCACGTGGTCCTTCCGTGCCTCCCCTTCCGTGGCCCTGCCTGGGGGTGATGACATTGAACCGGCACTTGGGTTATGGGCCCAGCGACGCCCCTCCTGCCCTCCATGCCACCTGACACCCAGAGGAAGCGAGTCTCAGAGACACGCGGAGTCCGGGCCTGAGTCCACCGTGGGGTCGCTTGTGCTCGGGCACGTGGGCAACCTTGCGGAGTTGCCTGGGGGTGAGGTGAGCACAGGCACGGAAGGTTCTGGATCGAACGGTCGGCCCGTGGGGAGTTTGCATCGATGGCGAGGCTCACGCACGGCGCCCCATTTTTGTACGGACCCTCAGCCCAGGCAGGGGGGCAGGAGAGTAGTCACACACAGGGGCCCAGAGAGGCCAGGACGTTTGTCCGGGGCCACACAGCGCTCGAGAGGCAGAGCCCGGGCCCCAGCCCTCTTGCCTGGCAGTGCCCCCGTGATCACCTGCGGCACCGCGTGAGGCCCCGGGGCGGCCTGCAGACGCAGAGCGGACTCTGGCCTCGGCGGGAGCACCGGCCGGTGCCATCCATCACAGCACTCCAGGCTCCTGACGCCGGTCCCGGGGCGGGAGAGGCAGAGACAAACCAATGGGGCGTCACGGGCTCCGGCAACATTCGCGGGTAAGCTGTCCATAAACCAGAAATAATCGATCTTCTCCGGGCCGGCAGGACACCCAGCAGAATACAACATTTATGGCTCTTCTGCTTAATAACCCTTCCCTCTTCCGAGGAGCTGACGGTGCCCCGGGCGCTGGCTTGCTTTTCCCAACCAGTGGGGTCCAGGGGCTGGTGGGGTTTGCCCGTTCCTCAGAGAGCCCCAGGTCCCGGGGAGGCCGAGGCAGGCGCTCCCTCGCTGCTGTCTGTAGACGGTGCTCATGTATCGTGGGGCTGGACTCGTGGACGTGACCCGCCCCTGTCGGTGGGTGGTGCAGGCAAGAGCCCCACTGAGTCACAGCTCCCCGAAAAACCAGAACAAAATAATGGTTGCTCAACAGTGGCGCCCGGGTGGTTCAGCCGGTGGGGCGTCCGACCTCGGCTCCGGTCGTGATCTTGTGGTTCGTGGGTTCGAGCCCCGCGTCGGGCTCTGTGCTGACAGCTCGCAGCCTGGAGCTGCTTCGGATTCTGGGTCTCCCTCGCTCTGCCCCTCCCCCACTAGGCTCTGTCTCTCTCTCTCGCTCCCTGTCTCTCAAAAATCAATAAACTTTACCAAAATTTATGAACGTTCTCACCTGGAGAACACTTGGCACAGGGGCTCCCATTGCTGCCGCTGTCACTGCCTTGGGGAGGGTCCTTGCCCCACAGCCTCCCCAGTCCTGCCCTGCAGACCATCCCTCACCTGCCCCTGGGGTCCTTACCGGCCGCTGCGGTGTGCGTGTGGACCCACGCCAGCGGCCACCCTCACACGGGGCAGCGAGGGTCAGCACGTTTTCCCGGCAGGCCTGGGGGCCCTGGCTGGTCGGCCCTGGTGCGGGCGAGGGGACGGCCGCTTCAGTGTCCAGCTGACCTTCCGTTTCCAGGAGGCGGCAGGGCACGACCCGTCCCCGGCCGTCTCCCAGGCCCCCGCCCCACCCACGTCAGAGGCCCTACCCTTCCCCTTCCCCTGGGGCAGGCAGTGCAGCGGGCCCTCAGGGAGCCTGGGCTTAAATCCAGGCCTTGCCCCTGTGCGGCCGTGACCCCGGGCACAACCCTGCCACCTCCCTGCGCCCGAGTCCCTAAGTGTGCAACGCGGGCATCCCCGGGCTCTGCTGAGGGGTCACATGTCTTCATAAGCACACGTGCTCAGCAATAGGCATCACTTCCGCCACTGAAACTACTGGGGGGGGGGGGGGGCGAGGAGACTGTTCTCATTCCTGCTCCGCCTTCGGGCCCCCAGCCGGAGCCGAGGAGCCGGACCCTAGCGCGGGCCCTCCTGGCTGGGGCTTTGGGCCAAGAGCCAGAGGCCCGTCATCAAGTAACTCAACAAACGCGTGGTGGCCCCTTTCTGAGGCAGGTCCTGGGCGGGGCAGCAGGGGTCCCCCGGGCCATCAGACACAACCCCCAGGAAAGGAGCCAACGGGCAGGCGAGGGATGGCCTTCGGAGCAGGACTGGGGAGGGTGTGGGGCAAGGAGCCTCCCCAGGGAGAGTGGGTTCCAGGTGGGAAAATCAAGCAGAGGCCCGGAGTGCCTGGCTGTCCCCAGCCTCTGAGCAGGCACCAAGGCCACCGCCCCGGGGCTTGTGGGAGGGGCTGGTCCCACGGCAGGAGCCCGCCCCCACCCCCTCCCCCCCCCCCGGGATAGCTGGCCATCTGTCTTCCCCAGACTCCTTCTGAGAGGTGTCCCTCCTCCGACCCCCACACTGGCCGGGACCAGGGGCTGTGGCTCACCCACCGGGCTGACCTCCCACCTCTGACCCCTGACACGCTGCAGCGTAACCCAGATGACAGGTTGCCGTTGCAGCAAAGACCTGAAAAAAGTGAGTTAAACAAATCCTTGGAGAAAGCAGTCTCCTCCCACGCGGCCCCCTCCCTCTGGCCTTCTCTCTAAATAGACCAAAACATGGTAATTTTATGAACAAATCAAGCCATGCATTATACATTTTTATGTTCTTAAGCTAACAAAGTGACTTTGAATCTATAAAAAGCACCAAAAATAAGTATTCCATTTATTTTTGCCTCCTGAATGGCCCTATCCATTGCCCTCCTCCTGGCAGCCCTGGCGGGCCCGACGGGACCAGGGTCCGGCCAGATCCGGCAGCAGCGGCCAGGTGACCCTGCCCCTCCCAGACCTCCGAGGTCCCCTTTGCGCTCCTGCCGGTGAGAGTCCGGAGCCTTGTGCCCGACGCCTACGGGGACTCAGTCACCTCCCAGGCCTCCCCGGCCCTGACTCTTCACGTGAGCCTTGCTGGTCCCTCTCCTTCCCCCCACTTTCCACACTCTGCGTCTGTGCTCAAAATGCTTCTCACTGGCCCTCTGACCAGCTGGTGAACTCCTACACATCCGTCAAAATCCAGCCGAACGCCCGTCTGCCGGGAACCCTCCGGTCCGTGCACTGACGAGGGCCCGTCGTCAGCCGCACTTTACGTCTGTCCCCTCTTAGAGCCGAAAGAGCCGCTTGGGCTGCCAGACCAGCAGGAGCTCGGAGCTGGGAAGAGGTGCGGAGGGACCAGGGAAGGGAGGAGGGGATATTCTGCAAAAGGTCAACGTGACCAGACGTGGAGGGGGAAGCCACAGCCGGGGCCTGACGGGCCGCCCTGCCTTAGGGTGGTGGCAGTGTCCACGCGGGGCTGGAATCCTGGCCCGGTCAGCCAAGGTGAGCCCGCTGAGGCCCCAGCGCCCTGCTGATGGCCTTCTCCCCCGAGGGAGCAGGTCGAGTCCTGGCCTGGAGGCCACACCGTCCCCGACTCTGCCCCACGGCCCTGCCCCCTCGGCCCTGCCCCCTCAGCCCTGCCTGGATGGTGCTGGTGCTGACGTCAGACGCCTGGCCAGGTCCTCTGGGCTGCCCTGCTGGACGGGGCGGGGCAAATCCTGGCTGCCCCTGCTGAGCGCGTGGCCCTGGGTGGGAGGCTGGGCTCAGAACCCGAGGCCGTGGGTACACATGGGTGGGGAGGCTGTGGGCAGAGCCGCGACGGGGCTGGTCCATGTGCCCAGGCCCTGCTCCGGGAGCCACCAGCCCCAGCGGCTGTGGGTCCGGGGCACGTGCTGTCCCTTTGATCTCTGAGTGGGGATACCTCCCTGCTGATGGTGGCGATTTGACCATAGGCGGGGTCCGGGGAGCCTGGAGGGGACGCCGGGTGGATCTGGGGCCTGCGTGTGGGGCTAACTGTGGGTCAGGAGGCAGCCGGCATGTCCCCCAGGTGGCTTGCCTCACGGTCTGTGTCACCAAGGGCCCAGAGCACGGACAGGCAGGCCCCACCTCCCGCCCAGAGAGCAAAGCCAGTGCGCCTGCCCTGTCTGGGACCAGGAGGAGCCTCCTTCGCGGGAGGACCGGGTTAGCGTGTGGAGGGTGAGGTGTGTGGGTGTGGCTGCTCTTTGCCCGCATCCTCTTGGGCACCCGGCCTCTCACCGGGCCCATGGGGCTAGCCGGACACATGTCCCGAGCAGGGGGTCCAGGCACAAAGCTGACTAAGCCTGAGCGGGCCCTTTGCTGTCTTTGCCTCTCTAGGGGCACAGCCCCTCCGCGAGCCCCTCGGGGTGACTGGGCTGGGGCACGGCCGGGTGTCCCCGGGTCCCTTGCCCAAACACCGGCCGGCAGGCCGCCTGCCGTGTTTTCTAACCGCGAACCTGCCTGGACTTGTAGGGGCGACGACGTGTTGCTCTGACTTGCTGAGGAATGAACGGACGGTGGCGGAGTCTCGTCTCCAGCCGCCCTCTGCTCTCTGGTCCCGGCCGGGCTTCTGCTCAGGGTCTCTGCCCCAGGCCCTCAAGTCCTTCCTGGAGACGCCCCTTGGGGGAGCTGGACGCACCCCCCGGCTGTCACTGGTTCCTGGGCCTCCGTCCCAACTTGGTAGGTTTTTCTCCGGAACTGATACCACTTACTGGCTAGAAATGCTCTTCCTCCCCCCGCCTCCCCCCTGGAGTCTCCTGTGAGCTCTGTGCTCCCACCCCCCCACCAGCCCCCGTGAGATGCTCCTGGAACCAGCCCCGAGGGAGAGGAGTGGAGGGAGTCTGCACCAGGCGGCAGCTGGAGAGCCCGAGCTGGGGAAACACCTTCTTGGGTCCAACGCAATGGGGGCCTCGGCCGGCCCCTCCCGGCCTAGTGGTCCTGCGGGAGCCCAGCCCAACCCCCATCAGACCTTTGAGCCCTTCTCCCAAGTCACGGCCAAGAGCGAGGTCGAGTTTAAACTGTCCTGATGATGGGGAGCCCTGCGCCTCCTGGGGCCTGCGGTGGTGAACATGCGGCCCACTGCTGCCTCTGCTGCTCGTGTGGGGACTCCGCCCTCCCCACAACTGCAGGGCCCCAGGAGCTCCCAGCCCCAGCCAGCAGTCCCCTGAGGGCCTGTGTCCCTAGGAGGTAATGGGCCATAGGGTCCCTGGACATCTGCCCCTGCCCCATGCTCCCAAGATGCAGCAGAGTCCCCCTCTGTCCCCTGTGGCCCACTAATCCCACCAGCTTGCTCTCCCTGGGGGTCCTGTGTGCTGGCCCTGCTCCCCTGGGACCAGGCCTTGCCGGTCTGTGAGGTTCTGGGCCCTGCAGTGGCCACGTCACCCGGGAGCCTGGCCACCGTGGACCCACAGAATCAGAATCTGTTCAGTCACAGGGTCCCCAGGATCAAGGGCACACTGTGAGAAGCTCCTCCCTGTCCAGGGGCTTACGGCTCTGTGGGCAATTGTTAGTGAAGAGTCATAATTTTGGGGTGCATGGAACCCCAGAAGCTCCCCACCCTGTGCCCCAGGGGAAACTGTCCCACACCCGTCTCTGGAGAGTGTCCTGCTGACGGGCTCACCCTGGCCTGGAGGAAGCTGAACCTTGAGCCTTGCATGGGCCAGGCCTCCGGGCACCGGGAACCCAGGTGGGGTTTTGGGCTCTGCCCCTTTGCCCTGGCCCCTCCCAGACCTTCCTGATACTTCTCCACACCTCGGGCTCCCTTCCTCTGCCAGGATTCTGGGTGCCAGCACCTTTGCCCATCTGCACAGCTGGGATGCAGCCTGTCCAGGGTGAGTGCAGGAGACCATCGCCACTCTGCACCCCTGCATCTGGGGACGTGGGGCGTCCCACCCCAATGGCCGCTGTCCCTATCCTGTCCCGGGTTTGGCAATTCAAGAGACCCCATCTGAGATTTAGTTATGCACCTGCTGTGTGCAGGTTCCGTGCTGGTGACCAGGGATGAGGACACAGTCCTGCCTCTCAGAGCCCACAGAAGTGAGACCGTGGCACATGAGGAGGGCAGGAGAGCAGGGGACAGACGTCCTTTATCCTGATTGTGACTCCTGGCTCTTAGATTTAGGGGAGGGAGGGGAAGGGGCGTTAAGGTAGAGAAGGAACAGCTTTGATTCAGGGAAACCTTTCTCTGCCATTTACTAGTAATGGGCTTGAGCCCTGGTCCCCGGACGCCTGACCCCCAGGAGCTCCTTTTCCTTATCTGTAAAATAGTCTCCTCGGGCTGTTGTCTGCCTGAGTAAAGTGGAGAGGCGACAGCGTGTGGGCAGCTTCAGACTCCGGTGACATCGGGTCCAGCCTCCTTCCTCTCCCAGGTAGGGAAGTGGGCAGGGAGGCATGCTGGCCTTCCGCTTGGAGAAGCAATGGGACTGCTCGTTGGGTCATTCATTGGATCATTCGTCCCCTCTTTCAGCAATTAATTTATTCAAAATCTTCCCTGAACACCTTCTGTCTGCAGTGTTCTAGGTCCTGGGGATGCTCCCTTCCCGGGAGGAGAAAGAGCCGGCTGCAAACAAGCCGTTAGGGAGGTGCCGTGAGTACACGGAGGCAGGCTGGTGACGACTCGGGGGGAGGGGCTATGCTGCCTGAGGTCTGTGACGCGGGCAGGCTTGGGTGGAGTCCTGGATCCGGGCCTGCGAGGGTCCGGTGGGCCAGGCAGCAGCAGGGCGGCAGGGGTGCTGTTAGGACCCGCTGAGGTGATGATGGTGATGGTGTTGCTGCTGACGGCAGTGATGCAGGGGATCGCAAAAGCTAACACTTATTGTCCTTACGTGAATGATGGTTCGAATACCACTGTGTATTAACGCATCTCATTCTCACAACCCGACGGATGCTCTTGTCTACCCATATTTCAGATGAAGAGATCGGGGTCGGGAAAGGCACAGTCACTTGCTCAAGATCCCACGTCTGCCAGTGTTGGAGCCGGAATTTGAACCCCGGGAACCCGATCTTGGGATGCCCGCTCCTAACTGAAACTTCTGATGAAATACCACAGGCTCGCTTGCCTCCCGGGCTTGCTCTCCCGTTGAAGGCACCGGCAGCCTGCCTGGGCTGCCCTGATCGTCACCGTGAGTGGCTGGGTTAATCTTTGTCAAGTTTGCACTTTCCCCCAAAGTTTGAATTAACCTCGACATTAATTTGCTGATCAAGCGCCTGCAGTAGGTCATACGACGTGAGCACCTGTGATATTCTAATGCATTTCCTAGGAAATTATTGGAATGTGCTAAATGGGAGACTTAAAGGTTACTTGTTCCCCTGCAATCTATGAACGGTTTTATGAAAAAGTCATAACTGAGATAATTGAAGTGTCAGAAAGGGAAAAAGAAAAGGATAAGAAACCCAATCAACAATTCCCTGATCACTTACCCGTCATCCTGATTTTATTTGGTATGTTGGCGACCCACCAGTGCCAGAATATTTCTCTGGGCAGAGGGAACGGAGAGGAGGGAGGAAAAGGCAGGATCACAGATTTCACAGCTGGGGGGCCTCAGTTATCTGTGCTAAGTCTCTGATTTTATCTGGGGGCTGGCTCCACATCCCCAGAGGCATTCAAGCATTCCATGGGTCGCCTTCCGAACTAGGTGCTGTTGACAGGATTAGGGTATGCTAGGGTTGCTGACCCGGGAGAGCCCCAAGACTCCTTCCAATCTGAGCTTCTAGGAGTCTTGGTACTTAGGTCTGGTCCAGAGAGGCAAAGCAACTTCTCTATGGTCACACAGCAGAGTCGCAACTGGAGTCCTGACATTAGAACGTCTAGTCCCGGCTCTTTCTGGACCGAGTCAGGGGAGAGAAGCTGGGAAGTACGTTTGGGCCCGGGGGTCAGGTATGGTGGAAATGGGGTTAGACTGGAGACAGATCTTGACTACTAGGTTAGCTTGTGTGTGTGTGTGTGTGCGTGTGTGCGTGTGTGCGTGTGTGCGTGTGTGCGTGTGTCTGTTTAACAGCTTTGAAGGATTCACTCTGCAATTCACGTGGATGCATAACACGTTGAAGGAACATCAAGTGCTCTCAAAGCCAGAATGATATTTGGCCAGGAGCCCAGACTCCATCAACAGCCTGGCTTGGCCTGTGGGCCTGGGGACCCTGTGGAAGACCCGGGCCCGGGCAGGGCCCATCTGGCCAGAGGCTGGCCGTCTGAGCCAGCGTTACTGCGGGCAGCCGTCAGCAGGCGTAATATTAGCCGACTCGGCGGTCCCTCCTGAATTCCCGATTTTTCCCCGCCAGTGCCCGGCATCCCACCCTCAGTGGGCAGGAGGCATTGCCCTCCACAGCTACCCTCCGCGTGTAGAGTGCGGTCAACATCCAGTTTGTTCCTGGGCAAATCTGGGCCTGGGCCTGACATTCTGCATTTCTTGGCCCCCTCCCAGGTGCCCCCGGCCCTGCTGATCTCCAGACTCCACTCTGCAGAGCAAGCTCGGTGAGGAATCCCCCAGCGATAGGGGTTTTCCGACCCTGCCATGTTAGGCGGGAGAGCGCGGGCAGTTTATAAAGCCGTCAATGCTCAGACTGTCAAAAGCAAGACAACCGACCCCCAAATGGAGTCGCTCAGGCCAAGGCCACACATCGCTCAGCCGAGGCTAACTTCCTGCCGTTTCCCAGAGGTGGCGCCTTAGGCCAGACAGCCAGGACCGGTCTGATCAGCAAGGGCTAGGTCATCGGCTGATGGACCCCCAACAGCCCCTGGAGGCAAGTAGGCAAGCAACCACTCCTCTTGGCTCCGTCCGTAAAAGTCCTTCAGTTTGCCCAGCTCCGCAGAGCCCCGCGCCGTCGGCTGGACCGGATGCTGCCCGATTTGAATCGAACTTTGGCCTCCGTTTACCTCTCCAGGGTGGTCGGAGGCGGGGATTCACCACGTGGGGGTTCGGAGTCTGTGCCCGGGCTTGTGCTGGAGGCGGGCCTGGAAAGGGCGGGGGTCGGCAGCCTGGGGGTGTGGGCACAGACATTGCTTCTGCTTCTTGGTGTGCGTCTCGGGCAAGCGACTTAACGTCCCCGGCCGTCCCCTTCTGGCTTGCGTGGCGTGTGTAACACCCAAGCACGGTGTCGCCGAGTGCCGTGCTAGAGGGATACCTAAGTATAGTTGCCGCGAGGGAGAGGAGAGGAGGCAGTGGGAACAAGGTGGGGGGAGGAGAGCTGGTTCTCAGGCTGCGTTAGGAAGGGGGCAGCCGGCCTCCGTCCAGGGGCGTTGGCCGGGATCCGGGGGCCCAGCCTGTGCCAGGCTGGGTGCCCGGGCAGGTCTGGGAGCTGGGGGGCCCCTCCCCCAGCCGTGCCCTCGGACAGCGGACAGCACAGAGCTCTTCCCGTCCCAGGGGCCATACCTCCAAGCTCCCTCCCTCCCAGTGGCCCACACCTGTCCCCACGGTCTTCACAGATACGCAAAGACCTCGCATCGTTCCTACAATGTGTTTTTCTATGACCTGGGGGTGCTTCCACCCTGTCTACACATGGAAAGACCTTGGGTTTCTCCCCTTCTCCACGAATGGATGGAAACACAGTGAAAACAAACCCGTGTTATTTCATTCCGGCCTGTGGCCGTGGCCCCGGGGGCCTCTCAGCTGGGGCCCTGCTGGAAATAACCAGGAAGATGAGGGGACGAGGCAAAGGGATCCTCTTATCAGGACCTACTGGTCCGAGTCACTTCCTGTAGCGGGTGGGGGGTAACAGAGAGCACCTGCCGGTCCGTCACCGAAAAGCCCCGTGTCCACCGCTGCTGCCTCTGAGATGCTGTTCGCTCCCCGACGTGCACGTGCATTCCGCGGTCTGTCACTCCCCGGACCATGGTGTCCACGAGGCAGCACTTTGCTGTTTGCTGCGGTCCCAGTGCCCGGAGCAGCGGCGTGGACTGTGGCTGAAGGAGTGCACAATACGGGGCGAGAGAATGTGGGTGCTGACTTCCAGCGAGCCCACAGGCAGGGGGCCCGCCGTCGGACCCCACCACCTCTGCCAGCCCCGCGTGGCCCCCAGCCCCGCGAGCCCCGAGGCTAGGGCCACTGGGACGGGGCCACTGGGACACGGCCACCGGGACAGGGCCACTGGGACAGGGTCACCCGGACGGGGCCACCAGGCCGGGGCCACCAGGGAGGGGACTACTGTACCCACAGCCTGTGAGTGGTGTACTTGTCCTGCCTCGTCCTCTGCAGGGCCATTTGGCCCCTCGGGGCCTTGGGCTGGGGCCTCATGGGCCTCGGGAGCTGTTGTTCTGTCCCCTCCCATTTTCCAGGTGAGGCAGAGGCTCAGGGAGGTGAAGGAATGGCTGGGCCGTCTTCTGGCCTGGAGCGGGACAGGTGTGACCCTGGGTGGAGGGGGCGGGGCAGGTGTGATCCCCGGGGCAGAGGGGGGCGGGTAGGGCAGGTCTCTGCTGGTGCTGCCGAGGGCAGGGGCGAGGTGTGGGGAGAGCAGGGAGGCCAGAGCATACTCTAGAATCTGAATTTGAATCGGGCTTGGCCACGTGGTGTGACCTGAGCTGAGTCAACGTCTCGGGGTGTCCGTGCCCCCAGTTCGAAAATGAGGCCGTGTACTCAAAATCGACTGCTGTGGACCCAGTCACCCCACAGCCCGGGGGCTCGACACAGCACGGCTTATGCTCCCTCGGCGTCCGTGGGCCGGAAAGGCGGGCATGGCCTCCCCGGGACCCCTGCGGGGGCTGCTGTCAGGCTGCCGTCCGTCCGGGGCTGTGGTCTCATCTGAGGGTGGCCTGGCTGGGGCGGTCAGCATCCGAGCTCACTTGTGTGGTCGTTGGCAGGCCTCTGCCCCTGGCCCCGCAGCACAGAGGGAGAGGGCACGGGCAGGGACCACGTGCAGGGCGTCTCGGGAAAGTCGCTTCTGCCCCTTCTGTTGCCTGGAAGCCAGTCGTGAGCCAAGCAGTCCGGCCACGTCGAGGGGAGGGAATGACCCCGGGGCACAAGTTCCAGGAGGCGGGTCAGCGTGGGGGTCTCTGAGGTGGCCCACCTCTCAGGGGCCAGGCCATCAGGGGAGATTAGCACCTGCCTATCTCAATGGTTAGCACGCTTCATTCTCCGCGGTGACGGTGACGCCTCCCGCACCCCGGGCTCTCCCCGGTGTTGGGGGACGCCGGCTCGGAGAGGCGGCCCCTGGCCTAGAGGCTCCCACGGTTAAACACAGCGCGGCCGGTGCTCGGACGGGGAGGTGAGGCCGCGCCCGTGGCCTCCGTGTGCCCGGGCAGGCCGCTCTCCCGCCAGAGCCCCGACGGTCAGTCCAGACTCCACCGGGCGATCAGCCCCACGCTCGGACCTACCGAGCCGTGACTTGCGCGCAGCGAGAGCGCCCGCCGCCTTTAAATAAGCCTTATGTAACAGGGCCGCGGAACAGCTGACTCTCCACACACAGGCCTCTTCTAAAATAGATCGCTTGTCTTTATATAGCCGGTGCTCCTTTCTCCCGGCTCCGCGTCTTACAGAGGCACCGATGTAGGTCAGATATCGCCTGGTGAGAGCTAATTAATCTATAATTTTATCGAAGGAAGGGAAAACAAGTGCGCACCCCGCCTGCTCGCCGGGGCCTGGGAACCGGCGTTCCGGAATGCAGCTTTGGGAAGGACCCGCTGGGCCTGACACGGGCCCAGCCCCCCTCCTGCCCGGCTGGCAGCCCGCCCTGGCCAGCGGGGAGAGCCCAGGCTCGGGGTCCTGCCTCCGGAGCTGCTGACCCGGCCCTGCGGGGCGCCCCCCGGCCGGGCCAGCGTCAGCTGCGACCCGAGGCCTGCGTGCCACCCCCGGCTCCGCCCCGGCTCCCTCTGAGCCCCGAATCCACCCCGGCTCCCTCGTGTCCATGTTGTGCCAGGCCTGCCTCTAGGACCCCCACATGCGGCCCCCACCGCCTCTGCCGGGGGCTCACGGGCACACAGGTGCAGCGTCCCCGTCCTGGGCCCCACAGCCTGTCCCCACCAGCTCCTCCCACAGACCTTGCGTGTGCCGTCCACAGTTCTGTCCTTCCTCCTTCCAGACACTCGGGAGCCGGAGCGCTGCCCGGAACCCCCAACCCCCCGCATCTGATCTGTGGACAGGCCCTGTGGGCTGGATTGTGTCTTCACGGGAGACCCAGAGGCGGCCCCTCCTGCCCTGTTTGTGCCTTCCCTGTCCACGCTGTCCATGCTGCTGTCAGCATCTGCAGCCTCTCAGGGCCTCCTGGCACCCACGGTACCCTTCCGGTCATTTGCAACAGAGTCCCAAGGGGTCCCGGTCAGTACCAGGGTCAGATCACGTCCCTCATCCTGTCCCAAACTCCCCAGAGGCTCCCAAGGTCTCAGTAGCGCCCTGTGAGGCCCTACGAGCCAGCCTGGGTCCCTCTCCCGTGTCCTGCTGGGCCTGCCACACACTGTGGGCACGTTCACAGCCCACAGTGGGCTGTGGAATGAGGGGCATCGCCCTTTCCTCACTGTCACCGGCTCGTCCAACGGGGCACTGAAGACGCCTCCCCTCTTCTCATGAGTCACTGTCCCGGAAAAAGTTTTTTGACAGTTGCTTCCGGAGCTCCGAGGATGTGCCCCCGGGCTGCCCATCGGAGAAGACCCAGAACCTGGGCATCTCAAAGCCCGGGCTGGTCCAGGCTGGACACGGAGGCCTAGGGTGACAGCAGGGCAGTTCATGTGCCAGGACCCAGGTCGGTGGCTCAGGGGGGACCCCTGCGACCCCCCTGGTGCTCCTCCAGGCCCCAGGAGCTTTAACCACACGCAGTGCCGGCATCTGAGAGGGAGCCCAGGCTGTGGGACGGTCGCTGGTGACCTTCCCGTGCTGCCCAGGCCGAGGGCCGTGGGTCTGTGGGCCGGTGGCTGAGCTGTGGCTGGCCCCCGGCCCAGAGCCCGAGGGAGGGGCAGACGTTCGGGGGAGCCTGCCCCAGATCCCGGTCAAGAGCGGGAGGGCCACGCAGAGAGCCGTCTGTGGCTGCCCCAGCCCCTGAGCTCCCACGGGAGCGCTGGCTGCACCCTACTCTTCCCTGGGGCCGTGACCCTGGGAGAAGCCCCCCTTCTGCAGATACACAAGATCCCAAATACTCTGAGAAGACACATCGCTGTCACGGGGGAGGCCCCGCTGGCCGAGAGAACCCCTCACTGGGGGTCTCGGGCACCCCGAGCATCACCGTTAGACACAGCTGTCGTGGGACGGGTGGCTCTCTGACCCTGACTGGATGTGGGCCAGCAGCCGTCCTCGGGCGGGGGCTTCTCCATCTTGTCTGTGGGGGAGCCGGCCTGAGGCCACAGGGCCGGCCGGGGTGGGTCAGGCCCGTCCCCTCCCTGCACCGGAGCAAAGAGCTGACTGCGTTCCAGGCGGGAGGCACTGGCCCCAGTACCTGAGGGGAGTCAGTGAGCTGGTGTGCCAAGCCCCGGGGCAGGTGGTCGCGTCCGCCCTTTGGATTCTGCGTATCTGAATCCGAATCGTGCTCCTGCCGGACAGCAGGCCCTGCAAGAATGAGCTTTAACTACCTCCCCGGCTGTGCGCCCTTGGCCACCGGGCCCTCTGAGCCTGTTTCCCTCCCGAGGAATGGGGTTGACTGGTTCCCCTCCGGGGCTGCGGGGCTGAGTGAGCCCCAGCCGGGCGCCCCACTCCGCCGCCCCCGCATGCCTGGTCCCTGTGCGGCCCCTCTCTGGCCCTGGGCGCGGGCCCTTCCTTCCTCCTCCCCCTTCTGCGCTCGAACAGGGACTGGTGCTTTGTTCTGTTCACTGCCGTGCAAATGTCACGGAAGAATTTAAATGAGAGGAAACGTCTCAAAGGTTGTGTTTCTGGGGCGCCTGGGTGGCGCAGTCGGTTAAGCGTCCGACTTCAGCCAGGTCACGATCTCGCGGTCCGTGAGTTCGAGCCCCTTGTCAGGCTCTGGGCTGATGGCTCGGAGCCTGGAGCCTGTTTCCGATTCTGTGTCTCCCTCTCTCTCTGCCCCTCCCCCGTTCATGCTCTGTCTCTCTCTGTCCCAAAAATAAATAAAAAAAAAAAAAAAAAAAAAAAAAAAAAAAAAAAAAAAGGTTGTGTTTCTGGCAGTATTTCAGGACACTTACAATTAGGGACGCAACCGAGGCCCGTCCCGCGCTCTGGAGGCAATAATGCGGCAAAGACAGAGCCTGTGTCCCGTGTCCTGGGGACCTAGGGACGGCGGGCGGGCTATGCCTGGGGTGCTGGTCCCTCCTGGTCGCCCACAGTCGGGGCCGGTGGTCTGCAGCCAGCTGCCCCCCTGAGCTCTGGAGCCGCGAATGAGGTCTGACTGAGGCAGCTGGCCCCGCCTGGCTTGGCCCACACAGTCGCCTAGGGGCCTCCCCTGTCGCAGCCCCTCGCTGACCCCTCCGGGTGGGTCTCTATTACAGTCTGGCCCGAGGGGAACGTCTGGGCCTACTTCTGGCTGGTCCCAGCCTCAGGGCGCTGCACGCCCAGTCTGGGTCCAGGAAGAGGAATCCCCTGGTCCCGGGTCCTGCAGTTGGAGGTGGGAAGGGGGTGTGGACACTTACTCAGCACGTCACTACTCACCGGCCCTGTGCTTGTCGTGCATGCTGATCCTCACGGTCCTACAAAGTGGCCCCGACAATCATCCCCACCTTATAGGCGAGAAAACAGCGCCCCAGAGAGGCCTCAGGGACGGGTCTAAGGCCACACGAGAGGTTGGGCGGGACAGGTGATGCCAGTGAAGCAGAGGGAAGGAGCCCGGCAGGCTGCCTGGAGGAGGTGACCTCTGAGGAGAAACCTGGAAAGTGGTGAGAGGTTAGATGGGTGGAAGGCGTGCGAGCATCGGAGGGACCAAACCTCCCCAGTGAGCAGCATTACGGGAACCTCAACTGTCTGACTCCCACATCCCTGGGGGACAGCCTGTCTTTGCCAAGGAGGAAAGGGAGGTCCTGAGGGGGCAGGGCTTTGCCCAGATTAGGGGTGGGTCTGACCCCATTGCGGGACTCGTGATTTGAGGCTCTGTTTGCGACAATAAAGCCAGCTCAGCATTAACCGCCCTCCCACCCGCCCCGAGCGGCCGCCTCCCCCCAGGCCCAGTTAGGGAAGGTGGGTGCCCACGGAGGGGGTGGAGCTCCGAGCAGGCAATTCATCACTTTCCCATTTGTATGGCGCGTTGTCGGAGGGCTCGAAGCAGGTAAGTTCCAGATTGCGGTGCCTGGGCCTCCGATGCGTCGTGTAAAGGCTGTGTGAGCCTCCGTGGAAGGCCGGGAGCCCGGCAGGCAGCGCCTGCAGGAAAGAAGCACCTGGAAGAGAGGAGGGGTTGGGCAGGGCTGTGGCCCGAGGGCTGGGAAGCTTCCGGTAGGCAGTGGAGCTCCATTAGTGCTCCTGGCTTGGGAAACGTTCCCAGGCTTCTCTGCAGTTCTCTGGGGGCAGCTCAGGATCCCTAAAAGGCCGTCCGGGGGGAGGGAGCTGTCGTCCCGGCCCCAGGCTTGCTAGGCACTGCGTGTGGCAGGGCGATGGTGGCGTCCCACCAGCAGTGAGGTGAGTCCTGTGACCCCGATTTGCAGGTGACAGCAGAGCCAGGGCCCCTTCAGGGCACCCAGAAGTGACAGGGAGGGGCTGGCGGGCTTGGCACGGCCTGGAGTGCTTGGCCACCTGTCCCAGCTGGCTGTGTGACCCTGGGTGTGTCCCAGAGCCTCTCTGAGCCTATTCGCTTGTAAAGAGGGGATGCGGCCGCCCCGGTTGATACACAGCAAACTGAGGACCGTCCTGCGGTCACCAGGCCCAGAGCAGACTCGCGGACACGTGTTCCTACCTCTGCCTCCCCTGCCGTGTCCCCACAGCCACTGCACGGCTCCTTGGGGACTGGATCACGACTCGGATGGCACTGTGAACCTGGCCATGTCGGGGGGGGTGGGGGGATCCGTCTCCGTTCCAAGGATCTACCCTCCTGGTCGGCATGTAAACTGTGAAAACAAACACATGAGTAAGTAGCCCCATCCTGACCCCTGCCCTCGGCGTGGGGGCGTGGGGGCGGGTGTGGAACCTCCTCGCCCGGCAGCCACGCCCGTGCAGGGGACACAGGGTGTGCAGGACCGAGGTGCCCAGCCCCGCCGCCCTCCCGCACCTCGGGACCGCCGGCATCCGGCTGGACTGTCTCCCGCCCTTTCCCACGGTCGCCAGGGGACCCTGCCCACGCGGGTGTCCGGAACTGAATTGCGTCGCCCCGAATTCATGCTGGGGTCCCAGGTCCCGGCCCCTCGGAGTATGGCTGTACTTGGAATGAGGTCGTTCCAGGAAAAACTGGAGCAGAGTGGGCCCCGATCCATAGGACTGGGGTTCTTGCAGAAGGGAAACGTGTATAGACGTGCTCCCAGAGAGAGCCCCGCAGGAGGATGAAGGCAGGGCCCGAGGCTTCTGTAAGGCAACGGTGGGTGCTGTGGGAGCTGGGGAGGGGCCCCTAACGGAGTGTCCCTGAGGCGCCAGGAGGAACCAGCCCTGGACAGCTGGTCTGGGACTGCCGGCCTTCAGAGCCGAGACGGTAAATGTCTCCTGCTGAAGCCGCCAGCTGCGAAGCTTCGTCCCAGGGTCCCCGGAGCCCGAGTCCCAGGCGAAGGACCGAGGAAGGGGGCCTTGGCGGCGGGCTGGCATCCGGAAACCAGACACTCCTTCATTGTTCCCGCTGTGGGGCCGGTCCTTGGCAGCAGAGGTAAACTGAGGCAGCCTTCCTGGCAGCCCCCTGGGCCGGTCCGGCTCCTCTCCCCATGGCATCCTGTGACCCCGCCCCCCCCCCGGATCTCCCCTCTGTCTCTGGTTTGTGCGGAGACCCTGCCCCGGAGGGCCTGCAGACCCCACATCCGGGCGGTCTGTGCTTTCATAGGCTCTGGACGGCGGCCGGCCCTTTGATCTAGAGGCTCATCTGATTCATCCTGTTCTGGAACAACAGACAAAGTGGCTGTCCCCAGGCCGGGATGCCGGGGCCAGCTTGTGCATCCAGCCTCTTCTGTCCGCAGAGCTCGGTGACTGTCCACAGTAATTTCCTCGTTCCCAGGAATGAGTTTGTAAATAGCAGAGGAAGCTTCAAGGTCTTTGTCTTCTTCTGGGACTCATTATTCCCCTTAGAAATTCTGCTCAGGGATCTGGGCAGTGTCCCCACCGAATGCTCATCCATCCGTGAACTCACGTAGCGAATATTAATTCTTTTATAAATAACTTGATCTTCATCATGGCTGCATATTATTTATGATAACTCTTACATTATTTAGATGCCAACGGCTCTGTGTTAATTGCGGCTGCTGGCGGGGGCTCTCAGCTAGGAGGGCGCTGGACTCTTCTGTCTGTGTTCAGGGTGGCGGCAGCCCCCCAAGTCCTTCCTCCCCCTGCCCTCCCCCCGCTCGCTGCCCCGTCACCCACCTCCGGGTGTGCCAGCCGGCCCCGTGCGTCAGGAGGAGCATCCGGCAGGCTGGGTGGGGACTGGGGTGGGAGGACATCTCCGAAACTCCTCGGGTGCGGGATCTTCCCCTTCAGGTTTGTGGACGCGAGTGTCCTCTTGCTTCGAGGACAGCCGTCCGGGCGCCCACGCGGGTGCGCGGCCTCCAGGTTGGGTCTGTCTCCAGCAGGGCCTGTTGGCGGAATCTCACTGGCCGACCTCATGAGCAGGTCCTGGCCGGTCCCCAGCTCCACCCATTGTCCCCACACCATCCGTCCGCCCCAGTCACCAGAGGATCCAACTAAAACCACACCGTCGGGGGTGCCGGCCACTGGCCGCATGTGTCTACTTAAGTTGAAACCGATTCATTATAAAATGAAATCAAAAGGGGGGTGGGGGACAAGCGGGGACTGTCTCCTGGCCCCACTCTTCCCATTGCTGCTCCGACGGCTTCTCCTTGGTCGTTCCTTTACTACAAGCCACATTGTGTAGCAGTCAGCTCGGCTGTGTAACAAAGCACCGCAGGCAGGTGCCTCAAACGGCAGAAACGTGTGGTCTCGTGGCTCCAGGGTGTGGCGGGCCCGGTCCTCTGAGCCTCCTTCCTGCACATGTGGACATGTCTCCGCCCTGTGTCCTCATGTGGGCGTCCCTTGAGCGTCCCTATGGTGTGTTCGTGTCCTGGGCTCTTTTCATGAGGACAGCAGCCAGCTCGGATGGGGGCCCCAGTGACCCCGTGTGCCTTCGCCACCTTCACAAAGCCCATCTCCGGACACGGTCACCCCCGAGGTGTCGGACGCATCACTGGGATTTTGGAGACATTGCGGGGACGCAGGCGACCCACAGTGGAGCCACTGCTGCCTCCAGACGGAGAGAGGTCTCGGGAGAGGCGTGAGTGGCTGGCAAGTCCCAGAGGAAGACCCGTCAGGCGTCTGTGTCCAGCGCTGGCACCGCGTCCCCGGAGCACAGAGCCTTGGGGGACCCAGACCGCGGCAGGTGGCCACATGCCCCCCCAGCTCCAGGTTTCTGGCCGCAAAGTGAGTTCTTTCACCAGCTTGTTCTGGAGACAAAGTGAACGACTCCCTGAGGGCGAGTTGGCTGGGGGGGGGGGGTGGTATTCCTCCTTCGCTCCTTTGTCTCTCCCTCACCCATCCCATCGAGGGGCAGTGCGTCCCAGGGAGCGGGGGCCGCTGGGCGCAAGACGGTCAGGGTCCTCTTGCCTCTAGGGCTGTAGGGCTCGAGTAGAAGAGACTCATGGGTAAGTGATGGCGGGGAGGGTGCACAGTGCCCTGGAAATCCTTGTCCTCACAGGAGAGAGGACACTAAAGAGGACAGGGGCTTCCCGGAGGAGGAGACCTTTGGTTCCCCGCTGCCCTAGAGACTCTGCGGGCCTGAGGCGAACCCTCATCCGGGGACAAGGAGGAGGGTGGGCTGGCCCTGCAGGACCCTCCAGGGAGCGCGACCCCTGCCCGGTGGCTGGGCTGTGTCTAGGGTCACTGGCTGCCCTGCCCTCTGCAGAGCCCCCCACAGCCCCCCTCCCTCCCCCTCCCTCCCTATGCATTTAAATGAATTTGCATACATTTCCAAGGAGCCTGATTGTTTCAGGAGAGACACTTTGAATCATAAATATATGCGTCCTCCCAGCCTTTTATTGGAGAATTCCAGAAATATCCCACCTGACATCTCCCAGCTGGCTCCCCAACCCCCCCAGCCCACCTGCCCCCCTGCCCCCCTGCCCCAACTTCTTTCTTTTAATCTCTCACCATCTTGCTGCCAGTGAGGCAGGGGCTTCTATTTTTGTTTTTCCTCTCTCACTCAGCAGCTTCGCCTCTGGGTGGCCCCTGGACCTAGACGGTGAGTACAGACACCGCGGGTCCCCGTGACGACAGCCCTGTCCCTAGCAGCTGCGGGCTGCTCCTGAGCCGGCTCCTGGCCGGTGCCCCCTTGAGAAAACCTGGGCTCTGTCCCCATCCCCATGTGCTAGGGAGAGGGAAGGGGTTGCAGGCCTGGGGGCGTGCCCACAGGGGAGAGAGGCTGCCTGTGTCACTCCCCAGCTCCAGTGCCCTCCGTGGCTCCCTGCTTGCTTCCGGCAGGCCAAGTCTCTTCTCCCTGCTCAGCACCCAAGGACTTCTCACCTGCACCTTGCCCTGGCCTTCCCTTATCTCACGCCTTTCGAGTCTCCCCTTGAGCCTGCGGTGTGGACGCTGCCATCTCATTTTACAGAGGAGGAAACTGAGGCTCAGAGAGGCAAGGGGGTTGGCTGAGATCACGTGGCTGGCAGACAGCAGGGCTGAGACTGTGTCTCAAGTCCGGGGTCTATGCTGTCAGTCACGCCATTGTTGAGCTCACGGGCTGGTGTCCCCGGGCGCTCTGGGCAGGGGTGAGCTGGGACAGAGGGACGGGCACTGGGCACATCACATACCCTGGCCCGGCGGGCACGGGGTGCCGGTGGGGCGATGACATCGTAGAGGTGGTGACTGGGGGCTGGAGGAGGTGGACTGGGTGACCTCACTGGTGGTGGGGAAGGTGACAAGGTGACAGCAGTGGGGCTCGTGCCCCCGATCTGCCGAGCAGAATCGATGCCAGCACCCGACCCCCGGTTTCACTGAAGCTTGGTGTGGGGTGTGGGTGTCACTGTGTCGGAGGGACAGGGCGGTGGGCAGGGTGGTGGAGAGGGAGGGAGGGTTCACTGAGCCACGGGTTTGAAGAGCGGATCCCTCCGGCTTTGGAGGGAATTCTGAGCTAGCCTGTCTGGAGCGGTTATGGACTGAGGCTGAGGCCAGAGCTGACATTCACCCACCAGGGCTTGACATTAAAGAACAATCCGGCAGTTGGATTTGCATAGATCTGGGAGGGGGGCAGCTGGGGAGAAACCAATCAGACAGGAGAAAGGGGCTCTGGGAGGGGCAGGATGTCTCCTCCTGCAGGGGTGGCCGGTGGGCAGGCCCTGTGTCCCCGGGTCATCTGGAAACGGCCCAGGGAGTCCAGGGCCAGGGTACCCACTGGGGAAGGCACGTCCCTGGGGGGGGGGGGAGGGGGGGGGGAGCCACGCCTGGGCCTCCTGCGTCTGCCTGGATTCTTCTAGGGCCCTGACGGGGTGACAGGAGCAATCCGCCGAAGCTGGGTGCAGAGGCCAGGGCTGCTCCGGCCTCCTCAGGACAGCGTGGGCTGAGGGGGAGACAGGCCTGTGAGCAGAGGCCCCCAGGTGTCCTTGAGACCCCCTATAGCCCTGCACCTGCCGGACCCGGAGGAGGGCTCCTGGTGTGAAGCTGGAGTGGGAGCCCCCGGGCAGGTGCCGCGACCCCTGGCTGCCCCTCGCCTGTCCGCCCCCTCACCTCCTCCGTGGAGCCCCCCACCCCGCGGCCTTCCCAGAGGGGTCTGCCCATCCAACCCCGCTCCCTCCTCGGTGGAGGCCTCCTCCTCATATTCCCGCCCACCCCAGTCACGGGGGCCCCAGGTTCCTGCCCCAGAATCCCAGCTCCAGGCGGGGTCCTGGTCTGCCCCCCGGTCCCACCTCACCTCCTGGCACATGGCCTGGCACGCAGGGTGGGGGGGTCTGGGGAGCCTGCTGAAACGAGTCTTTCGGGACCCTCAGGTCTCGGATGCCAGGTAAGGGCCCAGGGGTAGTGATGAAGGAGGGGCTGGGGCTGCCCCCGATGGCTAGACCCTGGCCTTGGGGGACAAAGGAGCCAGAGGTGCAGGCCAAGAGGGGCTGAGAGAGAGAGAGTCCAGAAGGGGGCGGGCCCTCCTCCGCAGGCTGGCAGGGCAGTGGGGAGAGGGAGGGGGCACAGCAGAGCCCCCTCCGACCCCGTTGCTTGGTAGCTCACCTCAGTCGTCACGCTGTTGTCTCCTGCTCTGAGACAGTCTGGGCAGGGGGCCGCTCCTCCCGGCCACCGAGTGATTGGACCGCAGGGAGTGGTGGCCCAAACCCCATCCCTGCGTCTGTGTGGACGGCCCCTTCTCCCCTGGACCCTGTGAGCCAGAGGCGGCCTGAGGCCCCATCAACACGGTGGCGTGAGGTTAGGGTTTTCCCAGAGTCGGAGACATGCCTCCTCGTTTCTCTGGCCATTACGAACACAAACACTGCGGCCACTTTCTAAAGCAGGAAGGAGCGATGGCCGCCATCGATCAGAGGGCTCTGGGCTGCACTCAGCACAGAAAGTCAATTTTCCCCTTCAGTTCAGTTGAGCAAACATTTATTGAGCATCTACTACGGGCCAGGTCCGTGCTGGGTGGGAATCCGAGCTCTTCCTCCCAGCCCCCACCCCCGTCCTTCCACGGAGGACACGCTGAGCCAGTGCCACTCAGACTCCGCCCCACGAGTCCTCTCACCATCCGTGGACGGGACTGGCCCGGGACCCGCCGTCGAGGAAGATTCGCCCTGCACACAGCGGAGTTTGTGCAGAGCATGGAGTTCAGGGCGGGAGGTTGAGGGGGAGGTCTGGTTAGGACTGGGCTCGGCCGGGAGCCAGGGCCTCCGTGTTCTGGGGGCCACGCTGCAGGGGACCTCCGCCTCTCCAAGGCCTTGTTTTTCTCGATGGCAAGGACAAACAGCTGACATTTTGGGCCCCGGGGGAGTCAGGCTCTGTGTGCAGGGCTGGGCTGCACCATGGGCACTGTTACGTCCCCATTTTCCCGGAGGGGGACCGGGCACCTCCAGCTCCCACGGTCAGGAAGGGTGGGCTGACAGGGCTCCGTGGCTGTCGCTCTCCTACCAGGCCAGGCCGCCTCTGGGGAACCCGGGGTCCAGGGCACCCCTGTTCACAGCCAGGTAGGGGCGGGTGCTGGTGGGGGCTGCCTTTCCTCGTTTCCTGCCCCCTGACACCAGTGCCCACCCACCCCTGCTCCCGGTCTGGGTTCTGCTTGAGGGTTCCAGTGCGGAGAAGGCTTGGGGACAAAGGTGACACCCTGAACCCCGAGGCCTTCTGTTTTCCCCTCTGGAAAACAGGGAGGGTGGTGTCCAGAAGGAAAACGGTTCGTCCTTAGGGACACCTATGTGTCCCAAGTCATGTCTGAGTGCTGAGAAGGTGGTGGAACTCCTTCAGGTCACTGTCCTTCCCAGCCGGAAGAAGATTCTCTGTGATGACCCAGTTGGAGGGGGGATTCAGAAGTGACCCCATCTGTACAACCCTGCCTTCTGGGGCCAATACCCTCCGCCATTCTGAGACCTTGGAGATCCACAAAGGGACCTTCAGGGTGAGGGCCTCAGGGGTCAGCGTAGGGCCAGCTGGTGGTCATCTCGGGAGAAGGCACTTCCCCATTGATCTATTCTCCTCATCGTCCCCTGCACGTGACATCCGCCTACCCACTCATCATCCATTGTTGGTCCGTCCATCCATCTGTCCATCTGTCCATCCATCCTTCCACCCAGCCATTCGTCCATCCTTGCATCTACGGGTGGTGGTGACCAGTGACCTGGCTGTGAATCCATACCCTTGAACAAGGTATTGCTAGGGCCGTTGTAGGCAAAAGGCTGTTGTGAGATAAGTGGGCACACAACTGATGACACACGAGGGTGTGGGTGACACAAGAGGGCTGATGCCCCAGTGCAGGCTGGCTGCTGTCCACACATGTCCCTGCCCAGCCTTCCTGTAGACCCATGTGACAAGTGTCACTTCTCCCTCTGTAGAGGTAAGGCCCTTGAGGCCTAGAAGGGACAGGACGCACATTTGGAAACAGAAACAATGGAGTCAATCCCGGGTGTCCCACTGCCCAGTCAGGTGTATGTTTCAGGGGAGGGAGGCTCCAATCCCTGCGTCTGGCGAGACCTCCCCATGTCCCCGCCTTGCCCGGGCTGTAGCCCTCTCTGGGCACCCTGCTTCTGGGGCCACGTGAGACGTGCTCAAGCTCCGAATCTGCCTATTAGCTGCTGGGTGACCCTGAGCTAGAAGCTTGCTCTCTCGTTCTCTACGACTTCCCTTCTCATTAGCCAGAATCAAGTCTGCATCACAGGACCCCGTGAGGGTCACTTCTGGCCCCGGCGAGTCAGGGAGCCCAGCGAGGAGAAGAGGAAAACGTAAGCGCCTTGGTGCTTCCTTGACGTCCCTTGTTGCATCTTACGAATCCATGCTGCGTTCGTAACGTAGCCATGCGTGTTCCAATCTGAACAGGTCATTCCGAGCCACTTACCAGTGAAGTCACTTCGCTTCCCAGCTTCCCATCTCCGAACAGTCTCAATGCCCTAGGAAGACAAGGCGAGGCTCTGTGGGGCCACAGAGGTGATGGATGGAAGGGGCCAGGTATACAGCAAGTGCCAAGCCGGTGCTCCTCTCTGCTGGGAGCTCTACGGCCCGGAGTGGGCGCCCTGCTGCTCGGAGCCTTGGTTTCCTCATTCGCCACATGGTTATTAGCTTCAGCCATGTGACACTGTCGTCTGTGTGTGTGTGCCTGTGCCCCAGGCGCACCCCTACTCAGGAGGCGGGGGTCCCAGCAGGCCCCCCAGTAGATCGTGGCCACCACACCACCGCCCCCCCCTGCCCCCCCGGTGGTGGCTGGCAGGATGTGGCCCGGGTTGCCGTGCTATTTCCCCCCGTTCACAGTCATCGCCAGGTCTCACAGACCGTTGCCCCGACACCGGGCGGTCCTAGGCCTGTGCACCTGCCTCCCCACACGTGGGCTGGTCGCAGATGGGCCCAGGTCCCCGGGGCCGGGCCCTAGGTCGGCGCCCTGGGCAGCCAGGGGCCGAGGAGGGGCACGGAGGAGGCAGAGGCCCACGGGCCACGCTCAGGCTGAAAACGATAGCAGAAAAGGAGCAAATAAAGGAAACAGCCACGGTTCCTGATTACCCGGCAGCCAGAAAACAGTCTCTGAGCCGCACGATGCGGATGGCCGGTTTCCGGGCGTGGGGGCCGAGCCTGGATGACAGCAGGTTCGTTCAGGTTGATTTAAGGTGTCAGTGTTTTTTAAGCCCCAGAACAGCACCTTTCATCACGGTACGCCCTGAGACGGAAGACAGAGGGCCTTTCATTATTCATAGATCACATCCTTCCCGAGAGAAGCCTCGCCCACAGTTAATAACTCCCTGTGACTCTTGGCTCAGGCTCATCTGAGGGGCGACTAGATGTCTTATTTATGCCTTGTGTGTTCTTCATGCCCTCCGTGCCCCAGGAAGCCGTGCCCCCCCCCAACGTGGGCCCCTTCTTGAACTTTGGCCCGAGAGTGTATTGAGTCCCGTCTGGTGGGGCAGAGCCAGTCAACTCAGAATGGGCCTGGGGGGCCCAGGTCCCTTCCCCAGGTCGTATCCAAGACTCCCTTCTGGCTCAATTGCCTTTACCCGCACCCCGACACGTGCCATGTCGGTGGCCCCGGTGTGACGGTCATTGCCACTTGGTGACCAGCATGCCACTTTACCCAGGGCGCTGCGACTTGGATGGGCCAGCCACACCACCGTCACCCCATCTTCCAGTCAACAGTGTCACCCCCCGTGACGTTCGCCAGCCCAGACACAGCCACCTATATGGTGCTGTGAAACATATCAGCACCTGTCTCCACCCCTGAGGGGACCCGGCCTCCTCCAGGTGGCCGGGGCAGAGCCCGCGAAGGGTTTTTAGAAGACGTGGAAAGAGGTGGCCTTAGCCTCAGAGAGAAGAGCCGGCTGGGGGTGGGGCTGCCAGAAACTACGGGATGCCCAGTTACATTTGAATTTCAGATGAACAGCAAGGAACTTTTTAGTGTAGGATTTCCTAACTATCACGGGGGACCTACTTATACTAATGAGACAAATACATTGTCCGAAATTGAAATTTAACTGGGCGTCGTTGTGCCTGTGTCCCTGACTGGGGGAGGGGGACCTCGCTGAGGTGGGGACACCAGAGCAAGAAAGGCCCTGTGGAAGTTGCTGGGGCAAAGGACGGGCCGTTATCCTGAGGCCCAGGAGAAGGCCGGCCTCTGAATTCCTCCGCAAAGACTCACAAGGACACGCCGGCTCTGAAGCCGAGCAGGGGCGCAGAAGGCGGGGCTGAGAGCACGGAGCCCCAACACGACACGCACGGGTCCCCACCAGCGGGGAGGCGCGCAGGTCCAGGGCGGAGGGCCAGGCAGGTCGCGGGCGGTCTCCGGGAGCCTGTGCAGCGATCGGAATAAGAGGAAGAGGGGTGATCCAGGCGTGGCATTGGGGGGGGGGGTCACTGCACCTGAGCTGGCCAGAGCTCTGGGTGTGCGTCTCCTGGGGCACCTGCTGTGGAGGGAACAGGATGTTCTGGAAAGAGCTCAGTAAGTACCTGGGCAGGAGACCCCCCGAGGTGTGCCTTCAGGAAGCAGCAGGAGCGCGTCCCCAGACGGCTCCCTGCACAAGGGGCTCGTGGAATGGCCCGGAGCAGAGGCTGCCCAGTCGGGGGAGGAGGGTCTGGAGCGGACCCCGAGCCACGTGGTGGCTCACGGGTTTGGAGGACAGGAGAGCTGTCCCCCTGCCCGCTGTCCCTCGGGCCCTCCGGAAGCAAATCGGAGGAGTGGAGGGGTCTTTGAAGCCCGCGGGTTTCTGAGTCCCAGAGTGTCACGGCAGGAAAGGACGGGCGAGTGGTCCTGGGACCCTGGGCAGGTACCGCATCCCTGTCCTCACCTCTGGCGAAGGCTCTGACTGTGGGGAGGGCCGGACCCCCTGACGGGGCACCCGGGGGTTCGAGGAAACCCTGTAACTGAATGTGCAAATTCCTTCCGGCCCAGCTTCCTTCTCAGGAAGGGTTCTTGGAGGAATTTAATCACAAAGAATAAATGCAACATTTGTTTATTTTTTTTTTTTTTAAGACAAAGCTCTGCCTAGAAAAAAAAACCCAGCTACCTTCGGCGGGTGGGGGGTTGGGACTGTGCGGGACCCCCTCCCCCTTCCTGCTTGTTGGCGTTTGATTTTTCTTGTCATGGATAACTGGGTGCTACTTTTTGTGGGAAAATGCTTGAGACAAAAGAACGTTGCTCATTTGTCCTTAATGTATTAACCCATCAGTTAGTGACCTCTTTTCTTCCTTCCTGTAAACCGTGGAATACAAAACAGGGCAGAGAGTCTGGGGAGCCCAGGGCAGGGCGGCGAAGGGTGAGCTCCCGGGGGGCGGTGCCCGCGGCCGCACCTGCTCTAGCTGAGCCCTGCTCCAGCAACGTCCGTGGCCTCTGAGCCTCCTGAGCCCGAGCCGCGGCCGCCAGTCGGGGGGGACAGTGTGGGGACGTTGGAGGCGGTGAGCGGGTGTGGTTCCTGCACCAACCCTTCCCCCAGCCTCCGCTCCCCGGGCCCAGCAGGCTCCCGGGGTGGCCCCCAGACTTACCAAACTGGAGAACAGGCCCCCGGAGAAACAGAGGGAGGCTTCCCCGGAGGGTTGTCATGAGGGTCACCGTGAAGGTCGCCGTTGCACCCTGTTTGCCTGCCGGCGGCTTGCTGTGGGCTGGCCCCGGGCAGACGGTGGCCCTACCCTCGAGGGTCTTGGGCACCGGCCTGGCCCCCACAGGCCCGTGCAGCTCTCGGCCCTCCCCGCCCAGGGCTCCCTTAACTCGCTGCCTGGACCTCCCGGGCCCTCACACCCAGCAGAGCAGCTGGCGGGTGCCGTGTGGGGTCTGCAGCCCCTGTGTAGGGTCGCAAGGACTCCCCCAGTGTCCCACAGCCGTGAAGCCCCGGCCCGCCAGCCTCCGTGCACCCCGATGTCTGTCTGCTTGTGAGTGGCGGCGAGGCCGTGGCCCTCGTGCTCGTAGTGTCTGGTGCCCCTGCCTGTGGCTGTCGCGTGGCCCGCCTAGCCCCGCCCACTGTCTCCAGCTCTCTGCTGCGACCGAGGACCCCACCGTCAGGCCTCCCGGGCTGCGTGTGTCTGATTCCTTCACGGCACTGATTTAAGCTGCGACGCATTCAGAAATAAGGAAGGAGCGGGAAGAGAAGGTCGGCCCTCTTGCACACGGACCCCTTGTCGGTCCACGCGGCAACAGCGGGTTCGAAACAGCGGCATCCGCGGGGAACGAGACGGTCCAGACGGTGTGGCGGCTTCACCCGCGGGGCGTCCGAGAGCGTGAACGCCAGCTCGAGCACCGCAGCGCAGGCAAGACGGGCTTGTGAATAAACACGCTGGGGGGCTGGTGCACGGGCGAGCCCCGGGGGGCGGGGGTTTCGGAGGGGGCTGCCGTCTCTGCCCGGTGCGGACCCTCCCCGCCGCCCCCCACCCCGTCCTGCACCCAAGCTCCCTGCTGGTGCGACTGAGCGGCTGCCGAGTTCTTGCTCTTGACCGTGGACACCCAAACGTGGCTGTGGGAGAGACAGGCTCAGAGAGGCAACTCGGACCACCCTAGGGCACACAGCACACTGGAGCCAGAGCCTGGGCTCCTGGGTCCCGGCTGTGGATCTCCTCAGCTCTCTGAGGACAGATGCAGGGCATACCTGGCTGTTGACGGACTTCTTCCTAGGTGTGACACATGAGATACGTGGGCCACGTGGCAGGCAGGAGCCAGGGAACCAGGCTGTGCCTCTGGAATCATAGAATTCTGTCTGGAACAACCCTTGGAGGGGTGCGGGCTAGCCTCCCTGGCCCATGCTGGGCTACCCTGGGTAAACTCTTCTCCCTCTCTGGGCCCTCATGGCCCCTCCTGGAAGTGGAGGCAGCCTCCTGCTGGGCACATTAGCCTCCGGGCCCGGGGCCAGGGAGGACGGCTGCCAAGCCGTCTTCTCTGGAGTTCTGCTTCGAGCCGTGTCCCCTCCCAGGCATCTGCTGGGTCCCGTTCACCCACTCATCAATGCCATGAATCAGGGGCCCAGCTTGGCCCCAGGTTCGAGCAGGGGAGGGGGCTTGGGGGCAGCAAGGCTCCCATCTGCCGGCAGGTGAAGAGAGGCTTTAGGGAAGGGGGCATCTGTGATGGGCCTGGACCGGCCCAGAGGGATTTGGGAGGTGAAACGGGTGTGCAGCACCATGGCACCTGGGGCAAATCAGGGAGCGGGCCATCAGAGACATTCTTTGGGTGCAGGAGGTAAATAAGAGGCAAGACAGAAGGCAGGTTATGGTCAGGAGTGAGGGTCCTGAAAGGCAAAAGGACAACTGCAGAGCGATAGGGTGTGCCGGCCTCAGTGTGGGGGTAGGCGAAGAGGAGACTGAGGCCAGGAGGTCAGCACAGATCCTGGCGCAGTGACCCTGGGCAGTCTGGAAGGGGCTGGACTAGATAACACTGCCTCTCCAATCTATCCATCATCATTCACCATCCACCATCCATCCATCCATCCATCTGTCCATCATCCATCCATCCATCCATCCATCTGCCCATCAACCATCCATCCATCCATCCATCTATCCTTCCATCCGTCATCCTTCCATCCATCTACCCACCATCTAACCACCATCCACCTGCCATCCAGTCAGTCACCAATTATTTTTTGAGTGTCTACTGTGTGCTGGGACCCCTTTCCCACCTAGGGTGGGATGGGGAGATGGGGGGGGACAATTTACCCAGATAATGAGACATGGTCTGTGTTTTTGAAAACAACCATACTTTTATAAAGAGCCCATCTTCCTTGAGCGAAAGGCCCACAGTCCTGGAAGGAGGTAGGTGGCCCGTGTGCAGAACGCTCTCCCACCAATCCATATCGGGGACTATTTTTTGCACCTTCCTTGGCATCTGACTCTACTTTGTTTCTTCCCTGGCCACCCGTTCTCTTCTCTACCCGTTCTCTTGCCCCGGCCGCAGCCCCTCGAGCTGGACGCTGTGTTGGACTCCCTTCCTAACGCTCAAACTTACGGCTACATTTCCCCTTCCCTGAGTGCCATTTATTATCCTTTTCTCTGACATTATAATCACTGTTATCAATCATAAGAATAAATCAGCAACTGACTCTCTTGGGTCCAGCCTTGAGATCTCCGTGCCCCTGTGGACAACTCTGCCCGAGGTTGCCCCCTCCCTCAAGCTGGTGGCGGCTCGGCCCGGCTGAACCCACTCCTGTGAGACCCAACCCAGCTCGGTGGGGCTCTG
Organism: Panthera pardus; assembly: GCF_024362965.1. NCBI lineage: Eukaryota > Metazoa > Chordata > Mammalia > Carnivora > Felidae > Panthera > Panthera pardus. The sequence continues at coordinate 80,704,121 of NW_026527002.1, read as the reverse complement.
TCCTGTGGCGGTCGGCCCGTGTCCACAAGTCCCCTGTGCAGGCATGGCTTCTGAGGCTCAGCCCTGCTGCGGCTGTGACAACCCAGGTGAACTCATCCCGAGCCCTCCTGGGCTGAGTGGGGGAAGGCCACCCTGTTGTGCAGAGAAAAGTGGGTAGAGGGCCACCCCTGACCCGGGGGTCATGGCTACAGGGAGACTACGTTCCGCTGCAGGGCAGTGGCCGCTCCGGGTCCCCCACGTGTTTGGCAGGCACACTGCGAAGCCCAGGGAGCTGGGGGTGTCGGAGGGGGGCCCACAGGGATTGTGCCCCCAGCGTGGTCTCTGTCCCCACGCGCCCTGTCTCTCTCTGACCCCCGTTTGAGCTGGAGGCGGCAGGCCGGGAGGAGCTGGGGTCAGGACCCCTTTCCTGCTGCCAACCCGGTTTAGGTGCCCTGAGGATCAATTAAACCGAAAGGCCCCTCACCTCTGGGGAGTTAAAGTGCTTTTAAGAGGCGATTATGCAGAATTGTGTCATTACTGCTTCCTGAGGGCTCTGCCCCGACCTGATGAAATGATTTCTCCTCTCCTGATCCGAGAGAGGGGCCATGCCTCCCCAATATTCAAGTAGCCTGGCCTCCTGCCCTGCGGGTAGATGTGCCCCCAGATGCCCAGGAGAGCGGCCGGCAGCTCTCCCTGGGGGACACGGCCCCCTCCCTGGTGGCCAAGGCAGCGGAAGCCCCCAGCCCCCAGGCTCCCCCGCTGACTTCCCCATTGGTTATTCACTCAAATGTCGTGCAGCACGTTGTCCTGGGCTGTGCCGTTTGGGCCCTGGAGGTACATGCAGGGGGCCGTCCTATCAGCCCATCCCCGCTGCTGGCAGAGTCCAGCGGGGGCCTGGGGCGGGGGGTCGTGAGATGCAGGGGGGGTGGCCACGAGGCTCAGACGCCTCCCTGCCTGGGCTCGCCCCTGCTTCGGGGTGTGGGGGTGCGCCTCACAGGGCCCTCTCCCAGGGGCCGCCCTGATCACCCCAAGGGTCGCAGGGGTCTCCAGAGCGGGGGCAGCCAGCTCAAAGTGAGCCCTGCGTGCCACGCGGTGAATGTACACCCGCTGGAGAACTCCAGTCGAGCGCCCCGAGCGGGTGGGTGCGGGAGGAGGACGCACCTGGGAACCTGTGTCCGCCTTAACATGAGGCTATTCTCCAAGAGCGGGGCCTGTTGAAACCGACGCTTCCCTCCCCGCCCAGGACCACCGTGGCCCCCGCACGCAGGGCACGGTGCACCCTCTCCAGGCCCGAGGATGCCTCGTCTGAGCCCGCGACCCCCTTGCGCTCTGCTCCAGCCCAGCCGTCCTCCTGGCCGCCGCGAGGACAGGCCCGGCACGACTCCGCACCCAGCAGCCTGCCAGCTTCTCCAGTCCCACCCCACCAGTGACTCGTTTGCCGTGCCGGTCCTGACGCCTGCCTCCGCCGGGCCTGTGGGAATGACGCTCCTGGGGAGCTGGGTGGCCCCCTCCCTCCGCCCCTGCGGTGGGCTGCTGTCCCCCGTGGCTTGGGGCCTGTGCCCGGGGACAACCCCAGCTCTCCTGGGCCGGGCTGCCGCTCACCTTAGTTTCCGACAGAGCCTTCCTGAAATGAGCCTGATTTTTCCTCCGCCTTCGGGCAGCCTTGTTGGCTGCGTGAGTCAGGTGTGGTCCCATGGGCCAGGTGGGGGGCGGTGGGAACACATAGGAGCACACCCCAGGCTGTGGGTGCCCGACCCTCTCATTACCGGGCCGAGGCAGTTTGCACACTCCTCGGGGCCTCGCACTAACAAGTCCCAGGAGCCTCCCGTGGGCCCGCTGGGGGGCAGGATGCTGTGGAATCTTCTAGAACACAACAGAAGCTGATGGGCTGGGGCCCCGCTGGACACACGGCTCTGTGGGGGCCGCTCCAGGGCCCAGAGGAGCACGCCAGGAGGAAAGGCTCATGCTTCTGCTCTCGTGCCACAGGGGGCTTTCCCTCTGTGGGCACTGGACCCAGAGCCCAGGGGCAGCTCCGTGCCGTGGGGGTGGTGGCCACAGGGGTGCCAGCTGGAGTCTAGTTCAGGAAAGAGCTTCTTGCTTGCCAAATCAGTTCCAGAATGGAACGGGCCGTCCTGGGGGGTGGTGCCTTTCTCAGAGGGGAGTAGATGCCGGGTGGCCCCACGTGGGGGGCACGGGGCAGGGATTCTGCGGCTGATGGAATATGATGGAAGAAACACAGACTTGCCAGGACTGGAGCTGTGTAGGATCCTGAGACATGGCCTCTCAGGTCTGAGGCTCTGGGGAGGGGGGTTTCCCAGCACTGGTGGGGCTGAGGGCAGGCAGGGGGCAAAGCGGCCATGGACTGGGGTGGGGAGGCGTTAGGGTGTCTGGCCAGCCTCCCCATCCTGGGGCCCCCAGAGTGATGGGAAGTTCTAATGCTGGGGGTGGGGGTCGGGGTCTAATGCCTGGGAGTGGGCTGGCCACAGAGCTGCCCCTTTCAGTAAGACAGACATTTTGGGGTTCCAAGTCGTCACTCCCGGGGTGCCCCGTCCGGCAGGAGAGACGATCCCGTTCTGGGGGGACACCGCATGCTGATGAGGGGCATACAGCTTCTGCCTTTGGGGTTCCCTGGGGAAGGCCTGACTCTTCTCACAAGGGCTTTGGTTTGGTGGGGGGACCTCTGAGTAAGGTTGCCAGATTAGGAAGGCCGGCCAGGAACGTTTGAATTTCAGAAGCAGGATGAATGATTCTTATTATAAGTGTGTCCTATCCACCCTCAGCCCTCCTGGCACACGGCTGACAATTGCTCACTGTTTATCTGTTATCGGGTCAACCTGGGCCTCTTGTATTTCACCTGGAACCCTACCTTGGGGGACGCTGGGTGGGTGAGGCAGGCGTCACCCCTCCCGGACTCTCTCATCTGCAAGCCCGCCCTCGCCATGCCCTGCGGCACGCACGGAGGGGTGGCGAGCCCAGCTGGTCTCCAAGTCCGGAATCAGACCCGAGGGAGAAGCTCTGAGGACCGTCTCGGCTCCCTGGGTCCCCTCTAACCATCCAGTGGCCCAGCTGCCTGCCCACTGGTGGCTTCCAGGGGTCGGTGGCCTATTGAGATTGAATTGAGCACCCGACTGCCTCTCGACGCGTTCTCCCGGAGTCGAAGGCGTTTTTGTTCAGATGCGTCCCAGCGGCTCAGCCAGGAGCGCCAGGGCTTGCCGCACTGACCCCGGGATCACCGCTCCTTCCTCTCCCTGCAGCTCTAGAAACACCCATGGCGACCCCTTCTGTCTCCTGGGCGTCCTGGGCACCCCCTGCTTGCATCCCTAAGCCGCCCGAGGGAGATTTCCACTTTACGGCTGACCGTGCGACTGTCTCGGGATCCCACAGCAAGGCAGGGGCAGAGCCCGGCAGAACTGCAAGCCCCACCCCTGCGCCCTTGCCCCCGGACCGCACGCCTCTCACACGCCTCTCACACGTCCTCGCCACCTCCTCCAGGTGGCCCGCTCGGACTGTGCCGTCACTTTTCTGAGTCCCATGGCACCCAAGCCGGTGTTTATGTCCTGACTTGCGTCTTCAGGATGTGACGGAGGTGGGTCTCCCCTGGGCTGCAAATCCTGGGGGCAGGGAGCAGGTTTTCTCTTGTGCCCTTTATTCCAGCTTCCTGGTAGTTGCGGGGCTCACGTGAGCGCAGAAGTATCCCTGTTCTCACTTGATGGCGGACTGCATGCCGGGCCTGCCGCCGGGCAGGGCCGGGAGCCCGGGGCCCCGCCACAATCCCTGGGCACCCTTAGCCCCTGTGTGGGGCAGACTCAGGGTCAGGGCGGGGCGGGCGTTCACCAAGGAGGGTACTCTGGACGCAGAGGGGTCCCTGTCCATGGTGTGGATGCTGCCGTTTGTGGCCAAGGGAGGGGTGGGTGAGGTGAGCCCCCCCCCCCTCCGTCAGGCTCTGTGGCCCTCAGCCAGCGTCACCTTGTTCACGCTCATGGCCCTGGGAGGGGCCCTCCTGACCTCTGTGGGGTGCAGGGGAAACTGAGGCCCCGGGGGTGAAGCGCCCTCCCGCTGCTCACACGGCCCGTGTGCACGGGGCACGCCCTCCTCTCTCTTCTCCGGGGCGTCTGGAGGGCTATTCTCCACTGTCCCCTGACTGCCTGCCTGTGACAGTAAACGCTGTTTGGATCCAAAGCAAATTGGCTCTAATTAGCCAGATTACAGCTTGGAGGAGCCAGTGGAAAGGACGGCTGTTCCCGAGAGGGTGGGGACGGGGCCTAATGAGCGTGGCAGCCAGGCGGACGCCCCGTCTGCTTTCCCTCACGCGGTCCTCCTGCGGGGAGCCTTCCCCAACCGAAGACCCGTCTCTACGGAGCGCGCAGCTTGGCTTCAGCTGGCAGGGGAGTCACGCTCGGCGGTCTCAGGGCGGACACAGCACAGCCCACGCACCGAGGCCGCGTTCTGGGATGCGTGGAGACAGTGACGGCCTCACAGTCGAGGCCACCGATGGCACCTTGGCTGCTGTCCCAGTGCCGTCACCCCCGGGGGCTGCTCCACTGGCACCTGTCACGGTGCCGCCACCACCGTGGTGGCCATCATCGTCACCTCCCCTCTGATCTGTGTCTCGCGAGGCTGACCTTTATACCGTGTGCCAGTGAGCCACTCCCTCTCCCGTTCCGTTCTGGCAGGTTCTGCTGGTGGGGGCGGGGGAGGGGAGAAGAAAGGGGAGAAGGAGGGACAGAGCAAGAGGGGCCAGAACTGAAAGGCACCTTTCAGAGCGTGAGCAGGTGGAAGGAGGAAGGGAGAGGGTTGAGATTTCAGCTGGAAGCTGGGGGCGGGTTCGCATGCAGCGCGAGAAGTGGGGCAGACGCCCCGGGCACCTTCGCTCGGCCTCTGCAGCGCTCACGTCCTGCAGAAGCGGAACACGGCCGCCCGGCCGGGAGGCCGACCTGGGGGCACTTCATCCACGAAGTGCTGTCCCTGCAGCAGCGTCAGGGCGGACTCTGAGGTTGGGGCCGAGTGGCGGAGGGCTCCCACATCTCGCCCCGCATCCACCCCTGCAGCTTCCCGGAGAGGAGGTTCCGCTGTTGAGGGGGGTGATTCTCCTGCCGATTCCGGACATCACAGGGAGGTGCCCTCCCTCGGGGCTCTTTCTCTGTCCCCGGGGCCTCACCGTCGCCCTCCCCCTGTAGCTTGGGACTCTCCAAGCCGGTTGACAGGTTAGTTCAGGAGCCTGAGAGCACTGGCCTTCTTCCTCCGGGTACCCAGCTCGGGAAGAGGGGCCAGTGCGGGCGTATTCAGGAGGCTAACATTCGGTTCTGGGCTCCTCGCGCTGCTGTTTGGTTTGGGGACGGCGCGGGGAAGGGATACACGTGCTCACGGCCCCCAGGACGGGCTGTGCGCGGAAAGGCTGGGCCATCGGGCGCCTCTGGGACTGGCAAGTTCCTACCCGCACCCACCCCCTGCAGAGAAAACGCTAAAACACAGGATCCGAGTTCCGACGCACAAGGAATACTTCGTCAGTTTGAGAGCGTTGTGTGTGCGGCTGGCCGAACCTGGCACTCCAGTCCTTCCGTCCCCCCGACTCGGGATGGCAGGAGGCGGCTCTGGCCGAGGCTCGTGGGCCCTGGTCGGACCACCCTCTCCCCACTCACAGCAACGTGCTTCGTAGACGCTGAAGGAGCGACGGACCCTGCCCGCCCCAGGCAGAGGGCTCCCCTGCTCCCTTTCGTCCCCGCCCCCAGCCGGGTGGATCCCCTCAACGGCGGGCGTGTGGAACCCTCGGAGAGGCCGACGTGGCCCCGGCTCCAGAGGCGGCAGGGCTGGGATCTGAGCCCTGGAGGGCCAGCCGCGTGTCCGCTGCCCCAGGCCCACCGCCCGGCAGCCCGGAGAAGGGCCTCCGGGAGTGGGGGCGCTCGCTGGATGCCCGGGTACGCGTGCCAGGGGCCCCGGCACCAGCCTTGCCAAGCAGAATGAAACACGGGCACGAACAAAACCCGCTCCCCTGCTGGTTTAGGGCAGTGGGCTTAAAACCGCCTCCATCGAATCAGCACCTGTGGTCCCGAGAGGCCTCGTGTCTCCAGGCCCCCGGCAGAGGGCGGGGGCCGGGGCCGGGCCGCGATGGGGCCAAGAAACCACAGCTCTTTCGATCCCGTTACCACCCGCAGCGGCCCCATGTCACAGCCGGGGAAGCCAAGGCTGGGGGAGACAGATGTCTGCAGGGAGGCGGTCCAGCGAGGGGAGAGCTGGGTTTCTCGGGCGCTTATAGCACGGGGCCTCACCGTGTCCCCAGCCCGCACCCACTGCCTGCACCTGCCCTGTGTGTCCCCCGTGCCACTGTTACCGGTGGCCTCACGGACCCCAACTGCTTCTTTTTCCAGGTGACGAGGGTCACATCTTCCCTCTCAGGGTTCGTGCCTGGTTCCCAGGTGTCCCCCTCGGAGGGTGGCCCGGAGCAGGCCCGGGGAGCAGCAGGCGGGCATGGAGTGGCCTTGCAGGCCCTCAAGTTTTGGTGCGAACCCGCTCTGCCGCTCAGTACGTGACCTTGGACAGGCCCCCTAACCCGCCTGAGCCTCCGTCACTTTGCCTGTAAAATGGGGACGCGGGCTGGGTGGGTCTTAGATGAGAGAGCGTGTGTGAGAACCACAGGTGGGCCTTCAGGAAGTAGCAGCCCTCGTGCCCCCTCGCTCTGCCCGTTCCAGAACGGGGTTGCCGTGTGGCGTGGATGGGTCAGCGGGGGAGGGGCCAGGCGGCTCTCGGCCCTTGGATGCCAGCTCCGCAGACACGGGCCCCTGGGGTGTGCGGCTCCCTCTGCCTGGGCGCGGGGGGCTCCCGCTCCGTGTCCAGTCTGCGCCCAAAGGGCCCCACAGCGTCCGCAGGTTTCTCTCTGTATTATCGTCTCCAGGAACCCACTTATTATGAGTCTGAGGACCCAGCGATAACAGCACCTCGGCTCGTTTTATTCCGGCCCTCGTAATGCATAAACATTTTAAATCTTCTTGGCTATGCATGAGCGTGTCCCAGAGAAGCAAAGAATAAACACGACTGGGGGCTAAGCTGCCCGCGGATGCCGCACCAGAGAACTTAAAATCGTTTTCGCAGCCGACAACTGTCCCTTGTCCTGCGTGTCCCCGGCGAGGGCAAGCCTGGCTGCCAGAGCTGGAGGGAGATGCGGGGGAGGGGGCCCAGGGGTCCTCGCCGCCTGGAGGCAGCCCCCCAGGACCTGGCTCCCCTCTTGTGCATTCTCTTCTCCGGGCACCGGATGCACCTGCTTGTCGGGCCAGGCCCGTGGCCCTCCCTGGGGTCTGGCAACAGAGATTCTCTTGGGCAGGTCTTGTGTCTGAACCTTTAAAAAGCGCCCCAGGAGATTCTCGGGTGCACCTGGGGGAGGGGTCCTGACTCCGGGGACCAGGCGGTCATTGGGGTCCTGTCCCCAAGCGCCCTCCTGAGCCTGGTGCCATCTGGCGGCAGCAGCAGTGGCTCCTGACCGGCCCATTACCCGTTCCCCCTCTGCTGTGCCCGAGTGCCCAGGGGTCAGAGCAGAGCCAAGCGGTGAGGTGGGCAGACAGCAGGGACGGCTGTCGCCTCAGCTGCAGGGGAGCCCGGGGTGGCCCGGGGCCCTAGAGGGTTGGGAGGGTCGCGGCCAGCCCGCCTCACAGGCCCCGCCCCACCTAGGACCCGCTGTGCTCGTCCCTACACCCCTCCCTTACTGGGGTCTGCAGTGGGTTGAACAGTGCCCCCCAAATTCACGTCCACGCGGACCCTCAGAATACGGACTTCCTTGGGATTAGGGCCTGAGCAGGTGCGAGTAAAGTCAAGATCCCCAGAGGGGGCCATGCTGGCCCGGGGTCAGAGACCGCACGGAGCAGACTCGGAGACGCGGAAGGAGAGGCCCGCGTGAACACGGACGCTGGGGTCGGCTTGGCACGGCCACGAGAAGGGACCCCAGTCAAGGACAGCCAGCGCCACCCGAAGCTGGAGGAGGGCCACGGCGTCCCCGGGGAGACAACGCGTTTGCGTGGCATAAGCCACGGAGCACTTTGCTCACCTGCGGCTGCGCAGAGGAGCACAGGGCCTCACGCCCGCACTCTGGCCTGGAGACTCAGCTCGCGTACCTGGGGAGGGATGGGGCATGTGCTCCGGCCCCTCCCTGGGGGCGCCCGGTGCCTCCACGTCCTGGGTCCTGGGGTCCGTGAGTGGGTGGGTGCTCGTTCCTCTGGCCACAGCAGGAAGACCGGCCTCCTGGGGCTGGGCCCTTCGGCTTCGAGGGGCTTCTGGCGACACGGCGCAGGGCGAGTTTGCCTTGGGGGTGGAGGGGTCGATAAACTGGTATCGCGGGTCCAGGGCAGGGAGGTGGGGTGGGCGGGGGGCAGGGCTGCGGCCCAGGGCAGGGTGAGGCAGAAGTGCGAGGCATCTCCTGGAGGCAAGCCCCCTGCACTTTGGGGTGAGCCCTCTGGGGTTCATTCACTCCCCACTTACTCATCCTGCGGTCGAGAGACAGGCCCGTCTTATTTCCGTTCCATATGCTGACAATGCTGTTCAGAGCCGCAGGGGAGGCAAGGCCCGCCCCCAGGTTCAAGTCCTGGAGGAGCAGGAGGGACACGTCTTGTGCTGTGAGGACGGGCAAGGGGCCGCCTGGCAGAAGGGGGTCTGCGGACTGGGTGGCTGGGACGGCTTCTTGAAGAGGGACCATTTGGGCCGAGACCCGAATGCTGTGAACAGATAGCTATGCAAAGATGTGTCACGAAAGAACCCGAGAAACAGGAGCAGCGGTGCCAAGGCCCTGGGGCAGGAGTACATATTCTGTGTTCATTCAGGGGACACAGTGAAGGCCAGTGAGACACGACGTACAAATGGCTGGTATGCGGGGGGTGTCGGGCCCAGCCAAGTCCTGGGCTTGGGGACAGCTGGTGACTGGCAGCCTGGGGGCTGTTGGCGCTCGGTGGGGTGTGACGACGGGGAGGATGGTGTCCCTTCCGGTCCAGGCGGGGCTTGTGGCCCATCATGGGGGCTGAGGGACACCCGGGTCAGGCAGGGAAAGCTTCGTGGGCAGGTGACACTGAGGTTGGGGCCACTGGGTGGTGTGGGAGCAGCCAGCAGAAGCCGGGTGGGATCTGGTGGGAGGGCAGCCGCGCAGGCCTCCAGCTGCAGTTCCGGGGAAGGCGTCAGTCCTCCAGCGGCTGCCGGGCCGGATGGCCGAAGGGACGCAGCCCAGGGAGGTGAGGCCAGAGTGGGAGGCCAGGAGCTGGGCGGAGCCAGGCCCCTGCGGCAGGTGGGGGGGCCTGCAGGATGAGACATCCCCTGGGGGCCAGGGAGCAGGCAAGGTGGAGGTGTAGGGGATCTGGGGGCTGGGTGGGGAAGGGATTCACTGCGGGGGGGGGGGGGGGTTCTTCACAGGCAGCGTGCTCCCCCTGGGCCGGAATGGCCAGGTGACAGGTAGGTGCTGCTGTCACTCTGGTCCTGGGTTTCTGAAGGGCCCCAGGGGTGTCCCGCGGAGAACGCCCAGCACCCAGGGTTAACGTGTGTGTGCATACGTGTGCTCAGGTGTGCTCGTGTCTATCTGCTGTTATTTTGGAAATTCCACGGTCCGCGAATCCTGTGAAGTTCCAGCCCTAATTACCAGATACTGTTAATTATGCAGAACCACGAGCAATTTGTTTTTATGGGAGCCCAGAGCCACGGGCCACCCTGAGCCCCGTTCTGTCGCCTGCAGGGCACCCACAGGGTTTCTGCGCTTCCCGCCGGATCGGCTGGGCGCCTGGGGGTGCGGCCTCCCTGTGTGAGTAGGATGGGTGCCCGCCCCCCAGAGCTGGTAGTCCGGGAGCAGAGCAAGGACTGGACTGTTGTGTGCCGTCGGGCCAGCCCTCGGGCCACGCGGGGCCTCCTCTGGGCTCCCAAAGAGGCTTGGCTGTGGGGCTCTGGCAGAGGCTCATGGAAGTAGGTGCTTCTGCTGTACGTCTGGCACACGGACTCCCACCGGGTGATGGAGCTTGAAGACAGCGGTTCCGGCTGCTTTGTGCAAGACCCTAGACAGGCAAGGGGAGAGAAGGGCAATCCGGGGGGTGTGGGGGCCTGAGGAGGTGTGCTTGGTGTCCCCTGCGCCCTCCGAGGGGAGGCTCAGAGCCCAGGCTGCTCGAGTGCCCATTTCCCAGGTGCAGAAGAGACCCCCATGTTCTGGAAGGTTCTGCATGCAGGATCACTGCTCATGGTGCCGTGTGGTAGGCAGGTCACCTGACGACCTTAAACTCTCTTAGGAAAGCGTCAGGAACCAGGTTATCATTGTGTTTCCTGTTTACCCTGGAGCCCCGACGGAGAACATGTCTGCAGGCAGGGGGTCCCGGAGCCCCTGCTGCTCCTGGGAGGGGCTGAGGTCAGGGGGTGGCGTCCCGTGGGGTGGGAGAGCTCTGGGGAGAAATATGGTCCTCCTGCCCCAGGAACTCTGGTTCTGGAAGGGAGACCCCTCCTTCCTGGAGGATACTGGGCCCGAGGGGTACGGCACCCTTGTGTCTGGTCAGTGCCCCATTCTGCAGATGGGAACACTGAGTTCCAGAGTAGCCGGTGCTTTTCCCAAAGGTGGGGAGCAGGGCCTCAAACGTGGCTCTGAGCCGCACGAGGACGTCGACCTGGAGATGGGGTCCTAGGCCTGCCTTGGGGGTCCCCTAGGTGTGTCTCTTGCCTCTCTGGGGTTCTTTCTCGGCCTTCTTCCTGGCACAGCCTCTCTCCCCACGGCTGATGGCTTGGCTCCGTGGCAGCTCCATCGTGGCTCCGTGGCGGCTCCGTGGTACAGCCGGCCCCACCTCCCTGCCCCCCTGCGTGCTGCCCGTCTCGCCCGGAGCTCATCACAAGGTCCTCTTTCTCTGGGCAGCTGCCGGTGCCCAGCCTTGGGGCAGGTGGAAGGCTCCTTCCCGGGCCAGAACCTGCTCTTTGCCCTTCCTGGAGGAGTGGGGGGCCTCCTGTGCAGGCTGGTCCCTCCCCAGCCTCAGTTTCCTGCCTGTAGGTTGGGACAGTACGAGGCCCCAGGAGGGAGCTGCCGGGCAGTGTCCTGGATGGGAGACGTTCCTGGAAAGGACAGGATCTGATACAGGTGGCCTTGCAGCATCTGAGGGGAGGGCACATGGGCGCCCGGGCCCCTCCTCAGAGGACCCCCATGCCCCCGGAGGGTCTGGTTTACATGCTGGGCTTTCCTGCGGCCTTCCCTCGTTGGGCCACCCTTAACAAAGGCGGAAATCATGCAGCGCGGAACCGGGGCCGGGCAGCCGGAGGGAAGCGGGGTCACATCCAGGAAATTGCGGGTGCGCGTGTACCCGTCGCAGAGGGGCTCGTGCCCCGGGGTCCCGTCTCCCCCACCGGAGGTCAGCACTGCGTGAGCCCAAGCGCCTAGAGGAGGGCTCGGAGACGCGGGAGGCCCCCGGCCGCGGAGCATCCCCTCCGGAGGGCCCCACCTGGCTGCAGGGGCCGTGCTGGCCGTGCCTCCCGTCCACGGCTGCTCGTGGCGGCCCACTCCACCCGACGCGGAGCTCGCGAGACCAGGCCGCTTTTCAGACCCCAGTGGCCGTGGCTGATACATCTGACTGTCCCAGCTGCCACGGAGGGAGAATTACGTCTCCAACACCGAGTGACTCAAGGGATGTGTCAACTCGGCACCTAGGAGAGAAACACCGGCAACGCCCCTTGAGTTACTCTTCTCAGATGAGGTAATGATCGTTAATGCGCGCTGGATCTCATTAATTAACTCTCTGACTTTAATTAACTTCTTGCCTATTTCGCCTGACATAATATATTATCACCAACGTCAACTTTGCAGAGCGTTTCCCTCTTGGGACGAAGTAACACGCGCCACACCCGTGTTGCAATTTTGTGCCGCACAGGACAGAAGTCCTCGGTACCCCCCCACCCACGGGAGCCAAGGGTGTCTGGAGGGAATCCAGGGTTTTCCAAACATTTGCCAAAAATCCAGGATCAGGATCCAGTTTGCCCCCGACCCCAGGCCCACGAGTCCTCACGTGCTTCCAACATGCCGCTAACGATAAACACAATGGAACCTGAGAAGAGCATGCAGTTTGGGGAAGAGATGCCTCGTGACCTCCGCCAAGGTGGCTTCTAGGTTCCGCTGGAGCACGGGGTGGGTGGGACGGCATGGGGACAGAGGTGGGGCCCGCGGACTCGAGAGGGCTTGCTTTGCCCTTCAACCTGCCGGGACAACAAATACCCCATGGTCAGTGGAGCCTGGCGAGATGTGTAGAGAAAGGGCTCACGGTCCTGACAGTGCAAATCTTCCTCCTTGACTGTCGTCGCCGCCGGCATCTCTGACGTGACAACAGTCACCGTCACCATCGCCACCGCCACTCCGTGCCCACGGCCGACACGTCCTCCTGAAGTTTTATGGCTGCTGCTCCGCGTCACTCCCGCCTCCTCAGCTCTACTGTCCTTGCCAGGACCGTCGTCACCCTCGCCGAGTCGGCCTCTCCCTGTCCCTCCCTCTCTGCTCCACGGCCACTGCCAGTACCTCGGTCACTTGGGGAATGACTGAGGGCTGTACTCCCTGAGAGCACGGCCCAGGTTTCCTCCTCTGTGTCTCCCAGGTTCCAGCGCCATCAGGCCCGAGTCACGCGAGACCGCGCTGGGGGGGGCCCCCCGTGTCAGACGCGCGCGGCCGGGCCAGTCTCTCAGCCAGGCCGCCCACGGGCCCCTGGGGGAGCCATGTCGGGCCCCGCGATGATGTCAGCCCTTGAGGGCTTGGGGTGGCAGAGTGAACAAGCCCTCGGGCGTCTGGAGTGAGTGTCGGGAGAGGCGGCACCGTGGATTCCCGCCGCGGGCAGCAGGTGGCCCCGGGCACCTGGAGAGCAGAGGTCCCAGCTGCTCCCAGCCTCGAGGGCCTCTCGGGTCAGAGGAGGGAGCGTCCTAGGAGCCTAGCCAATGTGGATGTGCGGCCGTACGTCCTTATTGGCAGCCGGCCTCCTTCTTGTCCGGAAAGTTCCTGCCGGTCTGGCTGGCTTTGGCCGGCGAGCTGTTAGCGGACAGGATGGTTGTTAGCGGACAGGTCTTTGGATGGTTGGGCCTGGCTTCTGCGCTTCGGTCACCTGCCGTGAGGACAGCAGTGCTGGTGGCCACGGGCCCCCGGACGAGAGAGGCGCGTGCAGCAGACCTGAACTCACAGGCCCCGGGGCAGCGCCACGCCTGCCTCCCGCCCGGTGGAGAGGGACAGGAGGCGTGTCCGTGGCGGGACGCCGTGTGGGCAGGACTGTGGCCGCAAAGCATCGTGGTCACGGAAAACAGACCCTCAGGCAGGTTTCTCGGCCTGAGCAAATCCCTCGGGCTTCCTGAGCGTGACCTTCCTCTTCCGAAAGAGATGACCGTCTGAGCCCGTCACGTTGGGGAAAATGGGGTTCCCTCTGAGCCTCCAGCCCCGCCGGTGTTCTCGGGGAGCCATTTCCAGGCCCCGGCCACGGCCGTGACAGCTGCTCCCCGCCAGCTAAGAGCTGACCAAGGACCCCTCCATCCGGCCCCACGGTGTCGCCCCAGTGCTGCTGGCGGGGGCGGGGGGTGGTGGTGCTATCTTGGACGGGGGAGCTGGGGCACAGAGCGGCGGCGACGGCCGCAAGCGCCCAGCGGCGCAGCTCACGCTTGAGCGTCTGGCAGCCCACGATGGACTGAAGCAGGTCCCCTTCCGGCTCTGACGTTCTTTCCGTGGCTGCAACAAACGAAGACGTGTGTGGGGCCGGACGGCTGAACACACAGCAAGGAGACGTGCCCCAGGTGAGATTCTCAAGGGCTCGGGGCCACCCCGAGCCTCGTCCCAGGGGCCTCCCGCGTGGCCGGCGGACCTCGCGCATACTCTGCTCAGCCGGGGCAGGCGGCTCGGAGAAGGGCGTCCCGGGAATGAGGGGGGCTTGCAGAGATCGGCGTGGGGCCGTTCCGCGGACCTCGGTGCCCGTGCCGCGGCCCTCCCTTCTGGTGTCTTCCCGCTGCCGCCAGCCCTGTCCACCCCCACAGGTCAATTCAATCCGGCCGCGGGCTGAGTAAATCAGCATCTTGTCAGGCTGACGGACGAGCTGAATGGACTGGAGCCTCGCACACAAAGCACAGCTTGCTAAGTGTTTGTCACCACGTTGCTGTGACAGCTGGGTCCTGTGGGCTTTTCCTTCCCTTCGTGGCCTCTGACGTCCCCCTGAGGCATGCCGGCCACCGTGCTAGGGACAGACAGGGTCCCCGCCCACGCGGAGCGCAGCGTCTGGTGGGGGCGGTGGCACAGAGCCGGTGCAAAGGGGGTACTGAGGGTGTGGGGGGCGGGCGGGGGGGTCAGCTCAACAAGCTGTCGTTACAAGCGCCCACCGAGTGTCCCCGCGAGCTGGCCTGCAGCAGGGTTGACGCCGGGGCTCGTCCCGCCCAGGCTCACGGGGGGAGGGGATGTGGGGTGCACTCTGGCACGTGCAGTCTGCTCAGGCTCCCCGAGTGGCTGTGGTGTCACGGGGACAGGACAAGGACAAGGCTGGCCAGGGTTAAGGTTGCCGCACCCGACACGTGCTAGTTTGGCAGGGGAGAGGTCCTAGGCAAAGTGTCTGCTCAAGCAGAGGTGCTCTGGGCTCAGGGACCGCCCCGGACCTCAGCTGTGTCACCCGTAAACTGAGCAGTGGGTGTGTGGCCACCAGCAGGGCTCTGATCGTGCCCAGAAACCTGAGCCCCGACAGTGCAGGGGGCAGTAGGCCCCGGGCCCCCGCCCCTCCCCGAGCACCTGCGTTCGGCAGTGGGTGCTGTTCCCACGCTCGAGAGATGCCACAGGAGGTGGGGGCTGGGTGTGCCAGTCGCGGGCGGGGACTCCACAGACGCTGAGGTCCTTCAAGAAGGACCAGGATCGTGAAGCCAGCCCTCATTAGGTGACAACTGACGATGAACATCCAGCCACAGTCCTTGGCGAGAGCACCATGGGTCCAGGAGGGAGCCCCTGGCAGGGGAGCCAGCTGCGGGCACCAGGCAGAGGACAGGGCCCCTGTTTCGGGCACCAGCTGCCAGGTGGGGTGTGAGCATGGGACCTGCACCTTGAGGCCCGTGGGAGCCTCTGGGTCGCGCCGGCGACCTGGGGGACCCTTTGTGGCAGGGGCCAAATTCAGCCTCTGCCTTTTCCTGTAAATGAAGCTTTATTGGGATACGGAGAGTTTCCTTGTTTGTGCATCAGCCGTGACTGCTGTGGGGCCGCAACAGTGGGACTGAGCAGTTGTGATGGAGATTGGCTCGTGGCGCCAGAAGCGGTTCCCGGGTGGCCCTTGGCAGGAAACAGGTGCCAAGCCCCGATCCCGGGGATGGGGGCTGGTGGGCAAGGGCAGGCTCCAGACAGGAGGAGGCGGGGGTTGTCCACTCGGGGAAGCTGAGGGAGCATGGACAGACGGACGGACAGGGGGAAGAAAGGGCTGAGAGGAAGGCCCCCGAGGGCGGGGTGGAAATGGGCTTCCTCGAGGGCACCGGGGGGCCTCTGACGGTGTGGCAGTGTGAGTGGCTCTCTCTTGCTTGGGCTTGTCCCCAGGCCTTGCCTCACCCCTGTCCTCTGGACCATCAGCCTGCGTCGTCCGGTCCCGGTGAATGATCCCAGGTGGGGATCAGGCCCAGGGGCCCTGGGCAGCCTTACTCTGTCACACGGTGGGGAGGGCTTGCCTGTGTCTGAGGCGCCCCGGGGGGCCCCGAGGACCCTGAGGGCTGGTGGCCATGCTGCCACCTGTGAGGACGTGGGTCCTGGAAGGTCCTGGAGCGCCCTGGCGGTCTGAGATCCCTGCCGACAGTCAGAGGCAGGGAAGTTGCTCCTAAATACTAAATAATTTGTGTTGAAATAAATATTTCAGAATGAGAGATGAAGCAGGTATCTTCTGGAAGGAAGGAAGCTGTGACCGGGGGGCTGGGCGAGGCGGGAGACCCGGGCGGCGTCCTCTCCTCCAGGTCCTGGTGGGGCTGTCGTGTGGGACACTCGCTTGGGACAGGGCCCCCCTTGTCCCCCTGTGCTGGGCCTGGGAGCCATCCTCCCTCGGAGAGCCCCGTGGGAGCCTCCTGGGAGCTCCTCCCGGCCAGAGGCAGGGAGAGGTGTGGCAGGAAGGGCACAGGGGCACAGAGGCCCTGCCCTGGTCGGCCCAGACTCTCGTCCGCACATAGTGGCAATGACCTCATGGGCCTCATGGGCTGTTGGGGGCTGCACGTACCCTGCTCGGCACAGAGCAGCCAGTCCACGGGTGGCAGAGGGCTGCGTGGGCATCAGAGGTGCCCTTACAGCTCGGTCCTCCACTCTGCAGGTGAAGAGAGAGAGAGCCCGAGTCTGCTTTCTGGCTGTCCCACCCCCCGCCTCCCCTCTGTCTTTTCATGGGGATGGAGGAGGGTGAGCAGGGCCTCTCCTGCTGGGGGTTCTCTGGGACCCCCAGAGCTGGGGCCGCTTTAAGCTCCTTTTGCAGAGGAGCAAAGCGAGACTCGGGGAGGCAGAGCGTCCCGCCAAGGTCACGGCGCATGGAGATGGGGTGGGTCACACTTGGTCCTGGCACCCCCGGGCGCAGGTGGAGGAGGGTCTTGCCTGTGGGGGTCCTTGGACCACGTGGGCATCCCGGAGATGGCCCTCGGGGACAGAGGAGCCTGGGGTTAACGGGCTCCCCAGCCCCTCGCCTGCAAGTGGTCCCTGAAATCGGCTGAGGCCAGCAGCCACTGTCCACAGACAGGGGAGTGAAAAACACTGTCACACAGGAGGTAGGGCTGGGGGCCAAGGCTCAGTGAGCCCGCAGCCACGAGCCAGCCTGGCTACTCCCACCAGAGCCGGGAGATGGATGAGGTGGTATGCATGTGACAGGAGGAGCAACTGAGGCTCGGTCCACAAAGCACAGCGGGCTGAGGGTGGGGGGCTGCCTGGTCACACTTGGGGAGGGACAGGGCAGGGCCTGAACGCCGGCGCCGAGTCTGGGGCTGACCCTCCACACCCTGGCTGGCTCTTGTGACAGCAGCTGCCAGATAACAGGGCCACTCCAGTCCCTCACCCACCAGCTTCATGAGGTGGGTGAGGGGAAGTCATTCCTAAACCAGCTTAGGATGACTCGTGTGGCAGAGCTGCAGGACAGTGGCAGACAATGGTCTCCACCATCTTACTGAGGGAATCTGGGAAGCCTCCCTGGATGACGTGGCACTAAAGCAGAGCACTGATGTGTGGGTAGACTCTTGGTGGGGAAAAGTGGTGGGAGAAAGGGTGTCGTAGACAAAAGACACAGAGTGGGAGGGGACGGGAGAGGAGGGGCAGCCCATGTTCGGGGGACAGCAAGTGGTCCAGATTGTTGTGACAGTGAAGTAGAGCTATCCTAAGAGGTGAGATCAGACAGGGAGGCTTGGGTCTGGAGAGCTTTACACCACAGGCGCAGATGTCTGGATTTAATCAGGGAGATAATGGGAGACAACACACTCAGAGGTCAAGGCAACTTCTTAATCTTTCTATTACCTGCATTTAGAACAGTATTGGGCATACCAGCAGCTCAGTTAATATTAATTTAATGGGAAGTGGATGGATAGGTGGATGAGTGGATGGGTGTGTGGGTGGGTGGATGGATTGATGAATGGGTGGATGGGTGGGTGGGTGGATGGGTGGGTGGGTGGATGGATGGATGGATGGATGGTGGATAGATGGATGGATGGATGGATGAATGGATGGGTGGTTGGTTGGATGGATGGGTGGATGGGTGTGTGGGTGGGTGGATGGATGGATGGATGGGTGGATGGATGGGTGGATGGGTGGATGGGTGGATGGATGGATGGGTGGATGGGTGGATGGATGGATGGATGGATGGGTGGTTGGATGGATTGATGAATGGGTGGATGGGTGGGTGGGTGGATGGGTGGGTGGGTGGATGGATGGATGGATGGATGGTGGATAGATGGATGGATGGATGGATGAATGGATGGGTGGTTGGTTGGATGGATGGGTGGATGGGTGGATGGATGGATGGATGGATGGATGGGTGGATGGGTAGATGGATGGATGGATGGATGGATGGGTGGATGGGTGGATGGATGGATAATGGATGGGTGGATGGGTGGTTGGTTGGATGGATGGATGGATGGGTGGGTGGGTGGTTGGATGGATGGATGGGTGGATGGGTGGGTGGGTGGACGGGTGGACGGATGGACGGATGGACGGATGGTGGATGGGTGGATGGGTGGATGGGTGGATGGGTAGATGGATGGGTGGATGGGTGGATGGGTGGATGGATGATGGATGGGTGGATAATGGATGGATGGATGGGTGGTTGGTTGGATGGATGGATGGGTGGGTGGGTGGTTGGATGGATTGATGGATGGGTGGATGGGTAGGTAGGTGGATGGATGGATGGTGTATAGATGGATGGATGGATGGATGGATGGATGGATGGGTGGGTGAATGGGTAGATGGATGGGTGGATGGGTGGGTGAGTGGATGGATGGATGGGTTGATGGGTGGGTAAATGAGTAGATGGGCTGGTGGGTGGGTTGAGTGGATGGATGGATGGCTGGGTGATGACGCGTGGACGGACGAATTGGCCCATGATGAGTGACGGACGGATGAATATATTAGTGATGATTGGCTGCACGGGTGGGTGGGTATAAGATGTGGCTCCTGTCATTCTTAAAGCCAACACAATGGCGGAAGGCGTTTTCTTATGGGCTGCACTTGTTGGAAATAATCACATCCTTTTCATTAGGGGAGTTGATGACCACCCCCTTCCAGATGCTGGCTTTTGCCTCCATGCTGTGTGCTTTGGAACCTAAATTCTTTCATAATTGTGTCCCTGTATATTTGGGATTAATCCGCAGTTACTGTTCTGAATATATTTTTTAAATCACTGAAATGCTGTCCAGAAAGTCACTTACGGCTTGCATGCATCAGAGAGAGAGGAGCAGGAGGGAGGTGGCAAAAGCTGTGTCTTCTGTCCCCCTCCTGGGGCCCCAGAGCCAGTGCTGGTTCTGGCCGGCTCGGGCTGGTCAGCTTCCTCTCCTGAGGGCCCGCTGTGGGACACAAAAGCCACCCAGGCGTGGCGGCCACTCTCAGGAGCTGGCTGGTTGGTTGGGGCGGCCGTACCCCGGATCCCCAGGGTGGTGAGTGCCCCATGGAGGGGACAGTTCCCTGGATGCTGCATCAGCCGGCCTCCTCTTCGAGGAGAGGGAGGTAGAGCTGTCCCAGTTGATGGTAAGGGTCCCACGAGAAGGGGAGGCGAGCGGTCCAGGAGGAAGCACAGCCTTAGTGACAGACGTGGGTTTGAGTCCCAGCTGCACCCGTTTGAGTCAGGGGACACCTCCCTCCTTTGCAGGGATGGTCTGGGCTCCAGCCTCCCCATTGCCAAGCCCAGCCTGGGGCCCGCCTGTGCGCAGACATGCACCACATGTCACACCGCGGACAGCCAGTCGGAGCGTTGGGCAAGGCCACTGACCTTGGATGGATGAACCACGGGGCCGATGAGCTGGGTGGGGCATCGGCACGTCCTCGGGCCAGGTCCTCGAGGGCCAGAAGAGGAGCATTTGCAGAGGCAGACCCCCACGATTCAGCAGTCTCCAAGGTCGCATGGCCCTGCTGTGGGGCTGCTGCAAGCTTCCCGTGACCCGGCCTCCCGCTGAGTGGGCTGGTGGGTCCCCGCCCTGAGGTCCCCACAGTCTTAACCCTGAGGTGTGGCAGGCCTCTCCCAAAGGCCCAGGCCGCATCTCCAGGCCTCCTCGGAGGCCCCCTGGTCCTGCTGTCATCCTTGGGCAGAGGAGGCCCAGCCCAGACCGTCCTACCCTTTGGCCTCCTGGAATTCAGGCAGAGGAAGGGATCGAAAGGCTGTGATGGCAGAAGGGGAGCGGGCCCCGGGAGGCCACGGCAGGCCATGGGAGGCCACGGTGCCCACACGCTGGGCCCTTCTCCCCAGAGGGCTTGCTGGTGACCTGTTCTGACCCGTCTTCTTCGTGGGGTGGGGGAGGCTCGTGCTCTTCCTGGAGGCCGGACCCGATGTCCTGTCCTGGGAGCGGTCCTGCTCAGGCTCCCTCACGGTCTGGGCTTAGGACGGGGAGGCCCTCTCGGGGCCCAGAACGGGCTCGGTGTCCCGGGGTGGGCCCCCTGCCGCGTCCACAGTAGAGAGGGAAGCCTTAGTGAGGATCCAGTGTGAATGTGCACACGTGCGAGTGAGCACGCACACGTGGGAGTGTGCACGTGTGCGGGCAAGTGTGCACGTGGGCGTGAGTGCACGCGTGTGGGCGGGCGTGTGCCTGGGTGTGAGTGTGCACCAGTGTGAGCAAGCATGTGCATGGGTGCGAGTGTGTGCGCGTGAGTGTGTGTGCGCGTGAGCGTGTCTCCCCCGGCACCAGTGTGCCCCGTCTCCAGGGGCTGCTCTGCTCCCACGAGGGCCTCCAGAGAGCCCTGGCGGCGGGCCGAGCCGGGGGAGCAAGGTGGTTGCCCTTGGCCTCCAGGGAGGCCAGCCTCCCGTCCAGCGGGCGCCCGCCTGGCCTCTCCCCGTCCCCGAAGCCCCCCTGCAGCCTCTGCAGGTCCTGCCAGGAGAAGGGGATGCTGGTGGGCGGGGGTCTGACCCCACGGATGCCTGATGCTCACGGAGCTGCGGCGCCATGGTGTTAATTCAAGTTTGACGGAGTTGGTGGCAGCTAGGGCCGGTCGGGAGCGTGTCCAGGTTTGGGGCAGTGGCGCGTTTAGCCTCCGTGTGTCACTGGCCAAGATCCCTGAGCCGGTGGGGGTGGCTGTGCTCTGTTGCTGGAAAAAGAGCAAACCCAGCATTTCCCTGTGCCTGTGGTGGGCGGGGCGCCAGGGCCCCCCACCGTCCAATCCGGGGAGCCCCGCCCCCGGGCTCCACCCCCCCCCCCCAGCCCCGCCCCCGGGCTCGGCCTGCCGCCCCCACGCAGCGGTGTGGCTCCGGTGGCCCGTGCAGGCCCGGTGTAGGACAGCTTCCTCCGCCCGGACCCTCACCTGCCTCCAGCCCACGGCTCAGGCCCCGCCCCCGGACAGCTCAGGCGGCGGCAGGGCCTTGTTGAGAAGGACTCCGAGGCTGCGTCTGGGCTCAGCCGGGGAGGCTCCGTTTGCCATGTCTGCGGGGAAGGCGGGAAGCGGAGGGTGGGTCCCTACCTTTCCTCCACCTTCTCCGGGCCCTTCTCCTCTCATGTTTCCCAGGATGGTGGGGTTCTTTGGAGGGTGCCCCGAATCGCAGGCACTTCTGTTTGCAGAAGGCACCCCGGCAAAGGAGGGGCTCCCCACGTGGGCCCATGAGGTCAGGGGTGGGCAGGCGGGACCGGCCTGTGGGAGGCGGCGACTTCAGACCTTTCCCTCAGGGTCTCTCTGGCCCAAGCCCCACATTAAAACGGCCCCGCACTCAGGGACTAGACTGTGAGGGCCCTCGGCTCCCCGTGACCTTAGACTCATGCCCGAGGGTTACAGTCTGGTCTGCGACGTGACCTTCCAGCGACGTGGACAGAGGTTTAGTGAAGAATGACCCTCCTCGTGGGAGAAGGTCCCAGGAGGGCCACCTGTGCCCTGTGGCGGGGACACGGGTGCCTGGGGGGTACCCGGGGGCTCCAGTCATTGCTGACTTGTGTCGCCCAGATGTATTTGTTGAAGTCCTAACCCACAGACCTGAATGGTGGCAGACAAGCTACCCCCGGTGGGATGGCCACCTGTACGGGGCGATGGCATCCGATGTGGCTTTGTTCTCGGGGGAGCGACGTGCCCACACACGACAGCACGGTGTCTTTTCGCCAGACGCTCTCTCGGACGCCTGGATAAGCGGTCCGTCCGACTGCTTTCACTTTCTGGCTTTATTTCACCAGAATAGTGGGGAAGACGAGGTTGGTAACGACCCGTGACAGCTGCTGTATTGATATCCCCAGTCTCGGGGAGAGAGAGAGGGGAAAAAATAAACACTTGATAAAAGTATGATTGCAGATTAATAGTTGTCTGGTGACGATTCACAATGAAACGGGCCGTAAAGAGATTACTTGTCTGCAGAGCTGAATTCCTCCCGGCGGCTCCAGGCTGCGGAGAAGCTGGCAGAGCTGAGCGGGCGGGCGGGGCGCGGCGGGGCCTGGCGGGGGGGGGGGGGGGGGGGGGGGGAATGGGGCTCCCCGGGGCAGGGCGGCGACACGGCCCCAGGGCTGCAGGCCGTTTCAGGAGCCACGGCCAGGGATCTGGAAGAGTCCCAGCCGGGGGAGGGCAGATGGAAATTGCTTGGGAAGTATTTATTTATTTATACTCTGCTATGTTCCAGAAAGGATTTAAAAAGGCTTAGAAATTGCTTTGTATAAGAAGCTCCTGGTAATCCTCCTGGCTCTTCCCCAGGCGGGAACCGCAGACGCCTCGGCATCCGTGTCGGGTGGGGGACGCTGAGCCCGGTCAGGTCTGGGCCCCCATGTTAGTAGCAAGGAACTGGGTCCCGCTGAGGTGAAGGCACTTGCCCGATGTCATGTGATGATTGGGGGACAAGCCAGGACTGCAAATGACTCTCTCACTGACTCACTCATTCGTTTACGCATTCATTCGAATCCCGCGTCTTCCGTGAACTTGTGTCCATCAGGACAAAGTACGAAGGCCGGTTACAAACTGGCGGAAGGTACGTGCCGCGAGCTCAGCCAACGAGAGTTCGGCGTCTGAAGCATCTGAGGACGGCGGCACACGGATCGGCCGCCCCAGGAAGGGGAAAGCTGGAAGCGGGCGGGAGGGGAGGAGACGCGCTCTCCCTGGACAGATAGGAGGAGCGGCCCCGTCCCCGGCCGGCGGGTCAAGGCTGCGGAGGCCGCGATGACGTCCGCTTAGTTGGCAAACGTCACACATTGGGGATGAAGGACAGCCCGGGCAGGGGAGCCGGGGAACAGACGGTGGGAGACGAAACCCTTACATACAATTGTTACAGGGGCCCCGCGTGCTGGGGGGCATGGGCACGAATACGTTCTGCAGGTAACAGACCGGCCGAGCGAGCGTGTCGGTTCCCGAGGGGGGCTTGAGTCAGCGGAAGCCCAGTCCCGCTCGCATGGCCCGGAGGCCGGGCTCTGCGGCCCAGGTGGGGCAGGACCCTCCTCTGAAGGCTCCGATGTGGGTCGGGGGGGGGGGGGTACTTCCTGCCTCTTCCCGCTGTCCTCACAGCGCCGCCTGCCCTGTGTCCCCGTCTCTCCCGTGTCATTCAGGATGGGTTGGATTTAGGGCCCACGTGCCATGATCTCGGGTCGAGATCTGTGATTCGATTACACCTAAAGAGACTCTTTTTCCAGACAGGGTCCCATCCGACGTTCCCGCGGTCCAGGCAGGGGCATAGATTTACTTACTCAGCAGAAAGTAGCTGAGAGAACAGAAGCCGGCAGGGCCCGGACGGGGGTGGGGACGGGCCGTCAGGGTTCACGTGGGGTCCTCTGCGTGTGGACCGCCAGGGCAAGCTGCGTGCGTGTGTGTCTCACACCTGCCGGGCGGGGGCCTCGGGGGTGTGTGTGCAACTGTGTGCCTGTGTGTGCTGCGCGGGTCGAGTCGTGCGTGTGCGCACGCGTCCGTGTGCCCTGTGACACTCAGAGGCGACACGTTAGGATTCTGGGCGTGACAAAGGAGATGCTCTCTGGAGACACAGGGGTTCCCTGGCAGTACTTTGAGAAGCCGAGGCCCAAGGACGCCGAGTGTGGCTCGGGATCCCGCCGTGGGCGCCGTGGCCTCCTGACCGCGGGAAGCACCCACCGCGCCGCTGCTCCCTTCCCCCTCAGGCTCCCCATTTATTTTCCTTTGTTCCACTTTATGTATCTTCATAAGCTGCCTTAAATCCTTTTTGAACAAGGCAGGGCGTAAATAGATAAATAAATAAAAACCCCATGCTTCCAATTTTAAAACATCTTTCCCAGGGCCCCACTCGTTCCGGGAGAGATCCATTTATAACCTCTGACAACTCCCCGTCCAGGCCGCGGGCGCTTCTGGGCTCAGAAAAATGAGCTGGTTCAGAAGCCAGTTCGGGAGCCTGCTAACATTTACAAAGCGTCCGCCGGGGCCCCTCCCGGCGCCGAGAGGAGGAGGCAGCCCACCAGGCCGGCACCGTCCGCACCGGGGACAGGGGACCTGGGGCCGACCGGCAGCGCCTGGGCTGAAGGACGCGGGGGCTCGTAAGTTGCCGGGGGCGCCAGTGCCCCTCAGAGAGATTCCGGGCGCATACTGTGCCCCCAGCAGACAGCTAGCATCGCCTGAGTACCTACTGTGTGCAGCACCCTGGGGTGGGCCCACCAACAGACCGTGGTCGTGGGAAAGCGTGTGTTTCGACTGCCTGCCTTCAAGCAGCCACCTGCCCTCAGGGCAGGGCAGGGGCCTGCGTGAGTGCGGTCGCTTCCTCGTCAGATAGACCAGCGACTGCGTGTGTGCGGGCTGGGCGGGGTCCGGACAGCAGGGTGCAGGCCTCGATAGCGTCTCGATGAGACCTCTGCCCTCATACGGTGTTCTTCCTGGTGCCCACACGTAAATCAAATCAGCTCCTTTCATTGTGGAAACAGCACATGTGAGCAGGGGTGTGTGGGTTCAACGTGGGAGCGTAAGCCATCTCGGTCCGCCCCGCCTAGAGGCATTTAATTCGGTCTGCTCCCCCTCTCGGGCCATCCCCAGTCTGGGGGGACCGTGTTTCAGAGGTGAGGGGGGTCCCTTTGACAACGGGCGCCCCATCAGCACAGGTACGCCTGCACCTTCCCCCGCTACCCGCCCCCCGGCCCTGACTAAAGGTTCACAGTTTGTTCAGAATTAGAACGTTCTTGCTTTGGGTGAGTGATGGGGATAAGAAATCAGGGACATGGGAGCAGCCGAAGCTTGGCCGCCGTGTGTCGAGGGCAACCACACTGTTTATTTCCGGGGACAGGGGCGCACGGACTTTAAGGGTGTGGGCTCCTATTTCACGGGCCAGACCCGTGTCGTGGTTGGACACACACAAGGCTGTACTTGGCTGAAGGTGTTGGGGGCGGAGAGCTGGAAGCTTGAGGGCACGAGGCTTTGCCAGAACTGGAGCTCGGTGACTGCGACGAACGTGTGTGCGGGTCATGGAGGGGTATGGGTTTTGGCCAATTGGACCGTCCGTGGAATCGCCCTCTGCCGGGAGATCCACGGTGTTGCAGAAAGAACACAAGGCGTGGGGTCAGACCTGGGCTCTTGTCCCGGCCCTGACCTGTCCCGCTCTGTGGCCTGGCACAATTAATTTGTCAGCGTCTCTGTCTCTCACTGTGTCCTCGCTTATGAAAATGACTCCTGTCTTGTCTACTAATGATACCATTATAAGGACTGAATGTCTAAGTGTGGAAAAGCACAAAATGCTTTAGCAACGTAGGTGCTTGACATGGGCTCAGTTTCTTCAAAGATATTTCTAATCATTTTTTATGCAAGATGAGAAATGATTGATGCTGGTTAAAAAACCCACCTGCATTCATCATATTAGCGCATGAACTAGGTTCACGACCAAAGCAGGGAGCTGGGGTTTGGGGGAGGGGGGCCCTGCCAGTTACTAAGCGGACGAGCCTTAAAATACCCATGGACCCTGCGTTCCTCTTCTGACTTGGGTGGGGGGGGGGGGGGCGGGGTAGGCCCAGTGGCCGTGAGCTTCAGCCCCACCAACCGTGCCCGGGTCAGGACTCAGGCTGCAGCCGTGGGGACAGGGTGTTCTCCCACCGAATGGAGAGCCTGGGACCCTGGCTGAGATCCTGTCCAGCCTGCCCTCCAATCCGCCCCCAGGCTCACCTCCCCTGCGAGCCGCACGGCTGGTCACTGGGGTCCGCAGACGCTACCCCAGCCTCTCACCTGGACAGACAGGAGGGCAAAGCTACCTCGAGGCGAGGGTGGCGCTGGGGGTGACAGACGTGGAAGCAGGAGACCGGGCTCGGTGCCCCAGATGCCAGCCTCGCGCACGGGTGTGACCACAGCCCTGCAGATACACTCGGGCGCCTCCCAGGACCTGCCTTGCAGACGACGCGTGGGCGGTGGGCGGGGCTCGGCAGGGTCCAGGTGGGGCCACTGACTAACCGCTCGGACTCTGGGGAACTTTCTAGACTCTCTGAGCCTTGGCTTCTTTCTCTCTAAAATGGGATTGGTGGTTTGAATTGCGTCCTCCCCAAAACATGTCCGAGTCCTGTGACCGTGACCTTGTTTAGAAATAGGTCTTTGCAAGGGCACCGGGGTATAAGAGGGGCTCCCGCTGCACTGGGGTCCCCACGTAGACAGACACGTGTCCACAGACACGCACGGGGGGAGGAGGCCGTGTGAGGACAGAGGCAGAGGTTGGGGGGATCTGGCAGCCGAGGATGGGGGTACCAGCAGGAGCCCGTCTTGCCCCGGGGGCTCCAGGGACGACCCGCCCTGCCCGCACCTGCTTTCAGACTTGTGCCCCCCGGGGCTGGGGGAGAATCGATTTATGTTGTTTTATGTCTCCCGGTTTGTGGTTTTCCTCCAGGAAATTAACACGGGCGACAAACCCTATCCTGATGGGGTCTCACGACAGCCCCCTGGGGGCCCAGTGCACAGTGAGCACCAACCCCGGGCACGTGGCGGAGGGGGGGCGGTGGGTGGTGATTGAAACCCTTTTCCAGAAGGTGGTCTTCAGGGGGACAGAGGAGCCCCAACCAGGCCACAGCATCCCTGTGTCCCCCCTTCGTGCGTTTTACTGGCATGGGCACAGGGCTGTTCACTCCTCACAAGTTTGCTTTGGGTCAGAGATAACAGCAGGGGTGGGACAGAAGGTGCTGCGGGCAGTCGGTCTGCGGGGACACAGAAACGAGAGCCTGTCTCTCCCCAAGGGGCCACGTGCGCCTGTCACACACCCGGGGGGCAGCTCAGCTGGGCTGTGGGCCCCTCCCCGGCACCGCTTCAGCCCCTGCTTCCCCCCTTCCCCACACCCCCTTAGGCTTTCAGCTGCTCTGCCTCCCTGCGGGGACTCTGGGTGACATTGGGCACAGTCCCCAACCCTTGGGCCACTGTGCTGGGCCGTGCTGGGCGCTGTGGGGGTAGCGTTGGGGCCCCGGGGCTCCACCCGCGCGTCACCAGGAGCACCTTCCCTCCAGCTGTGAGCCTGCAGGTGCACAGACCTCCCAAGTCCCCGGAGCCACAGCAGCCCCGGGGGGAGAGACGCGGGCTCAGACCAGTGATTCGCCTGGGCCGGAACAGCTCCCCTGAGGGCACCGACATGTGTCTCAACACGTGTGATGGCAACTCGCATGCTGGGGGCAGAGGGCACGTCCCCGCGGCCTGGAGATGCTCTCCCCACAAACCACGACGGGCCTTCTCCACCGTGTCCCGGGGAGTTTCTCCCGCCTCTTCCTTTGCCGCAGCCCCTTGATTCTTAGATCTGTCGGTGGGTCTGGGCGGCTCCGTGTCCCCCGACTCCGCTTTGCTGTGGTCACGACCCCCAGGCAAGGGCGCAGCTACAAGAGGAAGTAGGAGGGCGCCCGAGCGTGGGCGTGTGTGGGGCGGGCGGGCGAAGGGGACCCCGCGCACGATGCCGGACCGCTGCCAGTGCACACAGGGGTAGGGGGTGACGAGAGGCCCCTGCAGTTCCTGGGTGGGCGGGGCATTGTCTCCCTGCCTTGGCGGAAGGGCCATGTGGGACCCTTGGAAGTTTCTGGAGACAGTAGGGATTTGGGAACACTGCCTCCGGGGACTTGTGGTCCCCCACCCCCTTAGCTCCTTCTGCTCAGGTTAAATTACCGTATTAATTATTCAAGAGACTTAATGTGATCAAACCAGAATCTGCGTACCGGATCCGAGGGGAACCAGAAACAAAATCGATGGGTCTGGAGGCCTGCGCAGCTAATACATAATTAACGCTCCTCCCCCTTGGAGTTTAGCTGGGAAGGAACGAACGCTTCACACTTTGTGCAGACAGACGGGTGCGGGACAGACAGACGGCAGGCAGATGACATAGACGGGCAACGGGTAGATGACGGACGGGCAGACAGGCGAGGGGGCGACACAAACAGAGGGGACCGGGGACCAAGTCCAGCCAGGTCTCTGTCCCGCGTCGGGAATGACCGCAGCGCGCCTTTCAGTGTGACCCTGGGGGTGCGGGCCCTGCAGTGTGCCAGGACCGGCTCCTTGCCACCTATTAATACCCAGATCGATCCTAAGTGGGTTACAGGAACGCTGCTTAATCGAATGTGTTGTCCTTCGTAGGCCGAGATGAGACACCTGACCCCCGTCCCCGGGGGCATCCGAGACCTTCTCCTTGTGGCCGAGTTGCTGACAGAACGCAGCCAGTGCCCCGGTGTGCTCAGCCCGGGGGGCTGGGCTCCTCGCGACGCCCTCTGCACCCTTCTGATGTCCTGACACATTATGCACAGGGCCCCTGGGGCCGCGTGGCATCCAGCCGGTCACCACGTTGCCAGAGGAGCCGGGGTGCCCTCTGTGGACAGCGGGGGTCCGAGCGGCCACGGTGTGTCCGTGGCCGGCAGAGGAGGTGGAGGGGCCCATGTGGCCCCTGCAGGGCGGGCAGGAAGGGTGGCCGGCGCATGCTGGGCTCCAGAGGACGAGGCCCCTCCACGCCCCTGGACCCCCCTTCGCCCTCCCCCGTTTCCTCCTGTCTCTCAGGCCCTTGCCCCCAGGCCCTCCCAGGGGCACGACCTTGGCTGCTGGAGAGACAGGCGTCTGCAGCCTCTAGAGCTGTTGGGGATGTGGTTCAGGCAGCAGGAGACCTGGGTTCGAGTCCTGCAACGACTCTCTGTGCGGCCTCTTCACTTACCTCTCAGTCCTAAATGCCATCTGTAAGCTGGGGTTATAGCTTCTGCCTCGGACGGCTGTTGGGGGATTGAACCCTAGTAACAATGACAAGTAATAGTAAGGATAGAGAGCCCCCGGGGCCTCGGCCCGTGCCTGCAGGGACGCACTGCGGGGAGGAGCGGACAGTGTCAGTCCTTATTCTCACAAACGTCAGTGCACGACTCACCCACCCAAGAGCAGGCTCAAGAGTCCGTGTGTCCGCACCTGCCGCGTGCTCCCCAAGAGTCACCAGGGCATCTGCACACGACAGGCTTGATGAGGGGCCCAGGGAAGCCCACCCCAGATCCGCCTGAGCACGAAGTCACGGGATCATCCCTGGGCATGTCCTGTATCGTTCCCGTTTTGATTAGAAACCCCGGGGACACTTCTCACTCACCCGTTCTCCCCATCCCCAGCTGGGTGCTTTAGAGGACCCCATCCTGTGGGTGCCCCGGGGAGATGCCTCCGCTCAGCCACCCACAGCTCCTCCAGCCGCGAAGCAGCAATGACACTGATGGGCAGCAGGGGGCGCTGGGAGCATGCAGGGGCCAGGGGAGGAAGCAGGAAGCAGTAGGGTGGGGAGTTTACACTGTGTGGTCCTTCTAAGACCAACGGTGGGTCCCCATTCCTCTTGTACCTGACCGAGTTCCTGAAAAATGTCCCACGGGGCTGCGTGAAAAATCACGTGCTGATTCGGAGGAACGCTTACCCCCGATGCCCTGGCCTCAGTGGCCTTGGTCTGTACGACTTAGAAGGAAACTCGCTGACCCCACTGTTTCTCTTTCTCCCCAGCACAAGCTGTCCATGGCCAGTAAAAGTCACCCTTGCGGAGAGACCACCTCCCATCCAGCGAAAAACCTGTTTGCCTTCCTTCTGGATATATTCACGTTCACCAGCCTCCTTTGCCGTCAGGTGTGGCCAGGTGACTGCGTCCGGGCCGTGGGGTGTGAGAGGGGCATGTGCATCCAAGGGTCGTCCCCTTCTTCCAGCTGGCACAGTCATAGACAAGCAGATTGTAGCCAGAGGTGGGAGGCGCCTGGGGATCGTCCCTGTGTCCTCGCAGGAGCTGCCCGCCAAGCTCACCCCTGTGCGTTTTGTGAGAATTAACTTCCTAGCAGAGTTGAGCCGCTGTGCGCGTGTGGGTCTGTCTGTTCCCTGGGTATCTGTGGGTCCACCGCCCTAGGTTAGACACTGGGACAGGCGCCGGGTGACGGCCGTGGCAGGGACAGAGTGGACCCTGCCCTCACGGAGGTTAGCTCGAGGGAGACGGTCATCAGGAGTCACTCCTGACGAGTAAAGTCCCCGAGGCCCCACTCCCGGGGGCTGAGGATCCGGGAGGCGGGTGGTCGGGAAAGGCGGCAGGAGATGATTTTCCACTGAGGTCTGAGGATGGAGAGGATCAGGGACCCGGGGTGCGGGTGGAACGGTGCTCCAGCAGAAGGAATCACACGCACGGTGGCCTGGAGGCGGGAAGGGGCGTGGTGGGCTCACGGGTCAGAGAAGAGGCTGGGAGGCCCAGCGGGGGAGACGGGCCAGGGCCGGCCACGGAAGGCCCTCCCCGCTGCCCACCCTCTCTCCCTCCCTGAGCGCTGAGCTCTGAGCAGGTAGACGGGTGTCAGGTGCTCGAGTGGGTGAGGGGACGGGGATGGGGGGGGGGTGGCGCTCCACTCGTCCTGAGGCTGCCTCGCCCTCACACCCCCCTTCTCCCGAGCGAGCCGTCCTCTCAGGCCCAAGTGGGCCCGGCCCCAGGCCTCAGGCACCAGGTCTGAATTCAGCTTTGCCTCGTGCCTGGGGGGACGGGCCCCGTGTTTGCTGAGCCCACCCAGGCTTCCTCACCTTCCGCCGAGCCCTGGGCTGCAGCCTTGCGGTCGGGGTCCCGCGGAGCGTGTCTGGGAAGCGCGTGGCACAGAGCGGCCCCGCCAACTGGTGAGCCCCTTCCGTCCTTCCCCGGCTCCTGGAGGGGGTCCTGGCACCTGTGCCTGAGCTCCTGCCTGAAGCAGTGGACCGAGGACAGCCAGTGACTCCAATAATTGCCTCCGTCCCAGCGCCGGGCGGTGATGAATGGGCCGGGAACCTGCGGCCTTGCGGGGATCGATACTGTGATATCTTTGTCCCGGGGAGAGGGGATGAGGGGAGGGAATGGGAGCGCGCCCTTCCAACTGTCCCCCCAGGTCTAGGGAGGCCGGAACCCCCCGGGCCCCGGGGGGTGGGGAACTTCTGAAGGGAAAGTGGACGTCGGGATGCAGGGACCCTGCCCGTGTGACCTCTGCTTGTCACTCAGGGTCTCTTGTCCCCGGTTTCCCGACGGGGGCAAGAAGGGACTCCATAAAGTGCCAGGTGACAGACACGTGCATCACGCGGTTGTGACGGCGCGGATCCCAGCGCCCGAGGCCCCGAGGCCGCGGCTCCCGGAGGAGTTCATTCTGCAGCATCGGGGACGAGACCCCAGGCGTCTGACCCGGTCCTGCCCTGTGGCTCCCAAGAGGTTAAGTCACAGACTCAAGGTCACACCTTAAGGTGGGGCAGGGCCATTTCCCAGAGCCGTGCTCTGGCTCCGAGCGGCCCAGCGAGGGGCTCCGGAGGGCGGCCGGGCTCTGCCCGGGGTGAGCAGGGGGCGGGGCAGGGGCTCTGCACCTTCAGGGGGACCCAGAACAGCTTCCCGCGTGCCAAACGTCCATCCGTCTCCTCTGGTGTTGTTGTTGTTTTTTTTTTTTAAGAGCACCTCTCGTGAGAAATTGACTTATTTTCTGTGACATCGAGGTTAAAATAAATGGTGCTATTTCCCGGCTCATCTCGTGAGCGATGTTTTCTTCTTTAAAAAAGAAGCATCACTGTCTCCTCCTGTTTGCTCAGCTGTGCCGCGGACTCATTTGTCCAGATAAGTCCCCCGACGCCAGGTGTCTCGAGCTCCGCGCGCAGATGGCTTTATCGGGGGCCAGCCCGGCACCCGCCAGCCCCCGTCCGCCCACCCGCCGGTCGGTGACGTGCCCCTCACCTCCCCCTTCGAGCAGAGCCAGGGCTCCTACGACAAGAGCATGTGACGTCAGAGGACACGAAGACACAGCCCGGCCTCAGGGCATCTTTCAGTCTGATGGCTCCTGATCTGCTGGTCAGATGGAGGAGACATAGTCCCCGATCTGCTGGTCAGATGGAGGAGACATAGCCCTCGCTCTGCTGGTCAGATGTGGGAGACATAGCCCCCGATCTGCTGGTCAGATGGAGGAGACATAGCCCCCGATCTGCTGGTCAGATGTGGGAGACATAGCCCCCGATCTGCTCGTCAGATGGAGGAGACATAGCCCCCGATCTGCTGGTCTCATGGAGGCTGCTGGTCTGATGGAGGAGACATAGCCCCCGATCTGCTGGTCAGATGTGGGAGACATAGCCCCCAATCTGCTGGTCTGATGGAGGCTGCTGGTCTGATGGAGGACACATAGCCCCCGATCTGCTGGTCAGATGGAGGAGACATAGCCCCCAATCTGCTGGTCAGATGGAGGAGACATAGCCCCCAATCTGCTGGTCTGATGGAGGCTGCTGATCTGATGGAGGAGACATAGCCCCTGATCTGCTGGTCAGATATGGGAGACATAGCCCCCAATCTGCTGGTCTGATGGAGGAGACATAGCCCCCGATCTGCTGGTCTGATGGAGGCTGCTGGTCTGATGGACGAGACATAGTCCCCGATCTGCTGGTCAGATGGAGGAGACATAGTCCTTGATCTGCTGGTCTGATGGAGGCTGCTGGTCTGATGGAGGAGACATAGCCCCCGATCTGCTGGTCTGATGGAGGGACATAGCCCCCAATCTGCTGCAGATGTGGGAGACATAGCCCCCAATCTGCTGGTCTGATGGAGGGACATAGCCCCCAATCTGCTGGTCAGATGTGGGAGACATAGCCCCCAATCTGCTGGTCTGATGGAGGAGACATAGCCCCCGATCTGCTGGTCAGATGGAGGAGACATAGCCCCCGATCTGCTGGTCTGATGGAGGGACATAGCCCCTGATCTGCCGGTCAGATGTGGGAGACATGCTCTTAGTCCTATGTGCCCCCCTGCTGGGAAGACAAAGGCAAAGAAGGCAAGATTCCATCTTCTGGGAGCCCCTGGTCTCCAGGGAAACCACAGCCCTGGTAGGGGTTACACAGCCTTCCCTGGGATTGGAGACATAGGGTCCTTGCCCTCCAGGCAGCCCACAGTCTGAGGGGGAAGGTTGTACCTGTCCTCGGGGCAGCCTGGGATGAGGGGGCAGCTGCCCGATTTGGTTTTGTTCACTCTGGAAGATGCTCACAGGCACTTAGCCACCTGGTTGGAGGAGCAAAGGCAGAGACTCGGCCGGACGTTCTCTGTCACACTCACGCAGTCACACACGAGGTCAACACCTGCATGGCAGGCTCAGGGTCCATCCGGTTCCTACCCTGGGCTCTGGCGGGGCTCCCGGGGGGGGGGTGGTTGGGACTGAGGGGAGACCAGGGTCACCTCTTCAGTGAGAATTCAGGCCCACCCTGCATGGTCCTGCCTGGAGCATCCCAGAACCACAAGCCCCTAACCAGTCCCTCCAGATACCCCAGAAGACATCCTTGGAGAGCCCAGGGCAGTGACGTCCCTCAAGGACTCGGGCATGATCCCTGACCTCCTGGTCGTGAGGCTCTGGACTCTGACAGGCTTCAGGTCAGCCTTATAGGAACCTCTGTGATTCCTGGACCACGATGGGTGGGATTGTTGCAGAAAGCTAGGGCCAAGGTCAGCATCTCCAGAAAAGGCTTCCCATTGAGCTCTCTGTGGGGTTGAAACCATCCCCAGCCACGTCCCCTGGCACAGGTCTCCCTAGTGTGGCTTTTCTCCAGTCTAGGGCCACGATGGGCCCAGATCAGGGTGGGCGGCTGTCTACCTTCAGTTGTGAGTCATCTGTGGGACCTCTTGGCTGCCCCACTGTCACTGGCTGCACATGCCCGTCACTGGAGTATAAGGTCATCGAGCCAAAGACCCTGGTCTATTTCCTCTGTGCCCTGAGCAGAACCTGAGCCCAGCAATGCCCAGTCAACACCTTTGGGTAAGTGCTGAGACATTACTCAGATCTCATCTGGCCTCGGACTCAGTTCACTGCCCAGCCCAGGGGAGGGGGACAGAGAGAGAGAGAGAGAGAGAGAGAGAGAGAATTCCAAGCAGGCTCTGAGCTGTCAGCACAGAGCCCGATGTGGGGCTTGTTCCCGTGAACTGTGACATCATGACCTGGGCTGAAATCAAGAGGCAGACGTTTACCCGACTGAGCTCCCCAGGTGCCTCACCGTGATCTAGTTCTGTCTATAGCTGACCTCTACTAGCCCCTGCTGTCCCTGCCTGTATGACGACTAGAGTCCTTGCCCTTGTCCAGGGGGTCGAGGTCCTCTGCAGGCCGGGCTGTGCACCTGAAGGTCGGCATCAGCAAACCCAAATGCCAACATCAATGACAGGCAGAGCTGTAAGAGTGCCCAGCTGCTCTCTCTCCTTTTTGGCCCAAACTCACATTCAATAAACCTTGGGACGCTGTCCCCAGTAATTCAAGCCGACACTGATCTCTCCCTCCAGGCCCTGCAGCATCTCACTCTCTGTTGTGTGCAGGGGTCTGGCATTTTGTTTATTTTGTTCTCTAATTTCCTGAGTGCCCATCTCCTGCGGATCGATGTCTGGTCCACCCTCACAGCCTTTGTCACCTGGCACGGAGCCTTGACCTTTGGGGCAGCTATCGAGTGAATGACGGCTCCCGTGGCTTCTGCTCCCAACACTGCTGGGGACGGTGGTGACAGAGGGCAGCGTCTCGGACCCTTGCAGCGGCGAACACTCCTGCTTGTCCTCCTGACCACACCCAGAGGCCAGGCAGACCCCATTGCCAGCTTACACGTGGGCACAGAGACGTTATGGAGCCTGCCTGAGGTCACACGACCCGGGCGTTTGTCCCGAGTCTGTGTGTACTGAAAGGAAACAAGGCTAACTTAGCCGGAGCCAGCTGGTTTGGTCAGCTTAGGTGTGCAGAGCCAGAGAAAAAAGCCGGACCTCTTTTCCTTCGGGTAGTAGAATCTCAGAAATATAGGGCGTTTTAGAGATCATCTGGTCCAGAATGATTTTACAAAGGAGCAGAGGTCTTGTGTGTATGAGGGAAGAGGGTCTGTATCACACTTGGCCACGTGCAGACCAGGTTATGAGCAGGACTGTGGCCTTCTCCACCTGTCACCTGGGACCAGCGGGGTCCTGGCCTTCTCCACCTGTCACCTGGGACCTGTGGGGTCCTGGCCTTCTCCACCTGTCACTTGGAGACTGCAGGGTCCTGGCCTTCTCCACCTGTCACCTGGGAACTGTGTGTCTGTGACACACAGTTGCTTTGAGAACTAGAAGAATCTGAGAGTGCACCTACCACGCCCGTGCCAAACCTGGGCCCCATGGTGCTCGCAATTTATAAAAGGGTGTGGTTGCACTAGGTGGCTGGATTTCTACAAGTCAGTGAAAAAACATGTGGTCAGCAGGTGTGTTAGGTTCTGGGTTCCTTGTGATGGAGAACCCAAATTTCTAGCGGCTTCAGCACGTGTAACCCTGCAGGCGTCGGCGGGGGGAACACGGCAGGCGCCCTCTGTGGCGTGGCTCTCGCCCAGCACGTGGCCATCAGCCCGCGGGGACAGGAGGCGAGGGGAGCAGGCCCGGGGCCTCTTCCGAGGGCACGACACGGAAGTTGCCGCATCGACTTCTCCCACACCCGGAGGATCCCAGCGCGGTCCACGGCGCTCCTGGCCACAAAGGGGACACGGGCCGGGTTTCTGTCGGGTGGCAGGTGCCCTGCCAAAAACTGGGGCAACACAGAAAATGGAGCCGGGTCCCCATCCTCTGCGGTGTCACCCGTTGGGTGACTGCCTGAAACCGCTCAGCACTGCGTGGCTTCGCGGGCCTTTATCTCCGCGGCTCTGCCTCGGGAGGTGACGAGGCCCCAGGCTCACCCTCCGCAACCAGATGAGGACGTGGATGCCCAGGGGCTCTGACCTGTCCCGGGTCAAGCCGCAGGACCGGGCTTCCTGACATGGCTGGGTCCCCGTTTCTCGCACACCACCCGGAAAGCGCTTTGCAAAAAACATGTTGACCGTTGACTCAAAGCGGCGTGGGCTTTGTTCTCGTGGTCCGGCGGGCAGCTGGGGGGCAGCGGCTGGTTCAGGCGCTGGCGGCCTCGGAACTCCGCCTCCGGTGTCGTTTCATTGTTCCTGGCCCGTCCCTCCCCGCCCTGCCCAGCTCGCATCCAGGCTTCTTGGCTGTCCCCCCCTGCAGACAGTCCTGGGCCTCTGCAGGTGAGGGCAGGAGAGAGGACAAGGGACCCTGGGGGCCCCAGCCGGCTGCTCCGTCCTCTCGGCCGGGAGCTTGTGGGTCACAGACCGCTGTGCTGGGGAGGACACGGCGAACTTGGCTTCCTGGTCTCTGGCAGGGAGATCGATACCATCCCGCAATGCTTAGATCTCGCGCCCCAGGGACATCTTTCTTACCCCATTTGTGGGATTAATTGCAGCCACCCCCGCTCTCTGTCACGTCTGTGCGCGAAACACGGAGCCTGGCCCAGAGGACGTGTCTGTGAGTGAGTGAGTGGATCAATAAGTGATTGATGACAGGCCCGGCCCAGGGGGGGTGTCTGACGCTGGGCGCTAGACCCACAGGCCCAGGGCCCGGGTCTCTCCTTCCCCGCTGCTGCGTCTGCACTCCCTGCTCGGAGAGCTTCTCCCTGGGACCTCAGCCCTAGTCCTCAGGGCAGGGAAACTGGGGCCAGTCCCAGCTCTGCCAACAGCCAGGATGTGGCCCTGTCAGGTCACCTCCCCCCTCAGAGACACAGTGCCTGCATCAGAAAGACAGGTGGGTTCCCCCAAAACCATTCCCTGGTCTTTGCCAGGTTCTGGAAACCCCACAGCCTATGCACCAGCCAGGTCACTCCGTCATCCGTGGTCCCCGTGCCGTTTCTTGGCTCACGTGTGGGTGGAGAGGGCGGGGGCCCTGCCTCGACGGACCCCGCTGTCTGGGCTCATCCCGGACCCAGACCTTCTCCTGGAGGAGGACCTGGTTCTGCGGGGCTTGGACACAGGGCCTGTCACCAGGGGACGGGCTGCGGCCCCAGCGGAGCACGGATCGGCTGCCTGCCCGGGGCTCCCGGCACAGCCCCCAGGAGACGCTCGGGGCTGTCTCAGCAGATGTCTCTTCTTCCCTTGGCGCTTTATTCCGTTCAGCGCTCGCGGCGGGGATGTTCCTGGATTTGTAAACACACGGCGATGGCCTGAAGGCACTTTGCCGCGCTGCCTTCTCGCTCTTCGGTGAGTGTTTTGCGTTCGCTCATGAGCTCACCACGCACCTATGGAGCACTTGCTGAATGCGGACCTCGGCTCCCGCGTGCACCTGCGGAGGGCTCGCTGTGTGCGGACCCCGGCTCCCAGGGGATGTGCAGCAGCTCCCAGGACGAGGGTCTAGGCCCTCACTCTCCTCCAGAGCGTTTGAGTCCAGACAGGGACGTTTGCAGAAATTCATGTTCTCCAAGAATGCAGGCGAGCACCAACCACTGGCTTCGCTTTGCCTCCTTCCTGTCTGCACCGCCAGCTGCCGGGGGGAACAGCTGTTGTTGCAGCTGAGGCCCTGCCGCGGTGACGGGTGCCCGGGACCAGCCGCGTGTGTGTTAGGTCTGGTCTGCCGCTATTTGTGGCTCCCGGGCCTCCAGGGCGTCTAATCGTGAGACCCCTTTGGTCTCCCTCGACAGCTGTCACAGGTGCACGGGGTGACTGGCCGGCGGTGACTGGCCGGCACTGCCCAGGGCTGAGCCCACTTAGCGCTGGGCTGAGGCCCCCCTGTGTTACCCGCCCCCCCCCCCCCCAGCACTGGGCCTGCACTGGGTCCTGAGCCAGTCCCTGGACACCGGGAGGGGACCAAGGTCTGCACCCCAACGCAGGCAGCAGGCCCGTCCACCCCTGGGTGTCCACGGGGCACAACCGGCAAGGAGAGGGTGTGGGAGGTGGAGGGGGCTGGGGGCCGAGAGAGGGCGTCCCAGCGTCACTGGAGGGGTGGGGGCTTTGAGGGCACCAGGCATTCCAGAAACATCCGGGGACTTTAAGGTCCTCGTGTAAAGCCAGGGCACACATGCCCGTGGACACAGACCGGCGCTCAGAGCCTGGTGCTGCTGCGGGCTGCTCACGGAGGTCTGGTCGCCCCTGAGACCCCCTCAGTGTCTCCATCTGCGAAACGGGGCCACGGGGCAGGCGGGGCAGTGTCAGGCAGGTCCCCAGACACGTGCAGTCTCATCAAAGTCTTATTTCCATACCCAGGGCTTTCCAGCAACAAGCCTCAGCGGGGCTCCTGGGCCCCGGGGTGGGGTGTGATTGCCGGAGGGGCTGGCCAAGGCCACGGCGGTGCCTGGGGCTGTCAGGCTCCGCCCACTGCTGGGCCGGCTCCGCAGCCAGCGCCCCAGGCGGCCACAGGTGTCGGCTCTGGGGCAGGAGCTCCCCCGAGTGCCCTGTCCTCTGCTCGATGGGCCTCCCGGAGTGTCCACTCCACCTCCCGTAAAAGCTGCAGAAAGTGGGAATCAGAGTTGAGCCCTGGTGGCCGTGGTGATGCTGCAGGGAGACGCGGCCCTGCCCACATGAATCGGCTCCACCCCGCGTGGGTTCAGCGCACAGAGCAGGGGACCCGGCGTCAGAGAGGCGGTGGGAGTCCTGGCTGGGGTTCTCCAGGCCCCACCTGCCCCCGGAAGAGCCCCTGCCCCTGCCCCTGCAGGGAGTAGCTCAGGAGAGGCCTCCCCTCCCTCCCCCCATGTTCACCCCGGCCCAGCCCCCGCCACCCCGTCGCAGGGCAGGGAGCAGGGGTCACCAGCAGCAGGTGTGGTGCTCGTCACCTGCTAGTTCTCGGGTGTCTTCAGCTGGGCGGGCAGTGGGGCACGAGGGAGGCCTGTGTCCGTGAGGGGCAATGGCCCCGGCTGCTCTGGGAGTGAGCAACTTGCTTGTCTGGTCTCTGAGGCCGCGTTCCCTTGCCGGGGCCCCGCCAGACCCACCGTCGCCAGGAAACGGGCCGATGTGGTGACACAGGGGGGCCTGCAGCCGGGCCTGGCGTGAGCGGACGCTCAGCCTCTGGGGCCCCCCCTGGGCCCTGTGACAGTCCTGTCTGTCCTTCTGCCGTTCACGGAGGGCCGCCCACCCTTAGGGAGGGACAAGTGGAAGTGAGTTGGAATCCGAGGGAAGTGTTCCAAAGAGCAGGTGTGGACTGAACTGTCGCAGAAGCAGAGGGATTCCAGCAGGGCTGTTGGTCGCCTGCTGACCAGTTCCCCCCCACCGTGCCCCCTGCGAGCCAGGTAGGAGTTCCGGGCCTGTCCCCAGGGGTCCGGGAAGCACGGAGCAGCATTCGAGTCCCTGGAGATGCTCTGCCCCCGGGGACCCTGGCGGGTGGCCGGGGCCTCCTGGACCGTCGGGTGTGCTGTGATTTGTCAACTTCCCTCTTAAGACGTGAGCCCAGAGTGTGCAACCTGCTCTGGGCCAGGCGAAGAGACCTCTGGGCTCCCGATGGCCCACGTGGACGGGACCCCTGGTTTCGAGGCTGTCCTCAGGCTGGCACTGTGCACGCCTCTCACTGCCCCCCCCCCCCGGCGGCGCTGGGTCAGGGAGGGTGGCTCTGAGGGTCCTTGTCCTCCCCTCCCTTGTCTGACCCCAGGGATCGATGACTGAGCGGATAATGGACTCAGACGAGAGCTTTCCCCTGCCCTGCTCTCGAAATCTTCCAGAGCCTTCTGGAAGCGGGGTATCTTGTGATTCAATCCTTCCACGCCCTTCTAGAGAGCGTCCAGCTGTGACCGCCGCTTTGGAGGGGAGAAGCTAGAGGCTCAGGGCAGTAGCGTGACCTCCCTGAGGTCACACAGCTGGCAAATGGCAGACCTGGGACTTGAACCCAACCAGCCGGCCTGGGGTTGCCCTGCCCTGGGAGCTGGGAGCTGGGTGGGAGCCCCAGACCCAGGGGCTTCGTGGTGGCTGAGTGCTGGGATTCATTTGCGTGTGGGGGTTGGAGATCAGCTGGGCGTCCCACGGGGGGGAAGGGAGGCACGGGGCGTCCCTGTGGCACGCACGGCGGAGGTGCAGAGAGAGCGCTGGGCGAGCCCAAAATGGTTCGGTGCAGAGAAAACCCAAGGGAGGCAGTTCCCCAACATTAGAAGTACGGACACGAGTCACGATGCACATCTTGCCAAAACATAATTGAACAAAAAAATGCACGTTAAGCCCATTAGACGACGACCTACGTGTGGGAGGGACAAAAGGGGCCACACAGTGGAGCAGGGGAGAGAAGGGGCCCGCCCGCGCCCCGCGCTGAGGACGTGGCCCACTGTCATCTCCGCGCCCAGCCGGGGTCCATGGAGGCGCAGGAGGGGACGGCCGTGCCGGAAAACGGAGGCGCTGGTCCCTGGCGACCCGCCTGCCGGAGCCGCTCAGCTGCCTCGGCCTGTCAGGACAGCGCGGGACAGACCTCTGCTTGGTGGTGGATGGTCCTCCCGGGAGACGCTTCGTCCTGCCCCGTCTCTTCTTTCCTTCGTCCACGTTCTGAGCCAGACGCACTGCACTGTGTGTTGTGGCCCAGGGACGCAGAGGAGTTCAGGGGAGGGTCCTGAGCAGTTGGGGGGCACTCTGGGAGGCTGCCTGGCGGAGGCGGCTGGAGCGGCATCTAAGCGGTGAGGAGGAACCAGGCTTGGGGGGGGGAGTCCAGGGCTGGTGGCTGAGACTGCACCCTCCCCGCAATCGCCACGACTCCCTGGGGCTCACGATGGAGCCGGCCTCACAGGAGAGGGCGCTGCAGGAGAGTCCTTGGCTCGGTGCGGGGTGACCGTTGCTGTCCCCACTCTGCCTCCCGGGGGGGGGCTCAGGGAGAGCCCCCTCCCCTCCCTTGTGCCCTCTCTGCAGCTGCCTGCCCCCTCTGGCCCTGTCGGTGCCCCTGGACGCACCTGCAGGAGATCTCATGGCGCTTTCTCTCAACAGGTCCTGCGCGGGCCTCCTGTTCTTCCCAGGGGAGCGGCCACACACGGCGCACGGACCCCCGGTCCCCTCCTTCCTCCTCCCTCGGCCTCACATCCAGCAGGCCGGCGAGTCTGGAGGGAGTGACCCTGCCGGCCTGTGCAGGCGTGTGGCAGCCTGGGCCGGACTGTCCGGGCTGCGTCCTCCTTGGGCGTCCTGCCTTCCTGCCCGCCACGCTCGGACCCGCTTCCCACCTGTCCCTCCCCCAGGGCCTCAGCGGCTCCCGAGCCCCACAGATAGAGGCTGGACGGCCCAGAGTCTGACCCTTCGCACCCCTGCAGCTCGGTGCCTGCCCCTCCCCGCCACATTGCTTGTAGGTTTTGCACAGATACACAGAACACAGGGGTTTACTCCTGAGTCTTTGCACTGCTATTCCATTTTTTTTGAGTGCCTTTATGCCCCAACTGGCAAACTCCTATTCGTCCTTCAAAACCCTGCAAATGTGTAAGGGCTTTCTCTGATGCCTTCAGACAGGATGGAACTCTCACCCCCATGCTTAGATGGCTCCTTTTAAATTTTTCCTGTGTCCTAATTATTGGTTTGCTTGCCTCTCTCTCCTCCATCAGACCAGGAACTTCTAGAAGGCAAAGCCTGTGTCTTGAACACCTGCGCTTCCTTGGCCCCAGGCCATTGATCAGCATACACATCGGAGGAGGAGGAAACAAAGGAGGCCCTCGTGGCTCTGTGTGGGGACTGTCCTCTACGGGAATCCAGGGCAGGAGGGAGGATACTGTTGGTCAAGGTCAGTCAGAATGCCTGCTCCCTCCCATCACACGGATACCATCTCAGAGAACATGACAGCGTGTCTCAGGGGCCCCTGCCAACCCGGTGGCCTGCCAGGTTCAGGAGGACAGACACTCTAACTAGGTCAGAGGCCCAGCTCGCCTGCCTCCTTCGGGGGAGCAAGCACCGTGCTCGCTGGAAAGAGTTCCTTTCACGTGAGATTATTTATCCATTTGGCTAATTAGATTTTAATAAACTATTTCACACTGCAGCTTGCGCTTTGCGAGAGGGATTTAAACAGGCCCCGCCCGGAGGTCTTGCTGGCCCTGGAAGCTGACCGGGGGGCTATGGCAGGGGAGGGGGCTGGGCGCTGGGGGCGGGGCCTCCCCCCGGCCGCCCCTCCTCTCCCCGGTCACCCCCAGGCCACCACTCAGTGTTCCGTCCTCCTCACTCCTGTCCCGGCTCCCGCCATGTGCCGCAGGCTCTGAGGGCCGTGGTGACAGGCCGCCCGACCCTGCCCGCTGGGGCTCGAGTCCAGCGCTGGAGGAACCACTGATGGCAAGGCCACAGCCCCCACGGGGCCCCGGGACCCGGGCTGTCACAGCACTTCACACATAAAGAACTCACTCGGTGCTCTTGCCGTCCCATCTCACAGGCCAGGAGACGGGGCGCAGAGGCGTTCAGCTCCAGGCCCGGGATTCGAACCCCGAGCGGCTCCCGGTGGGGCTGTGTGGGTGCCTGTCTGTCGTATTGCCTTGCGAGTCCACCACCGGGTCGGGGAGCTGGTGCTTGGCGTTCTCAGAGGACCAGCAGACATCGGGTTTAGGCTGGGGAGGGGTCGGGGGCTCTCGGGACCAAGAGTTGGAGGTGATCAGGAGTTGGAGGCTCATGGAGTGGAGGCCGCAGCAGGTGCAAAGGCCCTGAGTCAGGAGGGGAAAGTGCATGAAGGGCGGGCTGGGCTGAGATGGGGGCGGGTGGCCCACAGGAGGGGAATTTGGGGAAACCGAGGGTTGGGCACTGGGAGTGGCATCCCCAGTGCGGTTCACCTCCGCGGGAGGGCAGGGGTGACGTCTCACTCACCTCTCCTCCTCTGGGAAGCCCACCCGGGTCGCTCTCTCTGTTTTCCGACATTTCGAGGGAGAGGGGCAGATGCTTGCCGAGGTGGCCTTTGGTGGCCTCGGTCTCCCTCTCTAATCCCCTTCCCTCTCTGGACGTTTCCCCAGCCGTCAGCGTGGTATTTTGGACGGACTACGGGTCAGACGTCCCCGGTGCAAATCCAGACCCTGCCCCTTTTGCTGTGCGGTTCTCAGCAGAGGACGCAGCATCCCTGAGCCCAGGGCCCCCGCAGAGGCACGGGTTCCTGGGACCAGGCAGGAAGGGCGTGTATACACGCGGACCTCGGCAAGCGCCCAGTAGTACGACCACCTTCTGCTCTCACTTCCCACTTTACCCCCGCCCGGCACCTGCTCCTTGGCCCTTCCTCCCGGGCAGTGAAAATCCGAGAATAGCAGTAGCCCCCTCCCCGGGACCCCGCTCCAGCTCCAGACGCTCTGACAAGGGTCCAGACGCTGCCCGTGCCGAGTTCTGCTCGCTCGTGTTGCAGCGACGGCCCCCCTTTGACCTCAGCTGCCCCCGCAGCGCCAGGCCCGCTCGTCTCTGTCTGGCCCAAGAGAGGACAAAAGCCTCGTGGGCACTGTACTCCCCACACAGCGGAAACGCCTTGACGTTGTCAGAAAGAACGTTTCAATCAGAACTAAGAGCCAGTGAGAACAAACACGGAAGCAAGTGAGTTCGAGAGCAAACACCAGTCATGACTGCAGCGTCGGGGCTCCGCATCCCAGGGAGTCGGCGAGAGCTTCAGGAAGCCCTTCCGGGGGCTCATTTCATTCGGTCCTCAAGACGATGCGGAGTACCCTGTAGAAATGAACCAAGCGCAGAAAGGTTCAGACACTTGCTCAAGGTAACACAGCATTAAAGCTCTGTGAATGGAGAACCACGGGTTTGCTCCAAATAATAGTTCTGACCCACCTTTTTGTCTCGAGACCTCTCTCGGTCAGGAGCTCTGTGCACCCTGTGCATCCCCAGGCCTCTCTCCATGGCTCAGGCTCCACCCGGGGGGCTTAGCCAGGCTGGAAAGGTGGGCCGGGAGGGTTCTGGAACAACCTTGACCTTCGAGGCTTAGGTGCGTGCAGCATCCTGCAGCGATGGAGCCTTCACGGAGCCCCGGACGAGTACGGCAGCTCCCCCTTCCGTCTGCCACACCGGCCGGCCACGCCAGCCACGTGCCAGGTCAGGGAGCCCAGGGTCCCTGGTGATGGGTGGTCGCCCGGGGCCCCGCCCTGCTGGGGGGTGGTGCTGAGCCCCGATGGGGGCAGGGGTGACTTCCTGGAAAGTGTGGCTCCCACAGGGGCTCTGAACGATGGCCAGGGCCGGTCTGGGGACCAGGGCCTCCTAAGTGGGGGAGGCTGGGGGCAGCAAGGGGCAGGGCCTGTGTGCACGTGCGGTCTGTGTTTGGTAGGGCTTCCCTGGAGGGCACCGGACGCCTTGTGAGGGGCCCTTCCCACCCTCCTCCCTGAATGCAGCCCTGTGGGTCGCCGTAGAGAGAGACGCCCCACTCGGGGTCACTCGCAGGAGGTTTTGCAGATGGAACCAGCCCTGTGCAGGTGAAGCTTTAATAACCAGTCGCCGGGGCTGAAAAAGCTCTGATCTGCAGTGTTGACCAACTTCTACGGAGCAAATACTCCCACCGCGGCCGACCTCAAGCAGCCGAGTGACACACACTGACGTGGCCTGGGGCAGAGCTGACCACACGGGCTCCAGGTCAGCCCTGACGAAGCTGGGAAGGTCACAATTCAGGCACAGAGTGGGGGTGACCCAGGGGTGAGCTGGGGCAGGGGAGAGGACCGCGAGGGGAGCCCAGGGCACCCTGGGGAGGGCGGGTGGGGGGACTGATTGGAGGGGGCCTTCGCCCAGCCCGATGTGGACTCCCGCACCCCCGCCGTCCCCACCTCGGCCACAGCAGGTGGGGGATCCGGTCTCGCCCCTAATTTCAGAGCCTGGCCCGGTCCTTTCCGGAACAGTGACAAGAAAAGCCGAGCACGGGAGCAAAGGCAGAGAACTCTGTATTTCCTCGGTGCTTGTCCACGGGACCCAGCAGCTACCACGGTTATGGATACGAGAAGCTTGGGGCCTCGCAGGCAGGCCGGTAGGTCCCGGCTGCCTCCAGCCCGGGAGCTGTGCCCGAAACCCCACGGGTCCGTCCAGGACAAGGTTATGGGTCCCTGTGAGTAGTTGCAGGACGAAGGGCTCTTCCCAGCTCCGTCTATGCTCGTGAACCTTTTATCCCAGTCGCCACGCGTGACCGAGCCGTGAGTAA
Organism: Panthera pardus; assembly: GCF_024362965.1. Classification (NCBI taxonomy): domain Eukaryota; kingdom Metazoa; phylum Chordata; class Mammalia; order Carnivora; family Felidae; genus Panthera; species Panthera pardus. The sequence goes on along the minus strand of NW_026527002.1, from coordinate 80,659,332 downwards.
CCCGAGGATCAGATCACATGGCGGCTGAAACCCAGCCTCCCGCTTTCCTGTCTAGGACGACGGTGGCCTGAGGTTTTCACGGCAACGGCTTTGAGAGCTTCTCCTGGTCTGGCGGCCTCGTTCCAGCTCAGGACGCGTGTGCCCTGCTTGCAGGGGCTCTCCTGGCCCAGCGTGGGCTGCCTACACCGGGCGGCGCCCAGAGGCCCGGGGACCGTCACCTCCTACCGCGACACGGTGGCGTCCAGACCCAGGCAGCCCTGGAACAGGCACGAAATCCCGCCGCCCGGCGCCTGGCTCCCGGTGTAGCTTCGCTGAAGTCACCGGGCCCCTTCAGGCGGTGGCTCCTGGTCTAAGAAGTAACAAGAGTCGTCACGGACGCCCGCGTTCAGTGCCTGTCACGGCCCACTGTCCCCGCCCGTGCTCGCCGCATGCTGACGTGTTGCACCTGCGCAGTGAGAAAGGCGTCATCGGGGCTTTCCAGGAACCGGGGCACAGAGAGGGGCTGCAGCTGGCTCCGGGCCGCACGGCCGGCAGACGTGGGACTTGCTCTCAGACGTGGGCCGTCTGATTTCCCAGCGCTCTGAAGAGGAGGGGGAGGGTCAGACCCGTCCCAAGGCTTCCCTTAGCCGCGGGCTCTGGGGCGCCTCACGTCCAAGCCTGTGCGCCGGCCTCATTCACTCGCTCACCCCTCCGCGCGTTCGTTCGCGGAGTCACGGCCACGGCCGCGTCCTCAGGCGCCGTGACATCACGGCCCTGATGCAGGAAATGAGCACCCTTGACAGGCGGCAGCTGTGGCTGGTGGTGGCCGCCCCCGCCCGGCCCAGACTCGGAGTGTGACCCAGACCTCCTTCACCTGGGTCCGAGGCCCCGACGCTGTGACATTCGGCCGGGGTTGCTGGGCCTGCCCACTGACCGCCAGGGCTGGGCGAGGGGGCGCCGTGCGTGTGCCAGCACTGGGGCCTCCCTGCGCCCTGCGGATGGGGTCCGTCGCCCCGCCAGGACCGGGACCTCCAAGTCCACAGAGCCTGGAGCTGCTGGGGTGAGGTGCGCGGGCCTGGGGGGCCCCAAACACGCACTGCCTGCTCGCACCCCTGGTTCCCAGGTGTCCTCCTGGGGCCCAGGCCAGGGGCTCTCATTTGGTGCAAACACGGGGGCGGGGGCGGGGGCGGTACCCCATCCTCTCAGAGAAGAGCCTCTGGCAAGTGGTTCCGGGGATCCGCCAGCTTGTGGCTTCCGGGTGGTCGGTGTGGGATCGGCCCGAGGTCCCTGTGGTCCCGGGCCTGCTCCCCACCTCTTCTGCTGTACGACGGGCTTCCTGGCCCAATGCGACGGTGTGAGGGGGCCAAGTCAGCGGACCAACACCCAGGAGCCCTAAGTGCCACGGGGGGTGGTCTGGGAGGCCAGCCCATACCCAGAATCTCCTGTGAACTTCAGGCCCTTCCAGGACGGAAGGGACCCAGGGTGGCCACTTTGCCACCAAGTGGTCACTTGGTCCCCTCAAGGACCGAGCCCTACGTGGCTGGCAGGTGCGGGGCGCAGCACGGAGGGGTGGGAGCTCGTGCTGTTGGGTCCACGGGCCGCCTCCTTCTGTGCCTCTGTGGACGCTTCATCCAAGTGCCCACGGGTCGGCCCTGGGGGTGGCGGTGACCCGGTCACTACCCCTGTCCCGCTGTGCACCGAGCGTCTCCATCTTGGACCCACTGCAGGGCACTGATGAGAGACTCCACGAACTTCAGGCCTCGTGTCCTCTCCCGCTCACCCGCTCACGTGAACCCAGCCTCCCGCATCCCTTCCGGTCTTGGTCAGTCAGATTCCTGACCAACCAGCTGTATGTACCATTTCTCCCTGCTTGTGGTCTGGGTGCCTTCTACCCCAGGGCAACTCCACCAGCTCACCAGGGAGCGGGTGAACAGGTGCACCGCCCAGAGGTCAGCCTCCCGGGACGCCTTCCCTCCCCACAGTCTTCCGAGGTCACCCTGAGGAGGTTGGGGTGCAGCTTGTGCCCACCCAGGAGCAAGGTTCGGACTCTTCCTCCTCCCTCAGCGGCTCCCCTGGGATTCCCCGTGTGGCCTCACGTGTGAGCCGAAGGTGACGGGCCCCGAGGTCTAGGCTCCCTGCTTGCGAAGGCAGCACCTTCTTCGAGTCCCCAGTTATGATGGGTTTTGCGGGGCCCGCCTACCCCGTGACTCGGTGGGCCTGCCACGGACGCCCCCTCTGTCACCTGCGAGCGCACGGGGGCGCCGTGTTGCGGGGCTCACGCGTCCGGCCTCTGACGCTGCAGCCTGGACCCGCCGTGTGCCCGCTCAAAGCCGGGGCCCTGAGTCAGTCCTCCGGCGGGACTTGGCCCAAACCGCGACACCGCAGCGCGGGCCTGCCGGCTCTGATTTCTGGCTTCGTTCCTTTGTGATGCGCTAGACTCCTCTTCTTTTAAATTTGTCGCCGTTTGTTTCACGGCCCAGACTGTGTCCGTCTTGGTGAACGTTCCGTGGGCGCCTGAACGGAATGTGCGTCCACAGTCGTCGACGGAGAGCTCGATCCGCGTCCGTTCGCCCTCGTGGGGGGACGGTGCTGCTCGGCCCCGAGCGTTGTCTGCTTCTCCCAGCAGCCACGGGGAGGGCGGGGCCGACGCCCCCACCTGAGTTGCGGGCTTGTCTTTCCAGCTGCACCCGCTTCGCCCGCTGTGTTTTGCGGGTGCCGTTCGGGCGCAGCCGCGTTGGAATCGGCCCCTGTGTCGTTCGTTCCTCTGTGTTCCTCTTTATCTCTGCTAATCGTCCTCGTTCTGACTCTACTTCCTGTGACGCAGACTTAGCTACCTCGGCTGCCTTCTGATTCGTGGCTGCGTGGCGTCTTTCTCCATCCTTTTCCTTGGGTCTATATTTTAGTATTAAAACTTGGTCTCTCGTAGACGGAATGTGGTGGACGTCTCCCCCTTGAAAGATCCAACGTGATTATCTGGTTCTTCGCCGCCCGGCTTAGACCACGCACGCGCGAACCAATTAGAACAAATCTGTCGTCTTTCCCGTTGGCTTCACGTCCACTGTGTTTCCTCCTCCGTCTGCCTTTTCGGAATTCAGTCGAGCACGTGTTATGATTTCGTTTTGTCCTCTGTTGGCTTATTATTTATTTCTCTTTAAAACCATCCTAGTGGTTTCCCTAGGGTTTACAACGTACATTTTTGAGACATCTGGGTCTACCTTGGAACGTGCGATCCTGTGTGCAACTCACGTGACTCCCTATGTCGTGTGACAATCGGGTGACGTGATCTCCCCGGTCTCGCCCTCCCACCTTTTCTGCTGCTGCTGCTGTTTTGCAGATTCTGTAAACACACAGCACGAGGTTACTAATCTTTCTCAGGCAGTTCCCTTCTCGGGTGAGGGTCTGCAGCCTGGTTTTGTCGACGAGGGTTTCTTGGTCCACAGCCGCGCCCTTTGCTGCCCTCTGTCCTGCTCTCCTGCTCCTGTATTTACTGCCGCTGGGCTGTGCCACAGACCAGTGGCTCCCTGACCTAAAACATTTACCGTAAAATATCTTCCTACCTTTGCCTGCCCCTACGTTAGATCACTTAGAATGAAAGAAAAAATGAATTTTATTTTACCTTCATTAATTTCATCTCCAACAATGCTCTTTGTTTCTCTCTGTAAATACGTGTTTCTGGCCAATAGATTACTTTTTTAAAAAATTTTTTATTTACTTTTGAGAGAGACAGAGACAGAATGCGAGTTAGGGGCAGAGAGAGAGGGAGACACAGAATCCAAAGCAGGCTCCAGGCTCAGAGCTGTCAGCGCAGAGCCCGACGTGGGGCTCAAACCCACGAACCGTGAGATCACGACCCGAGCCAAAGTCGGGCACTTAACCGACTGAGCCACCCAGGCGCCCCTGACTGATAGATTCCTTTTGCCTGAAAGATTCCCTTGGACATTTCTTGGAGACTAGGTTGGTCAGCAATGAATTTCCCCAGGTTTTACTTGTCTGAGAAAGTCTCAAGCCCTCTTTTATTTGTCTTATGAGCTTGATTCATTTATATAATCAAAGATTCCAAAGCTGGGGTTTCACATAACGATGATGCAAAGCCATCTTCCCCGGCTAACAGTGACCGTCTCCCGGCCCATGTTATTTCCTCGACACCCGGCCAATTCCTCCTGAAAGTCTTTTAATATCTGCCATAAAATTTGAGAATGTGTCTGTAAAAGATAATGACTTCAAATCATTTCAGGTAGGGATTTAAAACACTTAAAAACTTAGCTGTATCACACTGAAAAATTAACACTGTTTCGTTTACGCGATCAAATATTCGAGCAGGGTTTGAAATTCCTATCGCGTGCAGGCGCACCACTTGGGGAAGGTTTTTCCCTGAGAGCGTGGGGTCGACAGGACTTTCCCGCATCACTTTAAAGCCGCCTCCCGCGGTCCTGCCGCACGCACGACCTCGATGAGGAGCCGACAGGATCCCTGCCGTGGTGACACTGTAGGTTACGCGTGTTTCCCCGCACCTGGGCTGCCTTGAAGAGCTTCTTGGCTTTGCTACTTGGAAGTTTGAATGTTTTGGGGAAGGAGAAGAGAGGTTCCTCCCGCTGGGTGTTTTCGGAGCTCCTCGAATGTGTGATTTGTGTCTTTCACCATTAATTTCTCGGCCGCTGTCCCCCCAATACTTCTCGGCCACCTCTCTGCCCCTGTGCCATTTTAATTTCACGTATGTTAGACCGCTTGGAGCTTTCCTACGGCTCGCGGACGCCCTTTTCTGTCTTCCTCCCTCCCCCCCCGCCCTTTGTGTTCCCAGCTGGGTAATTTCTGTAGATGTATTTTCAGGCTCACAGATTCTTTTCTCGGCTGGGTCAAGCCTCCTGAAGGGGCTCTCGAGAGCTCTCCCCAACTCTGTGACGGAGTGTTCTATTTCTGGCGTTTCAATTAGGATTTCCTGCGGTCCTCTGGAAGTACCCACCGGAGTCTGCATGGGGTGTATGTGCCTTTTCTGTTAGAACCTTGACCACACGCGTCATAGTTGTTCCGATTTCCCTGACCGAGACTTGCAGCCTCCGTGTCATAGCCGAGTCCGGTTCTGGCAACTGCCGGGTCCCTTGGGGGCACGTTTCGTCTTGCCTCTCTGTGCGCCTCCCAGGTTTTGTTGGAAGGTGGGCCTGTTGTTTAGGGCGGGAGATACGGAGGTGAATATCTGCGTGCTTGGCGGGGGTGTGTGTGTGGCTTGGCTTCTCTGTTGGGCCTTTAGCCTGGAGGGCTGTTAATCTGGTCAGGAGCCGGCTGGCTCTGGGGCTTTCCGTGGCGATGCCTGCCCTCCTTGCACCCCAGGCTGCAGATTCCAGGGGTGTGGGCTGCACGTGGGCTCCTGCCCCTCCCCCAGCGGTAATTCTGGTCAGAGCTCGTGTTCCTGCCCGCCTCACGCGCTGGGGACTATTAGGTTCACATTTCCTCTTTACTTGTCTCTGTGACAATGGGTTTCCATCAGTGCCCTTGGTGACGATATTTTTTCTGGCTCTTCCTCCCACAGTTGGAGAAGTAGGACAGGTGAATCTGAGCAGACGTCTTCCTCCAGGCACCCTGGTGGGGAAGCCTTTTCGGGGAGGTCACAGGTCTTCCTTGTGAGCTCACGGTGGGGTCTGTGGAAGAAAATCCTACAGGAGGTGCAGCCTGTCTCCGCGTGCAGCCCCCAGGGGTTCCTGGCAGCCCCACTCGGTCTTCCTGGGGCTAAACGAGTAAACATTTCAGCCGCTTGTGTGGTGTCAGCCACTCCTCGGGACCTGTTTCTCCCTGCAGCCACCTGCCTTTCCCAGATTTCGGGGTCCCCGATTTTCCTGTGACGTCCGTTCTCTGGCGGGTTCGATCAAAGCCGTTGTCGTTTTCCAGCGTTTGCCTCGTTGTAGGAACGGGAGTGACGGCTCTCCTGCCCTCTCCATCCCTGAGCTGGAATCGGACGTCCCTGGGAGTCAGTCGACAATGAAATGATTAGCAAGTGAAAAACACCAAAGTAAGAGCTTGTGACTTAGAGTTCCAGCACTGGCCACGAGGAGCATCACGTCCCCAGGTGGATGAAAGCGGCTGTCTCGGGGGACGTGTCTGGGGGAGTCCCGCAGGGGGTGTCTGTTTGCTTTGTGTCCCTCTGTCCTTTGCTATTAAGAGTAAATCGCACGTTTGTGTTGGTTTGATCAGGAGCCAGCTATACATACACACACATCTAAAGGGGCAGCTAGGGAAGCAGTGGGCGGGTCAGGGTGGCCCCTGCCGTGGTCATTAAAGAAAGGTGGCTTTTGAGGGGCACCAGGGTGGCTCAGTTTGTTGAGCGTCCGACTTCGGCTCAGGTCGTGATCTCGCGGTTCGTGGGTTCGAGCCCCACATGGGGCTCTGTGCTGACAGCTCCGAGCCTGGAGCCTGCTTCCGATTCTGTGTCTCCCTCTCTCCCTGCCCCTCCCCTGCTCGTGCTCTGTCTCTCACTTTCTCAAAAATAAATAATAAAAACATTTTAAAAAATTAAAAAAAAGAGTGAGGTGGCCTTTGAGAAAGGACGGGTGTCACCACTGGAGTGGAGACGTGTTCTGATAAGCTCCGCTGGCCCAGAAGCGTGAAAATCCCTGACAGCTTGCTCTGTCGATTCTTATTTTCCGAATGAAGATACAAATTCAAGAAGGAATCCAAAACTCTGATCTCCCAGTAGCTCGTGGAGCATTAACGAGTAACCCTCTGGCTTAGTTGGTCAACGTTAAGCTTTAGGACGCGGTTCATGGAGGTGGGTTCCGGAGGATAAGCCTTACAGGGTGTCGAGTGATGTTACTAAAAAAAAGCAGCCCTGTGGCCAGCCAAGTTAAAACGCTGCTGAAACAGAAGTGAGTAGAATTCTTGGCTGCAGGACTTCTCAGAGCCTTGAGTTGGCTCTGTCCACAGTGACTCCTGGAGGGGCCACAAGGGGTGTTTGGTCGGGAATTCCTTTCCTTTGGGCGTGTGTCTTGGAATTACTGATTCATCAGAGACTCACCTTGAGAAAGCCAGTGCCGGGAGAAGACCGTGTGCATGAATCCGGGTTCCCTTGACTCAGTCACTGCAAGCCTCGGTCTCGTCATCCATAAAGTGGGTTTTAAATGCCTTGTGTGATTGTTGTAGGGCAGTAGAAAGTGGGGGACCTGGTGGGTGAAGCCGGGTCTGCACATCTGGCCGGCAGGGGGGTGTGAGGTGTTATGACGGCCAGGTTCCCTTCCTCACCTCATACGGGTCCCTTATCAGAACCCCGTGGAGGCCAGACGTCTGGCCCACCCAGAAGATGTCTGCTGCATCTGAACGAAGGCTGCCGTGGGACAGCGGCTTCATCCACTACAGAGGGAAGGGCTGGCTGGGGCAGCCGAGAGTGGAACTGTGCAGGGCACGCTTGTCTGCAGAGGGCTGGAATGTTCTCTGACTCACCGAGTGTCCCCCGCCCGGCATCACCCACTTGTGATAGAAAGGAAGCTTCAGGAAGGTCTTATAAGCCACCCAAGACCCGGGTGCCTGGAATGGCGGGCTTGGGAAATGATCTTTCACTTAAATCCCTGCTGCCCCACGGCCCACACTGATGTCCTGGGAAAGACATTCCCTCTCCTGCCTCCTGTCTTCCCCAGAGGGGGATGGTGTGGACAGCGGGGGGCTCCAGGAAACCACATGGGCCAAGGCCAAGGGCGTGATTGTGTTGGGGGCCAGGAGGGCGTGGGCAAGGGCAGCTTAGCGGACGAACAAGCATCCCCCCTCAGCAGCCCACCTGCTGCTGGTAACACCTGCCGGGTGGGGACTCACGTCCTCGGGCCCCGACACCCAAGAGTGAACACCTGGCGTGAATACAGACCACATACACTGGGTGAGAGGCCCTCCCCGGGTCCCCTGTGCACCCCAAAGCCCCGACTCGCAGTTTGGGGTCAAAGCCGCAGATAAGGTAATGCCATCTGTGCCCTTGGCCCTCTGGCCTGTCGACACGTTGCCTCCGGGAGAAGCCGGAAGCTTGCAGGCGGGACTGGGCTGCTCGGCTCCCGGCCCCAAAGTGGCTCAGTGTCACCTAATTTCCACTTTACGAGCCAGGGTCTCGATGGTAAATACTTGAGGCGTCGTGGGCCACACGGTCTCTGCGGCAGCCGTCAGCTCGGCCGCCGTACCTCACCCCGTCCGCGGGCCGTGTGCACACGGACGGGGGTGGCTGTGTTCCATCGAAGCGGTGTTTACAGAAACAGGGGGTGCGGGACCTGGCATGAGGGCTCGCTTCTGATCTCTGCCCACAGCCACTCAGCCCCCGCGTGTGTTTGCCAGAAGGACGGTGCTGCCTTCGGACTCACGGTCTAAGGGACCGGTGCGGGGCTGGTCGCCCTTCCTGGCCCGGCACGCGGGGCACCCAGAGGCTCCCGGGTCCCGGCTGCGTCCTTGGCGTTTTTCAGGCCCAGCCTGGTCCCGGGGGAGCCGGACACGCCACCCCCCTGGGGGGAGGTGCATCAAAGCGCTCGCTCGTGGACCCAGGTTACAGCATCTGCAGGAGCTGATACAGACTCTGGAAGAACTTCTTAACATTTGCCGTCTGATTTTGACGCCCGTCAGTGCGTCCCCTGCCTGAAGGGACTGTCACCGGGAAGGTCAGTGGGGGATTTCCGCTCTCGGGCTCCCTCTGCGTGTATCGTTGGGAACCCTTCTCCAAGGAAGATTTGTCCCTCCCCCTCACCTTATTCAACCGTTTCTCTCTGTCGGCTCGGACCCGTGGCTGGTCGTCCTGCACGTGGGTCCTGGTTACTTCGTTGCTCAAACCGCTCGGCTGTGGTCCCCGGGTTCAGGCTTGGCCTCAGTTGGTGTCCACTGGCCGTGGGCCACGTCCCCCCCTTCTTGAGACTGGCTTCCAGGCACCACGACACGCCCCGGGTGCATCTCACTTTCCCTCCGCTCCAGTTCCAGAACGATCCATCTGGGGAGGGCTGGCGCTGGTGTCTGGTGGGGCCCGGGTGTGCTCAGGGCAGCGGGGGGTCCTCAGGGGGCAGAGCTGGGATGCACTTGTGTGCTTCGCCCCATGTGCGTGAACGTTTCCGTCCCCCGTCCTGGGGGCGCCTCTGCGCGTCTACCGGAAAATAAATACGAGTGCATCCGCTGCCTCTGACCCCGAGCCGGGCCCGCGGGGTGTACCCCAGCCCTCCCCTCCTGCTTGCCGGTAACCCCACCCCCGGCAGTGGGCCACCTGCCCCCGTTAGCCCCATGTGTGCTTTCTGTGTTCAGTAATTTACCGCCAGCGCAGAGTATAGGTACGGTTCTTTGACCTCTAGTCTTCCAGAATCCGTTCCAAATCACGGCTTCCTTTGAGCTGCGTGTGTCGGTGAGGTTACGCCTTAAGCCTGTGATACCGTTAGATTCCGCTTCCCTGCACTGCATTCCGTCCCGGGGCTCCCGGCCCCCCTCACTTATTTTTACTTCACGGAGGCACAGTGACGTTCGCTCTTCGCGATACGCATTTCCGTGGGGTTCGCCCACGCCGCCAGCCAAGCACCCGCCATCCCTGTCCCGTCCGGAGCGGCTCCTCGTCCAGCTGCCTCGCGCAGCTCGGCTCCTCAGCCACCGAGGCCCCCCCGCTCTCCCTCGGTCCCCGAGGCCACTTGTTCCCTGGTCCCGTCTTTTCCAGACAGTCCTATAAATGGAATCACGGCGTCGGTAGCCTTTTGGGTCTGGCTTCTTCCTCTTAGAAAAATGCATTGAAGGGTCAGGGTGCTGCACAGATCACCAGTCGGTTGCTTTCGTTGCTGACCAGTGTTCCACGGCACGGACACGCGCCATGTGGAGTATCCATCCCGTTCCGGAAGGGCGCCTGGCTTGACCGCAGCTTGGGGTGATTGTGAAAAAGCTTCTATAAACGTTTCTGTGCACATCTTTGTGGGGACATAAGTTTTCACTTCACTTTGGTGGACGCCTAGGATTTTCTGGGTGGCATTACTTGGCCATACGGTGAGCGTGTGATCACTGGGTCCGACACCACCGGACCCCCCACCCCCACCCCCCATGCAGCCACACGGCTCTGCATTCCCACCGGCGGCCGGGGCTCCTGCAGCCTCTGAATAGGCGTGTGTTATCTCGTCGTGCTTTTGATTTGCCTTCCCGGGAGGATCCGAGACGTCCAGCATCTTTTCGTCCGTGGGTGAAATGTCTGTTTCATGCTTTGCCCATTTTTCAGGTTGGATTTTACGGTCGAGGCCCACCCATCTGGCCTGCTGGGGCGGGGCCCCCTCTGGGCTATGTGAGCAGCAGACACCTTTGCCTCGGATCCCCTGGGTCACTCTTCCTCTGGCCCCGCTGGTCTCTTTACGTGAGAGGGGATGCCCCGTCTGCCTGCTCTCTGGGGGCCTCTGCAGGTCGCTGGAGGTCTTCTCTCTGTGTGCAGCTCTTTCCTGGGTCCCCCCAGACCCCTGGCTCTGTCTCTTCATCCCCGGAGCCCCGAGGTCAGCCTGGGCTCGCTCCCTGAGCCACGGCCTGACACCTGCTCACGGCAGCGGGACCGGCCTTGCCCTTTTCCCATCTCTGGGGATCACAGTCCCTCGGTCCCTGGTGTCCAGTATCTCGAAAATTACTTGTTTTGCCTGTTTTCTCTTTGAGGTGGTGCCATTACTCCGTCCTGGCCAGTCCTGGGTGCGCGTTTGCAAAGTGCTTTACTGTTTACGAAGTATTTTTCCACAGGCATCAGGCCCGTGGGTTGCCATAGCAACCGGTCAGCACCATTTCCCCCAAATGACAGCTGCAAGCATCTCAGTGCAGGGGACAAAGGTGACTCAGGCCGTGGGGTTCAGAGGTCAGAGTTCACACCCCCGGCAGTAAGTATCAGGGTCTGGTTTCCTGCTGCCAGAGGCAGTGAGTTTTCCAAATGTGGGTCAAGGTTGCCTGCTCCGGCATGGGGTGGCCAGAAGGGACAGGAGGTACACGCAGAGGCTCGTGGGGGAGGCAGGACGTGACCTGAGACCAGAATGGGAGACTTTGGGGATATAAGAGGAGAGGCCTCATCCTTGGAGGCCAAGCCAGTTTTGCCGAAGCATAAGGTCCAGAGGACGAGGCGTTCCGCGGGGAGCTCACTGCTGGGTGACTCCCACGCCCTCTCTGGTTTCCCCTGTGCCTTGAGCTGCACGACAGGTGCAGAGGCTGAGTGTCTCTCTCAGCGTCCGAGACCATGGACGCCATCCAGACCTGTGACAGGTGGGGAAACCGAGTCAGGAGAAGGGCTGGCTCAGGGAGTGGCCGCCAGGGCTGGAGCAGGACTTGAGCCTCAGACCTCGAGCCTTCCTTCACACTACAGCTTTCTTTCTTCTTCTTCTTTTTTTTTTTTTTTTTTTACGTGGTTTCTCTTCCCACTTATTTATTTTTGCCCTCAGCTTGTGCATTTTTGTGCTATTAATATATAATTAGACTCAGCTTTGGATTTCTTCCTTTATCTTCGGGGCACATGTTTATTTTAGACCCAAAAGCGACAAGCAGGAGGGGAATACTTAAGCTGCAGAAACACTCTAAGAATTTAGCTACAGGGCCCAGGAGCTGCTAGGTATGAACTACGACAATGCTAAATAAAGCGCCTGGATCTCCGCCCTCGCAGGCGACGCTGTGACGGCACTTAGGTCACGAAGCTGCCGCGAACCTGTCCTTCGGGCGCTGTCTTTTTATCTTTATCACCCACCTGAGCGTAACCGGCAGCTCATTCCGTTTCTGGGCTCCCCTCCCCATATCCCTGCCCCGTCTTAGAGCTCACTGCCAGTGTCGTGTTACCGGAGCGCCGGGTCGGTGAGGCAGCTCTTGGGACCCGCGCAGCGGTCACGGTCCAGGGGCGAGCTTTCTGCGTCAGCACGAGAACCGCTGTTCCTCCGCCAGACCCGCGCCCGAGCTGGCCTCCTTGCCTGCATCTGTGAGCTGCTAGGGCTGTGGCCCTGTGTAGCGCACACGGGGGTCCCCGTGCCCCACGATGTCACACACCCTTCTTGCTCACGGGGCTAGGGGGCGTCTGTGCTCTGCTGGGTCTGGCTGGGGTCAGCCAGGCACGGGTCAGCCCTCACCGTGTCCCTCCTTCTAGAAATAGCAGCTACCGAGGCATCGTCTTCCGTGGCCAATGACAGAAACACGAGAGGCCCAGCCAAACTGTGCAAACGCTTCTCAAGACTCTTCCAGACTGTCCTCTTGCATCCCGCTGACAACGCAAACTTTGAGGTGCGTCCGAGTCCTAGGTGCCAGCCACCGCAACGTCACACGGCAAAGGGAGGGCGCGACCCCCAGGGACAGCGATCCGGTCACCGCCCTCCCTGAAGCCTCTCTAGAGCTGCACCCCGGCCCCGGCTTTGGCCACAGAGCCTCTCGTGGGATGTCAGTTCCATCTTGGGGAACCAGGCCCTGCTTCCCGCGTCCCTGGGGGTCTTGCTTCCTGCCTCCTCTGTTTTTCTCCTTGTAACGCTTCCTTGGGTGTCACTGTGTGCGTCTGGGTGGCCTTCTCTAAGCGTATGGCTTGCGGTGGAAGGTACCCTGGGTGGGAGAGCCCATGCACCAGCGTCATGAATGTCACCAAATGGCTCACCGAGGTGGCTGCAGGGACCCCCCGCCCCATCTTCCTCACTAAGCACTGACATCATCAGCTGACAGATTCTGCTCGATGTGTGGGCGTTAAAGGGTGAGTGACCCTTCTTTTAACCGTGTTTCCTTGATTAGCAGTGAGGCTGAACGCTTAAAAATGTAGGTATTGGCCGTTCACGGGTCCTCTTGTGTGAGCGGTTACGGGCTTTGCCCTCCCACCTTCCTGCTTCTAGACTGATTGGCTTTTCCTAACCGAGGAGCAGGAGTTCGCTCCGTCTACTCCTCGCTAATCTCTCGTCAGCTGTGCGCACTGCACGTATCTTTTCCTGTATTTTTCCTTTGCTTGCAGCGTTTTTGTCGTAGAAGACGTTTTAGTTTTCACTGAGTCAAAATGACTCTTTATTGAAGGTCATGGGCCTTTTGACTCTAGTTGAATTAACCCTTTCCTATCTCAGGTGTAGGAAGATATGATCTAGTATTCTCTCCGTAAAGTTTACTTTACACTAGGGATTTACTCCCCCTGGGATTTATTTCTGTGCATGGTATGAAGTAAGGAGGTAACTTTATCTTATTATGGAGAGCCACTTCCTACGAATATTCCACGTTGATTGCACCCCGCCTCTGACACTTACCCAGCTCTGCAGGTGCAGACAGACCTGGCCGGGCGTCCCCTCGACCCCATCGCCCGTTTCCATCTTGGCACCGGGGATACGAAGACTCCGCTCTTGGCCCTTGCCGACCGTTGAGTCCAGAACGGACACGTTGACCTTCTGAATCTTGGCTGTTCTAGACCCTTTATTTTTCCTTGTTAATTTTCTGATTCTCTAGTAGTTCCATAAAACGCCCTATTGAAATTTGATTGGAATGTAATGACTTTAAAGACTACTTGGGGGGAAATTCACATCATGATGGGATGGAGTCTTCTCGTTAACGGACACGGCGTAGGTGGTAGTCATTGGCGCTGTGCACCGAGCATGCAGAGGTCGCTCACCTTCTGGAAACAGGCACATGGCACTTCCTGCCCTGCGGGGGGGGTGGTCCCACGACTGCCTCTGAGCGTGAGCGGCAGGGACGTGGCGCTTCTGGGGCGGGGCATGTCATTGCAGAGTGGCCTCCATGCTAGAGATGCTGCCTGCTCTGTGGTCCGGGGCCTCCCGCCAACCCAGGCGGACGGGAAGGGTGGGCGGCCCCCCAGTGGTGTGCAGGGTGCGTTGGCACTGGCTCGCAAAGGCCTGTGCTACGTCTTCTGGAACTTTGCAAGCCGCTTTAATTCACGTTGTTCCCTTGAAATGCACCATAACGGGCGTGTTTGCACCACAGAAATCTGTAAACACAATAAATCAATATTTCCATTTTTCCCTGACGAGCAGGGATTTTCATCTTATTTAAAAACTTTAAGTGGTGCTGTAGGGCCCGTTGACGAACACTCGCCAACACAGCTCCGAGCACGCCGTTGCTGGCACAGCCCTGAGATCCTGGGGCGTGTCTCACCCTTGCTGGAGCGGCACCTCCTGCTTGACTGGACCCCGTGCCTCCGTCGCGTCTTCTTCCCCGCGGAGGACGTGCGCGTCTCACTGTGATTCCTGCCGGCTTCAGGTTTGTGTCTCTGCTGGAGACTTTTAAAATTCATGTTTAAAAAAAACCGCTTTTTTAATGCTTATTTATTTTTGGAAGACAGAGAGAGAGAGAGACAGAGACAGAGCGTGAGCAGGGGCAGGGCAGAGAGAGAGGGAGACACAGAATCCGAAGCAGGCTCCAAGCTCCGAGCTGTCAGCACAGAGCCCGACGCGGGGCTCGAACCCCCGAACCGTGAGATCACAACCTGAGCCGGAGTCGGACGCTCAACGAATGAGTCACCGAGGTGCCCCCCCCAAATCATGTTTTTTAACTGGTGATTGCTGTCATAAAAGAACACCTTTGACTTTGGTATTTCAATTCGGGACGTGGGAACGAGGCTGAGCTGTCCTGTTGGGTTGTCTGGACGGGCTGGTATTTTCTACAAAGACAGTCATGTTGCTACAAACAAGGACGTTTTGTCTGTTTCATTCTCGTTCTTATTCTACACTCTTTCTCTTCTCTCGTTGTGTTGGCAAGTTCCCGAGGACGGGGTGTGACGGGTGGCCTTGCCTTGCCAGACGCTGGAGGGGCTTGTAGACACAGGGCCCGGTATTTTCTGGTGCGTCGTACTCTCGCGAATCCAGGATGACCCCATTTTGACCGACATGTGCAGAGACCATATTTCCAAATGAGGTGACATTCTGAGGTTTGGGTAAACGTGCAATCTGGGGAACACTGCTCAATGCACCGGGGTGAGCATGGGGTCCGTGTGGGCTCATCCCTCGCGAGGATGGGGTACTCACCGCCAGGTCCCCGTAGGTGATCCACCTGCAAAGTCTTATCCAGGGCGTGCTTGCCGGGCCCAGCTCTGGTGCCGGTTGTGATAGGATGCCTCTCCTGGACGTGGCGGGTGTGTCTGTAGGCGGCTGGAGGTGGAATACTTGTATTCGGCACCTGTGACAGGTGAGGGAGCTGGGCTGGGCAGAGGGGAGGCCTGGTGGCCGTGTGGTCACAACAGGCCTCCGCCAGTTGAAGAGTCTACGATGACCCTTTAGCACTGTTCGAATTGAAGCCGGAGGGTGAGGCCCTTGGCCTGTGTCTGGGTGCAAGCCACCCAGCAAGGGGCCTTTCGTTGGAGGGGCGGCTCCCTCTGGTCAACGGCAATTCTGGGTGAGAGTCAGGTGTGACCGTCTCTGCCCATGACTCCTTATGGCTGGGGGATGGACCACCCTGGTCACAGCTCACATCAGCCCCGGCCTCCAGAAGGAGCCCAGTGCCTTCTTGGAATGTCCCGGCCATGTGTTGGGGTCCTGGCCCCACAGACACCCCCTCCCCTCCAGCTGAAATACTGATCCTGCCAGCTGCGTGGCCCCAAGGACAGCCCATCCGGCAGATGTCTGACAGGAGTGAGGCCAAGGGTGGCCCATCATGTCCCCAACATGTGTTGTTATGGGCTGAAGTATGTCCCCAAGTCCACAGGCTGGAATGCTGCCCCAGCACCTCAGCATATGACCGAATTTGGAGAGAGTGTTGTTCAGTTAAAATAGGGTCATTGGTTGTGTGACTCGTGTCCTTATAAGACAGGGGGTTTGGACACAGGCACACACAGAAGTGGGTGTGGACATGGGGAAGACGGCCGTCTGCGGCCAGGGAGTGGACTCAACCTCACGGCGCCCAGAGGAGCTCATCTGGCCAGCGCCCTGACCTGGGAATTCCGTCCCCTGCCCTGTGGGACAGTACACGCCTGTGTTTATGATGCTCTGTCTGCCGCGCTTCCTGTCACACAGCCCCAGGAAGCCCGCACACGCGGTGTTTTGCTTACCCTCCCGGTGCCCACGGAGGTGGGGGCTGTTATGGCCGTTTCAGACAAAGGGCCTGGGGCAGGAGAATCTGGGTGACCCAGGGCAGCCAGCCAGTAAGTTCTGGGAGCCAGGGTTCGCCCAGGGCCTCCTGAAGCCAATGCTACCTTCAGGGGTATCTGAGAACTCTCCTGCGCAGGGGGTGGGGTCCCATCCATGGCATCGTGCCCCTCGGAGGCGCCTTGGCGGGGGGCCAGGCAGTGCCCTGGGACGGGTGGCGGAGTCTGGCTGAAAGCAGTCCGTCCAAACCAAGCGTTCAGACTCCGAGCCATCCCCCACTTGTTGGACCCTGAGTAAGCCATGGTCGCCTAGAGAATATCTCTCGTTCCCTCTCCCTAAAGCGTCTGGGAGTCTCTGCACAGTGAAAACACGGCGACCCTGAAGCTCTTTATTCTTTGCCCATATTTTCCGAGCTTTTTGCGGGAAGCGCCTGTAGCTTGTCCAACAGGAAATATGAAATAAAACCCGATATTTAGCTCCTTAAACCAATTAGGGTTTCCACGTTCCCCATCACACGGAGCGCGGAGGAATTGGGGAAACGCGGGGCTTGTTAAACCTTACAGAGCTGACTCCTAACTCACCGAACGTCACGCGTCCTCGGTCAGTGACAGCAGATATGCCTTTTAACCAAATAGCTCCTGACATATTATTATGGTGATTAACTTGTTTTTGGCTAAATTATATTTGGCTACTTCGCGACCCGTTGGTTTTGGCCCAATTACAGCTTCCGTGTGGTTTCCTGGTCCGTAAAATGAGATGCTGGCGTGTAACTCACAGAAACGGACGAGGGAGCAAAATGTCCAAGAGACTAACCCGGGCCCGGCGCACGGCCGGGGCCCGTGTGCGCTCCTTGCCTCCACTTGGAAGGACCCGCACCGGCCGTGCGTGTGGTCACTGGTGCACGAGCACAGGCGTGGGCCACCTGCCCCCGTCCGTGTGGCTCCCGGGGCCGTCTGGCAGGGACACACGGCTGGCCCATGACTCGGTTCCCACGTCACCGTCACCGTGCCCTCCAACCCCAGCTGGGCGTCTGAGTTCTCAGCTCTCTTAGGAAACAAACTCCCCACTCTGGTAACCAGAGACCCGGGGGGTTCTGACAGTTCTTAAAGAAAGCAGTGACAACGGGGCTGCGTGGGAGGACGGGGTGACGCGGGCCCCTGCCAAGGGGTGGCTCCGGGGAGGGGCGTCCCACAGATCGCCGGCCTGCAGAGGCACCCACCCGTCTCCCTGTGGGCCGGCTGCTGCGACAGGTACCACTGGGCGGCCGGGCAGCTCAAGTCCGAGGTCACAGTGTCAGCAGGCCTGGTCCTCCTGAGGCCTCTCCTTGGTGTGTGGTCGGCGTCCCCTCCCCGTGTCCTCACGTGGTCATTCTCTGCTGCGTGTCTGCGTCCTCGTCTCCTCTTCTTAGAAGCACTCAAGTCAGATTATTTAGGGCCACGCACAGGACCTCAGTTTACCTTTGTCACCTCCCTAAGGGTCCCCTTTCCACACACAGTCACCTAGGAGGTGTGGGACGCGGGACGCAGGGTCTGCATTGTGAACGCGAACGGGCGGGGGACAGATGGGCTGTGAGGGAAAGCGGTGAGCGGAAGGGCGGAGCCTCGGCTCAGGTGCTGGTCCAGGGGCCGACGGGCTGTCCTTGCGAGACTTCCCCGGGCCTGGCTCCTCCCGGGTTTCCCGCCTCCAAGAGACAGGGGTGCAGCCGTGGCCGGCACCCTGCAAGCATGCTGGTGATCGAGGCCCCTCTCTCCCTGCTATCTGCTCGCTGTACGGGACCCTCACGGACACTGTGTGCGCGTGCGTTTGTTCCCCGAGGGAAAGCTGTCGCTGGAACAGCCAGGAGGAGCGAGGGTCCCGGAAATCTGGTGGCTGGGCCGCATCAGGGCGATTTGCTCTCTGCAGACCCGAAAATTACCGACGCAGCCAGCTGGAGCCGGCGTGGTGACCTAGGGAGTACTCCCCATGACCCAGGTGCCCCAGAAACAGTGCATCGGATTTCCCTCGGGAGCCCGGCTCCCCAGGCCCCCAGAGCTGGAACCCCCAGGGCACTCTGCAGTGGGCACTTGGGCAGTTTGGAAGCCAGAAGGGGCCCCCTCCCATCCAGGATTACGGAAGAGGAGACTGAGGCTCACAGGGTCAGAGGGACACATCCAAGGGCAAATGGCAAAGTAGTGTCAGAGCTGGGACCCAAGCCCGGCCCCCCGGTTCCCCCGAAGCACCAGGTCTGCGGCTGGTCGGCACCCAGGCCCGGCCCTGCCCCTTGGTGGCTGTGTGTGGGGTTGACAGACAGGGAAGTTCAGCAGTGTCCCCCGGTGAGAGGCCGCTGGTCACCTTCTGGGCCTGCCTCTAGGGCTTGTGAGGACTGCAGGGACCCTGGCCCCCTCTGGCAACACCATTCCACGTGGCCACCAGTCTGGTCACCTCTGCCCTCCACAGCGGGGTTTCCTCGGGTCCCAGAACCCAGGGACGGTCTTGTACGGGGGGCAGGTGCAAGGGGAGGCCCGTGTGGCTCTGTCCCCCCTCCCTGCAAAGGGCTGGCGTGGGTCTCCCATCAGGCCATTCACAGGTCGCCTTGCCCGTGTTTGCCAGGGGACCCGTGGAGGTGGGTGGGTGGGGGTGGCTGGGGGGTCAGGGATGGGGGAGGGTGTGGACGGGGACCACAGTGGCTCTCACGCCACGGTCAAGCCCTGATAACAGTGTCGGGCACAGCCTGTGGCCGAGCAAGGCTGGCTGTGTCGAGGCCCCGCCTTGTCCCTCAATCGTATTCAGAATTCGGTTCCTGATTATTACATCACAGAAAAACTAGATTTTCTGCAATTTTCCTGAACATCACTGAAATGAGGCTGGCGTGTCGCAAAGGACGCCCTGCCGATGGAAGGAATAAAGGAACCCTAAATAGAGACGCCACGTTCGCGGGCTGGGGGTGTGTCGGGGCGAAGATGTCACCTCCACCTAGTGGCTCCACAGGCTTCACACACGTCACACCCTCGGTGTGGACACATCTCCGCGCTCCTGTGCGTCGGCGATGGGCCACACGTGTCTGTGGACTCGGGCCTCCTCTCCGGGCACCCGCGTCCCGGCGACTGGGCCTGCCTGGCACTCCTCCCGCCCAGGCCGACTGCGTGACTCGCTTTGGGCATCAGGGGCAGGGGAGGGAGAGCCTTGGTGACCACTGCCCCGTGGGCTCCTCCGGGCCCTGGAGCGGCGTGGGGGACTCGTGCACGGTGGGCCCCCCGGCTCTTCCCTTACTTCACTGACCACAGCTTGGAGCAAAGAACACTGTGTCCACTGCCCAGATGGAGAAACCGGGTCACCCCTGGGGCCTTGAATGCCGGTGCCAGCCCTGCGCCCTGCGCTCTGGGCCGCCCCCTCCTGTCTGCTTCAACCTCCCCGGTTTCACTGTTTGGGTCTTGGCGCCTGGACTGTGGGGCTGAGCCTGTCGGCTGTTGGGTCCGGGCTTAGAGCCTTAGGACGTCCTTTCTGGACACAGTGGCCCAGTCTTTGCTGAACAAGTGAGGAGCCTGAAGACCAGGGCTCAGGAGCTGCCACGGGCAGAGCTGGCCCCAGAGGCCACCCCCACCTCCAGGCCTCCCTCCTGGGAGGAGCGTGGCAGTAATGGGGCTGGCTGTCCCGGTGCGGGCTGCCCCTCCAAGGGCATCTGGCTCCTGGCTCCCGCGGGTCCCTGCAGAGATCTGCTGCTTCCGGGCCTGGGAGAAGACCCGGGGCCTCAGTTCCTTCCAGAGACTCTTCTTCCGGGCGCCGAGTGCCTGGGGCAGAGACGGCGTCTGCCGGTGACCGTTCCTCTGCTGGTGGGAGGTGCGAGGGAGGCTCCGTGCGCCTGGGGGGCCCAGGCTGGCTGCCACGTGGGGGGCTGGTAAAGCCATCCGGCTCTAAGCCAGCCTCGGCTGGCCCCGATTCCTCAACAAAAAAGCTGGTTTTTCCGGACGTGGAGGGACATTTCCTTTGTCTGGCAGAGTGACTGACATTTGGACGGGACACGTTGGGCCGAATGCGGTGAAGTTCCGTGAAATTGTTGCCTCCGCCTTGTTGCTCCGCGTTCTGAGATGTCCCACGTAATTGCACTTGCTCTCGGCGTCCTCGCTGCCACCGCGGAGTCCATCGCCGTGGTAGACAAGACACGTGCCGCCGTTCGTCAAGCCGGCCTCTGGCCCTGGTGGCAATGCAGTGGCCAGGCGGTCCCCTGTGCTCCGAGCACCGTGTTCAGATGCATCCATCAGTGCCGTGGGGGGACCTTCCCAAGGCCCAGAGCGGGGCCTGCGCAGCCTGGTCCATAGGCGGGCTCCCAGCGCCCGCGTCCCGCAGCAGGAGCCCCAGGGGGCGCCCAGGCCCCCGGCTCCCGGGGTGGGCGAGCGGACGTCCTGCAGCAGGTCCCGGCCGTTGGCCAGCAAACCCACCCAAACCCAAACTGGGGGCCTACGCCTCTCTCCGGCCCTCACCGAGACCGTGGGGCAACCCTCTCCACACGGGGCCGCCTCTCTTTTCCACCCTCTCCAGGCCACCACCCTCTGCCCGCCGGGATTGCCCTCCATCCCTCGGCCGCTGAGGCCTTTGGATTGTGGACTCTCACCGCCCGCCCTCTGCCCTCCGCTCACAGACCTTGTCCTTTTGCACACAGATACCTGGACTATTGAGGACCCCAGTGGGACCCCGAGGACACGGAGGGGCCCAGAGCGGCAGGAGCTCCTGACAGAGCCGACGGGAGCCCTTCCGAGACGTGGTCGCGAGCAGGAGACCCTGCTCAGTGGGGAGATCCCCACTGCTGGCCGAGTGCTGCCTCTTTCCTGCTTGTACAAAGTCCTGCGCAGCGTGTGGCCGACCCGCGAAGTCAGAGGAAGCCGGAAGGTGCCCAGGACATACCCACGACGGGTGGCCCAGGGTCCTTGGAGGGTCCTACCGGTGAGAGCCTGGCAGGGGGGCGGCAGGCCCCGCTGGGTCCTGCACGGAGCCGGGGACGCTGGTCCTCTGTGAGCTCCACCAGCATCGTCCTTTCCTCGGCTGCCGTGACACAGCGCGTGCCCGTCACCCAGGGCCGGACTGAGATGTGCTCTCCAGCCTGAGGCGTGTGGCTGAGGGGTCTGTTCTCGCCGAAATGCAAATCGTGGACATTAGAGACTTTGGTCAGAAGCTGAGAGCTGGGAGGGGCGTGAGAAGGGCTTGCCCAAGGTCGCTGAGCAAGTCAGGGTCAGGGGCCAGGAGAAGACTCTACGTACCTTCCCGGCGGGCCCCCCTGGGTTCTACTGAGGCCAGCAGCAGGCTGGACGCTGCCCCCTCCCTCCCCTCCCTCCTCCCTCCCTCCGTCCTTCCTTCTTCCTTGTGGAAGAACACAGATAACATACAACGTCCCGTCCTAACCCCTTCCCGGCCCGCGGCCCCGCGCACGGAGCACATTCTGTGTTGTGCCACCATCACCTCCGCCCGCCTCCCGAACTTTCTCCTCTCCCCAAACTGACACTCTGCCCCACGACACAGGGACGCCCCTCTCGCCGCCGCCGGCCCCACGGCCCGCTCCGTCCCTCTGAGCGCGAGGACTCCGGGGCCCTCGTGGGAGTGCGGTCCGGCAGTCGTGTTCCTTCTGTGACGGGCCACCTCACTGGCACCGTGTCCCCGAGGCCCAGCCCCGTCCGTGTCCGCCCTTTATCAGGCTGAGCGAGATGTCACGGTACAAATGCCACGTTTCGTTTGCCCGTCGGTCAGTCGGGGGGCACTTGGGTCGCTCCGCGCTGGCTGTGGTTACCGGGGCCGTGCTCGGAATCCCCCACGTCCGCTGCTTCCCCGACGGCGCCCGCGCCTGGGTGCTGGGCTGCGCCCACGTGCCCCTCGGCATCAGGAAGCCCACGGGCGATTTGCCCCAAGGCCTTGTTTGCGCTCAGGCTCGCATCCCCCGACAGACCCTTTGGGGTGCGATGACCAGGTCAGCCCTTCCGTCACTTCGAGTGTGAACGGTCAGTGGCTCAGGGGAGAGTCCGGTCCACGCCCGCCAGGCGGACCCGGCTCGCCGGCTCCCAGCGCAACAGTTAATGGCGCAACGCTGACCGAGAAGAACAGGGCATCGAGTGCCGCCTCCGCTGCGATCTCCTTCGTTGCTGGGGAAGGTAATGGACTTATCTCCGTGTGTGTCTGGCGTCCCGAATTCCTGCTTTGTGGAGTCTCTTTTCATGTGTTTTGCTCAGCGTTCAGCATGGGGCTTAGTATTTTTGTTATCAGTTTGCGGGAGCTCCTGACATAACTGGAAATTAGCACTGTTATAATTGATAAAAAGCTCTCCTGGCCTTGCTGTGCCGTGCAGCTCTGGTTATGCCGTGTGACACACGGAAATGTAATTTATGTTATCAGACAGCACGCTCTGTGTTTCCTCCTCTGCACACAGGAAGCCCTTGTCCACGCAGGGGCCGGGCGAATCTCCACCCACGTTTCTTTGTAGTTATTTCAAAGGCATTTTTGAAAATTCCCAGTGGGCCCGAGCTCAGAGGAAATGCGGAGCCCCAAGCTCTTCCTGGCTCCCGGCGGCCACGGCGGCCAGGGAGGCCAGGGTGGGGTGGGGTTCAGGGGCCCCGGTCTGCATTCTGGAAGCTTCCTGGAAGTTTCGGGGAGATGTTTCCTGCGCGGGGCTGGGCCCGCTGTCCTTGCCTCAGGAAACCCTTCAGCACCCACTGCCACCACCAGTTCCTGCCCGTTTCACCCTGCAGACCATCTCCCGTCACCCCTGCTGTCCTCAAATGTCACTTGGGCACTGCCTCTCATTCACCAACATGTCCCTTTGCTGGGATTCCTGGCGCTCCCCCAGGCAGGTCCCCGTGCCTGTCCCTGGGCCTGGCACGTGGTAGGTACTCATAAGGAACGGTAGCTGGACGAAGGCCTTGCCAAGGTGACAGCTGTTCACAGCCTGACACGAGCACAGAATGTAGGCGATTGTCACTGAGTGTCATCTGGGAGTGTCAGCTCTGAGAGCCCTACCAGACGTGCACCCGATGTGACATGAGGTCGGTCCCTCCCCTCCTCACCCCAGGGCAGGGGGCGGTCTGTCTCTTTCTCACTGTGGGGTCTGCCCTGGGACAGGTGGCAAGGCGGTCACACATGGGGTGGCTCTTCTGGGTTCTCAAGGGCAGCCAGGCAGAGGGTGTGGCCAGATTCCCCAGAGGGGGCTGGCGAGAAGGCAGTGGGGCAGGGACCCCCGCTTCCCTCCAGGGTCCGCCCTGGCCGCACAGGCAGGCTCTGGCTGGGAGTCCTGCTGACCTCCCGGGGCCTGTCCTCACGTCCAGGGGGCTTTCCCTTCCTGTTCCAGCTTAGCTGTCACAGTCACGAAAGCGTTAGGCTGCCCGCCCTCCGTGGGGCTCTCATGGGACTCGGGACCCCGAGAGCAACCACTCCAGGCCACAGAGAGGAGAAACCAAGCAACTGAAACAGACAGTGTGCTTTATCCACTCAGGTGAGCTCTGTGGGCTCACGTCCCCAGAGTCCCCAGACGCCCCTCCCAGCTGGAGGAGTCTTCGTGAGGCTGTAAGAGAACCTTCAAGTCTCTTGTCTCCGAATCCTGGGGCTTCCCGAGGAGACTCTGGGTGGGCATCGGGCCTGGAGACGAGGGGAGGAGCCCCGAGGACCAGGCTGCCCTTGGCGAGGCCCTTCCCCGGGGCTGGGATGTCGTCTGTGGCCCAGGAGTCACCCGGTCACCCCTCAACCCTGCACGCGTGTTGGTAAAGAGCATTCGCCCCCCTAAGCGGGGAACCTTGACTTGTCCCAGCTGCCGGAAGCACGATTTGGGTGAAACCACAAAGCGGAACTAAACCAGTGAGTTTTTCACTGCTGTGTGACCCCAACTCCCGTCCAAACTCGCAGAAGGGGAGCTCTGAGGTCTCCTTCTGCACACCTGCGCTATGTATATGTGGTATTTTCCTGCCCGCGGATAGAACTGCCAAATTAATTCAGAAAATCCCGTAAAAGGGCTCTATTTCAATTGACTTAGAGATAAGTAAGCATTTACATATAAATTAAATATTCTTAAAATTCCCAGAAATGGAAACACTAACTTAAATGCTTTTCAAGTTTCTGTGACTTGGGTAAATCTTTGGTAAATAAGGTTAGTTTCGTGTTTCTGGTTTAATAAGAATTAAATTGTCTGGGTTATCTGAATCATCAGCATCACGTATCATAGGGACGTACGGTTTTAGTCTCCTTGGGTTTACTAGTCAAAATGTGGTAGTATAATCTCTGATCTGCCAGATGTTTGACATTATAAAGATCACTATTAAATTTTTTTTATAATTTATTTAATTTGAAAGAGAGAGCAAGAGTGTGTTAGCAGGGGAGGGGCAGAGAGAGAGGGAGAGAGGAGCCCAAGCAGGCCCTGTGCCGTCGGCAGAGACCCTGACGTGGGGCTCAGTCTCACAGGCTGCGAGATCATGACGTGGGCCGGAATCAGGAGTCGGACGCTCAACCGACTGAGCCACCCAGGCGCCCCACATCACAAAAACTGTTAATTCAGCCTAAGAACAAATGCACAGGCTTCATAAAAATGGGCCGCTTCATCTCCATTACTTCGTGTGTATCAAGCAGCGTGGAAAAACAAACGCAAAACCCCCCTGTTGTGTTTCACTTCTTAAGTTTTGGCTTTGTGATACTTTGCCCAAATGCACTGGCTGTAAAAACAGTTAACACCCTTGACCTGACGGCCGGCTTTGTCCACCCCAAATCACATGGGTCCTTCTCCGTAAGAGGACACACAGAACGTTCATCACCAAGCCCGAGTTTGAGGTTGTACGGTTAGGGTTCCTTGTGTTGACGCGATAGAGGGAGTCTGTTCGCAAACGCGTGCGTTTTGCCACCTTGAAAAATAAGACTGGAAGGAGGTACGGAACGCCGGTGTGTGACGAGTGCCCATTGCCAGGCTGTCTCCATCACAGAAAGGGCGCCGACGGTGAAAAGTTATAGTCGACGTCGGTAACAGAAACGGCCAAAAATAATCAGAGAAACAACCTCGTACGCAAGGAGGGCAGGAAGTGTGTGTGATAAGGAAACACACGAGGTACCAGGGACGCGTTTTTGTTCAGGGAAGAACCGAGCTTTGTCCTCAAGGAACGTGACCGGCTGCTTCCCAAGAAGAAAGACCCGCCTGGTATAGACGTGGTAGGCATTTGTGGCGGAGGAATTGTGCGTGTGGTCAAGCCGGCTGAGAGTGAACGGATTTGTTTACGAGGCTTTCAAAACATGAGCTCAGTCGTAGACTGATGGGGAGAGTGGGCTTGGTTTTCTCTCCGTTACAACAATGTGCTCTTGGATTATTGTCAGTTCTTCAGAGGCGATTCTGAGAGGGTTTTTCATTACCTTTGAGTTAAGCTCCCGAGGAGGCAGAGTCTGTGTCTTATCAGAATAATTTTCGTGCTTTACGTGAACCGCGTTCGTTTTTCATGATTTACCAGAGGCTAAGTATTGCTCTGCGGTGACCCGTGCTCCTATTTAAGCAAGTGTTGGGAGCTTTTGGCATCTTTGACAACGTCCCCAAATCAAATCCTAAGTGGAATTTTGATCTCAAACTGACCTTGAGATTTTCCAGCTGGTCTCGGGGAAATCTCAAAGGATTTGTTCTTTCGCCTTGTGAAGAAAGACGTGTCGACAAAATAATGTGGTTTATGGACTGTGCTGAGTGACATGACGAGTGTGGGCCAATGAGGAGAGAGGCTCAGGCTTCCCTAGATTGTCCACGTGGGACAACGTTGGCAACGTGGGGGTTCCAGAAACCGTGTGGAGCCCTGGATGTGTGTCCGCGAAGGGGCCCCGGGCGGTCTCGTCTGGGCTTGTCTGGTTTTTGTTTTCCTCTGATTCTTCTCTGAAAGCGTTTGCAGCCAGCTACGGACCAGAATGTGTCGTCGTCTCCAAGACGGGGCCCCTCTGAGGCCCCAGGAAAGGGCTGTGTCGCGTGCTTGCAGACGAGCTTTCGGTGGCGTTCCCTGAAGCGCTCTGAGAGCACCTCCCCTCCCCGGGGTTGAGTCAGGACCCCCGGATCCCCGCAGAAATGCTGATGGGCTCGCGAAACTGCTAGCCCAGGACCCAGCAGAAGGGGAATTAGCACATCGGCCGAGTGGACAGACGCAGGCTGATCTGGGTGCGAGAGACCCCGTCCCGTTCTCTTATCCGTACTTGTAAGAGTGAGGCACACGGACCTCTGTGAACAGAAGCGAAACCCGTACCTTTCCTGCCTGCCTGAACCCCACGGAGTCTGAAGACCATTCCCGAGTATCCTTGCTTAATGGCAACGTAATTACCTCTGTGAGTTCAGCCAGAACCTGTCCTCCTCGTACTAGAACATGATAGCAAAAATCGGTTAGATAACGAGGGCTTAGACTGGAGTTTCATATTTGAAAAGGACGACCAAGCCGTTTGAAAGGACTCAGCTTGACTCTACGGAGACAGTGCTTCCAAAGCCCTCTCGGAAACGCCTGCCTGGCACCCGGCTCCCTGGGTCCCCAGCGTCGCACATGAGTACAGACGATCATGTCCCGGCACGCCTGGAAACCTTAGGATATTTGGGGCGACCTTGAGAAGAGACAAATTCACCTCAATCCATGGGAACCGCAGGCAAAACCCAGCGGTGGGTGCTTGGCTCAGTCTCCAGCCTTGAGAGGCTTTGGAAGTCCTCGCTGGGAATGCACACAAGACCTTCCAGCTAAGCAGGCCTGAAACCCTCGTGGTCGGTGGCCCCTCTTGCTGCACTTACAGAAAGCATCAGGGCCAGTCTCACGAGGCCAGACTCACTCTGTAAACAAGAACGCCCTGACTTTGGCCGTCTTTGTTCCCACATGCGTGTGACTGGAGAGAGAAAGGCAGCGTTTTGGGAGAAACGACAGCACGCCCTCGTGGGTCATGAGGCGCGTTCCAGCCGCTGCCTCTGAATGTGTGCACCTGCTTCTGAACTGGACCCTGCCAGCTTGTGCAATTTGTCGGGGATTAGAGTTTCGGGTGTGCTCCCGCCCTCCCTCGCCAGCATCCGCAGCCGTCCCCGCACACTGACACCGGGCGACCTGACCTCACGTTGGCCGCGGCCTAGCTCAGGGAGCCGGTAAGGATGGGCCACCTCACGCTCCCGGGAGAGGCTCGAGACCGTCCTCGCTCCGCCGGCTGAGGACACTGGAGCCCAGCGTCTCGAGATCTCGGCCGGCTGCTCCCTGGACCCAGACACCGCGTCCACAGTCTGTCCCGGCCGCCTTTCTCCTTTTGTTTTCATAGAAGCTCCCGTCGCTGAAGGCCTGCCTGCTTGCCTCGCCCAGTAGGTGCCCTCCGCTCCCAGGTGTTAACGGTCCCTCACTGGACTTTCTGAGCCACAGATGATCCAGCGGGAAGTGGGCGTATATGCCGCGGAGGATGACGGGTGTCGGCCACAAAGACCCCAGGCTCCTCCGGGTCCGTCCTGGGCGTGTCCTGGGGAACCAGAGTCCTATCAAGTCCCACCCTCGTGATCTGATCAAATCTGCCCTCCCAGGTGAGGTCGGGTCACCTGGCTGCCTTCACCAAGAATCCTGTTGGGTCTGTTTAGCCAGAAGCCCTCCCCCTCCTCCACGATGTCCCCTCTTGGTAGTTTTCCACACACTGACCCGCGCCCCCCCCCACCGGCCCCGCTGCCACCTGCTCCTGGGCTATAAACCCTTACTTGCCCTGATTTTTGGAGTTGGGTTTGGTTCTTTTTTTTTTTAATTTTTTAAACATTTATTCATTTTTGAGAGACAGAGAGAGAGCACGAGGGGGGCGGGGGGCAGAGAGAGAAGGAGACACAGAATCGGAAGCAGGCTCCAGGCTCTGAGCCGTCAGCACAGAACCCGTGAACCGCGAGATCATGACCTGAGCCAAAGTCGGCCGTGTAACCGACTGAGCCCCCGGGGCGCCCCTGAGTGTGGTTCTCTATTGGAATCTCTTGTCCTTCCCTGTAATGGTTCCTGAAAAAGTCTTTCTTTACCCCTCACCTAGGACCAGCTCTGCTTCTCCAACCAGGTAACAGGCTGGGAGCCCCAGTAGGCCCTCCTCTGGGGGGTTGTCCTGACTCCTCAGGGAAAACCTCCCTGGCAGGATTTTAGGGTGTCACCACCCAGCCCGGGGCCTTGGGAGGGAGGGACTCAGTGTGGGCTGGACCACTCTTCCTGTCACGCACCTGGGGTGGACAGGCCTTGTCGGAAGGCCCCCCGGACAGAGCAGGACTGGGAGAAGGAAGAGGTCCCTATGCTGGGGCTGCAGCGCCCCCTCCCTGAAGACAGCACCACCTCCAGACGGCATCTCTGTGTGTGGGGCCCTGAGGCTGTCTCTGCCCTGTGTCCTTGGGGGAGGCTCTGAGCAGGAGCCAGACGGGCCCCTTCCCAGCAGGAGCTCAGGCAGCCTGCTTCCCGCTTCGAGTCTCTCGCTCTCGGTGGCCTGGTTTTCTTGTTCTCCTGTGGGCTGCACGCTCGAATGCCTGTCTCCCTCCCTGGAGAGTGTGCAGTGAGGTCAGGGACCCCCAGCCTCTCATCCACTGTGGCGCTCTCTGTCCTGGGAGAGGGCCTGACGCCCGTGGGCATCCGTCCAGGGGACCAGCAGTCCTGACCTTCACGGGCACCTCGACCCCGGTGCCGACCACCCAGCCTGGTGGCCTCCCCGGCAGGAAGTGGGGGACACACCTTTGGGCCTGTGCTGCGGGAGGGGCACCGGGTCTGCGTAAGAGCTCAGATGGCGGTGGGGCTCCAGGAGTGCCGTCGTCATGGGACTGACGAGCCGAAGGCAAGCGACTCTTGTTTGCCCGCCCTGATGAGCCTGTGCCCCGGCTTGTGAAACTTCCCTGACTTTGCAGAATAACAAGGCTTATAAAACGCTCTAATTTGCATTCGGCATTAAGTCAGTTGGGCTTTAGAAAATGAATCTCAATTAGTCAGTTTTGACAAACGCTCCCAAAGAATAGAGGAGGCCGACGGGAGGCAAAAGTGGGGTGGCAGGTGGGGCTCTTCTCTGCCCCGTTCACCTGTGACACAGTCCAGGTGTCTGAGACCCTCCCTGGGCCTCGGAAAAAGAAAAGTATAAATCAGAGAGGCCTTAGCTCGTGACTCACCTGGAGATTGGGGAAGACGCTTGCAGGGCGAGGACTTGGGGATCGGCGGTGACTGGCTTGCTCGCCGGGGAAATCTGCACTCCCAGGATGCACCTGTCCTGGGGTCCCAGACGGGGCGAACTAGACTTGTTGGCTGTAGCTGCCACGGAAGTCAGGACGACTTTTTAAAAAGAAACGGCCAGGGGCGCCTGGGTGCTCAGTCGGTTAAGCGTCCGACTTCGGCTCAGGTCATGATTTCGCGGTTCGTGGGTTCGAGCCCCGCGTCGGGCTCTGTGCTGACAGCTCGGAGCCTGGAGCCTGCTTCGGATTCTGTGTCTCCCTCTCTCTCTGCCCCTCCCCCACTCATGCTCTGTCTCTCTCTCAAAAGTAAATAAACATTTAAAAAAATAAATATAAAATAAAAATAAAAAGCCAGGGGCGCCCGGCTCTTGGGGTCACATGGGAGCCCCTGCCTGGGGTTTCCTGCTGCTCAGAGTTGCCGTCTGCTGGGCTCAGCTTTTCATAAATCTGTTGTGCGCGTCCACGACTCATGGGGAAGTTGCTTTGGATGGAATTGTGTTCCCGTCCCCCCCCCCCCCGCAACATGTGGAGCCTGAAGTCCTGGCCCCCAGCGTGGCTGTGTCTGGACACAGGGCTTTCAGGAGGCCTCATCTGACAGGATCGGGGGCCTTAGAAGAAGAGGACGATCTCACGAGGGGCACGGCGAGAAGGCAGGAAGGCGCCGTCCCCGAGCCGGGACCGAGTTGGCCGACACCTTGATCTTGGGCTTCCAGCCTCCAGAGCTGTGAGAAGTGAGCCTCTGGTGCTTCAGCCGCTCAGTCTCTGGCGACCGGAGACCAAGACGGGGCTCTGCACCTGCCCTTCTGCGCCCCGCGGTCCGATCCAGCTCTCTCTGGTTTTGTCAATCGGAGCTCTGCAAGCCGGACGTTGGGCTCCTTAAGGCAGGTGTGGAAATGGCCCTGGCCAGCTGGCGCTTGACCCGATAATTAAGAAGGCTTTCCTGTGGGTGCTGTGTTGTCGTTAACGGTATCGCACCCCCACCCCCTGCAAACAGAGCCCCTTCCCAGCCATCATTGTGTGGACTCCCCAGCCTCCAGGGAGGCAGGCAGGCATTCCATGGAGAAACTGAGGTGCAGGGAGAGTGAATGGCTTTCCTGAGGTCAGAGGCTGCAAGGACCTGGCCTGGACTCATGTCCAGAAACTACAAAGAATAGTTATTCTCAGCAAAAGAATGTGACCTTGAGGAAGCACTTAACGTTTCCAGGTCCTGCCCTGGAAAGACCTGGAAGGGAAGTTGTTGGAGGAGGGAAGTTGTTGGGAGGTTGAGGTGAATTCCCCACCAGGACCCAGACCAGACGGTGTGGGCACAGCCAGGCCTGCCATGGACAGGTGTTCAGGTTGTTCACTGCCCAACTGAAGAAGAAGCACTGTTCACATAACATACTGTATGAGTCACAGCCCTTTAGAGATGAAGGTCCTGGTGCCTCCAGGGCCCCTCAGTCTTTAGCCAGCAATGGATGCTGACTCGTCTACTTTTTCTAGGGAACACGCCGGAAAGAGGCAAGTGACCTCAGCCTTGCCCTAACAGTCTGGCTGGGATGGCTAGAAGATACCGGACACAGTTTGTGGTGTAATCACGTGTGTCCCCTGGGCGGGCCAGCCGAAGAGACCTGCGGTCCATTCTCGGGGCTGCATGGGCTCGGCTCGCACTGGGAGTCTCTCAGGTTGGTCTCGCGGAGCAGCTTGTCCTGGGTTGCCTAGCAGGTAAATGCGGAGGCCGAGGAAGCCTTGGGCTTGTTCTTCATTCTCCCAGGCCTTCCTGATCGATGTCACTCTGGAGAAAGCCCAGGCAGGGGAGCCGGGATGAGAGATGTCACTTACCAGCAGGCCTTGCATGGCCTTATTCAAATCTGCGGGCCTGGGAGTGGGTTTGGGAGGGCTCCTGCTGTGCTCATTCCCCACCAAAATGAGGTTCACATCCAGGGCTAAGGGATGCAAATCTCCTCTCTCTCTCAGTTCAGATTAGAGAAAAGAGGCGGCAGCCGCGGCTGTTTTCACCCCGATGGGTCCAAATGCAACACGCAGGCCACGCACGTTCCCTCTGGAGCACGTCCCTGCGTCTGTGAGCCTGGACACACACGGGCACCGAGTGGTCATTCACCCGAGTGCAGACGCAGGAAAGGGCTCACACTACCGGCGAGTGTGGGACCACGTGTTTCACGTCCCTCTAGACAGGCACGCACCCGAGTGTGTGCAGACACGTGAGCACACACACGTGCTCCCGGACGCCAGCTTACGTGGGCATTTAGGCCACAGGTGTCCTGGAAGGAGACCTGTGTGGCCCACGCGCTGTCTGTGTAACGTCCCCAGTGGTTAAAACTCGGAGATTAAAAGCATCCATAAAAGAAGCTATCAGAAGTTCAGTGGTGACATTGATTTTTGTGGCTGTCAGAGCTGAGTGAATAAATCCCAAGTGGCATTTAGTAGCGGGCCTTCCCACCGAGGGCTGGCGTTGGCGAGGACCAGAAGCCGGTAAGCGTTTACGGCCTTGTTTAATGTGCAGCAGGCGGCAGAGGGGGTCAGGGACGTCCAGGACCCTGTACGGACCTTAGGGTCTCCTGGACTGTGTTGTGCTGACTCCTTTGTGGGGCAGAGGCTGCTTTCTGTTCCTGGGAAGCCATCCAGAGCCGGCGGAGGGCCCTGAAGGCCACCCAGGGACAGGCGGTCCCTTCCTCCCCCACAGCTCAGGGTCACCGTGCCTCCAGGTGCACCTGGAAAGCTCTCTCCTTCCCGTCCCCTCCTGGAGCTTGAGATTGTCCTGAGTTCATCACCAGCCTGCCTGGGCCCCAACTACCTGCCGCTAGGTCAGAACCGTGTCCCCAAAACTCCTATGTTGAGTCCTAACTCCCAGGACCTCCAAATGTGCTTGGAAACCAGGGCTTTGAAAGAGAAGATGAAAGTAAAATGAGGTCATATAGGGTCCCCAATCCAGCGTGACTGGTGTCCTTCTAAGAAGAGGAGGGAAGGACACGTACTAGGGGACAGCCACGTGAGGACACGGAGGGGATGGTGTCCACACACCGCAGGAGAGGCCTCAGGAGGACCGGCCCTGCCCGCGCCTGGGTCTCAGACTCACAGCCTCCAGAGCCTGGAGGAGATGCATTTCTGTTGCTCAAGCCCCCGGTCTGGGCCTGCTTTGTCACAGCGGCCGAGCCGACAGACTCTCTCAACAGTCCTCAACTCCATCGCTCCAGCCTGTATGGCCTCCAGACGCTGGTCCCAAGCGAGCCCCTGCCCCGGCCACGTGCGGCCACACCGTTGAGTCTTTTAAAGAGATTTGAATAGGGGCGCCTGGGTGGCTTGGTCGGTTAAGCATCCGACTTTGGCTCAGGTCATGATCTCACGGTCCGTGGGTTCGAGCCCACATCGGGCTCTGTGCTGACAGCTCAGAGCCTGGAGCCTGTTTCGGATTCTGTGTCTCCCTCTCTCTCTGCCCCTCCCCTGTTCATGCTCTGTCTCTCTGTCTCAAAAATAAATAAACGTTAAAAAAATTAAAAAAAAAAATAAAGAGATTTGAATAATAAGAAAGAAGTCCTGTCCATTTACCGCCACAGTTGACGTCCTTGAAGCTGTGGGTCCACACTCCTGCCTACATCGCTTCCGCTGGCCCTTGGGCTGGCTGGTGGGTGCCCCCAGCGCTCCTGCGGCCCCAGGCGGTGCAAGCCCACCTTTGCGTCTGAAATCTTTGTTCTGCCTTTGTTTTTTGAGAGATAGTTTTGCTGGGTATAGAATTTTCGGTTGGCAGGTTTTCTCTTCCCGTCCGGCAAAGCTGTCGTTCTCATACGGGTTGCTTCCAGGGAGACTTCCACCATCACCCGCATCTCTGTTATCTTTCCAGGTGTTTTCTTTGTCATCTGGGGTATGACGCATCACGGTGTGCGTGTCTTCAGGCTTCTTGTGCTTACGGTTTTTTTTTTTTTTAACGTCTCCGATCTGTGGGTTTAGT
Source organism: Panthera pardus (assembly GCF_024362965.1). Lineage (NCBI taxonomy): Eukaryota > Metazoa > Chordata > Mammalia > Carnivora > Felidae > Panthera > Panthera pardus. The sequence goes on along the minus strand of NW_026527002.1, from coordinate 80,626,301 downwards.
TTCCATCAAATTTGGACAATTTTCAGCCATGACTTCTTTACTGTCTTCTGTCCCCTTTCCCACTGCCTCTCTCCCCTGTGTCCCCGTCTGTGTCCCTGTCCTCTTTCTCAAGCACTTCAGAGGCACGGTTGGGCTGCCGTGGTCCCACAGCTCACCAGCCCCCCACTCGCTGTTTTACTCTCTGTATCTCCTGTCGGATGGTTTGTCAAGGGCACGAGTCATTGCAGCCTCCGCCCAGTCTCCAACCCCGTTCAGTGCGTTGTTCACCTCAGACATTGCCGCTTTCGGCTCCAGGAGCTGGTCTGTGTTGCAGCCCTGTGCTGCCCACGGTCTAGCCCCCAACAACAGCCTCACATGCAGACAGTGTGCCCAACTTTCCGCTGTAAAGGGAGCCAGCAGGAAGATTCTGGACGGAGGACGTGGGGGAAGGGAGGGACAAGGGGTCCAGCAGGATCCACATGGGCCTGAGCAGCAGGAGACAGAGACAGTAGCCACGGGGCCCTGCCTTGGGGGTCAGATGAGGAGTCAGTGGCACCCGCTGACTTGGGTCACATTTGTCTAGAAACATGCGGACTTGGTCTGTCCTGAGGCCATCAGTGTGGCTGGGATTCTAACCAGGCACTCGGCTGCTGGTCTCCTGACTGTTGGGAGGGCTCAGGCTGTGTCTCACACACGCAGTGTTTAGGAAAGGAGATTACATGGCGGTGACGCATCCAGGGGCATTTTAGCTGATCCCAGGGTCGGAGACAGTGGCCCTGAGCTGTGGTCTCTGCCTCTCTCTTCCCTTATGCTGTGGGGCCCCCACTGCCTCCCATGGAGGGTATGAGGCCCACATTAGGCCACGCACAAGAAGCGAGGAGCGCTTTGCAAACCAGCCTTCTGACTGTTGATCAGATGCAACATGAGGGTAGCAGGGTCACAGAGAGGCCTGGCTGGCGGCCACGGCAGGGTGGGGACAGTGGCCCTCCAGTGTCTGCTGGCCTGGGGCCGGGCTGTCCCAGCAGCTCTCTGCTGGCTCTGTGGGGCGGCTGCAGAGCGAGGCACATTCCTGGCCGGGCAGCCGTGGAGAGACACTGGTCTCCACCTTGTTCCCTCCGACCTGCCTTCAGCTTCCCGTCTGGCCTCTCTGGAGCCTGCCTTCCTCCCTGCACACAGGTCCCTGCCTCCCTCTGTCTGCAGCTTGAAGGCCTGCCCTGCTGTCCTTGTTCTGGTCCTGGCTGCCCGTCCACAAGTGTCCCCAACGGTTCGGGCACATTTCGTCCTCTGGGCTCTGTCTGTCGTTAACAATAATAACAAGGCAAGAAGGGCCCCGTTTATCAGACAGCTACGATGCACCGGGAATCGCCCCCAGCACTCCGTGTGTGAAGCTTGCCTGATCCTGACCCCCAGGGCAAGAGCGGTCACAGCTCCTCTGCTGCAGACAGGGAAACTGAGGCAGGGGGGTGGAGGAGTGCGATGTGAGGTGGGCAGGGGGGAGTGGAGCCGTTGAGGGCAGCTCTGAGCCCGGGCTGCCGGCTGCACGGCCGTGAGTCCCCGAGCCGCCCGGCCGCGCCCCACTGCCCGGTGTGTGTCGCCATGTGGGTGGATGAGGGGCCTGCACTCAGCAGGGCGGGGATGCCCCCACCTCCCTTGCCCCCCACGCCGGACTGGCCTCCCCAGGTTCTTGTAAGGCCGAAGGTGGACGCGTGCCCCCTCGGGCTGAGGGGGGAATGTCTCAGAGTCTTGCTTCTCCACCTTGAGTCTTAGGAGGGACGAGCAGTTGGTGGTACCAGAGTTTGGGCATGGAAGAAGGCGGGGGCCTCGGTGTCCCTGGCTGTTCCCCATCGGCTGCCCTCACCACCACACCCCCTGCGGCCTCAGTTTCCTCGCCTGTCCTGGCTGGAGCAGGAGCCCCTCCCTCCCTGGCTCTGTCCGCCATGGCCAGTCCTGGACCAGAGGCCCGACTTTCGTGCTGAGCCATGGCCAGGAAAGCCTGCATCTGCCACCACACATTTATTGAGCACCTGCTGTGTGTACTAGGGCTCCTGCAGAGACCCGGACAGACCGAAGGCTGGCCCTCTGGGGCCACACATGTCAGGGCGGTTAGGTGGGCAGCAGACAGACAGACAGACAGCCCACAGGTGTGGTTCCAGGTGCCGTTAGGAGAGCACAGAGGTTGATGCCCGGGTGGGCAGCTGGCCCTGAGCTGGGTGCCATTAACCATCCAGCGTCTGGTCAGCCGCACGGGCTGCGCCAGCCCGACCACCGCACGCTGGGCCCTTCCTGCCTGGATAGCACCTCCCCCGGCCCCGAGTGTCTTCTCCCCTCCCGGCCCCCGCCCTCCGTGCTGTGGCTCAGGGCTTCCTTCCTTCCTTCCTGACCATCCTGTCTCTGCTCTGAGCTCCCCCTCTCACCGACTCGTCTTCGGAGCACAGCCCCTGCCAGGTGACATTACTTGTTCTGGAACCTCCGCCTCTGGAGTCTGAGCACCATGGACGCAGGACGCATCTTGTGCCTGGGCGTTTAGACGTGAGATTTGCGTACTCAATCAATAGCTGTTGGGGCGGCATGGTCACAGCCGTGTCCCTCCCCCTCCCTGCCACCGGCTTCGCCTCCGCGAGCCCGGCTGCTTGGGACCCTGCCCGCAGCGCGTGCCCCTGAGCCCTGCGGTCCTCGAAGCTCCCCCACAGGCCACCGCGCCAGCCTCCCTTCTTGTCCCAGAGGGAGGGGCGCACCCTGCTCTAGACTCCTTGGGCTGAGCCCCCAGCCCATGCTGCAGATGCCGGGAGGGAACCAGACGTGTGCCTGGGTGGGACAAGCTCAGCGGGGTCATAGCGCATAGATCTGGACCTAAAGCTACAGGGCCTGGTCACACCTGCCCCGTGGGCCTGGGCCTCACCTGGGCTGGCCCTGCAGGGGGCGCGTGCAGCGGGCTCGGGCCCAGGAAGTGCCAAGGATGCCTCAGCCGGGGGGACCTGGGTGAACAGGCCACGTCCACAGAGACAGGCAGCCCAGCGCGTGCCCGGAAGAGGAGGAGCTCAGTGTTGGAGCCTCGGGGCCCAGAGGCTGATGGCCACCCGTGGCAGGATGCGGAGGAAGGTGGCCCCGATGAATGAACGAGTCCAAAGAACGATGATGGGTCTTTGTACCCTGTGCGCGTTCACGTCTGGTGCTTGGAAAGGAATGCCAGTGGGTGTGGTGTTTTGGGATTATCGCGATGGAGAAGGTAGCTGAAGCCAGAGAACGCAGGTCTGCGGGACGGTGCGCGGTGAGGGGGGGGGCACCCGGCGGTGTGGGGCAGGACCGCTTCACACGCCGCAGTGTGTGCGTACAGGCACGTGCGTGCACACACACAGGTACACACAGCACAGTGGGTCCCCGTGCACGCGCGAATCCAGGTGCGCGCGCGTTGGGATGGCGCCATGATGCGCTCACGTGCAGACGCACCCACGTGCACGAGCGCATGTTCACTCTTGCACGTCGGCACGTGCACACGACACACACAAGCGCACACGCGCACGTGCCAGGGCCCGTGCCACTCCGGACTCCAGGAACGGCAGGGCGACTCTGCCTCTAACCCTGGACTCCACCCGGCTCAAGCTGGCCCCGCCCATGCAAGTCATGCCACCCTTAACTCTCCCTTTGGCTTCAAGTCCGGACACAAGCCGCCGGCAGCCTTTGTCCTACGTGCCGAGTGTCACGGGCTCTCCGCGAGTGAGTGCCCGAGCCACCTGGAGAGCCACTCTCCACTCGGCAGAAGTGACGTGCCTGATGGAGGAGCCTGGCTGGAGGTGCTGGGATTGGGCTCCTCGCGGGCGTTCCAAGCAGTCACATACGGGACGGCCTCTGTCATTGTTCCCGAGCCACTTCTGAGGACAGGGACAGGGCTGTCACCTGTCCCTCAAGACCCTGATGCCTCATAAAGCCACAAGACACCTCCCCCTCATGGGCACACAGAGCGGCACTGTCGAACCTTCTCTCCTTCTGATCAAAGGTGACACATCATCTCTCACCTAAATGACAGGTGGCTTGTTGTCACTTTGGCTTTCAGTTTCACCCCCGGGGAGGGACACGGCCATGGTCTGGAGGGGAGGCAAGAGCAGGGTCCCCCCAGGCCAGGACCGATTCCCCGCGACTTGCCTGAATTAGAAAGGCAGCTTCTGAACGGAAACCAGAGAGGAGCTCAGATCACATTTCAGGAAAGGCTCGGAAGAGGCCTGAGTCTTCTGGGTCGCCTTCCTGACACAGACAGGAGGAAAGGAGGGCCGGCAGCCGGGGGGGGGGACGGGGGGGCACAGATGCCCACCTGCACCGGCAAGGCTCCGAGCCTGTCCGTCCTGTGGCTGGGCAGCCAGACGAGGGGCCCTCGATGCCGATGAAGCAGGTAATCAAGGGCCGCCCCGCCCCGTGGCTGCCCCCAGGCTGCACAGAGATCAGTCGGCTCCCCTGGGGAGAAAGTAGCCAGGAGAGGGTGCCCGTCAGGGAATTTGCATCTGAAAGAGATGAACAGAAAGCTGGTTGTCAGCAGGTCCCTCCACACCAGAAGAATTGTTTGTCCCAGAGGAAGGGCGGAATGTAGCAGAAGCAAATTTCAAACACGAGCACGAGAGATTGCAATCGTCCAGGAAATGTGTGGAAGGAAGGGCGTTTTTCATGGCAAGCTGACCTTCCTGGGGGCTGCCCCCGCCTCACAGGCAAAGCCCGGGGGCCACCCCGGCCGCCCACCGCCCAGCCCACCTTCCCGGGGCCGAGCTGGCTGTGTGGCCAGATGCTGTGGCTCCCTGACCCCGCGGGGGCCATGTGAGCTCATGGATGGCTCTGCCACGAGCTCACCTGAGCAGCCCTACCTGGTCCTGAGGGCTCCCGAGGGCCTTTGCGTCCCCGCCCGGTGATGGTCATATACTCAGTACATGGGAGGACCGCTCAGAGTGACCACCGCCTCTGTGCCAGGTGTCCTGCAACAAGGCCTCGTTTAACAAACCCTGACTGAGCGCCCACTGCGTGCCAAGCTCCCGTCCAGGTCATGGAGACCCCGCCCTCCACGGAGCTGAGGCACGTGTGGTACATGAGAGGGTGCTGAGGGCTCTGGTGATAAAAGTAGGGAGGGGTGCAGGAGAATGGGGTGAGCAGGGCAGGCGTCTCAGCCCGGGGTCCCGCGCTAGCTATCCCTGGCCATCACGAGCGGCCGTCAAGTGTCACGGATGAAGCACGTGAATCCTCTTACACCGTCTGTGGTCTGGAGCTGGCAGAGCTCGGCCGGGGCCTCCGCTCAGGGTCCCCACAGGCTGCCGTTAAGGTCGGGGGCAGAGGTCTCATCTGGGGCTCAACCGGGGAAGGATCCACGTCGCCTTCAGCTGGCGGTTGGAAGGTTTCAGCTGCTCAGGTCTGTTCAGCTGAGGGCCTCCTTCCTCGCTAACCAGTGCGGGGGCCGCCCTCTGCCCTGTGCAGGACGGCAATGACTGTAAGGTTCCCTCTCTTGGAGTGTGTGTGGCAAGAGGACGAGGGTCCAACACTGGGTTCCCGGGGTCTGTGCATGGACCCGGAGCTAGGCCAAATCAGATGCTTTAGGGAAGGTGGCACTCCTTGAAGGCCAGCAGTGGGGCGGATGTGAAGGCGGGGGCAGAGCAAGCCCAGGGCGTGAGGTCAGGGGACAGGGCGAGTGATGCCTGATGCCTGGGGACAAAGTCAACAAGGCAGCTGATGGTCCATACTGGAGCCCCCGAGGTGGGCCTGGCCGAGTGGGTGAAGGCCCCACACGTGTTGGAGACGGAAGGGGCAAAATGAGAGAGTCTGGGGCCACTCGAGGTCCGTGCCAGGAGTGGTGGGAGAACCCTCAAGGGGGCAGAGGTCAGTCATGAGGTCTGTAGGGAGGAAATGTCCTGGGAGAGCCCTGGTGTGGCCTCAAAGAACAGTTGCCTGAGGTACGATTCTAGCATCTGATGTTACACGGTTAATTTCTGGCGCAAAAATTAACCAAGCAACTGCTGGCCCTCAGGGGTGGTTCAGAACCCCAGACACCATGGTCAAGGTCATTTCCAAAAAAGTCAAGGATCTTCTGTGGTTCCCTGACTTTGTGCTTCTATGAGTCTGGTATTAGGGGCAGAGGTATGCCCAGAATCTACCCGGACCCCTCCTGGCGTCCCCTCCTGTCTGTGCATGGCATGATTGGGGGTAGTCTCCCCTGAAAGCCCCGTCCTCTTACTGCCCACCCCACCCCCACCCGCCCCCAGCCTAGCGAGGTATGATCACTCTGCTCCAGCCCCTATGTTCTTCCCACTCCACCACCACCTGCCCTGCTCAGAGCCCTCCCGCCTCCCCCCTCCCACTGGGGCTGGCCGTGTCCATACACAGAGGTTGGCCGTGTCCCCCCAGACCTTGCCATGCTGACCCCTGGGGAAGGGCCCGGGCAGAGCTGCCTTCCTCACCAGTTGGCCACGTTCCCTGGGTTGGTTTTTGGTCCTCTGTGGGCCATGGCCAGTCGAGTCTGGTCCCCTTGGGAACCTACATACTTTTCCCAAATCACAAAATCCTCCCATGGAAGTCTGTTCCCCGAGGACAAGAGGGGTGTATGTAGTGATGGCCCTTGGTGTCATATCACCCAATGTCACCCGCCAGCCCCATGATCTGGTGGTGGCTCCAGCCTGTCTGGCTGTCCATTTCCCTTGGGCCCTGGGTTCAGACCTGAGCCCTCTCAGCGGGGGCTAGGAGGGGGGCTAGAAGGGGGGACCAGGAGGGGGGTTAGAGGGAGGTTATAAGGGGAGCTAGAGGGGGGGCTAGAGAGGGGTTAGATGGGGGGACTAGGAGGAGGGTTAGAGGGGGGTTATAAGGGGAGCTAGAGGGGGGGCTAGAGGGGGGTTAGATGGGGGGCTAGAAGGGGGACTAGAAGGGGGGAGTTAGGAGGGGGGCTAGAAGGGGGACTAGGAGGGGAGTTGGAAGGGGGGGCTAGAAAGAGGGGCTAGGAGAGGCTAGAAAGGGGGCTAGAAGGGGGGCTAGAAGGGGGGATTAGGAGGTGGGTTAGAGGGGGGTTATAAGGGGAGCTAGTGGGGGGCTAGAGGGGGGTTAGAAGGGGGGCTAGAGGGGGGGCTAGAGGGGGGTTAGAAGGGGGCTAGAAGGGGGACTAGAAGGGGAGTTGGAAGGGGGGCTAGAAAGAGGGGCTAGAAGGAGAGGCTAGAAAGGGGGCTAGAAGGGGGGCTAGAAAGAGGGTTAGAAGGGGGGCTAGAGGGGGAGCTAGAGAGGGGGCTAGAAGAGGGCATCTTGCTCTGGGACCAGAGTGTTCTAACCCAACCACCCCTCAAGATCCCCTGGCCCTTGCCTGACCTCCCAGCCCATGCACCAGAGTGGGCACCCCTGTGGAAAACGAGGGCCTCTTCCTTGCCTGTGCCCCTCAGTTCCAGGCAGGGCCTCGTGCGTCTCTGCTGGGATGACAGACTTGGCAGAGGTTCAGGGGCCGCCGGGCCTGACTCTGCGTACAGAGGAGAAACTGAGGCCCAGGGAGAAGGAACGCCGAGCAGGCCTGGCAGTGCTGCCCCTGGGGAGCCGGACGGGCCTGCAGGAGCACAGAGGGGCAGGGCCTGGGGCCTGAGGGCCGCTTTCCCATCGCCGGCTCCAGACAGCCCGGCCGGCTGGCGGGGTGAGGCTGGGCAAGCATATGCCCGCCACAGCGTGCGACAGCTGTCAGCCATCCAGAGATCTGGCAGAGCCAGGCCTGGGGGCGTGGGAGCCACAGACAGTTGCCGTTTATGCTTGGAAATTGGAGACAAGCTCCTGCCGGAGGCCCCCAGGGCGGCAGGGGCGGGGCGGGGGTGATAACTGCCTGTTCGCACTCCCCAGGGGACACCGCCACATCGGCTGCAGCCAGGAAGTCCTTGTTTGGGGAACGTGGGCGGCCCTGAGGGTCGGGCTCCCTGGTGTCCAACAGAGGTGGAGGGTGACAGTCGGCAAGGAGGGCGCCCCAGAGAGGTGGGCATCGGGGGCCATGATGGGTGGGCATCCAAGTGGTGGCCAGGGAGGGGCTGAGACGGCAGGTTCTTGAGTAGGGGGGTGGAGAGATGGCTGAGCCGGGTGTCCAGCCCAGGTGCTGGGTCCAGCTCTGTCCCCAGGCCGTGTGCTGGGCAACCAGCCAAGCCAGCATCTGGCGGTCAGCGGCGGACTGTGGCCTCCCGCCCAGCCCTGGGGCCTGAGCTTCTGGGTGGCCGTGGGGGCCTGTGCTTCCCTCCTCCCTCCGGGCGCCTTCACACCCTCCTCTCAGACCCAGGGCCTCACCGGGGAAGGAGGAACTCTCTCTTCCACTTTTCAGTTGACCCGTCAGAGGCCCGGAGGGTCCAGGGGCTGTACCTGGGGACGCACAACAAGAGGCTTGTCCCTGGGGCCGGAAGCACGGCCTCCTGACCCATATCCCCCCTGACGTGAGGAAAGTCCAGGCTCTCTGTGGTCGGCGCTCTCGAGACACTGAGCTGCCCTGTGACCCCAACACAGGGACAGCAGGGCTTCCTGGTGACTGGACACAGGGAGACTTGGCTTAGATGTGAGCCTGGCCTCTTGCTCTGACCCTGAGGGGCTCCTGTGTTTGGGAGCTCAGCTCTGCCACCGTCATCAAGGGAACCGAGGTGACTTTCCTTCTGGCAGGACACCCAGGATGCAGGAGCCTGTGCTCGAGGGGCTCAGGAGTCGAAGGCCCTGTCCTTCTCAGGGTGCTCCTGGGTAACTGAGGTGGGGCAGAGGACACGAGGTGGCCCGGCCGAGCCCACCCCTGCTGCTCCCTGGAGCCCGAGAGCCTCAGAGGAGACATGGAGCCTTGGCCCTGTGTGGGCACCCATCGCACCCAGTGTGACCTCGCAAATTCTGTCTCCTGGTCCCGTGTCCCAGCGGGGGAGCCCTCCTGGAGGTCTGCGCCGGCCCGCGAGCCAGCCACGCTCAGGAGGCAGGGGCCTGGCCCCGTGTGCACAGAGGGAGATATGGTCACGAATGCCAAGGGCACCAGAAGCTGCAAAAAGCAAGGAGTGTCCCCTCCCTGGGGCCTCCGGGGAGGGTGCTCCTGCTGTGCCTGGGCTTTGGACATCTGACCTTCTCACATAGAATTATGAGAAAATAGCTGGGTCATTTGAAGCCACCGGGTTTGTGCGAATTTGTCACAGCAACCACAGGAAATGAATACAGTCTCAGAGAGAGAGACCATGCTGTTGGCAGAAACCGGGACCCCTGGGCAGCTTGAGTCAGAAGAAGGCTAGATGTCCTGGCTCAGATGTCAGGCACCCGCAAGATGCTGACCTTGGGTGGGGTGGCTGGGGATGGGATTTCCATCAGGAATCGCTCAGTATCCCCTCAGAGGGCTGGTGAGCACAGATGGGCCCAGGGTCGCACAGGTTTCTCGGTCCAGCCCATCCTCCTGTGCTCCTGGGTCCTACGCAGAGCAAACGGCCGCTGGTTAGGACCCCCAGGGAGCAGGGAGCAGGGGCTGCGGTTGGCAATGTCTGAGGTCTGCGACTTTGCAGGGCAGAGACTGGAGTGGCGCTCGCTCAACAGGGAGATTCCCAAGCGGGACCAGGGCATCTGGGATCACTTGGTACAGACTATTCAGAACCTTGTCCATAGTGCTCTGGGGGGGTGGGGGCGGTTGGCGATCAGCTTCCCTGTTCTTATTTTATGAGAACCCGGGAGAGTTGGGGCAGATGTTGATGATGATGTTATAGTAGGATGACCACGGTGGTTCTCATGATGATGACGGCATTGATGGTGTGGATGGTGGTGTTGATGGTCGCCCCCAAGTCCCCTACACACACATGTTTGTCGCACCAGTGAGGGATCCCGGTCCCTCGCAAGCCTGCCCTCACACTCCGTGCTCACTCCTCCACCGAGCTTCTGAGGACTGTGCGTGAATGCATCACTTCATTTGAGGCGGTCACAATTTATTCACCGACTTAAGGTGTTGCAACCAAGGCAAAGCTCAGAAATCAGCCCAACCACTCTTTTTCGCAGTGAGGGACAGGCTTGACCTGGTCACACGGCCAAGTGGGGCCCCAACAAGGACAGCACTGCGACCCCAGCCAGCACCATCCCTGGTGTTTCTGCTGTTGCTGCAGCGGCTGGGGTGGGCCAAGGGGACACGAGCCCCCTCACGGTGCGTTTCTCAGAGGCCAGGGGAGCAGGAGGAGAGGGTGCCAACCTCAGGCCAGAGGTCAGTCTCTGGGGTAACGACGTTCTGTATGTGAGCGATGCCTCCGTGCAGACCCTCTCCTGGATGGGCATTCTCCCTGGAACCCCAGGACAGAAGAGCAAGCTGGCCCAGGACCATGTGCTCCTGGGGAGGCGAGAGCCGAAGGGTCAGGGAGACCCCGTCCTGCAGGAGACGGGAGCTGCGGACGTCAAACCACGGCTGTGTGCCGACGGTGTGCCCTGGGCCAGCGCCCTGGGCCCGGCCTCACGGCTCCCTCAGGTGAGCAGCGGGGCCAGGGCTGAGAACAGAGCGATCCCTGCTTCGGGAGGGCCGGGGGGAGCGGGGGGCAGGTGCCACGGGGTGTTTGTCGTGACGACTCAGAGCAAGAGGAGAGGGCCGGTGTCAGGGATCCCCAGGGGACAGTGAGGCTGGAGAGGGTGGCCTGTGGCTGGCGGGGAGGGGACAGAGCGAAGGAGACAGACGTGGTAGACGGGATGGAAAGCACACAGGAGGCATCTGGGGTAACACGGATTCTGAGTTTGTGGCACTAAGCAAGCAGGGAAGGAGCTGGGAGGAGGAGCGGGCTTGAGGCGGGGTGGGGGATAATGAACTCGGCTTTGGAGCCAGCTGGGATGGGAGCAATTAATCCACACGTAGAGGGAGGGCGCCCGCTTTGCTGGCTCAGTACCTGGGCTGCTTACTCTGAATGTCCCCCTAATCGGCTTAGAGATTTATGCAAATCCGGGTGTGCAGGAGCCCTGATTGGGTTGCGGAGGAATTGTCTGGGCCCCCCATGCTCAGCTTCTCCTCAGCACCCTGGCTCTGAGCTCCTGCTCCCTGATGAAATCCCCCAGCTAGAATGGGGGTTTTAAACATAATTACGGCTAGAACCAAAGGGGATTTCCACGGGAAAAGGTGCACAGGCCCAGAGGCCAGGCCACCCTGGGCCAGAGCGACAGGCAGGGGTTGCTCTCGGAGCGAGGGACACGGGTAAAGCAGGGAGGTCGAGAGCCCCGCCCCGCCGCTGAGACTGAGCCCTGACCCCAAGCACACACTGAGCCCAAGCCCCAGAATCCTTGCCACAGACTGAGCCCTGGTCATGACCACACGTGGACCCCTGACCCCGGTCACTCTCTGAGCCCTGACTCTGGTCCCATGCTGAACCTTGTCCCTGGCCGCATGCTGAGCCCTGACCTTGAACACACACTAAGCTCTGGTCCTCCAAAACAAGACGTTGTCACGGAAGCCACCGTCCCCCCTGGTCTGGGCATCCTGTGGTCCTCTGGTTTTGTGCTGCTTATGAGTGGGAGGTCATACCGCCATTCGAATGGATGAGTCCGGGTGTCTCCGATCTAGACAATAAGCCAGGAGGACCAGGCTCCGTGTTCCCCCTGCTCACAGGACCTCCCAAGGGTCTGGCGCCCGTTCAATACGAGTTTGTGGAGGGAACGAATGAGCGAATGGATCGATCAAATCCAAGACTGGATTCTTTTGGTAACGAGGAAGCTTTGTCAGATGAGAGAGGAAGTAAATGCTCTCCTTGAGCATCCAGAACATAGAGGTAAGGTCGGGGGGTGGGAGGCGTGCGTGGGGGCAGTTATGCTAGAGTCAAAGAAGTGCTTCCTGACAAATGAGCCGATGCCCAGTCAGTGAAGTTACACCCGCTGTGCGTGTGTGTGCAACGTGTGCCTGTGTGTGTTGGGCGTGTGTGCATGCAGGCATGCGTACGTCTGTGTGTGCACACGTGTGTGTCTGTCTCTGTGTGGGCGGCGTGTGTGTGATGCTGTTGGGGATAGCAGCCAGGCACAGCAGAGTAGGGAAGAGCCTGGGGGGTGCGGGAGGGGGTGGGTCCAGAGGGCTGACTCCGCAGGAGGCTGGTTGGGAGGGGATAGTTCCCTACACACTGAGCCGGAGTTCGAGGGGACGTCACCCTGGATCCTTCTTCTCCTGGGGGGGCATCTGAACCTGACTCCCCACGAAGGGTCCGCACAGGTCACGGGTTCAGAGCACTAGAATCTTTGGCTCCAAAGAAGCTATGGAAGCCTGGGGGCACTTGGTCATTCACATGCTGGGCAGGTGACCAGAGGAGGTGACCCCTCCTCTCTCGGCAGCTGGGAGAATGTGAGCCTAGGGCTCTATTTCTCCGCTGGTAAGAAATCAGTCAACACTCAGGGCATAAATCTTAGAAAATGTTGTAAGCATAAGTAAAAACATAGCAATGACTCAAAGTCCATTCCAACTCAGAGTGAATATTTTAGGCTGCCCCGTGTGGCTGTGCGTGTTGTTCACTGCACAAAGGGGCTGGGGGAAGAAGCAGTATCAGCCTGTGGTGCAATCGGAGGTCATGGGGTGGCTGTTTGCAGTTTCCAGGAAGATGCCACATGGGTTCTTTGACTTCATCCTTCCAGACTGTCTCCAACCATAACATCTTGTAGATAAAATATGCACACCTCCGTGAGGCTGTGTGCAAATGTAGAGGACCGTGTGCACACTGGTGCTGGTCACTGCCCTTCCTCGTTTCAGGTCAGCATCTTCCTGCGTAGACGCCCCCCAGAGTGCTCACCCGTCCCCCACTCTCAGACACTGCATGGCGTCCAGGTGCCCGTTCCGGTGACTTCTGTCTCCTCTGCACACGAGTGTTTTCACCTTCCTTGCTGTTGCACAGGCTGATGCCTGGACACATAACCACGGGATGCCAGGCATGGGATATTAGGGCCAGTGACATGGGCCGCTGGGTCACCAGCTCATAGGACAGTGGGGCCGTTGAGTCTGGCATCTACAGGGCTGGGTGGCAGGCTGGAAACTCAGGTAGGGTTTCTGTGACAGCCTTGAGATCAAGTTCCTTCTCCCGGAGACTTCCCTTCTGTTCTTAGGGCCATCTCCTGATTAGATGAGGCCCACCACGTCATGGAGGGCAATCTGCTTTACTGAAATCCACCACTTGTGGATCTATTCGTACCTAGAGAACGTCTTCACAGCAATGTTGAGACTGGTGTTCAACCAAACGTCTGGGCCCCGCAGTCCAGGCCAGTTCACACAGCAGTGACCGCTGCAGTCACTCTGAGGGGCATTTATTACCAGCCTACACACACACAGATGTTAGTCTTGACTTATCCTCGCCCGAGCTGAGTGTCAGGAATTTACCACCTTGATACTGGTAGCAATATCTCACGTAAAAGCACGTGCATTTGGTTAGTAGAGAATCCGAGCTTCTTTGCACATATTTCTAGCTCATGAGACATTTGAAAGAGCCCAGCAGGGTGGGACTGCCACGGGGTCTGTGGACTCGAGAGAAGGAGGCTGTAGGAGGGACGGGCAGACACGGCTGCGGGTGGCACCCTCCGGTGTGTGTGACGGTGCGGGGACCCGAGGGTGCGGTCAGAGCGCGGGCGGTGTCTGCCCACCACCCTTCCGGGTCCAGCACGACCCTGGGGGCCCAGCAGCCCTGCACTTCTGTGAAGTCCAGACCACTTAGGAACCAGCTCCGAGCTCTGGTCTTGCCGGGCCGGTGGGGGCAGAGAGACGCGTGGGGCCCAGTGCCAACCGCGGGCTCCATAAACCGGCCTCGCTTTCGCTGTTTCATTGTTGCTGCTTCTGAGGAGGGATGGGACAGCTGCCCAGTGCCCAGCACGTAGTGGGGGCTCAGTTCCCTCTCCCTTCCCCTTCGTGTCACAGCTCAATTTGCTGTTAGGCCGGTTGAAGGAATTGGGTCAGTTCCTATAATATCTTCTCACTGATTCCGATCATTCAGGCAATTGCGACATCATTAACCCAGATCATCACATTCTTTGATCAGCTGCCGAGAATAGTGACACTCCAGGCATTCAGCAGGGAGCCCGGCCACAAAGTGACAGTGATCTGGCATTTGCCAAAAGCCCACTGGAGACACTTGGCATTTGAGGGACAGACGGTCCAAGGCACGTGCTGACTCCACATTTGTCCGGGTCGCTCTGTTTTCCGTATTTGCGTTCGCCCTGAAATCAGCCTCCCGGTTCCTGTGCCTGGTCCAGATCACTGTGTGCACGTGCACATGTGAATGTGTGCATGCGTGTGTGCAAGTGTGTGTGAGAGAGACAGAGAGACAGAGAGAGAGAGAGAGAGAGAGAAAATGTTTTAGCTCCTTTAAATAACAATAAGCTTCTCATGGAGCAACAGGACAGGTTCCAGAAGCCACGGGAGTCCCTGCGGTAGGCTCTGTCGTCGACACGACGCGGGACCTTGGAGAGTCCTTGGCACGTCCGCGCTCCGGTGCTCCCTTCTGGAAACTGGGCTCTGGGGCTTCGTGTGCAGGGTGTTGTCGGGACAAGATCCAGCGTGATGAAGGCGCTCGGCAGAGAGCAGGTGTTCCAAACACACTCGCTGTGGTCTCTCTTGTCTGCCCTTCGTTTCTCTTCACAATTTCGCTTATTCGCAATTCCGCACGTCACCCGTGTGCAACTCGAAGCTTCTGGATGGCGCTCCAGACGCGGTGGCCTCGGCCTCACTCCCCGCTCTCGGGGCCCCTGCCTGAGCGCTGACGGGCTCCCGCCGTTAGAAGTGAGCGTCTGTGTCCTCGTGTTGGCACGCCTGGCACCGTGCAGCTCCGTCCCGCGGACCCCGGGCCGGCCCGTTTCTGTTGGAACCGCTGCTGGCGCCCCAGAAAAGCCGGGTGGGGCGCACGTGGGTTCCTGCTGACCTGTGTGGCTCTGGCCGTGCTGCAGGTGGCCCCTGCCCGCACCTCCGGGACGCTCGTGGGGGCTCCTCTAGGGCTGACGCTGAGCTGTGTCGCCAGGGCCCCGCGGGCCCACGGCCGGTGTGGCAGCTGCCGCCAGCCTGCCCCCCGACGTCCTCGTCGCTATTCCCGTTGCCCCGAGGGTGACGCCGGGTCCGTCGAGAGCATCACTGCCCCGCAACACCCACCTGGCATCCTGCAAGTATTTGTAGAATGAGCGACGGAACGAACAGATGGGCGACTGAACGGCTTCGCCTTTCTTTCCACGGTGGCGCGGTCGACACCCGCGTGGCCTAAGACGTATCCCCGCACGCGTCCCCGCTGCCCAGCAGGGCCGGCCCGGTGACGACGCGGATCTGAAGAAAGGAGGGCTTATGTTGCACACCTGAAACTCAGCGGACATTGTGCGTTCATTCTGTTTCAATTAAAAAATCATGAAGACCCTTACCGCTCGGTAAACGTTGTGAAACCTGACACGGGTCGTGTTTACGTCCCCAGATCCAGACGTGACACGCGGCGCTGATGACGGGGTCCCGGGGTCAGGTTAAAGCAGCGGAACACGCACGCTCTCTCCGGAATGCTTCCTTCCCGGGGCTGTGATTTAACACTCTGTCCCCAGCTTTTATAGAGGAACATAATAAGAAAGATCCATCTGAAGGCTGTCCCTCTATCTTTTACGAAAATGTAATCGAAAACTCATCTGTGCTGCTGGACAGAAATTATGGGAGGCCCACGGCATAAACTCCTCCTAACCGTTTTGTCCTAGATGTGTGTGCAGGATGCACGGAGGCAGAGGAGCACTGGCCTCACGCCTCGGGCCAGCCCTGGCGGCTGGGTCACCCTGGACCGGCCCGTCTTCCAGAGGTGGGGGAGGGGCTGGCTGTGGGGGTCCCCACGCCAGATGAGATTGGTGTGGAGGACGCAGTCTGAGCAGTAACCCCGTGCTGAAGGACGAAAAGGGTTGAGGTCATGTCACATCGTTTGAATATCACCCATTGTGGCCTCTTGGAGGCGTTTGTTGTCCCATCACTTATGAGAATCTGCTAACTTTGAGGACGACGAGGCTGGAAGCACCCTCTCGTGTAACCTGGACCAGGCTCTGGGGTCTCGTCATTTCCTGAGTGTCCGGGGCGGGGGGTGGGGGGGTGTGTGGCGGGTAGTGATGGGCAGCCCTCGACCCTGTTTTGGGGTCAGCGCCAGCCTGGCCCCACTCTGGTTCCTGGGCCAGCCTGGTCGGATGTGAACGGGCTGGGCGGGGACCGAGGAGAGAAGGGCGGGAACAGAGGCCTCGGGGGTCTGTGACGTGGCCTTATTCGGAAAAAGGGTCCTTGCAGATAGAATGACGTTCAGGGTCTTCGCGTGAGATCACTCTGGGTTACTCAGGGGGCCTAACCCAATGGCAAGTGTCCTTCTAGGCAGCAGAAGAGGGGAGGGCTCAGGGAGAAGTGCAGCCCTGTGGATGTGGAGGGGGCTGGAGGGACACAGCCACAAGCCTGGGGACCCCGGAGCCCCAGAAGCTGGAAGAGGAAACGCCCCTCCCCAGACCTGGATTGCAGACCCCGGCCCGCACGACGGTGGCACAGTCCATTCCCGTTGTTGTCAGCCCCCCGTGTGTGCTCCGTGTTCTGGTCACTAACCCAGGGCGCAGACGGGCCCTGGCAGTTCTTGGCTGGGAATCTGCGTGGAGTCTGCAGGAGAGGCCAGCCGCGGTGCCGGGGAGCCCCCTGAGGAAGCCCGAGCTGTCGTGGGCACGGGGACAGGCAAGGCCAGGGAGGGCACGGGGAGTGGAGGGGCCGGGTCCCGGGCCAGGGTGCTTGGACGGCATGGAGGCACACAGGGGCACAGGGGCCGTCGAGAAGCAAGGAACAGAGGTGAGGCCAGCCTCTCAAGCCTCATCAGGGTAATGACTGTTCCCCTGGCTGAGTCAGGAACTCTGCCAAATAAGTGATCTCATTTAATCCCCGATTTATGACTGATTCCTTTTATCAGCCCCAATCTGCCACTCAGGAAATATGCTCAGAGAGGTTAATTTGCTGGCTCAGGTCGCACAGCGGATGTGCACTGGGGCCAAGGTTGGGGCCAAGTGCCGCTGCGATCCTGTTCCCAAGGGTTCTGTGTACCCTTCTCGCCTCCTGCCGACGCCTTCGGAGGTGGGGGGACAGGTACCCCGGGCCCCTGGGGGCCCAGGCAGGCCCTCCCCGCTCGCTCTGCCCTCACACCCGCCGGTGCTCACCAGAGGCAAAGCAGGGTCGCCCGCTTTGTAGCTCCTGAGTGTCCCGGAGAGTCATGCCTCGAGCCCCTCAGCCCGCATACGACTGTCCACACCCCCCAGTGCAGGCCTCTAGCAGGACAACCAGGCCAACGGGGCTTGGGGCCGTGGAGACCCTGGATCTAGATGATAGTGGCTCCAAAGAAAAGCAGATCCCAGGTGACCTCAGGTAGGAGCCAGGGGACCAAGGTCCCCCAAGAGCAAACAAGAGGAAACCCACTTGTCTCTAACTGACGGACTGGCCGCTGGTAACATTAGCTTGATTAACTGGGAGTGAAAGTGGAGGCTTCACCTAAAGAATCAGGAAAATACCCACGAAGCCCAAGCCCCTGGGCTCTGAGGGTCCTGGGATCTTCTGGAACGCTTTTCTGGCGGGAAGCCCGCCACCTGCCATCACAGCCTGTCCCTAGTGGATGCTCCACTCAAATCTCTGCAACGTCCGCCTTTTTGCCCTGCTTCTCCCCATCTAGAACCCTCCGCATTGGTCTCCTCTTCCCCTGGAGAACCCCGGGTGCATATGACGTCCCTGCTGTGTCCATTTGCTGCCAGGGCGCCGTGACAGCATGTTGTGTCCTATTACAGACACACGGACGTAAATGGCCAGTAGGAGACATAGCCACAGTGGTCGCAGCCCTCCCGCTCTCTCCCCTCATTGACGTCTGCCTGGAGACACAGCTTCCTTGCCTGTCTCCCTTCCGCCTTTCCTTTCTTGTCCAGCATGTTTCACGGACCCCCTCGGCATTGTGGTCAGTGTCCTCTGAACGCCCATTCTGTCCATGTCCCCCTAAACTCTGGGTCCCAGAACTGCGCCCTGGGCTTCAGGAGTGGCCTGGGCAGTTTTGGGGTCAGCCACGCTCTCTAGACTCAGACGGGAAGAGGCCAACACCCCCTTGGGGAGGCCAGCGGGAAGTGAGCCCACGGGAGGGTGGACCGCGACAATCATCAGGAGCGGACCTGGGGAGTGTGGGCTGAGTGAGGGCAGGGGCCACGGCCCCCAGCTCTGGCCCCCCAAGAACTGGAGGTGGGTTGAGCTGCCACCCAGAAAATCGGGCTGGAAGTCAGAAGCACGTAAGTTCCTCCGTGTAGTTCCCCGCTCGGTGGGGCTGACACATGCCCGGGGAATTTGGCATGATGAGTGGGCCCTGTGGGTGCTTTTTAAGAGCCACGGACTGCGAGAGAGCCAGGTGCCCGGGCCAGCCTTCCTGAGCACATCGAGGGCCTTTCCAGTTGGGCTGCAGCCACGCTGGCCTAGGCTGTGATCACTCACAGATGGTCTGCAAACAGTGAGCATGGCAGGAGACGCCGGGTGCTATGTGAGGGTGAGGGATGGACTCCCCAACAGTTCCCGGGCACCCACCAGTGCAGCCCCAAACTGGGAGCTGGAGGCAGAGAGGCGGGCAACAGACACATGCCCGAGACTCACGAGGCACCAGCAGCAGCCGGTGTTTCACCCACGCCCCCGTCCGCCATGCTGAGACTGTCTGAGGGCTCTCCTGCCTCTGCCATCAGACTGTGAACTCGTCCAAGTCCATCGTCCCCAACGTTCCGCCTGCTATGGAATGCTCCATCCCCGTCTCCTCACTTATGTCACCCAAGTACCCAACTCACCATAGTGAGTGTTCTTTAAACGTTTGTTGACCCAAGTTAAGCTTGGGGTGGGGGTGGTATACAGAGTTAGTGTTTCCAAAACTCATGTCCACCTGGAACCTCAAAATGTGGCCTTACTGGGAAATGGGATCTTTGCCAATGTAACTGGTTAAGATGAGGTCAAACCGGAGTGGGGCAGGCCCGTAAGCCAATGACTGGTGTCCTCGTAAGAAGGGGAGAGACACTGGGACACACACAGAGGGGAGGTCGTGTGAAGACAGAGGCGGAGACTGGAGCCACACAGCCACAAACCGAGGCCTGCCAAGGCCCGATGGCTACCCCGGAAGCTAGGAGAGGGGCCGGAACAGGTCGTCATCAGAATCCACAGAACCAAGCCCTGACAACACGTCCATTTCAGGCTTCTGGCCTCCAGAACCATGGGGGTATACGTGTCTATGGTTTGGGGCCCCCCAGTTTGTGGCACCTCATCACGGCAGCCCTGGGAGACTGATGCAGAGGGTAAGCAGGGTCAGAAGGCCTGCACGTGGGAGACCGGTCAGGACGGGCTGAGTCCTGCCGTGTAACAGCTCCCACATCTCATGGCTTACCACCATGATGGCTCACTTCACACGCTCGCATAGGTCAGCAGGGTGCTCTGCTCACTGCCATAGCTCGGTACCCTTGCCGATGGGATGGCCACCACCTCCCAGATCCTGCTTGCTCCAGCAAGAAGGGAGGGGGTTTCACACCAGCTGGTGCATGGTCCAGCCGATATACCACCTGCTCGGCTCCACCCAGACACAAGGGGATGGGAAGGGCAGATCTCTGTGCCCAGGACGGGACACCTAGGAATCAGTGATGATCACTAACATCACCACAGTCCAGCCTGGTCTCAGGACCACTCAACCCTGAATCACTGAGCCATGTTCATCTCTCTGTCTCAGCTCAGGACTGTGGGAAAAGCATGGGGTTGGATAAGATGAATTGAATCCTGGTTCTAATGAACTTTGTCACAACCCTTGGTACAAAGTGGCCTACCTACTAGTACTGGTGAAGGGAAGAAAGGAAGAAGGATGGACAAATAGATGGGTGAATGTGGGGGGTAGGGATGGATGGATAGATAGGCTGGCGGGCTGATAGATGGGTGGGTGGTTAGTTGGGTGGATGGATAGATGGGTGGGTGGATGGATGGGTGGGCAGATGTATGGATGCATGGGTGGACAGATGGATGGATGGATGGATGGATGGATGGATGGATGGATGGATGGATGGGTAGATGGGTGGGTGGGTGGGTGGACGGATGGATGGATGGATGGATGGATGGATGGATGGATGGGGAGATGGATGGATGGATGGGTGGATGGATGGATGGATGGATGGGTAGATGGGTGGGTGGATGGATGGATGGGTGGACAGATGGATGGATGGATGGGTGGATGGATGGATGGATGGATGGATGGATGGGTAGATGGGTGGGTGGATGGATGGATGGATGGGTGGACAGATGGATGGATGGATGGGTGGATGGATGGATGGATGGACAGATGGATGGATGGATGGATGGATGGATGGATGGATGGATGGATAGATGGGTGGGTGGGTGGGTGGACAGATGGATGGATGGATGGATGGATGGATGGATGGGCAGATGGATGGATGGATGGGTGGATGGATGGATGGATGGACAGATGGATGGATGAATGGACGGATGGATGGATGGATGGATGGGCAGATGGATGGATGGATGGGTGGATGGATGGACGCGTGGATGGGTGGATGGGCAGATGGGTGGATGGATGGATGGATGGGTGGATGGATGGATGGATGGATGGGTGGATGGATGGATGGATGGATGGGTGGATGGATGGATGGGTAGATGGATGGGTGGATGGATGGATGGGTGGATGGGTGGATGATAGATAGATTTACTGACAGCTTATTCTTAACCAGATGCTTTTTATAAATTAAGGGATTTAATCCTTATGCCCCACCTATACTAATGTAGGTCGAATTTACAGTTAAGGAAGCTTACCTGGAGATGCCCGACCTATTTCCAGGGTCATACGGGTGGTCAGTGACTGAGGTGGGATTTAAACCCCACCGAAGCCTTGTCATTCACGAATCCCGGGCAACCACCCCAAGGGCTGGGATCTGAAGGGCTGGTCCAGATGACCTCCCTCTCCCCGCTGGGGGAAGCACCTCCCACCTGGGAAGCTCCTCCCCCCCAGGGAAGCTCCTCCCCAGGGGAAGCCCCACCCCACGGAAGGCCCTCCCCCCAGCGTGAGGCCCCGCCCTCAGAAGCCCCGCCCTCGCAGAGACTCCGCCCATCGCACGGAGCGCTCCTCAGGCCCAGCCAGAAGCAGACTGGCGGCCCCAGCTTCGGAGGGCTGATACTGTTCCGAGGGAGCGGGGAGGTCTGTGATCTGGACTTGGAGCCAGGGAGACGGGCAACACTGCTTTCACGCCGACTACATTCGTCCTCTCAGGGTCTTTGTTCGAGCCAAGCATTCTTCTGATTCCATTCTTTTTTATACAAAGAGAAAGTATCATAAAAGGCCCAAAGCCACAGTGATTCGTCTCCAACTCATTTCAGAGTTTCAATTATCTAAATTATTGCTTTGCCCCGGCACAAAAGGAAGAGGCTCTATTTTTAAAGGCACTGGGAGATAAGTGCCGGTTACCTCCCTGTCAACAATGCATAATAATTCTGATCAGGCGCTCATCACGTTTCAATAGCAGCGACAATGGCAGCCACCGGGGTCCCCGACTGTTTTATTTTTAGCCTGAAAATCACAAAGGAGGAGCCAGGAGAAGATTTCATATGGCAGCCTGGGCTTTTGAATGTCTCCTCTGTCGGGCCAGCCAAAAATCCCGCTTGGCTCCCAGGGAGCTGGGAGCATCCTGGTGGGAGGGCGGCTTGGCTGGGAGCAGGACAAACTGTCTGGATCAGGGCTCCACGCGTGCATCCACCGCTGCTCCAGCGAGCGGCTCCTGAGTCCTGCAGGGAAAGGACAGCCCCCGAGATCTGGCCGCCATCACCGTGATACGACATGCCCCTGAATGGGCATGAGCCCTGCAGGAAGACAGACACAGAATGTTAGGGGGCTTGAGGTGAGAGAGGTTATCAGGGGAGGCTTCATGGAGGAGGCAAGGATGAGCCTGAGCCTGGAGAAACAAATTCAGCGTGGCTGACTGGAGATGGGACAGAGGGTGTTGTAGGAGGGCAGAGGAGCCGAAGGAAGGCCTGGAGGCTTGAAGAGCAGGTAGCCCTGGTCGGGGGGGGGGGGGGGGGAAGTCAGTGAGCCCCGCACGGGGGAGGGGCCATGAGAAGAGACAGGACAGAGTGGAGGATGTTGGAGGGAAGAGGCAGGCAGATTCTGAAGAATTTCTAAGCCCAGGTCTCTGTCCCTTCCTCCTGACCTGATGGGTCTCACTCTCATGCACTGACGAGCACATACCATGTCCCCAGCATCGTGGGGACAACCTGCCATGGGTCAAGCCTGGAGTCTGCCCTCCAGGCCCTTTGCCCCTGGCCCTGCAGTGATTCTCTGGACGATCAGGCCACCGTTGGTCACGTGGCTCTCGGCCACTCATTCATGCAGGCCCCAGTCAGTGCGGCCAGTGCCATGATGAATTACGCTCCGCAAACACCTGTTTTCCAGGCTTGTTGAGGTCCCATTAACACGACTGTGTAACGTGAAGGTACAGGGCGTGCTGACTGGATGCCTTCACGAGGCCCCAAACCATCGTCACCATAGCATCAGCCGCCACGTCCATGTGGCCAGAGAACTACCATTTCTTTTTTGTGCCCTTCGCAAACTTTGGGGGACTGTTCCAAGCACATTGCTGGCGGCCCTGGAGTCCCCACCCACATCAAGTGCAGAGAGGGCCGGGGGCAGGGAGAGTGAGGCCCCTGGGGGGCTGGCAGGAGGGCCGGTGCAGGAGGAGGGACTTGGGGGAGGTCAAATCCGGGGGAGGCTATGGTGGAGTCTTGACCTCTCGTGCGTCCAGACCTGCAGCTCCAGCCTCCCCCCCACCGCCCTTCCCCAGCTGACAAATCTAGGCACGGCCTCACACCGGGCGCTGACTGGGGACCCTCCTTGTCCTTATTGGAGTCCCGGACTCTGGTCACCTCACCTGTCTGGGCCTCCGTCTCCTCGTGAAAACGGGATGAGCCCCCCTTCCAGGCTGGCTGTGAGCACCTGAGGTCATGACTGTGCAAGCCTTGGCTACAGGGCCCCCACCTGCTCCGTTCCTTGTAGCAGATTCAGTCCTGTCCCGTTGGGTCTGGCCGGGCAGCTCAGCGCAGCCCTGCGGGGCCTCTCCCCTCCCCCGCCTCTCCTGCCCTGGGGCAGTCAAGCCAGAGCAGAAGGAAGTCCTGTTGAGGACACTCCGGGCGCTGGCCTCCAGTGGACAAACACGGGGCCAACAAACACGGCCCCCGCCACCGCCCGAGCCCCCTGCCCAGTTCTCAGCGGGCAGCGTGGGCGTTACTGACGGCCAGACCTCCTGTGATGTGCCTGAAACGGCCCTGAGACGTCTTCTCTTCCTTATCTTTGTGCTTAATTCAAATCCTGCCTCCCCACTCACCGCTGGGACCCACACTCGGTGCCTCCTCTGCCCGCGCTCAGAAGTCTCCCTAAACCAACCGCGTGGTGACCAGGGTGCCGTGCCGCGTCAGACCGCGGGCTCCTTGGTCCTCCCGGGTTCCCAGGCCTCTGTTGTCAGACCTTCTCGGCTGCCGAGAAGGCAGGAGATCAGCTCATCTGCAGGGGCATCTGGCGCCCCCGTCTCCGGTGCTGAGCCTGCTGCGGGTCGGGCATGACCGACGGGGTGAGGAGCCTCTGGGGCAAGGCAGAGGCAGCTGGCCCGCCGAGTGCTCTAAACCGGTTTCTGGAATGTTCTCCGTCGTGGCTCGAATCAGGCTGCTCACGGTGGAGAGGAGGTGCCTGGCCGAGGAAGGGCTGGCATTGGAGTCAGTTCCCCGGGGGAGGGGGCAGATGACAGGTGTCCGGTGAGCTGGAGGGGTGAGGAGGGGGGAGGACGGCGGCCCAGAACTAGGCAAGGCTGTTGATTCGTGAGTGACCGACCCCAGGCCATCACCAGACCGCGATGTTCCCTTCTGCGTCTCTGCTCATGGTGGCAGATAACTCACGAGTCAGACTGGGAAGGGGGTTTGGGCCCAACTCCTCTCTTTACTGAAAAGGGCACTTAGCATAGTGCAGAGTGGGATTTTGGTATCGAGCCTGGTTAGACGCCACGTTTTGTTTGTTGTGGGATCTTGGACAGTTAAGCGAGGCCCAGACCAGCCTCGATGGTCCAGACCACTCCCCACGACCCACCTGCTCTCAGCATGTGCCAGTGACAGCCTTACCCCACAGCCTCCGACATGAGCACAGGCGCAGGGCTTGACCTCTGCACTCCTGACGTGCCAGCGAAAGTCACCACCTCTGTGGCTGAAAAAGCAAGTCAGGTTTTTCCACACAGGACCAATAGGTAACAGTTTTGGACTAAGGACGGTCAACGCGGGTGGTCATTGTGGACCCCAGGTGGCCAGTGTAGACTGTGGATGCTCAGTGTAGACTGTGGATGGTCACTATGTACTATGACCTGTCAACATGAAGAGGGAAGTCACAGGGGACACCGTCGCTGTCTTTGGACCTCAGAGACTCAATCCTCTGCCAGAGAAAAGGGATGTACCTTGTGGCCATCAGGGTAAACCCAACACCAGAGGATGGGAGCCCAGCAAGGCGAGCTCGGTCACAATTTATAGGAGAACTTTCTGGCACAAGAGCCATCCTGAGTCATAGGTAGTGAGCTCCCCATCACTGGAGGTGTTCAAGCAGAAGCTACATAAACACAAGGTTGCTGCAGACATTCCTGTACAGAAAAGAAATACCGGACCCAAATCTTCTCCAGTCTCTCATGTGTCTTCCAAATCAAAGTTTCTAAAAGTCTGGAATTAAAAAAATCAGTCTGTGCAGGCCCTACCTCCTTGCCTACCCCCTCTGGTGCTGCTGGTGTTCTGGCCCTACTCCGACCTTCCGTCGCTCCCTCTCCTCTCTTCTCCTTGACTCTCTGCTCATTTTTGTATCATCCTGTGCACGGATTCGGTGAATCTGTTTGTTAAGGGTTCTTACGTGCAGCCTCAGCCTCCCCTCTGAGCTCTGCCCTCCTCCACCCAGGGCCAGTTGCCTCCTGGGTGTCTTCTCCTGGACATTACACCGGGGTGTCAAAAATCAAAGTGTCCAAATTGCATTACTAAGCCCTCTGAGTCTGCTGCCCCCCAGATGCGTAACCCAGGAAAGACCCCGTGGTCAAAACCCTGCACCTCGAGCCAGAACCTGGGGTCACACCTGGCCCCGTGCTGTGTCTCACCCAGACACTCCGTGCCCCGACGAGGGTCTAGTTGTGTGAACCTGCTCCCCCGCCCTCCCCTCTGCCATGCCTTCCTGCTTCCGGCCACCCTCACTCTCTTCTACACGACTCGCTGCCCCTGGCCCCCCAGGGCCACGTCCATGCTGTGCCTATTGGGATGACCCACTTGTCTCTGAAGATGCCGTGCCTCTGTGTCACCTGCGGGGACTTCCCGCCTCCAAGGATGAAGCCCAGCTTCCTGCTCTCAGACCATGTCTTTGGTTTGCCTTTCCCGACTTCCCTCCCGCCAGCCGGGCCCTCACTGCCCCACGACGCCCACACCCCTTTAACTGTGCCGAACGGCCCGGTGTCCCCAGGGGCGCCCTGATCTCTCACTCCTCTGGACGTGGCGTATTCTGTGCCCTCTGCCCTTGATTCCATCCCTCCAGCTTGCCCTCCTTCTCTAGCCCAGATGAACCACTGCCTGTGCTTCCAGACGCAGACGAGATGCCAGCCTCTCCCTCCGGAAAGTGTGCGTGCAGCGGCCCCGATCTGGGCTGCCTTCGCTTTCCCGGGCTTCCCTCGTCGCGGCAGCATTTACCCCCCTGTGCTGCAGAGTTTCTAGCTCTCCCTCAAAGGTGTGAACGCTTTCAAAGTTCTTTCTGCGTCTCGTCTGAAAACCTCTTTCGTGAATAAATGTGCCTGAGGTCTTGTGTCTGTTTGCTGCTCCTTTATCGAAGAAAACACAGTTAAGGGGGGGATTTCCCTCTGTTCCTGTACCACACGCAGAGTGTCCGAGATGAGGGTCATCAGATGTGACACTTAGGGCCCCGAGTCCTGTTCCCCAGAGAGTGGAGCCTGAGGCAGGGGTTAAGTGCTGCTGCTTTGTTGGAGAGTTGTGATCTTAGGGCAGCAAGGGTGAGGGGGGAAGGGGTGTGAGTCAGCAGAAGATGGGAAGGAGCGCTGTGTTGTTCCCCCGCGACAGCTTGAGGGCAGCTGCAAGGACGCCTGGTGGGTCGCTCAACAAGCACCCAGCCAGGTGGGAGCATCTCCAGTCAGCCCGTCTGTGGAAGCCTGGGACACTTGGGAGGAGGGCAGAGAGGGTTTCCTGCCCATCTCTCTCTCTCTCTCTGTCTCGTGTCCTGCCTCTCGCTGGTTGGTGCACACCTGGGAATCATCTCCCCTCGTGTCCAGGCGCAGTGTCCTGTCTGTCCCCACGCTGTGGCATCTCCCCTCATTCCTCAAGTGTCAGGGGTGCAGCCGGTCAGCTGTGGCTGTGGCTCAGATGAGAGAAGGGGCCCGGGCGTGAGAGCAGGTGGAAATGAGGGAGCCTGGGGCAGTGTGTAAGGCGGGCGCGCGGGCGGAGAGGAGAAGAGCCCCCGACTCCCCGCTGCAGGGAGGAGTGACCCAGTGTCACTGATGGAACCCCAGGGCCAGGGCTCCCTGCTGGGCGGGGCTCCTGGAGAGCTCTGGCCGGCCTGTGACAGTGGCTCGCGTCCAGGTTTGGACTCAGGGGTAAGGGAAGGTCTGCACTCCTCCAGCCCAGAATCCTGTTCTGGCCCAGCCTGCCCGAGCCCTGCTCATTGGAGAAGGGGCACCTGTCTGCTCACCTGGCCGCTGTCCCCATGCGTGGGTCCCCCAGGAGACCTCAGAGGGGTGCGGCCACGGCTTCAGGAGGGGTTTTTACTCCTAGATCGTCAAGTCCTGTCGTGACTCCGTGTGTGACGCCATCATCCCCAGCCAGCTGCACCTGGGAGTCATAGAGAAATGCCTGTTTCTCTAGGTGTGAGGTTAGCGGCCGCCAAGAGGAGAGCTCCCTCCTTTGGTGCGTGAACAGGTCTCTGGAACAGTCCCCCATGCCCCAGGCCGGTGTTGTAAGGGAACCCCGTTTCAATCTGCCTGTAGCCTTTTCTACGGGGGGACACAGCACAGCTATCAAAGATTTCACTGCTCCACACAGCTGCCGGGTGGGTGGGGTATGTCCTGCTATGAACTGGGGAGGGGGCGAGGGTCGTATCCGAACAGGACCCAGCAGCCTTGGCTCCCTGACATGCGCGGGCTACGGGAGAGGAAGGCGGAGTGTGGGGGAGGGGCCGGGGAGGGGCGGACACGGGGCCGTGGGATCACCAGAGGGACTGACGGCGACAGTGTTCCTGCTTCGCTGTGGTTTCTGTTGCTACAGCCGCCTTCCCGCTAAGTTATGTGCCAGGCGCAGGGGTAGGACCCCCAGGGCTTGGGGCATCTCATTCGACCCTCACCCCAGCCCTTCGAGCTGGATGTGGGAACTGGCGCAGAACGTTCCAGCGACCTGCCCACTGGGGGAGTTCGGACCAGGTCAACTGGATCCTGGAGGCCGCTCACTGTTTCCTCCACACGTGGTACATGGAGGGTGGGGTGCGTGGCATGGGCATCGTCAGCTCGCGAGGGCACGCGCTGTGCCGGCTGTGGCTACGGCGGCCTCCCCTACGATGCGTGTCTTCGGAAGAGGCCGGTTATCGGGTGAGACGCGCCCGGAGAAAGGGCTCAGGCGTGTGGTAGAGGGTGGCCCCCAAGCCCGGAGACACCCCGATTCTTTCAGCACCTGCACACCAATGAGGCGTTTTAGCTCCCCCTGAGCTGTGACCTGGGGGCGGATGGGGGCCCCATTCCATCTGCCTTGGAGGTTTTTGCACATGCCCGGGCTTTGGGTCTCAGCAGCGCCCCAGGGAGGTGGGCAGGACAGGAGATGCTTGCTCTGGGCAGGAGTGCAGAATGCGCTAGAAAGGCCCACCCGTAGTCGGCTCGCTGTCGGGGGGACATCCCGAGAACTGTGCCGGGGGTTTGGCCTCGACCTTCACCCACGTCTCTGGCCTCCTGGGGGGACCCCTCCTTCGTCAGATGGCACAGGAAGTCCTGCCCCGAGATCCTACTGTGACAGGTGCTATGATACAGCCCGGGGATGGGGGGGCGGGGGGGGGGGACATGAATATGAAAGTGATGGGAGAATCGCCATGTTCTCGGCCACCACCTTCGGCGCCGCGGCTCCAGGGGAGAGAATGACCGAGGAAGCCTACAGCCCAGTGATGGACAAACCCTTGGGGAGTGGTGGCCCCCAGATTTAATCTCGCTCAGAAGTAGATGACAGGGACAAATCAGGCAGACAGGAGCCCTGGGAGTCTTCACATACGTCCCCTTGCCCTCAGCCGGCCTCTCCTCGCCTCCGCCGAGGGCAGGCCCTGCTGCCGGCCTGGCTTGGTACCACAAGGGCTGAGGACAGAGGGGCCAACCGGGGTGTGAGTGTTTGGCCGGGGGGGCAGGGGTGGAGCCGGGCTGCTATTCCAACCCGGGGGCGTCCTGGCCACACACACAGTGAGCCGTTCTGGCTGAGCCGTCCAATGGGCTGGGGTCCAACGCTGGGTCGACGAATTCTTAGCCGCGCGACCTTGGGCCCGTCCTCCACCTTTCCGACTTCGGTGGGGGTGGGGTAGTGCTTTTCCACCTGGTTGTGTGCAGCTGTGAGTGACATCACGGAGGCCAGCTGCCTGCACAGCTGTATTTCATCTAATCTAAGACACCGTCGACTTTAATACGCACTGTTATTTTTGGCATTACTAAAAAGAGAAGAGATTGCCAATTATATTGTGAGACACCATTGATGGTAAGATGCATCCTGGTTTCAGAGCCGTTCAAATGTGAACAAATGTGCCCCTTTGATGGATTAAACTGGGGAAGAGACAAATGTATTCGCTTCCAAAGCGGTGCGTCTCACATTCTCACATTCGTGAGAGTCCAATGGGCGAAGAGCGAGCGTGCTCTGGGGCGGGGGTGCGGGGTGCGGGGGGCGGAGCAGCTCGGTGCGGAGGAACAGCGTCCAGCAAGTGTGAGCCCCCAGACCCTGGGAATGTTCAGTCCAGGCTCAGCGGAGTCCAAAGGACTCAACAGCTGGACAGACGCTGCTCAGACGCCCTTTGATGCCCTTCTCCACCCCCAGACTCGGTTCCCTAGAGACGCGCCTGCCTGAGCTCAGGGGGCAGGTAGACCAGATGGCCTCTCAAAGTCGCTCTCAGCTGTGGATCCCAGAGCAGAGAGCTACCCTGGGGCATCCTTTGTTTGTGTTTCTCTTGCTTTTGTGTTTTGATGCGGTGAATGGTGGTCAGCGAAGAAGAGACACGGGGCCTTTCTTGGGGGCTCCGAGCCTGCTGTCTGTGCAGAGGAGACAGCTGCCCCCCACCGCTCTGCAGGGGCCACGTGAAGGCGGTCAGATGGAGGTGAGGGGACCCACAGGAGGGGCCTCCAGCAGGAAGCCTGCTCTGAAGCCTCCTGCACCCAGGCCCTCGCTCTCTGGGGGACCTGAGTGATGTTCAGTGGGGAGCCGGACCACCCTCCTGGGGGCCCTGTCTGCGCAAGGCCGGCCGAGGCCACGGTAGAGCTGTTGAACCCCTCTGGCCGTCAGCCTGGTTCCAGCCCCAGCCTGCACTTGACCTCAGCCGTCACACTGGACCAGGACCCCGGCCCCTGGTCCTCGTGGACCCCTGAATGCCCA
Organism: Panthera pardus; assembly: GCF_024362965.1. Classification (NCBI taxonomy): domain Eukaryota; kingdom Metazoa; phylum Chordata; class Mammalia; order Carnivora; family Felidae; genus Panthera; species Panthera pardus. Next base: position 80,596,723 of record NW_026527002.1, on the reverse strand, counting down.
TCTCTGATCTGTTCCCTGCCTACGCTGTCGGCCCCGTTTCTGCTGGGATCTTCAGACATGTGGCAGACCGTCGCCACCTGCCTACCACTGAGTCCCTGCCGTGGGCCGGCTTGCACGCAAGGCACCCAATACACACTCTCACGTAGTCTTTATGGCACTGCAGTGAGGGGAAATGACAATCCTTACTATGAAACCAGGAAGCCGGGGCTCAGAGGGGCCAGAGAGCAGGCTTGGGTCGCATCCATGGGACCTCCCAGTGCCTGCAGGAGGGCCCAGGTCCGCCTGGGTTCCTGGCTGGGTGATGTGCTCTGTGGCTCACTGTGGTGCTGCCGAGTGCCTCTGGGGACACATCCCTTGTGACGACGGCCCCGTCCCAACCCCTATCTTGCTTAATCATCCTGCTTAAGTGTAGAGCACTTGAATCCTGCTGCCCAGTCTCTTGTTTGAGGCCGGCCCGATACACCTGCCGCGGCCTCTCCCAGGCAGGTGGGTGGGCACGTCCCCCGACCTTCCGTTCCCCGCAGGTCTTGGCAGGGGCCTCGCCAGCTGGACCTTCTGCTCTGTCTGCCTCTGTCCCCCATCAGGCTCTGCCTGGTCCCCACCTCTCAGCTCCACCTGCCCTTAGGGGGCTCAGCCCCAGGTTCACCCCACGCTTCCCTCCAGCTTCATTGCACTGGCCCCATCGCACGGCTACGCTGAACAGGTGTCAGGGGTATGCGGCAAACTGTGGTAGAGGGGGCAGATGTCAGCCCAAATCACTCCTTCACGGCAAAGGTGCGTGGGGCCCTCCCCTGACATCGGAGGCCAAGGAGAGAGCAGGACCCCATCTCCTCGGCCTCCTGCGGCTGACGTGACAAATTGCCACACGTTAGGTGGCTCTCAGGAGCCGAAACTCACTCCGTCCTGGCTCAGGAAGACAGAAGCCAGGGTCAGTGCGCTGGCGGGGCCCCGAGGAGTCTGTCCAGCGCCTCCCTCACTGCTCCGGCGGTGACTGGCAGGCCTCGGCGCTGCTGGGCCCGTGCACTCATCGCTCCAGTCTCTGCCCCCCTGTCCCGCGACTTCCCCTGTGTGTCTTCGCATGGCCTACTCAGGAGGACGCCAGGCACTGGATCGGAGCCCATCCCCGTCCAGGGCCTCCTCACCTTGACTCACGACGTCGGCAGAATCCCCGTTGCCAATAAGGTCTCATTCTGAGGTCTGAGGGGATGTGAATTCTGGGGAACATTCTTTAGTCCTGTACACCCTCCACCCGGAGGGGAGCCAGGGCAGCCCTGGGGTCTCTTACCTCTTAGTCTGGAAACTTCCAGGCCCTGCTTATTCCCTCCCCCATGTCCCTGCTTCGGAAAAGGGACCTACAGGCCAGAGTTACTTTCTGGTCCACTGAGGAGGCCCGGAGGCCCAGCAGCTCAGGCAACATGGCCTCCAAGAGGGGCTTCCTCCCCCACGACGGACACACGCCCTCCTCTGTGACCTGACCTCCTTGTCCCACAGCACACACAGCCACTGGGGAACCCCTTACCTGAGGCTCCCCTGAAGAGCCCGTGCGTGTGCTCACATGCGTAGACCCCACACGTGCCAGCCGGGTGGTCTCTTGGGTTTTAACTCAGATATCTGACCCCCGCGTGTGGCCCCCCAACTCAGCCCTTGAGAACACTGTGGACATGAGCACCGGCACCGAGGCCAGCCCCGCCCACGCCCTCTACCTGGTTTTCTAGTGTGAAAATGACAGTCACCGAGCGTGCCCCAACATTGGCATGGAGTCTTGTGACGTGCCAGAAACCTCCGCCTGCTCTCCATTTGTCTCATTCTCCCCTCCACTGCTCCACGATAGAGACTCTCATAAAATCTGGGCATGTGGGCAACCCTGTCCTCCACCAAGAGCCACATGCTTCCTCCCCGGGGACAGGCCATCCCCCACATCACCCTGCACTCAGGCTGGAGAGAGGGAAGCAGGCTGGGGCCGGGGGTTTCCCTGAAGACCAGCCACGCTTCTGCAGGGCGGCTGCCTCCTGTGGCTTTCTTCCCGAGTGGTGGAAAGTCCTCCATCGGCCTGAGAAGGGACCCCAAGTCCCTGACCCAGCCCACCCCCAGCACGCTGCCCTCCTTGGCCAGGGGACCCGGAGTCTCTCCCTTTGCCGAGAGGGAAGCTAAGGAGAGAGGAGGGAAATCAGGCATCACAGGGAAGCAGTGTTGCTTTTCCGGGTGATTACCCACACCTTGTATGATCTAATGAGCCATCCAGGGTCCGGGTGGAGTAGTTGGGGGAGTTATTGAATGTGTGCTCACTGTTCACACAGTTGGGGGAGTTAATTGATTTTCGGGTGTGTGTGCACGTGCATGTGTGTGTGTGCGTGAGCCTTGTTGATTTTTCCCTTGTGCGAAAGCACGGGCGGGGGGTCGCTGCTGGGGCCTGGGGCCGGGACGCCTGCAGGGCCGGGCAGGGATGGATGGCAGATCTCACGCATTCGGGTGGAAAGCCCAGGTGGGGTGCACGCATGTGAGCTCGCCCACAAACCCTCACCTCCGCCCCACACGGTACCTCAGTGCTACTCAAACTTGGCTCCCACACCACCTCAGTGAGCATCGCTGTATCCAACCCCTTAGTATTATTTAAATCTGTTCATAGTTTTTGTTTAAATTAAGTATGTAAAAGTACCGTATTTACTAAAAAAGTCTGTAAAGTCTTTAGATTGGATATAACGGCTATATTTTCTTAACACACATTAAAGTGATCACGTAACCATTCACTGAAACATGTAAACTTGTCCCTCTCGACCCTCTTCATGTTTGGGACAGGACAGGACAGTGGGGTGATGCAGGAGGCCCAGCGGGAAGCAGGGTGACTGGGGGACAGAGACACCGGGGCAGGGGCTGGACCGGCTCTGTCCAGCTTGGAGCCCGAGTCCTTCCTGCCCGGCCACATGGTCTCCCTTTTCCTCCATTTTACCTTCAGCTTCTGCATTTTAAAATCTTGGATTCCACCCACACCTGAAGCTGTCCTGAAGTTCTGGGGAGCCCCTCTCTGCCCTCCTGCATGAAGGCACACAGCTGAGGGCGGCCAGCCTCCAAGAGCACATATAACCCATCAGCAGTCCGGGGGGCTCCCCTGTGCTGGAGGAGGTGGTCCGGGATACGGGAACGTTGCCCAGAGGATGCGCCTTTCCCAGCTACACCTCTGGATCCCAGTTCATTCAAAGGGGCAAGCCCCCACCGAGTCAAGCCATGGCTTGAGCTAAGGTTGCCCTGTCCTGGCTTCCCCACCCTGGAGGCCATGGCCAGTGTGGGAGGCATGGCACGGGAGAGGTCCCCTCCTGCCTCTGTCCTGCCCCACGTCCCGAGCAGCACTGGCCAGAAGCCTCGGTGAGCTCTCGGCCTAACACAGGACACTGCTGGGGCTTCCAGATTCCTGCTCTGCTGGAGAGCTACAGCCTGTCCTCAGGGGCGGCCCCTCCGGAGAGGGGGACAGGCAGCATGGTGCGTAGAAAGGCCACACACAGAGCCCACGCTGGCTGCCTTCTCTCACTTTGGAGCCTCAGTATCCCCCCCTCTGGCTGCCACTTCCAGAGAACTGAAGGACGGTCATGGGCAGCTGTCCCGGGTGCTGGTGCTCTGCCTCCCATGTTCTGAGCCACTGACACAGCACGGGCTCAGCTCTCCCGTCTCCACTAGGCCGACCAGCCTTTCCCTGCTCACCTGAGCGCCCCTACCTGAGCAGCAGACACACTTGCCTCCATCTTGTCTCCTCTTCCGCTGCTTACATCCCCTCCTCTTCCTCAGCAGATTAAATGAAGGGAGATTTGCATAGCAATAAGAGGGTAATTAAAATCACCAACACATGAAAAGCTCATTATAAGATTCCCTGGGAAGGACGCCCCCACTGGTCAGGAAGATACAGTCAGAGGTGGGGGTGGCAGACCAATTAACCGAGCCTGTTAGCTGTCCATTATCAGTGCTGGGTGTTGCAAATATAAATATTAACTGCCACCGGGCCAAGTGGTTAGCGGCCAACCAAACTCATAAATATCCCGCTCACAATTAATGGTGACTGCATGTGTCTCCGTGGTGGGGCTTCGAAAGGCCGGGTGAAGGCCGGGCTGGAGGCTGCATGCTGCAGCCACACACCCCTGTTCTCCACTCACGCATTTCGGATGCAGTTGGAATTCCCCATGTCTGACTGCATTTCAAGGTCTGAGTTACGATGTGTCGGTGTATTGGTTGATTCGTTATTTATGACCACTCAGAGAGAATGTGTGTGTGTGTGTGTGTGTGTGTGTGTGTGTGTCCTTCCATGCATGCACACACTGACAAAGCTAATACACCCATCAAGTTATTGTTCAGTTGATAATTAAATTAGAGCTCTCTGGGCACTTAATGACCAGCGGGAATCCCCGGCAGCAATCTCCTCCCTGTGGTCAGTGGTTTCTGTGTAATAACTTCCATAAGTGACACCCCATTGGCCGTGAATGGGCACTCAGAGCTCAGAAACAAGGACCCCAGTGCGCTTCTCCCAGATCAGGCACCTTCAGGAATCTGAGTGTGTGTGTGTGGGGGTACATGCCCCCATCCCCACCCTGTGATTCTGCTCTGGAAAACAAACAGAGAAATCCCACTTTGGCATCAGCCAGAGACCACTTTTGTTCCACACACTCTTTCCACACTGAGGAGAAGACTCTGTCAGGCTGAGTGAAGCTTGTCTGTGACCCACGGACTCTGCCCACCGGATGCTGTTCCCAGCCAAGAGGAGCACGGTGGGGCTCTGTGGTCAGAAGGCGGCAATGCTTTTCTGCTGGAACCTGGACCCATGATGTGCCCTGGCCTCCTGTTTGATCTTGAGAGGGACCTAAGTTAGATCCCCTCCCCATCCTGGGATGCTTGGGTCATCATTCATTCATTCATTCATTCATTTATTCAATAGTCTGCTCACGGAGCAGTCATTTCCCAAGATTAGTCCGTGTACTATCAAGCCCTCAGGGGGTGTGAAAATGAGTCAGAACTGGTCTCTGATTTCTAGGTGTTTGATACAAAATATTTTAGATGACTGGGGCCAAAATTCATTTATTCCCTCCTCCCTCCCTCCTTCCTCCCTTCCTATTTCTTTTCTTCCTTCTTCCCTCCATCCCTCCTTTCCTTCCTCCCTCCCTCCTTCCTTCCTCCCTTCCTGTTTCCTTCCTTCCTTCTTTCCTTCTTTCCTTCCTTCCTTCCTCCTTCCCTCCCTCCCTCCCTCCTTCCTCCCTTCTTTCCTCCCTCGCTTCCCCCTCCTCCTCTCTCTCTCTTGCTGTCTCTCTCAACAACTGTTATGGACCAAGTGGGATGATAAGGTAATGGTACAAGGTAAAAAGAATGATTGTGGATGGTGCTGTTTTATAATATGGTGCTCAGGCAAGGCATTTGACGAGGTGACATCTGAACATTGTCTCTGAAGACAAAGAGAGAGCCGTGAATGTATCAAGGCGAGGTCATCCTAGATCGAGGAGCAGCAAGGAAGGAAGCCCAAGCTGGGAATGTGGCAGGAGAGGAGAGGGCAAAAGAAAGAGTCATAAGATAGGATACGGGAGAAATTATGTGTACAGGGGTAGGCATTTCAGACCATGTGGAACTTTCTAGGCTTTTGTAAGGATTTGAGCTCTTGTTCTGAATGAAATGGGAGCCACTGGAGAGTTTGAAGAGAGTGAAATGAGACATGACTTGTACATTAGCAGGATCATCCTGGGCTCTGTGTGGAAAATAGACTGGTGGAGGGAGGAGAAGAGGGAGTGGGGAAGGTGGGGAGGGGGAATGGAAGGAGGAGGAGGAGGAGGAGGAGGAAGCGAAAGGGGAGAAGGAAGGGGAAAAGGTGGGGAGGGAGGTGGAGGAAGGAAAGGGGGATGGGGGAGGGAGGGAGAGGCATCTTGGGGAGATGATGTAATAATCCATGTAAATGATGGTAGATTGGACATATCTGCTTACAGACGAGTCATGGGTAGTGATTGGATATTTTGGATATATTTAAAAGTAAGGTAAAAGCATTTTCTTCTGAGCTGGATATAAGGTGTGATGTGAAGAGAGAAATCAAAACCATCTCTAAGGTGTTTAACATGAAAGAATGTTGAACATGAAAGGGCATGTTCCCCACTGTCCTTTACTAACATGGAGAAGAATGTAAAAGAAAAGATATTTTGGGGATGGAGATGCCGTGTTTGGTCATGAGCATGTCAAGTTTGTATGTCTCTTAGACATTTAAGTGTTAGACATTTGGACACATGAACCGTATTTAGAGAGAAAAAAAATCAGTCTGGGACAATGATTTCATTTAGGAAGTGAGTTTGGAGAAAAGAACCGTCCTGACAGTGAATCCCAGGAGAAATCTGGTATCTAGAGGTAGGAAAGTTGAGGAAAAAGCAGCGAAGGACACTGTGAAGGAGTGACCAACAAAGCAGGAGGAGGGCAAGTCTGTGTGGTGCCCTGGAAGCCGAGTGGAGAAGATACCACAGGTGCTGTTTTGGTCGAATGGTGGGAGCAAACTCTGATGGGAGCAGTTGCAGGTGATAATGGAAGGAGGAAAAGTGGAAACAAGAAGAGACAAGCCGTGAGGGGCGCACTGTACATGGGAGGGATGTAGGGCCGGTCTCTATGCACACACACGGAAGATATTTCTATGTATTCCACATCCATATGCAGTTCATGTATATGCAAGACATTTCTGACAGAATCTTGTGATTCAGTCGAGTGGAGAAACTTGATGATGCAGCGGGGAGAGGCGAGATATTGTCAAGTGGCCCCAAGGTAGCGCCCTGCCTTTACCCCTGCCCCCACACCACAGTCCCCATCCGCGGCCAGGTATGCTGTCCGTGGTGCTGAATGTGACTTTGTTATAGCCACGATTATACCCCACCTCCTGTGCCCAGAGGAGGTGTTCCACACACGATTTATGGCTTGGCATTTAACTACATCAGTCTGTATATTTAATTGCTATTTTATCACCCATTAAATCATGAACATCACATAATTTATTGGATGTCATCTATACTGGAGGAAAGGGAATATAGGGGAATGGGAGGAAGGGAGAGGTTAGTTAGCTCCTTACACAGAGCCCAGGACATGCCAGGCACACGGCTAGAAAGTGTTTCTAGGTTGTCTCATATGGCTACCATGGCCACCGTGGGAGGTGAGTACCGGGAAGGCCATTCTTTCCACGTGGCTCAGGGAAGTTCAGTGTGTGCATGTGTGGACAGCATGTGAGGGGAAGGGGCTGAGCCGGTCGTGGAATCCAGATCTGCCTACATGCCACTCTCCACCTCATGCCCTTACCCACCACCTACAGGAAGATCACTTCTCCCATCCCCTTCTTTAATGGTTTTCCTGAGGTCAGTGGGGAACAAGGCAAAGACAGCGGTCAGTCTGCCTGGCTGGAAGAAACTTGGGGAAGATCGACTTGTGTTAATGATGGGTGTCATGGAAGGAGAGTTATGTGGGGTCTCTAATTCACCTCACATGAATAAGCTTACATAAAGCACAAATGTGCTCAGTCCCTTTCCACATTAGGTATCATCCATAGCTTTCCCCCAGCTGAATTACCTTTCTTCAGTGCAGTCTTTCATATCCTCTGTGGTGACCCATGGAACTTCAGGGGATATGGGACAGTGGCCATAAAATGTGCCACTCAGACCTCCTGCTGTAGGAAGCATGACTGATGGATGAAGCGGTTTCCCTTCTGGACCCACCGCTGCATTTGCACCAAACCATCCAATTCTCCCACTTCTCTCTTTTTCTTTACAGGTGACAAATCTACAAATGAACTGAGGTCTCTGCCTGTCTACACCTTCTCTAGCCCCTCCTTGATCCTTCACAGATGCTTCCCAAATAAGTGTCCTGCACATCTAAACACATCTAGGCACCTGCTTCTTAATGGATCCAAACAAACTCAGACAAGATAGAGCTAACCTATAAATGGGGCTGCAGAGGTGTTTGTTATCAACATCTCCATGGCATTTTCTCTGTGTGCAGGTGTGTGTGTGTGTGTGTGTGTGTGTGTGTGTGTGTGTGCGCACGGCTCTGATCAATCAGGGATCCTCATTCTAGATCAAGTTTCTTTCAACATCTATGCCGCAAGCATTTCACTAATCACCAAAATTGACCTCCTTATTATATGGCCCAGTCATTGGGCAATTGTAAGAAACAGGGCCTCTTACTACCCCCTCCAGCCTCTTTATCATTCCCTCTCTTCTTTCTCACAAAATATTACTCGTAGGTCTCCACTCCTTAGGGTTGTTCTAACAGGTACTGAATGTTGAATGTCACCTGACCAGTTCCCTCTCTTTGCAAGCGTTCTGCACCGTGTGGCTGGACAGAGAGGGATGAGGCCCTAGGGGCTTAGGGAGAAAAGGAGCCCGGCGTCAGCCTCTGACCCTATGTGATGTTCTCTATCCGCCTTTTACCAGAGAATCTGCAGCAGTCTTGGTTAATTATAAAATAGCACTTTGTTTCCTTGCATATATTAGGCTGCCCTCCGTGAAATCGTCATTTTTGTGGTTCAAGAACAGTTGAATGTCGGTGATTTCGTATGGTCCACTGTGGTATCTTCCTCAAGAATCTTGCTGGGGGAATGAACGGAAGAGGAGGTCGGTGTGGCAAGATTCCGACACTCTTGGGTCCCCGGCCCTGACAGCAGCCAATACCATCCAAATCAATCTCCTTCCAACCAGGTTTGCAGAAATCCTACCCACCTACTGCGGCGAAGGCTCCACATTAACTGTATTCTTACATTCTAATCACAAAAAAGACCAGATGTTTTCTAAAATAAAAGGGCATTTATGAGACTCCCGGGGACTTTCTTAACTATGCCAGAAGGCAGTACCCAAAGGGACGAAAGTAAGCCTCCATTCAGAGGAACGAAAGGGAGGAGCCTGGCCTAGAGGGGGAAGGACTGACTGCATAAGCATGCCCCTCACCCCGGTGCCCAGGATTGCTCACCTAAGCCACACCTCGTGTTGTCCACCAAGTCCCCAACAACCATGGTCTCTGTCCTTCACCCCAAACCCCAATCTCATCTCCTCCCACCCACCTGATTGCCAAATCAGAAACCTGGGGCTCTTCCTTCCCCCTCAGCCCCACGTCAGCCCCTCACTAAATTCCATCACATCTACCTCTGAGCTATGCTTGGAATCTGTCTGCCTGTCTCCACCTGCCGCCCCCACTCTGGGGAAGGCCACCACTGACCCCATCCTCACACCTATGACAGCCTCCTCCCTGCCCCTGCCTCAAGTTTTATTCCTGAGTCGTTTACTCTCCACACCAAAGCCAGCGTGGCATCTAAGTGGTAAATCTGATTGTACCCTAGTATCACTAAATGCCTGAAGGTTTTCCTGCTTCCAGAACAAAATCCAAGTCATGGATCTTGACCGGGTCTTTCTGCATTCTCCGGCCTTATGTCTCACCCACCCCAGCTGTCTCCTGGGAACGGTGAGCTCAGTCCTGCCTCTTTGCCTTCATGGGAACATCAATTCCTCTTCCAGAAGAACTCTTTTACTCCCTCGCTTTCCTTGGCTGGCTCCCACTCAGCCTTCAGAACTCCCCCGCATAGGCATTTTATGCTCCCGTCTCGAACCCAATTCAACACAACCCATCACCATTGTGTCTGTGTAAGTGCTTCGCGTCTTGAACAAACACTCTGAGGGCAAGGGCCATTCTCATGTACCTTTGTGCTCCCAGAAGCTCTTTCAGTGGCTGATGCACAGATGGGCTTTCTCAGAAATTATGTTGTCTGTAGTCTCTGTGGCCCCATCCCTGAGACCATCACTCTCTGCCTATGGACCCCTGCACTGCAGAGCCAGTGGGCCTCCTTCCTGGCACAGCCCGTCTTATGCAGAAGTGGGTGATGGATGAGAGGGGGAAGGCACAGGAGCCTATGGCAGGTGTCAGAGTGTCAGGCCTCAGGCGTCAGCTGGAAGAAGGATGTTTAGCGGCCCTGAAGCCTCAGCCGCAGCCTGTAATTCTGATAATTGAGGGTTAGGTTGGGGCCGACTATGTGGTGGGAACACTCACTATAAGAATGGACTGCATTCCTGCTTCCTCTCTTCTCATATTGTGGTGGGAACCAGCCTTTTCTCGAGACATGGGGTGTGTGTGTGTGTGTGTGTGTGTGTGCGCATATCCTAGACAGAGGCACATGGGAGGTGTGTGTGTGCATACCCTATTTATAGGGAGAGGACAGTGTCCTCAAGTAGAGAGAACCACATCTGGGGCTCCCGTGATGAAGGTCTGTGTCCCCTTCTTTGGATGTTACATCATAGAGTTTGGGCTCCGTTTGAGCAGAGCTCAGTCCTACCTCTACTCTCTGGGGCTGCGAGGGCCCTGTGCCACCTGAACTCTGAACTTTGGGTTTTCCGCGTGCTGTGATGTTCTAGTGAGACTGAGTCTGAGTCTCTAACTTCCACCAGGGAGGTGGGGCCGAGGGACGCCCGTCACACTTACACGCTCCAGTGGACAGTAGGCCAGGGGTCACTGGGTGGACCACGCCTGTCTCATTCCCTGTCTACAGCGGGCACCTTGCCCAGCAGTGAGCGGCCCCGTCGATGTTTACTGAATCTTTTCCTAGGGGCTGATTTATCTCCTCCTGGCATCCCTGGGCCCCAGAGCCTCAGGCAGTGGGGATCTGCTGATGGCCTTCTCTTCTGATTAGCTCCACCCGTCAGACTGCAAATTGGCAAAGCTGTCAGACAAGCAACAGCAGAAAAATAAAGTTTTTAATTAGTTCTTCCTAAAGATCAGGAAACGTGGTAAAAGAAAAAATGCTTGAATGTGCACGTGGTTCTTTGAACTATAATTAGCGTGTTGGATGTAAAAGCTGTAAAAACCCATTAGCTCCCATGGTAGCTGCTGAAAAGTTGGGGGGAAGAAGGGAGTCTGGGGAGACGGGCGATGATTGGTGTTTTCAGCTGCAGGAGACACAGCTCCTGGTTTAAATGGTGGGGATCTACCCTGTTTTCTACATGTGTTCATCCAGTATATCTGGGGGCCCGGCGAGGTGGGGTGCTTCACCCAGTAAGGACAGCAGTGTCTGCTATGAGGCGCTTACGCAGAACCCAGGAAACGGGACTCTGGACAACAGCTCTGTCCAGGGCTGCGAGCGGGAGACTGGCTGTGCCTCCAGGGGAACAGGGAAGGGGTGACCCGACCAGGGTGCGTCTCAGGCCCACGCTTGGGATTCCGAAGAGCGCCCTGAGCCCTCTGGGTGGCATTTTCTGCCTGGAAAAGGGAGACAGTGTTGGTTAGGGCTGGACTCTGTGTGTGAACCTTTGACTCTTTCGGTAGGGCATCCTGGTTAGGTAACGGAGTGGGGGAAAGAGAGGCCCTTGCAAGGCCGCCCGAAGCCCACCTTCCTGAGAATCTCCCCACGAGCCTCCCACTCATCAGGGCTTCCCTCGTCCAGCATCGGATACCAACACTGACAGGCTGTAAGTACGTGCATGGCATGGTCCGTGCCTTTATTCCTCACCTCACAGCCCTCAGTTTCTAGATGAGGAAAGAGTGGGATAGGACCTTAAAGAACCAGCTCCAGGTCCGACAGCCGTAAGTGGCAGAACTTGAATTCCAGCCCCCGCAGTCTGACTCCAGAGCCCACATTCTGCAGCAACACCCAGCACCACAATTATTTCAGCACATCTGCTACGTATCAGATGCAACACCGAAGGTTATCTATTAAACCTCAAACCACCGAAGCTGAGGAGGCCTACGCGGACGGCTTCCCCACGGTTTGAGGCAAGGGACTGCCGAGCTGGGATTGGAACTCGGAGCTCCAAACTGCAGTACAGGGTTCCTTGTGTGGCACCAACACTGCACAGGCTGAATTCTGTGGTCGTCTCTTTCATACATACAACCATTTGGCACTTTATTTAAGTGGAAGACGCATTCAGAAAAAAAAATGCATGAATCATAAGGGAACAGGTTTTTTTTTTTTTTTTTACTTTATGAAGTAAACTCACCCACGTAACTACCAGCCAGGTAGAGAAATAGAACTTCACCAGCAGCCAGAAGGCTTCATGCCCATTCCCACCCCAAAGGCAGCCACCATGCCAGCAGCGTATACTAGGTTAGAGCTCCGGAACTTCATAGAAATTGAATCCTATGCTGTGTCGCCTTTCGTACTGGCTTCTTTCTTCCAACATTGTGTCTATGAGTCTGCCATGTTTCTGTAAACGGCAGCACGACCTTAACTCGTATCGCTGTGTTACTCATCTATGACTACGCGGAGAGTTATCCAGCGTGCTGATGGACAATAGTATCATTTCTAGTTTTTAGTTTTTATAATTAGAACTGCTATAAATCTTCACGTGCGTATCTTTTGACAAATGTTCACCAGTTTTCTGTTGGGTGGACATCACGGAGCGGAGGTCTGGTCACAGAGAGTATGCTCAGCGGCCATACGTACCGGAAGATACTTCTCCAAAGTGGTTGCACGGATTTGCTGTGTATTTTTAGTTATTTCGTATCTTAGCCAACATTTAGTATTTAAAGCTTCGGCCATTCCGTGGAGTGGCATCGCTCTGTGATTTAACGCACATTTTCCAGGTGACCAATGAGACTGAACACACTTGCTTATTAATCGGTTCGATACTATCCCTGTGACGTTCCTGTTCCAAGTATTTGTGCCATTTAAAGAAGTTGGGTTACTCGTGTTTTTCCTCTTGATTTAGAGAAGTTCTCTTTTAAATATATTCTGAAAAGTAGTCTCCGGATGGCCGAACATACTTCATTGTAACAAAATACAATGTTTTCACCTTTTCTTTCATGGTTAGTGGCTGCCCGCGGGTCATGAAGGTGGTGCCCTACTTACCTTCTGGAAGCCCTCCTGCTTTACTCTTCACGTTAGGTGTGGCATCTTGCTGGAGCTGGTGTTCTCGCGTGGCTCTTCAACAACTTGCCCACGATGTGAGGTGAGGGCCGACTTCCCCCATAGATACCCAGTTGACCCAGCATCACGAAGAGACTGCCTTTTTCCCACCGAATTGGGGCGGTGCTTTGTCCAAAATGATAAGCGGTTTCTTTATGGAAAAGTTTTCACCTGCAAATTCATTTTCTTTAAAGAGATAAAGGGCTGTGCTCGTTTCTCTTCAGAGAACTTTGGTTATTTTCTGTGCTTAAAGAATTTGTGAATTTTATCCAAGTTGTCAGGTTTATTGGAATTGAATTCGCAGTATTTCCTCATCATCCTGTTAATATCTGTGGAATCTGTAGCGATGCCATCGTTCTCATTTCTGATATTTATAATTTGTCTTGTCTCTTTCTCATCAGTCTGGTTAGAGGCTTACTGATCTTAAAAATCTTTTAAGAAATTCACCTTTGGCTTCATTGACCTTCTCTATCCTTTTTATGCTCTCTGTTTCATTGATTTCTTTCCTTACCTGGTTTCCTCACTTCTGCTTAATTTCTGCCCCATGCACTGTCTTGCTGGCTCTTGGAGGTGAAGGCAGAGAGTTGTGATTTGAAAGCTCTCTTCTCTTCTAATACTGGTCTGTGAGCTATAGATTTCCCTCTACCTGAAGTTTTAGTGGCATTTGACAAATTCTGATGTGCTCTGTTTTAGTTTCCATTCAGTTCCAAATACACTCCAATCTCTCTTTGGGTTTCTCCATTGATGCCTGGGTTGTACGCAAGTGTGTTATTTGGCTTTCAAATATCTGGGCACTTCCCAGAAATCGTTTTACTACTGATTTCTAATTTAAGTCCATTGTGGTCACAGCACATACTTTATACGACCTGAATCTTCTTAATGCATCGAGATCTTGGGTTAATGGCCCGGAATGCGGTCTGCCTTGGTAAACGATCCTCGTGCACTTGAAGAGAATGTGCTTTATAAATGACACTCAGGCCAGATCGGAGAATAGTGTTGTTCAAGTCCGCTGTGTCCTCACCGGTTCACTGTCCTTATCCCACCAAAAATGGAAAGACAGGTGTTGAAACCGTGCTATTTTTGTGGAATTGTCTATCTTCCCTGTGTTACTAACAGTTCGTTAGCACCGAACCTCTGTTATTAAGCGCATACGCATGTAGGATTGATATGTCCTTGTAATGAGTTGCCCCTTCGTCATTTGAAATGAGCTTTTAAATCCCTAGTAGTGTTCTTTGCCCTGAAGCCTACTCTGTCTGACACTGTGACCGCTGCTGTAGCTCTTTTTACGTGGGGCGGTGAGGTGGGGGGAGTGCTGGCAGGCATGCTCTTCTCCAAAACGTTACTCTTCCGTTGCATCTTTCTGTTTAGACTGGCTTTTTGCAGGCAGCACCAAGTTGGGTCTGTTTCCTTATCCAATCTGAAAACCTCTGCCTTTCAATGGGGGCGTTGAGAACATTTAATTATTGATAATATTTGGCTTAATCCACCTCGTGGTGGAGGTTGTTTCATTGTTTTATCTTCTTTGTTGCTGTTTTCCGTGTTGCCCCCCTCCCGTCCTCATCCGACATGGCGGTTCACACCTCTAGCCTCTCCGTTTGCTCCTTTCATACCTTCCGCGTCATCTATGTTCGCTCTGCCCTCTGTCGTTCTGAACACCCCGGAGCATAGCTGGCAGGGCCGTTCTCCTGTCATCACCTGCCACCGCACCTGCCACCATGGTACTCTGGGTCCGTTCTGTGTCATTCTCTAGGATGCTTTTTCTCTCAGCTTGGGTCATACCTCCCTGCTTCTTTGCACACCTGCCCGGTAGGTTGTGATGGCATGTGATTGCATGCAGACTCTGTGGATTTCATCTTTTGGGTGTTTCTAGGAGCATTTTTGAGCTCTGCTCTGGGATCTTGTTGCGTTACTTGGAAACATTTTCATCCTCTTGAGTTTTCTCAGGTTGGTGAGGCTGGACCTTGGTCTGGAGAGAATTATTCGCTGTGACTGAGGTCAGATTTCTGGATACCAATACCTTCTGAACCATGAGGTTTTGCAGTCTGACTGTTCAGCAAGAAATGCACCCAACTTCCCTGCCCTGGGTGAGCCCTCCGAGTCGTTCTAATGCCCGGGGGCCAGTCTTCCCTCAGACCACAGTTGGGTCATTTCTCCACTGCATGCATGCATGCTGTCTTACTTGTACATATGCTTTAATTTTTTTAATGTTTATTTACTTTTGAAAGAGTGCGAGCAGGGAAGGAGCAGAGAGAGAGGGAGACACAGAATCCGAAGCAGGCTCCAGGCTCCGAGCTGTCAGCACAGAGTCCGACGCGGGGCTGGAACTCATGAACTGTGAGATCACGACCTGAGCCGAAGTCGGATGCTCAACCGACTGAGCCACCCAGGCGCCCTTGTACGTATGCTTTAAACCCACACTAAATTGTTATTATTTTTGCTTTACACTGTCAACTTAACTTTTTAAAAATATTTTTATCAGTCAATGAAATGCAGATAGAGACGATCACACAAAACAGACGTGTGGCATACAACGTATTCCTAGATAAGCACCCTGGTCACCACCGCCAGTCTGAGCAATGGAACATGGTCGTGGCCGGAGCCTGTCCCTGAGCCCTACCTCAGCCCAGTCTCCTGCTCCCTCCCCTCACACCCCTGCAAGTAACCACTACCCTGATTTTCATAGTAATGACATCTTTTATAAAAAATAGCTCTATCATTAAAAGGTGAGTCCCTGGATGTTACCACTCAGTCTTGCCCAGTTTTTAAAATGTGACATGTTCCTTACATTTCTTTCATTCCTTAAGTCCCTCCGATTTCCCTTGTTCCTTACCACTATCTGCAGGGCAGACCCGTCCCTTTGACTCCCAGACTCTCCCGCCGTCTGGGTTTTGCTGATAGCGTCCGCAGCACGTCCCCCTGGCCTTTGTAGGGGCCGCACATTGACTGCTGATCCAGAGACTGGGTCTGACTCGGGCTTAATCCCTTTCTGAAGACATTATTTGGTGTGTGGCCAGACAGAACGAGGTATATGATTTCTGATTGTATCTCCCTTTGCCATGTGAACAGCCCTGTGCCTGGGCCACTAACTCATTTGGAGTTGCGAAGGGTGATATTTGAATTCAGTCATCTCTTTGGTTACTCTTTGTCAACTGACTTTTCAAGAATTTAAGGAAAAAGACATCTTATTTATCTACACGCTTACCATTACCTGGGGTACCTCCTTCCCTTCAGCTGGAAGAATGCTTCTCTTTGTTCGAGTGTCGGGGACGGGGGGCGTGATGGAGCCCCAGTTTTCACCCATATGAAAATATCTTTACCTAACCCCCAACTTTGCAAGCATTTTCCTGGTTATAGAATTCTCGGTAGACATTTAAAGGTAGCATTCCTCCGTCTTCCGGCCTCAGGGTTTCTGCTGAGAAATCAGCTGTTATTTCTATCGTCGCCTTTGTCTCTCTCGAGTGCCTCTTTCCCTGCGGGCACCTTTTGTATCTTTCCTTTAGCCATGAGGCTCAGCCGTTTGACTCCTACGTCGCCAACCGTGTTTTCCTTGGTGTTTATTGTGCTTGGTTTTGCTGAGTTTCTTGGTGGGGTAGACTGATGTTCTAATCACACTTAGAACATTTCAAATAATATAGACTCAATCGTCTTCCTTCCCTCTTCTCAGTTTTACACACAGTACGTCACTCACTGCTGCTTGGAAGGCGAATGAGGCTCAGATGGTTGTTTTCAATTGTTTGCTCCAAGCTTTAGTTTATTCAGACTCATAGCAATTCTGAACAACGACAACAAAATTCAAAACAATAACCTGCCTTCAAGTTAATGGTCTTTTTTTTTCTTTTCTTTTTTTTTTAGACTCAGATGCATTCCTCCATTTGCATTTAGACTTTTGACAGCTCTCATAAAAATTCCCAGCCTCTTCCCTCACTGTATACACTTTTACCTACAGATAGTTTAACAGAGTGATCACAGATACTTTAAAGCTCTTTCCTTCTAATTTTAACACGTAGAGCACGTGTGGATATGTTTTTATGACCTATTTTTTCCCCCTTTTGACCTTGTATGACAAATTCTTGCTTCATCTCATGTCGGATCATTTTTGCTTTCGTTTTTTTTTTTAACTGAAATGTAGTCGACATGTAACATTGCGTTAAGTTTAAGGTGTGCAACTTGCTGGTTTGACGCATTTATAGATTGCGATGTGATTACCACCATACTGGTAGCAAACACCCCTATCGTGTCGCATAATTATGATCTCTTTTTTGTGCCTAAAGCAATTAAGATCTAGTCTCTTAGCAACTTCGAAGTTTAGGATACAGTATTGTTGGCTGTAACCCCCATGCTCTGCGTTAGAGCTCCAGGATTATTCATCTACCAAAGCCAGGTTTGTGTCCTTAAATAACACCTCCCCAATTTCTGCACCTCCCTGCCCCGTGGTAGTTTTTGTTTTTATAATGGACACTGTGGACGATGAGTTGTAGAGTTTCCAGATTCTGTTGTCTTGTCTAAGAGTGTTAAATTCTGTTCCAGAAGGTAATTAGATTACTGGTATGTCATTTTGGTTCTCTGGTTATGTCTTAGGGTGCAGATGTCGTTCTTAAGATGTGGACCTGAATCCTAAGCCCCTGCTGGGGTCTCAGGCAAGTGCCCCAGGGGCTCACCAAGGCCCTCTGATGGTGCTTCTCCAGCGCTGGGCTCTCCGCACGGCCCTTTCTGCCCCTCAGCTCTCGTTTGGGCAGAATGCCCTTGGCTTGTCCTGCATATGTGCATTGTAGGAGCCAAGGATTTGATGGGAGTTTGCATACAGATTTGGGGTAATTTCCTCCAACCCAGGTTTTTCTCCTTCAGTTTCCAGG
This sequence comes from Panthera pardus, assembly GCF_024362965.1. Lineage (NCBI taxonomy): Eukaryota > Metazoa > Chordata > Mammalia > Carnivora > Felidae > Panthera > Panthera pardus. The sequence continues at coordinate 80,579,002 of NW_026527002.1, read as the reverse complement.
CTCCTTGGCAGTCCTAAACATTGACATCTGACTTCCCAACCCAGTAAGACCGTGGATTTTCTCTTGGGCTCTAATCCGATTGTGCCCCGAGGACTGGGGATTCATTTCCTCAGCAGCAAAGCCAGATGGACGTGGAATCTGCCCAAACTGATTCCCCTACTTCTGGGCTGTGTCCCATCGGCTTCTGCTTTTGGTGCCTCTCCAGTGCCTTCCAATAGTTGTTTTCATATTTTCTCTGGATTTAATCATCATTATTGACCTACCCCATTGGTCTCTGCATATGTCTTTATGCCGATACCTCTCTGTTTTGATTATTGTAGCTGTGCAGTAAGTTTTGCAATCAGGAAGTGTGAGTTTTCCAGGCTTGTTCTTTTTCAGGATTATGTTGGCTGTTTGAGGTCCCTTGAGATTCCGTATGGCTTCAAAGATGGGCGTTCCTATTTCTGTAAAAAAGGAAAAAGTCATTAAGATTTCGATAGGCTTGTCACTGAGTCTGCAGATCACTTTGGGTAATATTGACATTTCAACAATACCAAGTCTTGCGATCCATGAGCATGGGACGTGTTTCCGTATATCTGTGTCGTCTTTAAACTCTTTAAACAGTGTTTTGTGGCTTTCATTGTGCAAGTCTTTTGCCTCCTTGGTTAAGTCAGTTCCTAAGTGTTTTATTCTTTCTGATGCTGTTATAAGTGGAACTTTTTGCGTAAATTCCTTTTCACATCATTCATTGTGTTTAGAAATGAAGCTGGTTTTTGTGTATCGACTTTATTTATTTACTTTTATAAAAACATTGCTTCTATATTTTCTCTAAGATTTATAATTGTTGTGACATTAGTCTGAAATGAGCTATCCTGCCATTTGGGGAAGTTAGGGGTTCCTCACGTATCTTTATCTCATATATATACTTTCATGATTATCACCCACGTATGTTTTCCATCTCTCTTTATTTCCCTTCCCTACTTACCTTCCACTTCAGGCCCTTTCCTTCTGAATTCAGAACTCCCAGCAGAAGGCTCCCCAGGTGGCTTCAACAGTGCTTGGTAGGTGCTGGGTGGCCACGGCCCCTCCTCCTTTGCACCCAGCAGGGGCCTCGCTGGCTGCCTCTCCGGAGAGCTCTGGTTCACCAGCTCAGGTCTCTTCCCAGAGTCCTCCTCCCCGGAGCTTATTTCCTGTTGTTTAGAATTCCGTGTGCATCTTGGTGCCCTGGAAACAATTAATGATTGTTTCTGGTAAAATTTCTCGGTTTCGATGTGTGGTTTATGTCTGCTGACTGTGACCCAACTTCTGTAGTTCTTAATTGTAGTTCTTGTCCTTGTCAGTCGCTGTCATTCTCGCCAGCTCTCAGTGTGGTTATGTACGGTCTCCAGCGTGTTAAAGCTTTTTTTGAGCACGCGTCCGCGAGCCCCGATGTCCTGACCACACGTAGGTCAGGGTCTGCCACCCTTGTGTTTCTTTCCGGTCAGGACATCTTCAGACAGGTGTGCCTGACACGTTGCGATTGAGTGCTGACGTTGTTGGAGGGCCTGGGTGAGGTCCCGAGTGGATGTCGTGCCCTCCTTCTCAGCTGTGACGGCAGGGCACTGTGTCCTCCGATCGGGGACTGAGGCTGGGTCTCAGTCTTTGCAAAGACTGGCCTCGTTCCAGGGGTTCTCTGCTTCCGGTCTGCACCATGGGTGCCTCCACTGGAGCGTGAGGTGCTCACCAGGCTCTCTCTGTCCGGTGTTGCCTCCCATGCCCCGTGAGACCCTAAAGGTCCTCTTGGCTTCTTGGCCTGAGCAACTGCTTCGTGCAAGGTTCCTAGGCCTCTTACGACCCCGTGACACCAGGATCTGGCAATTTCCCCAAAGGGAAACCTTTGTGCAACACGGTGGGCTCACTTCTCTGAACTCCTCCAAGCTTCTCTTTTCTTGTGGACCATGGGCCCTCAAGACCTCACTGCTTGGAAAGTCCTGAACTCCTCTCTGGTCTTTCTGGACCCACAAGACCCCCTTTTGCACCCCCCTCTCTGCTTGGACTCTACACTCTGCCTAGCAAATCACACATGTCCCCAGAGGGAGCAGATTTACCTAATCTCTTCTGTCTCCTCCTCTTGGGGGTGTGATCTTGGCCGTCTTGGTCACACTTCTGTGCCTTCAGATGGTGGTTTATCTTGCTCTTATCCGGCCCTGATGGCCGTTATCTGTGGAAGTTGGTCTGGCATAACATAGTCTATAAGTAGAGGGCATCTGTTTCCTATAATCGAGTCCCCCTCATAACCAGACTACACGCTTCCATGGTCTGGTTTCCCCCATGTTTTCAATTTCACACAACCCAGTTTGGTCCTCAGAACACTCTCGGGGTCCAGCAAACACAATTTTATGGAGGAAACAAAAACGAAAGCAATTACTTGGATAATTTCGGTAATAATCATCTGGGTTGTGTTTATCCGGGCTGCCTGTACCGAGCTGGGAGAAAACGAGGAATAATTTGGCAGTGTTCTGGCGTGAGGACAGCACACAAATATTCCGAGTTCCCTGGAGAAATGTTATCTGAGTTCCATCCTGGCCAACGACACGCGAGCTCCATTGCATCCAGCCCCTGTGTGTGACACCTTGGCCTCCCTAAGCCGGGGTGCCTCCGGAGCTGGAAGTTCCAAGAGGAGAGGCAGGTGCATCACCTTCAGAGGTGAGAGAGCAGGCTCGTGGGGGACCCACGTGCCCCCAAAGCCATGGGGTGGAAGTCTCCTTGCAGAGTCATCTTGGCCATCAGGTGCTGGTTTGGAGGGCAGACAGACCCGGTGCGGATTCCCGTTCTGGTCCGAGGGGCTCTGCAGAGGCCACCGAACTTCTCCAGGTCCCCGTTTATTCATTGCTTTAAGGCAATAGCAGTCCCCACCTCAGAGACTGGTGGTGAAGATGAAGGGTCAGTGACAAAGCCCAGGTCGTGACCAGCACGTCTGTCTCCTAAGCTGTGCCCCTCCCAGACCCCACAGAAAGGCCTTTCCTCCCCTCGCTGGAACCCCGTGGCACGCGGCGTTCACAGGCCTGGCCCAATCCAGCCTTGGGCAGAGGCCAGGGCATGGGGCAGGTGCCCGGCACCGCTGTGTGGAGTGAAAGCAAACTTGTTTGTGTGCAAAGTCAGTGGGTGGGTGCCTTCGCCGTGTGGGGATGTGGGCACCCCAAGGAGGGGACAGACGCGGCCCGTGAGTCCTCCTGGGGCAATTCGGTTCCCGGGAAATGTGAATGGTGCTCCGAAGGCCCTGACTGCTGGGCTGTGGAGGGGCCATCCCCCTGCAGCGACCGTGCATCTCGGCGGAGGGTGGAATGCGTGGAGGGGGGGTGGTCCTGGAGGAGGAACAGCACGGGGGAGGATTCGGAGCCTGGTTGCCCAGGAGGACACACTGCTTCGTGCGTCTGGAGGGGTCTCTGTGGGCATCAGGAGAAGGGGCGATGCACTTGGACAGCAAGGGGTCCACGAGAACCTCAGACATGGACACTGAGCCCGGAGGCTCACCTGTCTTCTGTCCCCCACACGACGCTGCCTCTGGATGCTGAGTACGTGGACGTGAGCTTCAGAACTCACCTCTTGCCCTCCCGTCCCTTCAAGGAGGACACGGGGCAGACACTAGCACGCACCAAGAGAGAGCGGCGAGGGAGTCGAGGGCTGCTTCACAGGCACGCGTCTCAGTACAACGCTGGGCACCTTATTACCAGCTCCGTCCCCTCCCTGCTCCCCAGCTCCCCCTCTGTGTGCATCCGCATCCCACACAGTTCCCATCACCCAGCCCGTGGCGCCATCCAGCCCCTCCCACTCCCAAGGAGGAAGAGGTCTGAGATCCTTCGAAGGGAGGATGGGGTCCTCAAGGCCACGCCTGAGCTCAGGCCCCTGCGACGAGAGGAGGGCACGGAGCTCTCCAGAGGGGCCGTGGACAGTGTCCGCGTCACCCAGGCAGCTGTTCTGATGGGACCACCTTAGCTCAGTGACCCAGGAGAGCTGTAACCCCGCCTCCCTCCTCCCCGGATTCCTGGGCTGACACACCCGTAGCCGTGGCTGGTGATGGGTTGGCTGGAGCGACGTGACATAGGACATCAGACCCCGCAGTTCCCGGGCAGAGGCACCTGCCACTCTGTGCTCCACATGTGCACCCTGGAGGGGATCCTCGAGACGGAGCATTTGGAACGAGCGGGAGCACTTCTTCCGACTCCCTTGTGGTTTCCTCCTCCAGAAAACTCTCTGCACGTGAGTGAGGCTTAAGGGCTCCTTGTGCCCAGGACCGGGGTGAATGAAGGGCTTTCCCTGGCCTCGCTCCCTCTGCTCGGCCCTTCCCGCCGCGAGGATGTAGGAGGCACACCGGGGAGACACTATCACTGCTCACGAGGCAGGGGTACTGGGTGCTCCGGGACCCCCACACTTGAAGCCCGTGTCTTCGTTTGGGGTCCCCCAGAAGCAGACCTTGCGAGGACCCCAAGTGTACATTGCTTATTTGGGAGGTGATCTCAGGAACCAGCCCGGGAGTGGAGACGTGAGACCAGGAAGGAAGTGACCACCCCGGGGCGCATTTCCAAGCAAGTGGCCGTGGCAGGCGCGAGACTCTGGGCCACGGTGTCCCGCACACAACCTGAGGCCATCCTATTCGAAGGGCGAGAGAATTGGGGTGTTTATTTGCTAACTGCCTCTGGCCAGTAGTCAACGGCCACTCCTGGGGCTAATTCCCCAGCACCCCTGGCCTGCTGTGCATGTGGAGGGGACGGTCTGGAAAGGAAACGGGTGCTGGAGGGCCAGTGGCGAGCACGAACATGGCGAAGTCCGTGGGACTGGTAGGATGACCGTGGCGCCTTGCCCTGCCCCCACCCTGCTCCGTTACCCTGTAGAGGCCACGCTCTTCCTAGCACCTTGCCTGCTCAGGGCAGGGGAGCGGAGGCAGCAAGGGAGAGCAGAGGGGGGCCGCTGTGAACCAGGCTGCTGGGAAGACAACAGCTGGGCTGTCCCCGGTCCCCACCACCGGCTCTAGCCCGCTGCCCCACCTCCACCCGGCAGACACTCGAGCTGGGAAAGTCGGGCCAAGATAGTATCCAGAACACGGAACCACCGCGGGGTGGGGGCTGGTCTCTCCGGCCTCCTGCCGCTGCACCGTCTGGTGCCCCGGGGGCTCGCCTGGGGTCTCCCAGGTGCCTGCGGCCTCTGAGCTCCCTGTCTGCCCTCAAGTCCCTGCCAGGAGGAGAAGCCCCGGTCCACGCACGGAGCAAGGACTCGGATGATTGCAAGGTCTTTGCCTCTATCCCTCCACTCCCTTCTCCCCTGCCCTGCTGCCCGCCCTGCCTCCCCGGGCTTCCCCTGCAGCCCGCAGACCAGGAGCCCCCGCACGGCCCCTCTGGTGGAGGCTGGGGGATGCATTTAGGGAGAGGAAGGCAAGAGAAGGCTCTGGACAGGGTTCTGCTGCTGCACATAAAGTGGAAGCTCCCGAAGGGTGCGTGTTGTCACAGGAGCAGCCCTACGGGTCAGGGGGGCTGCGCCCTCGTCCCTGCCCGGGCCCGGAGCCCCTCTGCGCCGCGCTCGGGGGGCCTGTTTATTACCGGGGAGGCTCTGGTTGGAAGAAGATGCCTCCCTGGGTGGGGCTGAGGTTGCTCCTGTGTCTTCCAGATGCTGGTTCCTCGTTCTGACATCTCAGCCCCGGAGGACAGTTCTCCTCTTTCCGCCCCATTACTTCTCGTACAAACGTGAACACCGTGAGCGTTCCTGCCTGAGCGCCAAGCCCAGCACCCGCAGGCACACGCGCACCGCTCCCTGAGTACAACCAGGCCGCCGCCAGCCCCCTTCTCTGCCCTCCCCACCCACTCACCGCAGCACATTTTTCTGACTCTTCTCTGTGCTGGATTCTCCTTCTGACGAACAGAAATTATAGACTCAGAGAGTGTCCTAGATTTGGGAAGGGCCTTTGGAAGTCACCGGGGCCAGTGCTGGCACTTACACGCAGGAGAGCGGACGCCCAGGGGTCCCGTGGGACCTGCCGGGGCATACAGCACAGCAGAGACAGAGTCAGCCCTGGAAGAGAAGCGGCCTGACCCCAGGTCTACACTCCATTCGACTCGGTTCACATCGTGGTCCTAAAAACACGGCCCGGAGCAGACCGAGTGACGCAGAGACCCCGGTTTCACTTTCCTGTGCGGATGAAGTGGCCTCCAGGAGCCGTTCAGAGCAGGGAGCCACCGTCCTGTCCAGCTGAGGGCAGCGGGTAAGCCGTTAGCGCAGTGGGGAGGGTCTGGAGGGCGGGAGTCACCTGTAGCTCCCACAATTAACATGCAGACGGATCTGGATAAATAAGGACAGATTGATGACTGTTTTCAAGTCTTACTCCCTCCAGCGACCGGACACTGCCCTTGGCCAAGGGCGCGGCCATCCCGCTACTCCGCCTCCAGCTGGCGGTGGGTGTCACCGTTTCTCTGGTGGGACAAGGCAGACAGAGCAACAGCCACCTGCTGTACTGAGCTGAGGCCTCCAGGGGCAAGGCGGGTTTCCTGTTCCTTCCCCATCCCTCCCATCAGCCCCCAGAGAGTCCACGGGTCCCCAGAGGGAACACGCAGACCCGTGGACACCTGCAGCCAAGCTCAGGCCACCCAGGCAGGATCAGCCTGGCAGAGCCACAGGATACGCCCCTTAGCCAGACGTGAACTGCTCCTTATTGTGAGCTACTGGGGTTGCTTGTTATGCACAACTATCATAGCAGTTGCTGACCAATACAGCCGTTCTCGTGAGTAGAATAACCAAACATTGTACGGATGTGGACTCTTCCTTAATTTATTTATGAATTCAGTACATTATCTGGTCAGACTCAGTAGGAATTTTTGGAACTTGAAAAATGGATTCTAAATGACATTTTAGAAAAATAAACTCTATGAATAGCTAACCCGTTTTGGAAAAGATGAGCAAAGTTTTGGGCGTGTTTGGGATACAGATCAGGAGCGAGGGGTGGGGGCCGAGGAGGACACTCCTGCGTGGGCAGGAAGCTGCTGGACAATAATGAATATTTGGGGAAGGGAAGGTGAGTTCTTAAATAGCACAAGAAATCAGGCATTTCTTTATGGAGAAACACGAATCAGGTCTCCCACTTGTCACCACATTAGCTAAGTTAACTCCCGATGAGTTCAGTACATAAACAGGAAAAGTAACATGGCAAAGTTAATTTAATTTTTTTTATTTTTAATTTATTTTTAATTTTTTTCATGTTTATTTATGTTTGAGAGAAAGAGAGGGACAGAACATGAGCAGGGGAGGGGCAGAGAGAGAGGGAGACACAGAATCCGAAGCAGGTTCCAAGCTCTGAGCTGTCAGCACAGAGCCTGACGTGGGGCTGGAACTCACAGAGTGCAAGATCGTGACCTGAGCCGAAGTCGGAGGCTTAACCAACTGAGCCACCCAGGCACCATACAAAGTTAATTTTAAACCTGCAGGCGCATATCTTTGTGGCCCTGGGGGTCAGAAGCATTCTGTTCATGGAGACCTCACTGGCGGAAGCTGCGAGAGAAGTGACCGATGAGTTCTGTCACGTCAGAGCCACCTTCTCCCCCGAGTGGAAGAGACGGAGGAGGGGCTGACCGGCGAGGCCGGCCGTGGAGCGTGTGCCTCATGCAGGGAGACGTCAGGGGCACTTCACGGTGTCCTGATGGGCAGGAAGTGAAGGATGAGAAACCTGAAGAGGGAGTTGGCAGAAGCGAGGCCCCGCTGGCCAGTCGGGGCACCAACGGATGGCGAATGCCGCTAATCAGAAAGATCAGACAAGGTGCCGCGCGGTGGCCTTCAGAGCGACAAAGTCAAAGAGTCTGTGACAACAGACTCTGCGGGGCTGGGGGCACCGAGGCAGAGCCCGTAGGCTGGCGTGGAAGTTCTTCGTGAAATCACCCATCTGTCTGTGTCAGGACCGGCAAATTCTGGGCCCCAGCCTGGTCCCCAGAGGGTGTCACAGCTGAGGATGTTGTTGGGGGCAGCCCAGGACTGGGGGCACGCTGGTGCCCTCTCTAGAGGAGCGGCTGCAGGGACAGCAGGCAGGGACGTGGTCAGAGGGTCAGACTGGCTGTACAGGCAGGGACATGGACACAAGGACACAACCTGCTCTCGAGACACTACCCGGGCCAGGGACCGACTTCGTATCTCCGGAGAAGGAGCTTCCTTAGTGCGGTTCTGGGGGAGGATGTGGTCCCCTGGTTGGCCCACGGCCCGTCCTTGGTCTTTCATCCCAGACCTGGGTCCAGTGCCTCCTGCCCCTTGCTGTTGCATGGCTGGGACCAGCCTCAGTCTCAGGGGCCCTCCCTGGACCAACCAGCCTGCACCCTGGAGGTCGGGAAGAGGGGCTGGGGGCGTCCGTCTCTCCCCCACAGCTGGGTTGGTGACATCTGACACATAGTGGAACCCTCCGTGAGGGTGGATTCTGACATCCTGTCTCCCCCACCAACAGTCCGCCTCCGGGGTGTGTTGGGCTCAGAGCTGACACGTGGCTGGGCTGGGCCGATGGCATCTTTCCCTTTCCTCCTCCTTCTGCTAGGAGCCCCACGGGTTGGAATCTGTCACCTTGCCTCACGTGCAGCCCATACTGGGACGCCGTGGGTGGTCCACGTGGCTTTGGACAAGAGCAGTCCCCGACCGCATCCCTGCTGCTGCTTCAGGGATGGGATCGGTGAGTTGGGCTCAGGACTCAAACTCAAAACTTTAACGACCCTTTTTATGTTGAATTTGAACCTGAAGAGGTGTGAGCTTGGAGCTTCTGGGGCCACCTTGCACATGTAGAGCCTAAGAGTGGAGCAAACGCGGAGAAGGGCAAAACTAGAGACAGGGTGAGACTGGGTTCCGATGACATCATCTGAGCTCCTGGATCCAGCTGTGTCTGAAGCAGGAACATCCTTGACTTGTCAGCCATCGTCTGAGCCAAAGCATTCCTCCCTCCCTTCTTGCCTTCCATTCTTTCCTTCCTTCCTACCTTCGTGTGTGTGTGTGTGCAAAGCCTGTCACAGCAGATGGAGTCCTAATTTATTCATCTGGTAAACACACCATTGTCTCCATGACCTACACGGGCTTGAGTGCGGCTCCAGTCAGACCTCCCTCCTTAGGCCAAGCATTTCCCAGCCATGATTGGGAGTCCAGGGCTCCATTCCAACTGCCTCCACCTTGCCCCTCTTATTTTGTCTGGGTGGGCATGGAAGAAAGGGCAGGTCTGTGCCAAGTGCAACATTGTGAGCAGAATGTTGGCCCAGTGGAAGGAGGGCGTTTGTTTGGTTGTTTGTTTTGGGTTTTGTTTTTAATATAACTTACCGTCAAATTGGTTTCCATACAACACCCAGGGCTCATCCCAACAGGTGCCCTCCTCCCCGCCCATCCCCCACTTTCCCATCCCCTCCCCCATCAAGCCTCAGTTTGTTCTCAGTATCCCAGAGGCTCTTATGGTTTGCCTCCCTCCCTCTCTGTAACTTTTTCTTTCTTCCCTTCCCCTCCCCCATGGTCTTCTGTTAAGTTTCTCGAGATCCACGAATGAGTGAAAACCTATGGTATCTGTCTTTCTCTGCCTGACTTTGAGGCCAAGGTATCGAAGACAGGTGGTGCTGCCCTGAGAAGCAGGTGGGTTCCCACCTTGGGGAGGATTGTGGTGGAGCCCAGCTGGCACCTGCTGGGACAGAAAAGGGGCTGAGGTGGCCCCTGAGCCCTTCCCAACCCGTGGCTCCAAGAAGCGGCGTGGCTCAGGGGCATTTCGCATGTCCTTCCTGTGTTTTCTAGATTCCTCTACATGCAAATGAAGTTCCAGTGTGCTCACACTGGCAGAAATATGTCAAAATCCGATGGCTGGCAGCAACGACAGCCCTCGAGGGTCCCCCGCTCAGAGCTGGCATTTTGCGAAATGCTGAGGTGACCCAACGTCTGGACGCGTGGCCGGCAGGCAGGGCGCCTGGAGGAGGACAGATGGACCCAGGCCAGGCCGGGGCTCCTCTTGCCATCTGCTGTGGTGGCCATTCCAGGGCTCCCGGAGGCAGGGTCCGCGGGCGCTGGTGGGCCAGGGACACGTGCGCGGGAGATGGCGACATCAGTTACCGGCCCGGATCTGCGCACGGCACCTCACAGCGAGCGCGTCTGCTTCTCCCGCGGAAGCATATTGTTGCCTGTTTCCAAGACGATAAACGCCACAGAGAGCAGTGGAGAAGCCAGGACTCTGGTCCAGAACTTTCTGAGATCCCCCCATTCACCACGGATGGATGCCCATGGCACCTGTGTGCCCGCTGCCACAGGTGCTACTCTGCGTAGCCATCTCGGGGGCCCAGGTCCTCAGGGGGCAGGAGCTCACGGAAGGATCCCCGACTTAGCAGTTGGAAACGGGTGTGAGAGGAGGGACGTGGGAGGAGCCCTGAGTGTGCACCCGGGCTTTCGTGTCAGAGGCATCTGGGTACAGAGGACCCTGGGCCCTGGGGGGAGCTGAGCACACCCAAGAGAGCGTGTGCAGGCGTGCAGGCATGTGCACGTGTGGGGCACACAGGCAGGCATGCTTGTGTGTGTGTGTGTGTGTGTGTGTGTGTGTGCGTGTGCATGTGCGCGTGGGAGTGCTCGTGTGCACTTATGTAGACACACTTACGGGCACGCGTGTGCACGTGCATATGGGAGGCCGGAGCCCTCAGTGTCCTGGTGGTGGAAGGAGCAGGTGATCTCTGGCTTCTGGTCCCTCTGGCAGTGGGGGTCGGAGCGGCCAGCAGAGCAGGAGACACCCTGATGGGGGTCACCGCTGACAGGCCTGGGCTGCTTCTGGATGTGAAGTCAGTGCTCTTGTGCCCCCCCACCCCCCCGCCCCCGACCAGACCGTCAGAGCCCTGCTGGGGGTCAGCACAAGGTGGATGCCCCAGGGGCTTATGGGCACTCGTGCTTCAGCCTCCAGAAGCCCGACCCAAGCCTGGACACACGTCTCTGAGTTCCCGGTGGTGGGAAGGGCTGGCCTTCGAGACGGCCCCTGACTTGCTCTGTGATCTCCAGGACGCTGTTCCCTGGTCTCAGTTTCCCCATCCTTACACGAGGGAGTATGGATTGGCCTAGATTGGCCAATCTGCCGTGAGTCCCAGCCCCTGGGAGGAGCAGGTCTCCAGCTAAGTACCACGGTACCCCTCTGCCCCCTGCCAGCACCCTGGAAATGGCCCAGTACCAGCAGGTGGGCGGGGTGCCATGCGACCTGCCCGTGAGTGGTGCAGCCTGGGCACAGAGTGTGCAGACCCAGTACTGGTGTCTCTCATGAGGTCTCAGAGCCGACCAGCCCCGCCCAGCATCAGGTGCCAGACTGCAGAACCTTCCAGATCTTTCCTGCACTGCTCCGGACAGGGGTGAGTTTGCTATTGACAAAGTAGATTTGCAAACACCCAGACAGTGGGGAGTTTGGGGCTGAAAGGGCTCCCTGGGAGTGGGACCCCGTTACCCAGCCTTCCCACCAGCGTGGTCAGCCCACTGCCGACCGTGGAGTCCGTCCGTCCCATCGGCAAGCTGGGGTCCTTGGCCTGGGGCAGCATGGGCCTCCCCTGGGCCCGGTGCCCACATCTGTAGCCTCTGATGCTGGATATGCAACCAACACCTCATTTTCTTCAACATGATTTTAATTATTTGAATCTCTAGGGGAAAATGTTTCCCAAATGGAAACACAGGTGCCTTTTTGGGAAGGCAGGCTCCAGGCTCCAGGGAAAGGGGCGCATGCTTTCCAGAAGCCTGCGATTTATTGTGGGAATGCCCAGCCACCCATGAGGACTCTGAGGGCCCCAGGAGGGGGGCAGGGGGCTGGGGTCACATCTCTCTGCCCCTCCCCCTTCTGATGCTGTCTGCTATCATCTGCCGGCTGGACCTGAGGGCTGGAGGTGGTCGGTGAGGTGTGACCTGTGGTCCAGCCCCTCCCACGGCCGAGCACACAGAACCCATTCCTTGCTCCTGGCCACCTTCAGCGGCTGCAGAAGTGATCCAGCTGCCCTGGTGAGCACTGATGGACATTGGAGCCGAAGCCATGGTCCGTGCTGTGGGCAGGGGTCCAGCTGGGGCAGGGGCTAGGGCTGGGGTCCAGCTGGAGCAGGAGCAGTGGTCCAACTGGGGAATGGGCTGGGGCAGGAGTCCAGCTAGGGCAGGGGCAGGGGTCCAGCTGGGGCAGGGGCAGTGGTCCAACTGGGGCACGGGCTGGGGCAGGAGTCCAGCTGGGGCAGGGGCAGGGGCAGGGGTCCAGCTGGGACAAGGGCTGGGGCAGGAGTCCAGCTGGGGCAGAGGCTGGGGCAGGGGGCCAGATGGGGCAGGGGCTGGGGCAGGGCCTAGTGCATTGCTCAATCTGTCTCTGCCACTGGTCTGGGCAAGTTCCTTCCCCATTTTGGACCTCAGCCTCTCCATCCACAAATGCAGGGTACTTACAGGGATCATCTGTGGGGTCCATTCTAGCAGATCTGTGCACAGTGGATTTTCTCCACCTCAGCCTCCACTATTGACGTCTGGGGTGGGATAGTACCTCACAGAGAGCCGACCTGTGCTTCACTGGAGGGAGCTGAGCCGCACTCCTGGCCTCCACCCGCGAGAAGCCAGTAGCACCCCTCCCCCAGCGGTGACAGCCGCAGGTCCTTCCAAACGTCCCCCATGCCCGCTGGGGGCAGAGAGCCCACACCAGAATGTACATCTCCTTGACTTGCGGCCCCCTGGGACCCTGGATCTGTATGCGAACACTGCACGTACATGCGGCTTTTGGAGAGGTTACTGGAGGTTAAGAGACCCTCTTAAAGGGGAGTGTGTGCCCGCCCAACAGAGCGGTGGCTGGCATGCAGGCGGATGGCGCCCGCGGTCCCCGCCCACCTCATCCCTGCAAGGGAAGGTCCATCGACGGTCTTTTCTTTCTGATGTGGAGCTGAGCTCTTCCTCAGGCCTTGGCCACGATCCTCGACCCCAGCAGGTCTCTTGGCTTCTCCCCCCGCCCCCCGCCCCCGGCCCCTTCTCCGCAGAGAAGTCTCTTCCACAAATTGCCACTTTATCTGAAGTGTTCCTCTCGGGTCTCTAAGCCCTGTTGATGGAAGAGGGCTGATACATATGCAATCGTCTGCATTTATTTACATATCAGTGGCAAAGGGGGGCCCGGTTTTTCATCTGGGTGATACAGCTGCACTTGTAAAAAGGGCGTCTATTAAAGAGGCCGTCGTTTGGTACAAGCTGCAGTATCTAATTGGCTTCTCGGGGACTTTTTTTTATTATTATTATTTGCTCTGGGAACGGTTCATTTGAGCAAACGATATTAAATGCCTATTGTCTCAGTCTTTAAGGAATCACCAGCTGAAAACCAGCACAGGGATGTCGCTGCCACCGTCTGGCTGCCGACCGGGGTCTGTCGAGGTTTTGATGGATAATAAGCTGGTGTCGGTGGTAGTTCGCTGCAACTCCGCTTTGCTCGAACCTACAATTAGCTGAAATAGATTGCCCCGCCCCTTTACGACTACCACGAGGAACAGCGGAAGGGGACACGGAGCCGCTAGGAGCGTCTATTTAAAGCGTGTCAGATTGTGAGCATCTCTAGAGAGAAAGGAATAGGCCGGGACGGGGGAGCACAGGGGTGGGGGGGCAGCTCCTCCGGGACATTATCACGAGCTCCGCGCCTCCCCCCCCACCCCCCCATGGTGGCTCTCGGAGGGCGGTTTCCGACCCCTGCGGCGGGGGTCTCCTGGACCCTCCAGGATCCGATGAGGCAGAACGGCCGAGGGTGAGGCTGGCAGAGCTCAGGGTAAAATCAGGGTGCGCCCAGAATTGCTCTCGGACTCCCCGTTGTGTAGAGTGGGATGATGGCGATGCCGGCTCACGGGGCCTCCGGGGGAAGTGTGCGGGCGAGGTTGTGGTTCGTGTGAGGGGCCATGCGTTCGCTATCACTGCTAGCATCAGTGGGCGGGCACACTGACCCCGACTCTGCGACCCCAGAGCACCCCTGGGGCCTGGGGAGCACCTGCCAACACCCAGACTGCAGGGCAAGCCAGGGGGTCCCAGGGGTCCCAGTGTGCCCCCAGGGAACGCCGGGGCGTGGGTGGGGGTCAGGGCTACTGCCTCTCAGCACCTGCGGTCCACAGGACGACCCCAAAAGACAGCAGTGTGAGAGCAAGACCCTCGGAGAGGGGAGACAGCGGGAGGAGGGACAGGAAGGAGCGGGGCCATGCTGGTGTCAGAGAGCCAGAGAGATGCAAGGCCCTTGGGCTGCCAAAGCCTTTCCTGTCCCTTCCCGGCGGTCACAAGTGGCCCACAAGCTGAGACTCCCCTGTGTGCCTGGTGCTTCTCCCCTGTGCTCCCTAACTCCTATGGGAACCACATAAGGCTGACATCTGGGCTTCACAGGACAGCCGGGCACTGGGGGCCCCAAAAAGCAGAAGGCTCAGCCAGATCACCCCCAGGTCCAGCCTCCATCCACTGCCTTCCTCCCGCCAGCCATCATCGCGGGCACCCGCTCAGCCCCCTCCGGGACGTGCATGTGGGTGCCCAGCCTAAGGGCCGGAAGCTAGGCCAAGGCTTCTGCACGGTGGCAGGTGCTTCCAGAGAAGGAGCCCGGCCCTGGGACACACTGAACCTTCACCAACCGGGTGCGGCTTGGCTCATCCTCCCGGCAAAGACACACACCTCAGCCCCTCTGCAGGGCACCCATCACCCCGGCGCCTGGGAGGCCTGGTGCAGTTGACGTCTAAGGACGTTGCTCCCTCACGTTCCCCGGGAGGCCCAGCCGCACAGAAAGCCTGCAGGCCGGTGCGTCCTGACCAGTGAGCAGGGGCTGAGGCGGCAGGCGGGCCAGCTCTACCCCTGTCCCTGCGTGGGGTCCGGTCACGGGACCAGGGGTCAGAGCCGCGGCCGGGTCCACGGAGCCTGCGCTCCAGTCTGTCCTGGGCGATGCAGCCGTCAGGGCCGGCGGGGGCGGGCGGGCCCCTCCAGGAGCCCAGGACTGCGCTGGACGGAAGGGCTGGGGATGAGAGGGTAGGGCACTCCCGGGGACAAGTCCGGGGGCCCCTCGAGCTCCTTCCTGCCCCGCCACTCAGGCCTGTGCGCAGAGGAGCCTAGTTGGGCTCTTCTCTCTTCCGCCGTCCCAGCCTCCTCAGTTCCCACCCCTCTGGGGCTGTCAGCGGAGCTCTAATTAGAGGCCTCTGCAGGTGACACACACATATAGCAACTATAACTTCTCCGCCAGCGACGCCTTCGTGAGCCACGGAAAGCCCCGGGGTGGTTTTCATCATGATTCTGAGGCACCGACCCGCTGCCGAGCTGCCTCTGGGGAGAAAATCTGACATGTGGGACGCACTGACAAGCGGCAGGTTTAGGGCCTGGACGCTCTGCAAACACCCGGGAAGAACGAGCGGGGGCGGAGGGGGCTGGGAGGCTCGTGTGGGGGGAGCGAGGGAGGTGTCATCCACGGCGAGCTCCCGGGGGGCCGTGTTCCCCGCCACCGCCCACCTTGTCAGCTCGGGTCACAAAGGGCTGCTGCAGGTCGGAGACCCTCGAGAAGCTTCCAGAACTGTGGACAGGTGTATGCAGTCCACAGGGTAAGTTCTAAAGTTCAGGGAAGGACAGAGCTGCAATGAGTCTCCCAGAATGAAAACAAGGCTTCGGAGGTAATTGCAGAGAAGGAGTCATCAGCCCTATATATCACCATGTCGATTTAACTGTGGGTTTTACGTGACCTTTGCTCTGATGTGTATTGAATTGTGGAAGCCACCAGCTTCCAAAGGGGGACTCTGAATGTTACAGACACACCCGCCTCGGGTAGCCTGCGCTGTGACGGATTGTTCTAGAGCCAACAGGAGGGCATCTCGAAAGTGGGGCCACACGGAGTAAACATCGCATGCTCTGAGCCCTGCGATTCGGGGTCCAGGGAGCCCTCCTGGGACTGCAGTGAGGCCGTCAGTGTTGGTCAGCAAAAACTTCCGGAATGCCCACCCCGCACCAGCCCTGGGGTGGACTCTGGGGGCTGGAAGACAAATTATGAGCAGCCAACCCCCCCCCCCCCCACCGTGAAAGGGGGCCCAGGCTGGACAGGAGGAGAATGAGGTGTGGAGCACTGCCATTCACTTCACCTGCACACGCCCGCAGTGCACCTGGGGACCTCGCAGGTAGACCCAGCAGATGGCACAGGGACAGCCATCAAATCTGCAGAGCACCTGTTTGCCTATTTCTGAGTGAGTCTAGTCTTTTCTTTCCTTTTATTTTAGACAGAGAGAGGAGCATGAGCTGGGGGAGGGGCAGAGGGAGAGAGAGTCCCAAGCAGGCTCCACACTCAGCATAGAGCCCGATGAGGGGCTCAATCCCGAGACCCTGGGATCGTGACCTGAGCCGAAATTAAGAGTTGGATGCTTAACCGACTGAGCCACCCCGGTGCCCCCTGAGCTGAGTCTCTCGTAATTAATCTGTTCTTGTGAGCCGTGTGGTAAGACGACCCTGCCTCCGCTGTGGGAGGTGCCCTCAGACCAGCTGGGAAGGCCCGGGGTGGCCATCCTGGCCTTAGGGAGATTCCCCACTTCCCGGAGGACAAAGTGTCCTCGGGCTCACATTCTGGTGGCCCGCCCACCGCGTGAGCAGAACAGCCTGGAGGCCAAGGGCCGGGACCAAGACTGGGGGAGATGCCAGAAAGCCCCACCGCGGATGTCACAGATGTCCTTCAGGCACAGACGGACTAGGGGTCACACAGGGTCCTTGAGGGTGGCCCTCCCAGCACCCCGGGGGAAGAGACTCCACTTGTCACCTTGAGTCACACACGCTTTGGGCACCTGCCGCGAGGGACCCTCTGCTGTGCGTGTCAGCTGGGGGCTGTGGTGGGGGGTGGGGCAGGATGTGGGCGTTGTAGACCCAGAGCCCCAGCCTTCTTGCCACCTCTTTCTGCTGGGAGACAGAGGGAGATAATAAAGAAACAACGTGCCAGTGGATTCGTGTGTGGAGAGCTGAGCAGAAAAGATAAGAAAAGAAAGGAAAGACTACAGCAGAGGCAGGACCTTAACTAGCCAGCTCACCACTGGTTGGCTGTTCCTCACCCTGAGCTTTTAATTACACACTAAGTCAGTGCCTTGAAAGTGCAGGCCCCCATGCCCTGGGGCCCAGCGGGATGAATGGGCCCAGACCCTGCTCTCCTCGTGCAGACAAGCAGTGAAAGGGAGGAGGTGAGAGCTGTGGGGTCCCGCGCTGGGTGCGGGGCTGCCCCGCCCCGTCTCTCCCTGTCGTCACAACCACACTAGGAGCTGGGTTCTGGGCACCTGGAGGCTGGTCAGAGGACCCCTTCTCGTGGGTCAGTCTATTCCAAACGCGGGCTGGAAGGAGTTTCAAGCTCCAGATCCCTCCGTCCAGGGTTCCCAGGACCTGCTGGGGTGGGAGGGGGGAGGGACTCGGGGCCCCCTCCCCTCCCGCGGAGCGTGCTTCAGGTCCTGCCCGAGAAGCACTTACGGAGAAGCACCGAACAAGGCTGGGCGAGCGCGAGAGCACTTTGCACGCGGGGCGCCGCGTAAATCGTGGTTTGTGACGGTAGAACGCGTCGCCTCGTGGGTTAAGGGAGGAAGGGAGCATCTGGGAACACCACCCAAAGAACGGAAGGGAAAGGACAAAGGCAGCACAAGAATGCAAATGTGTGGAGCCGGGGACGGTGTCAGGAAACGAAATAAAGCTCTTGAATAAGTAAGTTAATCGTCGTAAAGGTTTGATAGAAGGAAGAAATTGGGGCAAATCCTGAGCCTACGCTCCGTTTGCTGAAATAAGCAAAAAAAAGTTTTATTTCTAGCAGCCTTCTAAATTATTTCATTCGGCACCAAATGGCAATAGGTCCTCGTACAAACGAGACCCGCGAGCCGTTTCTATGTACGAGGACATCACAGTGCTGTGCGTGTTATTTTATTTCATTGCATCCATGACATCAAGAGTCAGACTTCATGTGTCTCTGGACGTCCAGCCTTGGACCACCTTTTGGCCTGTGCTGTCTCTGGGGGCACCTGACACGGTCACCTTATCACAGAGCCCGGGTGTTTCAGGGAGCCGTGGCCAAGTTGCGGGAGAGGACACGTCCCTGGGTGAGTCCTGGCACCTTTCCACGGACCTGGACCTCAGTTAATACTTAAAGAAATAATAGTTCTGAAAGACATTAAAACATTTTAATTAATATTACTTAGTATTAAAACCTTAAAATAATTATTAAAAAATAATTTGGGGACAAACTCCCCGAGTCTGCCTGTCCACCGGGCTGCTGTGAGTCAGCAGAGGCTGGTGTCCGATGTTCATCCTGCATCTAACCTTGAATTCAGGTAAACGTCCGCGATCGTCCCCGTTTGCAGACACAGACAATGGCTCTCTGAGGGAAGGGACCCGCGTCCACTGCTTTGTCGGTGACCCGGACGGCGTGAGTGGCGCTGAGCCAGGTGGGTGGGCGCAGCCGGGCTTCTCCCAGTCTCTGCTAACCTTGTTCGCAGGGACTTGGCTCGCTTGGACCATTAGCCTCGTTAAATCTGGCTCAGAAGCAAAGAGCTTTAATTATTCCCCCAGGGGAAATTGGTGCTCTCCTCCCCACCTCAAGCCCTGCAGAGGGCAGGCAAAAAATAAATATAAAACAAAATAAAACATCGCCAATCAATCAGCCTCCCAATGAAGACGGACAGCTGACACCGAGAAGGGCTTGGTGGCGGGAGTTATGAAGCGTGGAAGGGCTGCTTCAAATTAATTGGTTCAGCTGTGACCTCTGGTCCCTGGGAAAGGTTGGGAGTGTTGACTACACAGGACAGAAAACCCAGCCAAGCGGACACAGTAATTGGTGGTGGACGCAGTGCCAGATGGGTGGTCCAGGAACAGCGGCCTTTCCTGCCTGCCCCAGAGCCCTCCTGTGACGTCTGTCTGCTGCCGCCAATCTGAAGAGGGAACCTGGGAAATCAGCCCAAGGGGCTCCAGCCAAGGGGGGCTGGGGACCCGTGGTGGGTTGTGGGAGCCATGGGAGGGGCCATGGGGACCATGGGGAGCTGTGGAAACCATGAGGGGGCGCTGTGGGGACCATAGGGGACTGTGGGGACCATGGGGGACTGTGGGAACCATGGGGAAGGCTATTGGGAAACATGGGGGGTGCTGTGGGAGTCATGGGGGGCTGTGAGGGCCATGGGGAGTGGTGGGAGCCATGAGGGAGGAGATTGTGGGAGTCATGGGGGGCTGTGGGGACCATTCGGGACTCTGGGAACCATGGGAGGTGCTATTGGGAAACATGGGGGGAGCTTTGGGAGCCATGGGGGGACTGTGAGAACCATGGGGAGGCATGGGCACCATGGGGGGCTGTGGGAACCATGGGGGGCTGTGGGGACCATGGGGGAGGCTATTGGGAACCATGGGGGGAGCTGTGGGAGTCATGGGGGCTGTGAGGGCCATGGGGAGTGGTGGGAGCCATGAGGGAGGAGATTGTGGGAGTCATGGGGGAGCTGTGGGGACAAGGGGTGTTTGTGGGATCTATGAGGGAGGGAGTGGTGGGAGCCATGGGGGGCTGTGAGGGCCATGGGGAGTGGTGGGAGCCACGGGGGGGACTGTGAGAACCATGGGGGGGGGCATGGGCATCATGGGGGGCTGTGGGAACCATGAGGGGGCTATTGGGAACCATGGGGGGAGCTGTGAGAGTCATGGGGAGCTGTGGAAGCCATAGGGGGGACTGTGGGAGCCATGGGGGGCTGTGGGAACTATGGGGAGCTGTGGAAGCCATAGGGGGAACTGTGGAAGCCATGGGGGACTGTAGGAACCATGGGGGGTGCTATTGGGAAACATGGGGGGAACTGTGGGAGCCATGGGGGGACTGTGACAACCATGGGGAGGCATGGGCACCATGGGGGGCTCTGGGAACCATGGGGAGGGCTATTGGGAACCATGGGGGGAGCTGTGGGAGCCATGGAGGGCTGTGGGGACCATGGGGAGCCATGGGAACCATGAGGGAGGAGATTGTGGGAGTCATGGGGGAGCTGTGGGGACAAGGGGTGTTTGTGGGATCTATGAAGGAAGGAGTTGTGGGAGCCATGAGGGGGGACTATGGGAGCCACAGGGGGCTGTAGGGACCATGGGAGGGTCTGTGAGAGCCATGGGGAGGTTGTAGGAGCCATGGGGGGCAATGGGGACCACAGGGGCTGTGGGAGCCATGGGGAAGTTGTGGGAGCCATGGAGGGACTCTGGGAGCCATGGGGGATGGTTGTGGGGGCAATGAAGGGCTGTGGGAACCTTGGGAGGTTATGGGGACAATGGGAACTGTGGGGACCGTGGCTGAGGGGACTATGTGGTGCTGTGGGAACCATGGGGGTTATGTGAGCACCATGTGGGGCCAAGGGGACCATGGGGGGTTTTGGGAACTATGGGGGTGCTGTGGGAGCCATGGGGAGCGGTGGGAGCCACGGCGGAGGGAGGTTGTGGGGACCAGGGGGGACATTGGAAACCGAGAGCTGGAGAGACACAAGGGCAGCAGGTGCAGGAAGCACCTGGGCTTTGCACCTTGGCCGGGGGCACAGAACAAGGCACCCAGATACCCAGGTTGTCTCCCAGAGGAGCCCAGGGTCCGGGCAGCTATGATGGGTCAGGCACTTCTGGGTGGCACCCGTGCTGGTCTGGTCATGTGAACAGCTCTCAGGTGGCGCTTGGCTTGAGGACGAGTGTCCCCTCCTGCTTTGACGTGGCCTCTCTGACTTCAGGGCAGAAGAGAGGTCTTCCTGTCCCTCAGCTGATCCCCAGTCCTGACTGTGGGGTGATACTTGGGCCTCCTCGGAGTGAGGGAGATGGGGGGCTCTGCAGGCATCTTCCCTCTGTACCCACTCTCTACTCAACACATCCACCTCCAGATTCCCACCCGCATGACGCCTGGGCCCCGAGTCCCGCCTCTGTCAAGGGCACCGCCTCCCACCTGGTGCTCTGCCAGGGCCAGGAACCCTGCACACCCGTCCTCAGCATCCATCAGTGGATTCTGTGGACTCATCCTCCAAAGCACGTGAGAAAGTGGCACTTTCTGCCCTGGCCAGGGGCGGGGGGGGGGGGGGGGGGGGCGTGTCTACTCCTCCCTCCTGTCCTTGCTCTGTTCCCCAGGCCCTGCATGGTCTGTCTCTGGCTTCTCCTGACCTCACCTTGTCAGTCCCACACCATTCTCTCCCCCGCCCAGGGCCCCTCCCTGGAGCCCCCCACCTGCCCACCCACCCTGGGGGCCCTGCACATGCCTGCACCTGCTCAGCTCATGCTCTCCCTCTGGTGCAAGTTCCCCCTGGACACTGGCTGATGTCCTGGGCTCTTGTCCTTATGGCCTGCTCTCTGAAGTTCACACGGCCACCTTGCTCTCCCCTGGAATTTACAGCCAGGGATTGAGGAAATCTTTGTGTGGGGTCTCCTCCCTCCCCTCCTCCTCATCAGATCGGGAGGGAGGGCCGGACCTGATTCTGGAGCAGGGCAGCCTGAGTCACTGCAGAGGGTCTGGGTCCGAGGCAGGATGTGGCTGAGGACTAGGAAAGACAGTGTCCCCCTCTTGAGCTGGGCATGGCCGTCTGTGCACAGGTGAAGGGCGCAGAGTGGGACCTGGTGAGAAATCCCAGCAAAGCAGGATGCAGACACGGCGGGGTGGGATGCCACCCCATGACTCCAACTCTTTCACTCAGTAGGGGTCTCAAGGCCAACACATTAGGTTGATAAGAGCCACCTGTCCCTGCGGGGACCCCTGTGCACACCACTTGTGTGGCTTGAAAGGGCAGAGGTGGCCGTGGGGTCACAAGGACCCCTGAGTGCCGAGCTCAGCTTTCTTCCCTCCGACCCGTGGGTTCCTGGAGCTCAGGGACACACCCCCAGCCCTCGTGTCCACTCCATACCTACAATCCCTGGGCTGCTGTGTGCTTTGCACACCCCCAGCGTGTTCTTTCTGCACACGGCGTCTACCCTAACTTGTCTGTGCGTTATCGGCCTTCTCTCATCTGCCGTGGGCATCTGTCCTGAACCGAAACCTAGATTTCCTTCAAATACCTGTACAGTCGCCCCCTCGTCTTCTGCATTTATTACGGCAGATGAGAAATTGGAGGGCAGCCTTATTTTTGTTCCTTGGTATGTGATTTTTTTTTTTTTCTGACAGAATGCTGAGAGATGACATATTCAGTCTTGAAACAAAATAAACAGAAACATAACTGCCAGGCCTGTGGTCGTTTCTCTGAATTTGTTTGGGGACAGGTGGCCTTTTGGTCTTTCTGCTTCGTTCTCCTTCCATCCAGGAAAGCTTTCTTCCTCGATGTTTTTGATGGTTGCTCCTGTTCTGAGTTATCCAGGGTTTGTTGTTTTTTTTTTTTTTTTCCCTTAGAAACATCTCTAGACTTTTAAAGTTTGGATTTCTATTCTCCATCTTCCCCAGCAGAAGCTCTTCTCATGTAAGACTCAGATAGCTATGATTTTTCTTTAAATTTGGGGGGAGCCCCTCAGGGGTGTCATTGACGTGATGTCATGGCACAGCACCTCCCTCCCTATCTCTGTGTGGTCTGTGTGGCTCACGGCGTGTCTGGTGTTCCTGGAAGCTCTTACTGTCTGCTCGTGGGTTTCCGTGCCCTGATTTTGAGAATGACGTGGCATTTTGCATCCAAGCAAGGATGCCAGTTTTCTAGTATGTTCTGGTTTGAGTGGCACTTCTTTTCCAGAATTCTGGAATCTTCAATGGGACACTATTGGTTATTTAAAGTAACAACCAGGGAATATAGGCACAGAGCATGTACGAAACACAGATGTGCACGTGGTCACGACAAAGCAAGGGTCCCTAGAATGACCGTGGGGCTTGGACACTAGAACCTCGCCAGCACCTTGGGGCTGCCGGGGCTCCATCCTTCACCCCATCCTCCCTTGCCCCCAGGGAGCCACAACCCTGGTTTCTGTGATCGTTTTCCTTCGCGCCTTCTGTAGTTTTAACGTCCCCGTGTGCATCCTGAACAATATGTTGCTTAATCTTGCCTGCTTTGGAGTTTATCTGAATGGAAATGCACAACATACATTCTTTGGGGACGTGCTTTTTCACTGCACATGATATTTGTGGGATTAACTTCAGGCTGTATGTGGCCGTGCCCCACGCACTTAAAGCGATCCTCATACGAATGTACAACACTGTATTTATTCACTTCTTTTAATGGACATTTGGGGTTTTCAGGTTTGGGGGTGTTCTAAACACCCTGGTGCCTGTGTCCCGTGCTCTGAGTGTAGAGACCTGGAAATGAATTGCCAAGCCATACAGTATGGACATATTCAGATTCCTCAGGGAGGCCAGGTTGTCTTTCAAAAGAGTTGCCTTTCAAAATAGGAAATTTTCATGGCTTCTCATCTTTGCCATCATTTGATGTCTGTCTTTTGATTTTTGCCAGTCTAGTAGATGCATAGTGGTATCTTGTGATTTAAATTTGCTTTTTTCCTGATTACTAGGGCATATTTTCATATTTATGAGATATTTGGGATTTGTGTGTGTGCATGAGATGTCTCTTAGAATCTTTTGCCCAATTTTTCTGTCTGAGAGTTCCTTATACGTTTAGAACCATGACTTTGTTGGATTAACTACGATGCAAATCTCCTCCCGTCTGCGACTTATCATTTTATTTTTGAAGATTTGATTCAATAAATAAGAATTCTTTAATTTTATACAAGCAGATGAATAAATCTTTTCCTTTGGGTTTGTACATTTTGCGCTTGTTTGAAAATTCTTTCTCTTAATATTTTCCAACAGCATTATAGATTTCCTGAGTCTTAAATCCATGTAGAATTATTTTTTTGCACGTGGTATAAGACGGGTTCAGTTCTACCTGGACACCCAATTTTCCAGCATGATTTCTTGGAAAGCTCAATGTTTGCCCTCTGAGCTTTAATCAAAAACTTTGATATGCAGAGATGTCTATACATTTGTGGGTCTGTTCCTGGCCTCATTCTGTCCTTCGCGGAAGTGTCCTGCCCACACTGTAACCACGTGTCCTAACCCAGCTTATAAAAGGACCGGTTGACCAAAGGACAAGTCCATCTATGTTATCAGCTTTCAGACCTGTGGGTGGTTCCTGGGTCCTCACATTTTCATATGTAGTTTAGAATTCATTTTTTATGCTTCACACCCAAAAAATCATTAGGATTTGTGTTACCACCTTGAATCAATGAATCAGTTTTCGGTAACTGGAATTTTCCATACTCAAACTTCCAATCCATGAAAATGGGATATTATTTGATTAGATTTTCTTTAAAGACTCCCAGAGAACTGATTCAATTTTCTCCAAAGTATGTACATTTTTCCGGATTTTATCCAAAAATTTCTTGCATCTTTTTTGTTGTATGGCTGCTAATGGAGAAATACAGTCAACTTCGATATTTGACTTGTGTCTAACAGTCCTGTTAAGGAATTGTCCTCATTCTGATAATATCTCTACAGATTCTTTTGGACCCTGTGCACACTCTCCCCTTCTTCCTACATCTTATTTCCCATTCTTGGCTACTGCACTGGTCTCAACCTCCAGAGTAATCTGGAGCAGAACAGTGATACCAACTGTTAATTTCTTTCTCTTGACCTCAAGAGGAATACTCTCTCCACTCACCCATCGAATTCATTTCTGCAGTTTTTGCTGGTTTGCTATGAATTTTAATGATGGATTAGTGTTGAATTGCCTGAAGGTCCATTTGCATGTCCCTACCAGTTGCTGGTCCCAGTCCCTACATTCACCTGAGTCAGTGCCTCAGTTTTGGGGGTGGCAGTTTGTCCTGTGACATCAGTTTTCTGATGATTCTAAGAAAAGTCATTGATTTTCAGTTTCCTCGGCTTTTTTCTTGTCATGCAAACAGGAGCAACGACTTCTAGGCTCTTCCATCTCAGAGCAGAAACTAGAGTCTTGCCTTCATTTCTGAAAGATACTCTCACTGGGTATAAAATTTTGATCTTTCTTGTCAGCAGTTCAAATGCGGCTTTGCTCTTCCATTGCTTGCGTTATTTCCAAAAAGTCTCCTGTCACACTTGGCTCTTCTGCACGTGATGCATCCTTCTCCTCTGACTACTTTTAAGATTTTTCTCTTCATGGCTTGTTTTGAGCAATTTGATTAGAATGTGCCTTCATGTCATTTTCTTCATGCATCTTGTTGAAATTCTGTGAATCTCCAGGATCTGTGGGTTTTACGGTTTTCATTGAACATGTGAAACCTCCAGGCATTAGTTTTACAAATGCTCACTGGTCCCTCCTCTCCTTCAGGGACTCCAGTTATTCCTGTATCAGTCTGCCCAGTGTCGTCTCACCGCTCACTGAGGCTTTGTGAGAGTTTTCAGTCTTTTTTTTTTTTTACGTTAAAAAAAGTTTGTTTATCTCTTTTGAGAGAGGTGGGGGGCGGTGGGGCAGAGAGAGAGGGAGAGAAAGAAGCCCAAGCAGGCTCCATGCTCAGCACAGAGCCCAATGCTGGGCTCAGTCTCACAACCGTGAGATCATGAACTGAGCTGAAATCAAGAGTCAGACACCTAACCAACTAAGCCACCCAGACGCCCTGAAATTTTTCAGTCTTAAAAAAAAATTCTGTGTTTATTTTGCATCATTTCTTTTGCTTTGTCTTCCAGTTCCCTAATCTTTGCTTCTGCAGTGTCTTACCTCCTGTTCATCCCACATGGTGTATCTTTCACATCAGTTTTTACTGCTAGAAGTTTGCCTTGGATCTTTTTTGTATCTTTCATAGATTTACTGGCATGTTCAGTACTTTCCCTAGCTTTTGGAATATACTGGATACATTTATAGTAATTGTTTTAACATCCTTAGCAGCTCTTTCTAACATTTTTGTAAATTCTGGGTCAGCCAGCTGATTGATTTTCTCCTCCTTACTGGCGTTCCTTGTCTGCTCAGTAATTTTGGGTCAAATTTAACACCCTGTGAGTTTTACCTGATTGGGTGTTAGATATGTTTGCATTCCTATGGATATTCTTAGGTTTGTCCTAGGGCTCAGTTCTTAAGGAAACAGTTTCAGGTCTTTCTTCTAAAACTTGGTTAAGGACTCAGCAGAGCAGCATTTAATCTAGTGCCAATCGTTCTGCACCCCTGAGACAAACCGGCCCTGTGTGCTCTACCCAACTGGTGGAAACCATGAGGTGTTCCATCTGGCTGGTGGCAACAGCTCTTCCTGGTCCTGGTGCATATGGTGCTGCTACCCCTGATCCTTTCTGGTGGTTCTTTCCCAAACTTGGGCAGTTTCCTCTCGTGCACACAGTGACCACTGAGCATGCAAAGGGGACGCCCTGTACATTACCGGGGTTTGCCCTGCATGTAGCTCTATCCTCTCTGGCATTCTGTGCTGTGAACACCAGCGACTTGAGACTTCCTCCCAGCTCCTCAACCCAGAGAGTCCACTCCGGTCCCTTCCCTGGGTCATGGCCTGGGAATTGACCCCAGGAAGTAAGCTGGGGAAATCAGAGGGCTTGCTTTGTGTCTCCTCATCTCCCAGCAGTCCCTGCTCCTATCTGATGTCCAGTCTCTTAGAAAACATGTGCCATATACGTTGTCCACTTTTTAAGTTATTTTTCAAATGTGGCCATTCACGTTACTCCATCCCACACCTGCAGCCCTACTCCCTCTTTGTTCCTATAACAGCGTATTTGTGCCCTTTCTCTTCATAGCCCCACCAAAGATTTGTCATTTTTATTGGTATTTTCCAAAAGAAAAGTCTTACGTTGGTGACTGTCTCTCATCTGTTTCTTTCCTATTTCATTAATTTATCTTCTTGTTTTTATTATTGATTTCATTGTTCTATTATTCTGTGTCAGGTTTGTTTTGCTAGTCCCTGCCCCCTAACTTCTAATGATGCTCTGTATCTAGATTCTCTCATGGTGAAAGTGGGCTCTGAAAGCATTTGAATTTGCTACTATCAGGATCCAGGGGACCCTATCAGTCCTTAAATAAGTATATTGCCTTGAGGTTTTAAGACCACCGAGGCAGCATGAATTCATGCTGGGAACACGCTTAAGGGAAGATCGCGGTTCAAATGATTTCCTTTTTATGCCAAAGTCGGAGTCAGCTGACTTTGAAATATGTCAGGGAGAGGGCACGGGTCTGTGTGTGGTTCCCTTGGACATTGAGGGTATGGTTGGGACAGCCCCAGCCAGGCTCTACCTCTGGGGGCAGACCTGAGCCTCGCTTCCTGTTCCCGGAGACCTTGCGGCTTGAAGCACAAGGTCACACAGGCTGGTAAATGCCATCAGACAAGGGTCTGTGCCCTCTGCTCACCTCTGCAGACCCGTCCACATGTGGTGTCTGAGCTGAGGGCTCCTACATGCCCACTGATCACAGAGGTTCTCAAGAAGCCCTTTCTTTCTTTTTTTGGTATATTTTTAAATATTTAAAATATTTACCAGTTTGCCATTTTACCAAAAGTCAAGGTGACTAAATTTCTTTTCCGTGAGCATCTCCATGTTGTCACTTTATGTCTTTTTGACTCAGCCTCCAACCAGAAGAGTCTACTTCTTTTCTGTTGTACCTAAAGTCTCTTGCTTTCCTTGATATCTGCATCTGACAAGCGAACTGCTCCCTCTTACAAAGCGAGGCAAAGTCGCTCTCCACCCCCATGACTTGAGGGCTAGTGCCCACCCCCCGCTCACCTGCACAGCCAGGCTTCTCCCCCGTCCCCCCACTTACTTGCACAGCCAGACATCCCCCTGTCACCCCACTCACCTGCACAGCCAGGCATTCCCCCCACTGTCCCCCTGCTCACCTGCACAGCCAGGCATTCCCCCTCCCCTGTCCCCCTGCTCACCTGCACAGCCAGGCTTCTCCCCCCACCCCACCCCCCGATCACCTGCACAGCCAGACTTCCTGGGAGCACCGCCTATCTTGCACTGTCTTCATTGACCATTCACCCCTGAATTCACCATGATCTTACTTCCTACACAACTCCGTGAACCTTCTCAGCCAGAACCCACGAGAATTCATGCTGAATCCAGGAAGGCTCATTCCAGTGTTTGCCTCAGCTCTTGGCAGCTCTGGCTCCTTTGAGCTCTCGCTCTCTTTCTCTCTCTCTCCCCACCATGGCTTTTTCCATTAGCAGCTCCCCTTCCAACTCTCCCTCAGATAAGCCTCCCTATGGGCCCCTCCCCTTCTGGCCCTTCAGAGCTGCCTTTCCCCCGGGGCCCGCCAGCTGCCTCAGGGCTGTACCCCCACTGGACCTCTGCGCTGTATGACTCACCTGCAGCCAAATCTCCAGGGCTTGCAGACTGTCACCTGCTGTAGACGGAGCCTGTCCAATCAATAGTGGGCACCCCACACGCCCGCTACCACCGTCCTGCCTACCCCTCCAGTTACGTTCCCCTTCTCAACAGCTGGTCCTCTGTCCCCAGTCAGACCATGCCAGGAGCCCCTGGGCGCTTCCCCACTCTCGAGCGCCATGTGCCTCCATCACCGTCATATGTGACCCGCCCCATTTCTAGCCACCCCTCCTTGGATGTGCTGGGCATAAAGTCAGCAGCCTCCTGAGATTCCTACTCTCCCCAACCACACGGACCCCCTTTCCTCATGTAGCAGCCATGGAGCCACAGATCCCAGAGGCCCACAGGTGCTGGGATACAGGCCGCTGCTGTGCTGAG
This sequence comes from Panthera pardus, assembly GCF_024362965.1. Lineage (NCBI taxonomy): Eukaryota > Metazoa > Chordata > Mammalia > Carnivora > Felidae > Panthera > Panthera pardus. The sequence continues at coordinate 80,550,468 of NW_026527002.1, read as the reverse complement.
GTTGTGCCAAGACTGTGTCCTTCTCTGTTGCTCAGGTGCTGGGGAGTGAACAAGTGTCCCAGCTCGTCCCGCCCTGGTGGTTCTCAGATGCACGAGTCCTTGGCGACCTGCTGTCTCCAGCCTTTTCCTTTGTTTCCTACCTTTTGCTGCTTGTTCGTAGACGCTGGCCACCGTCGCGGGCCCCCTTGCACCACACGTCCGCCCACCAAAGACGGCCCTGAACCCAGGTGTGGCAACTGCCTGTGTCCTTGTCTTTGCTGACAGTGGGGCCGGGCCCTTTTTTCCATCAGAGAGCACAATTCTTGGTCCCGTAATAGGTGCTTAATAGACACTTGCCACTTGCACGAGTGAATGAGCTGGAGCTGCCCCAGGCCCGGGGGCACAGCTCCCCACTCACCTCCCGCTCTCACCTCCCTGGGCTTACGTGCTTACGTCCACATGGCGTCTGTGGAAAGAGCACCAGCAGCATCATTTATCAAGGTCCTGCTAGGAGTCAATCTCCACAGACCCCGTACACGCAGTAGTGTGTTTAATGACTTCTAACACCCTGAGAGGAAGGCTTCCCAACCCTGGGACTGAGAGGTCGAGGGGCTCCCTGGTGGTCCCACAGCAGCTGGTCTGAGAGAGCGTCACACCCTGGCCTCCCTGATGCTTGGCACCCCTCCCCCCTCCCCCCCCCCCCCCCCCCCCGCCACAGCCACTCACTGTGGTGAGAGCCTCTCTGGCTGGTCAGGGAATTTCGCCTAGTCCCTCCATGGGGGCCGGGATCCCAGCATTGTGACCACACGCAGGAGGCCCAGAAACTTCCATTCCAAAACAAACAAATGAATGGAGGATTTTACAAGGTTTAGACAATGGGTCTGAGAGCCCTACGAGAGAGGAAACAGCAGGTTCACAGCACAGACCATGTCTTTGAACCTCCCACCACCTCCCACAAGCCCGAGAAACTGCCCTTCATCTACTAAGGAGCTAGAACTGAGCCCATACAACACGTCCTCTTGTAAAACAGCAAGAAGAGACAACATCAGCATCTAATAAAGACAGCCACCCTCTGCCCGCCTCTCCTGTCCTTGCCCACCTCAGCCAACCTCCCGTAGCCCTGTTGGCTGGATCTTCCAGTAATTGGGTTTATATTTCAAATAACATTCTTTGACCACTATTTATAACTTCTGTTCTCAGTTTTATGCATTATCAATTGACCTTCTATGAGAACAGATGAGACTTCTTTCCCCGCCCCCTCGTTCTCCAAACAGGTCATCCGTATTTAATTCCTGCGGCTTCACGTAATTTACTTAGGCTTTGTGCCTTTCTCCACCAAATACAGAAGGCGCTGACTGGCCCCCCTTTTAGAGAATGAAGATCCTGGCACACGAGCTCCTGTTCAGAGCCCCTCACTTGTCCACAGCCGGCCTCTGCTGGGGTTGAGGGTGGGCCGTGTCCACGCACTTACAGAACCGTAATCAAGTCTCTGTGCTTCGTCCCCGGGTCGATTCTCAAACTGGAAACCAGTGAACAACGTTTTCCCCATTACGGCCATTTAGGCCCCGGCCACAAGGCTCCGAATGGGGTGCACTAACTGTACCTCCTCCCACAGAGAGCTTTTCTGTTCTTCCTAGAGTTTTGTCTTTTTCCTTGCTGTTACCTTTAACAGTCTTCATTTTTCCCCAAATATTCATCCATCCCCAAAGCTTCCCATGGAGCTCCCCAGCTCCCCCTTGTTATTCCCCAGAGACTTGCCTTCCGGGGCCTCTGGCTGCCTCCTCCCACCTGGACATCCAGTGGTGGGGCTGTCGTCCTGGGGTCTGCCTTCTGGTGACCCTGCTGTTTCCTGGAGAACATACTCAAAATACAACAGACAGGGTGGGGGACGTACACGGTCAGGGCTTTAATCACTTGAGTATTGCAGGAAAGTGAAATCTAACTTAGAATCTGTATGTTTCGCACATGCCCACTGCCCACCTGCTAATAGGCGTGGGGGCCGTTGGCCATCATTGGGGAGCAGGGCTTCTGACGGCCCAGGGACCACACCCAGCCAGCACCTGCTCTGTGACGCCCATCGGCTAGTCTCTCGTCCGGGACTGCTCTCCTCTGCAATAGTGGAGTTGAGTCGTTGTGGCCGTCTATACCGCCACAGAGCTTAAAATATAGCATCCAAGAGAACTTTCTGGACGCTGGTGATGTTTTTGCCTGAGCTGTCCGAAACAGGAGCCACGGCCACGATTGGCTACTGGCCGCCTGCAATGTGTCTAGTACAACTGAGGAACTGACTTTTTAAATGTTTATTTATTTTTCAGAGAGAGAGAGACAGAGACAGAGCATGAGAATGAGCAGGAGAGGGGCAGAGAGAGAGGGAGACACAGAATGTGAAGCAGGCTCCAGGCTCTCTGAGCTGTCAGCACAGAGCCCGACACGGGGCTCGAACTCACGAGCTGTGAGATCATGACCTGAGCTGAAGTCGGACGCTTAACGGACTGAGCCACCCAGGCACCCCAGGAACTGAACTTTTAATTGCATCTAATTCTAATTAGTTTTAATTCAAACAAACCCCATATCTAGCTAGAGGCTGCCGTGTGGGACAGCTCGCTGGCCGGTTGAGACTGGAGGCAGGCCTTTGGGAGTGCCGGGCCACGGCGTGGCAGGCGTGGCTGCAGGCTGGGAGGATCCCTGCAAGCAGGGTGTGGACCAACCACTCCAGGTGTGCAGCCCCCTCCTCTGCCCCGGGGAGTCCGCTCCCTGCCCAGAGGTGTGCCTCGGGGTTTCAGACGGCAGAGGAGATACCGTGGGCCGGAGAGCTGTTCGTCTGAAACTCTGGGAAGGAATTCTGTCCACCACCCGCGAGCGGGGTAACCGCGCACAGGCCACTTCTGTGACCGTCAGCGTCCTCCTCAAGACGCAGACGCCCTCTCGGGGTGCCGGGGAGAGTTGGTCGGATCCGGGGTCCGGGGAGCACAGTAGGCTTACGGTAAATCAGGGCTCCCACCGCTGAGTTCCAGGATTCAAGCCTGGTGAGGTGCCTGTTTCGGTCGTCGTAAAGGTAAAGAGTGATAACGATGCTGGAGAAGTGGGGGGGGGGGGGGTGTGGGGAGCAAAGCTTAACGGCTTCTCCGCGCAGGCGGCTGCCGGTGTTGGATGTGCCCGTGGGCTCAGCATCCAGTTAAAGGAGTGGGTGCTTCCCGGCCTTCCCGGGTACCCAAGGACAAAGCCCTGCTGTTGGTGCGGCTCTGTGAATGCACACACACACGGACACACACGCGCACGCACGGCTGGGACCAGAATGTGCATCCACAGGCTCTGCTGCCCCCCTCTCCGTGTGGCCCCTCTCCCCCACGGTCCGTACAGCTCCCACCTCTTGGCCCCACCACCGGCCCAGCCACGGGCGCCCGTTCACCGCCTCCCGCCCTCGGGTCTCTGTCCCCTTTGTCCTTCCCTGTCTGTCGGGATGAGCACAAAGGTGAGTGACAAGCATTTTCATTTCCAGGAAGACGTGAACAATGAGTAAACAGGCGGCAGAATTGACAAGGCTTGCGTCCCTGGTGGGTTTGTCTGTAATTAAAAATCACCCAATTTGAGTTTTGCCAGGCACAGCTGCCTGCTCCCTGAAACTTTTACGGAGCACCCGCGCACTAATGAGGATGCCAGCTAATTACTTGCAAAATGATTAAGAAATCACACTGGGACAATTGACGGGTCTCAGCAGGGAGCCCGTCAGACTCCGCTCAGGCCTCCCGTCCGCTGACGGCAGCCTCGCCCCCGAAGGACGGACGGCGCTCACGTTGCAGGCAGACAGCGCGCCAGGCTGCGGCCCAGCCACGGCCGCTCTGCCCCGGGGCCTGGCCGGGACGGAGGAAGTGACCGTGGCTCTCCCGCTCTTGTCCCCTCAGTGCCAGCAGCTCCACCCGTCCGTCCTGCCGGGTGACAGGGAACCTCTGCTCCGATTCCGTGTCTGGACCAGCTGGGAAGAGAGCCGTGGATCCCAGGCTGCAAGTCAACAACACCGGGCCATTTCCTCCAAGATACTTGGCTCGGGCACAATGTCGGGGACCTTTGGAGGAAGATTAAAACACATCTGTGCTCACAGCAGACGTGCACACACACACACACACCTTTCTTTCCAATCAGCACCCCTTCTGACAAGCCCACTGAATCGAGAACAGCCCTGTTTGAAGCCATCACTGGCTGGGTTTTCTTTGATTTTGCTTCTAATTATGAAAACTCTCAGCGGGAGGCCCGCAGCTGTCCTGTGCGCCCTTCCCGGCTCCGGAAAGCTGTGGCTGTCACACGCTCTGCCGTGACCCTGCCGTTTCCGGGCCCCAGGGAGGAGGGCAGGGGCGCCGCACCTCCTGGCTGCAGGGACCCCTCCAGCGGGTGGAGAGTGGGGCGACACTGCTCACTGGTCTCCTCGCTGTCTTACGCCCCAGGCACTTGCCCACTGGTGTCCCCGGGGACCCCAGGGGGAGGGCACAGCCTCTGCCTCCGGGGCTGCGGTGACAGCACCTGTGTGTGCTAGAAAGCCGTCCATCTTGTAGCCTGGGACCTCGCTGAGCACACTCGCTGCTTCTAGGAGCTTCTCCTTCCTTCTTTAGTGTGCCAGTAGGTCTCAGGGGATGCCGTATGCACACCCTCGGGTCACCTGCAGGCAGGCCCAGGCTCAGGATTCCCCCCTGTGCCCTCCCTTCTCTTCCCTGTCTTCCTTGCCCGGCCAGACCTCCAGTGCCAGGCCCAGCAGCAGGGCCAAGGTGGCCTCCCACCCAGCACCCACCACCATTCACTCCCCACCATTAACGACGGGGCCAGCTGGTGTGGACATCAGACGTTTGTGTTGTGCCTTCATCAAACTGATCCCCGCTTCCCGAGGGTTTTATCGTAAATGAGCGCTGGGTTTTATCCAAATGGCAAACTCAGCTTCTGCTGTGAGTGGGGCACAGGGTCCCCTGAGAAAGTAAACAAAGGGCCCTGCTGGGCAGGAGGGAGGTCGTGATGAGGACGCCCGGGCGTGGACCTGAGGGAAGGGCGGGAGGGTTGCAGGGGTGCAGGAGGGAGCAGAGCGGGAGACCAAGCAGGCAAGGGAGGCTGGGCTCTGCCTCATCAGAGGCCACATAAGGGATGTCTTTGTCCAGTGGCAACAGGTCGAGGGGGTGGGCAGAGGCGGGGAGGCACCAGTGTCCAAGCTCAAAGGCAGAGATGGCCAGATGGTGGAGGTAAGAGTGGGAGTCAGACAATCTGGGGCTCAACTCCATCATCGGCTTGGTGTCAGATCCCACGTCAGGACAGCCAGGGAGCTGTCACGAATCTGGCCTTTCTGGCGGAGGCCCTGATTCCATCTATTAACTCAAGAGATCACCTCAAGGGCCGTTTTCGGCACCCGTGACTTCTTCTCGTCCGGTACCCGGCGTGCTCAGCCCTGCAGGCACCTTACGGCCGAGACAGCACAGAGTGCGTCCATCATCCCCAGTCCCCTGATCTGGGGTCTTCAGGGGCTCCCCGGAAGCAGTGTGGTCCCCAGCTGGCCCCCCTGCCATGGGCCACAGGGCCTGAACTCGTTTAGCTGAGCTGCCCACCCCATCCCCCCAGCATCCAACTGTGGGCCGCCCAGGCTTCAACTGCATGAGGACCTGCATTGTTGTTTGTCATCAGAATGGGTCTGATGTCCCCGGAAGGGTAAGAGCTGTCATGCTCCTTTTCGTGTTCCTGCCCCGGTGGACCCTACTCTGCTGTGCCAAGGTAATGTGTTTGTTTGTTTTTTAATGTTTTTTAATGTTTATTTATTTTTGATAGAGAGAGACAGAGCACAAGTGGGGGAGAGAGCGACACAGAATCCAAAGCAGGCTCCAGGCTCTGAGCTGTCAGCACAGAGCCCGACGCGGGGCTTGAACTCACGAACCGCAAATTCATGACCTGAGCTGAAGCCGGACGCCCAACCGACGGAGCCACCCAGGCGCCCCAAGGGAATGTGTTTTTACCAAACCGGATCGTATGGACGTGAGAGTGTGGTTCAGAGGAGCGTCAGGCCCAGGAGAGGCGGAGAGAAGACAGTAAGCTGAACTGGGGGGTGGAGGAGAAGGTGGGTGGGCTCCCTGGAGCCCAGGAGGGGCAGAGTCAGGAAAGGTGTAGGAAATGACAAAGCCAGAACACTCCAGAAGATGGTGATGTTTGGGCATCTGCCGGATCCAGGGGAGCTGGCCTGGGAGGGGTGTCCTGGGCACTGGGAGCCGAGGCAGCTGACAGAGGGTGGGGAGGTGAGTCAGGCCACAGTAACTACGGGAAGCAGTGTGTCCCAAGGCTGGTGTCCGGATCCCCCGGACCTGGTGCAGGACCTCTGGGCAGGCGGGGCTCAGGGCCTGGCTCTGCTGGTGCCTCTGCAGGGTGGTGAGCCGTGCAGGGGTGAAACCCACATGCCCCGGAAATAGCCCTGGAGCCCCTTCTCCCCATCTGCCTCTGGTCTCCCGCTGGAAGAAATTAAGAGCAGTCAGGTGGCTGTGTGTGGCTGCAGGGGACAACGGCTGGCCAATCCCAGCCCCAGGACCAAGCAGGGGAGGGAGGGTGGGTTTGGGGCTAAGAGGCAACGGGAAACCAGCTCTGGGCTAATTAATAGTTCTTTTTTTTTTTTTTTTTTTTGCAGTGAATTAAAAACAAACACCCACGTCCGCTCCCCCAAATTAACACTTTGTCATTTGTGTCCCAGATTTTTAAAATAAAAGGAAATGAATGATTCTGATGGAAAACTCGAAGTCCGCTGGGTTGTCCTGGGCCCAGAGAAAACGGACTGTCCTCCCTGTTTTAAAAAGGAGGATGGGCTTTCTACTAACACAACGACACACGCGTCGATGGAGTGAGTCGTTAAGTCAGAACTTAGTATGAAACTAACAATAAACATACCCTCACTGTGAGTATTCCACACCTTACTTTTTTTTCTGTCAAAATATTCTTTTGGAGTCTGGCCGTATCATTCACTACATGTATAGTTCAGTCACATCTATCTTGTAGCTGTGTCAGAATTTATTCAAACAGACTCCTGATATTTGGATTTATTTCCAACCATTCTGACACAAACAATAGCACTGTGAACATTTCTCTGCACATTTCACTTTCAGATTTCCGTAAGATTCTATATTCCTCTAAGTAGAAGAGTCACATATTCGACAATCTCCGTTTCTGTTTGCTTAAGTGCATTTTTAATAGATGTGCAGTAACACCCTTCTTTATGGTATGCATTTGATCAAGTTTTGACAAATTCTCAGAGTCACAGTTAGGGTACAGAATGACCCTCCCGATTTCCCCTTCTTGTCTCTCTGGGGTCAACACCTTGCCTCACCCCTGAGTCCTGGCAACCACCAGTCTCTTCTCCGTCCCTTTCACATAGATGGCATCGTGGAGCATGTGACATGTGGGCGTGGCTTTCTTCACTCAACCTTGTACCTCTGAGACTCATGCTTCAAGTTTGTCCCCGCATGTCCCCGAGGGACATGCCACCAGCCGGGTATGGGGGGACCTGGTATGTTCATCCCTTCACCCCCTGGAGGGCATGTGGGGGTTCAGCATTTTGGTGATTGCAATAAACATTCACATACAGCATTAGTGGAAATGCAGCTTTGCACTTCTCTTGGGAAAATACCTCAGGGTGGGATCGCTGGGGCATATCACGAGGGGACATTTGACTTCTGGGAAAATGCCACACCGCGTTCCCGAAGTTGCTGTTGTATCATTTTGCATTCCTACCAGCATCGTATGAGAGCTTCGGCTGCCCTGCATTTTTGCTAGCACTTGGTACTGTCAGATATATATGTATACACAACCACACACACACACACACACACACACACGTATGTATTCACACATACACACACACACTCACACACATATATTTTAACAGGTGTGTATTACTAACTCATGGTGGTTTTAGTTTGCATTTCCCTACCGGTGACTAATGTTCAGTGTATTTTCTTAGGTAAAAATGGATGTTCAGGTATCTTGCCCACTTTTTATTGTTTTATGGGGTTTTTTTTAGTTTTCTTTTTTATTAAATTATGATTGTTCCTCATAGATTCTGGATACAAGTTACTTGTCAGATATGTGATCATTTGCAAATATTTTCCCCTAGATGCAAGTACATCGCTCGTGCAAATGTCTTTTCATTCCCTTACCAGTGTTCGTCACAGAGCAAAAATTTTAATTTTGATAAAACCAAACCTGTCAATGTTTCTCCTTTATGTATTATGCTTTTGCTGTCACATCAGAGAAAACTCTGCCAAACCTGGGATTGGCAAACATCTCTGAAAGGGGCCAGATAATAAAAATTCAAGTCTTTGTGGATATATGATTTATAGCTCATTTGAATATCCTTGGTTTTTGTTTTGTTTTGGTGTGTGTGTGTGTCCTCTCTCTCTTTCTGTCGCAAGCCTTGAAAATTGCAAAGCCCTTCTTAGTTCAAGGGCCATATGAAACAGGCTTTGGGCTGGATTTGGTCCATGGGTCATGGTTTGTTGAATCCTGGTCTAACCCACGGTCACAAAGATTTCTTATGTTTTCTTCTAGAAGTTTTGAACTTTTACATTTCCTTTCAAGTGTGCAATTCATTTTGGGTTAATTTTTGTGACCTGTGAGGTGTGGGTCAAGATTTAATTGTTGGTGGCCAGTTGATTCAGCAGCATTCGTTGAAGAGACCACACTTTCTCCATGGCGAAGGCGATGGCTCTTGCGTTTCAGTAAACCCCACCTGACTGTACTTGTATGGAAGGGTCGATCTGTGGACTTCATTGCACTCCACTGTTCAATGCTTTTAAGCAGCTGTTTTTAGTATCACATCTAATCTTAGCTGGACAGTTGGTCACAACTACTGAGCCCACCATTGCTGGAAACAGAAGACCCTAGTTTACTTACTTTAACCATCGGTTGGTATTCTGTCCCATGTGACTGTTTTCCGAATGTTTACCATCACAAACACAACCCTAAGCAACTATGCGCGTGACCCCCGTGCACATCCTGGGGGAGGTCTCGGGGTCCTGGAGCCTAGTGGGGTATTGTCATCCCTGCCACCATCTACTGTGGGAGTGTCTGGTGCTTTCCCAGTGTGTGGGGTCTGGCGTTGAGGGGTCAGAGGGCACACGCAAGTGTTAGGCATCCTACAATATGTTGGGTCAGCGTGCACATGAAGAATTACCCAGAATCTTCCATAACTTTCAAATGTCCCATCTGACTGTTCATGTTGGTGAATCTGTTTACCTAATTTAATATACAAATAAAGATATTTTGGCATGGATTTAATATAAACTGAACACGTATGTAGAATCTTCTAGCAATGCCACTACCTTGTAAACAGAGGCTAGATTGAACTGTGTTTTGTTCAGATCTTTACTAAGGCTCGTCCACTATTTCAGATTATCATGTCAATAATGGTATTTGAGCAACACCACCATATCAGACCACCCAGGGGCTCATTCTTCTCTCCATAAATGTCACCCCCATGGAACTGTGCAGCACATAATACTCTCTAGGCACACACACGATGCATCTCTGCTGGTCTGCACTTGCATTAATGATTAACAGTGATTATACACACACGTAAGTATTTCTAAAAGTCGTATTTCAAAACGTGGTAAGGAAAGGAAAGTGAAGCCAACATTCCGCTAAATATTTCAAATACAAACTAAGCCATCAAGAAAATAAAAGCATCTGACAACTTACTTGTGTCTTCCATTTAGCGGTGCCTACGCATTTACATATTGAATTACATATTGTTTGACTATAAATTGCTCTCCTTATATTTCTGCTCTAGCCTATAGATAGGGCATTATATTGATTATTGATTAAAAGATATGTGCTAGTTAGGCTGTACGGCCCATGATTTTCATGTCAAGGGTTTGCTGGGTCTGGGGTAGAACTGACATTTCTGGAGCAGAGACCGCCCTCGTCTCAGCTCACTGGTGCGCCGAGCTGCTGTCCACAGTGCTGAAACAATGACTGCTTTCTGCCGCGCGGAAAGCCATCTTTCCCAGTGACCAAGTCCTCATCAGCCTCGGTGCTGTTTGTTAGACATGCTGATTTGCTTTTGTGTTGGATGTGAAGGGGTATCTATTGCTTAATTTGCATTTCCCTGAAGCATCTTTCTCTGCGGTTGCCATTTTGGAATCCTCTTTGATGAACTAAAGTTCACATCCTTTGTCTACTTTTTTTTGCTGTGTTATTTGCTGTATTCTCATTGATGGGTACAAGTTATTTATATATTCTGGCCACTAGTGTTTTGTTATATGTACCACAAATTGGTCCTTCCTTGTTGTTGCATTTCCAGTAATCGTGCTTATGGCTGTGTGTGTGTGTGTGTGTGTGTGTGTGCCAAAGTTCTTCATGTGTTGCAGTTACATTCATCAGTCTTTTGTTTTCGGTACTGTTCTCTTTGAGTCGCGTTTAAGAAATTATTTCTCACTTTTAGGTTATAATGAGAATATCCTCTAATTATTTTGAGGGAATTTAAAGACTTTTAAAGATCCTCACTTATGTCTTTAATCGTGTGAAATTCATTATATTGAATAGGTGAGGGAAGGAATCTAATTAATTTTTTTCTGATGGAAAGTTCCCATATTAAGTCATCCAACCATTATTCACTGATTTGAATACTACCTCCACAATTCATCAAATCCTCATATATATGTCATTCTGTTTCAGGGCTATGCCATATTCTGTTTTTGTTCCTTTGATCAATTTGTAATTCCCTGTACCAATACAGTCCAGTTTTATTTACTATGCCTTCATAATACTTCTTATACTGTAAGTATGCAAGTTCCCCCTCCTTAAACTCATCTTCTTCAAATTTATTCTTGAACTTTCAGTCCCCCATATTAATCCTGGTATTGGTTTGTCAATTTTCACATAACAATACTGTTGGGATTTTGACTGGGATAACATTGACTTTATTAATTAATTTGGAGAAAATTGTGATTTTTATTATATGAAGTCTACCCATGCATGAAAATCTCTTCATTTATCCGGGGTTTTTATTATGCCCTTCAGTAAATTTTATAATTTTGTCATTTTCTTCATAAAAATTCTTGTGCATATTCATTACATTTATTCTTGAGCAACATAGTTTTTGTTGTTATTGTGAATGGGATTTTTCTCTCTATTGTATTTCTTATTTGCCATTTTACAGTACAAAGGAAAGCTATTGGTCTTTTAAATGTTGATTCTACATTCAACTACTCTGGTTTTATGTGTCGACCACTGTATCCAGGGACTCTGCTGATTTCTCTCTCAGCTCTAATCATTTCTCCAGATTTTTCTGGACAATTGTGTAATTTGCAAATAACCATGCTTTGGGTTCTTTCCATTGTCTATCTTACTTCCCTTTCTTATGGCACAGCTTTCAGCTTCCAGTGAAAAGTTGAATAGTAGCACTGATTGCAGTCAATCATGCCTTATTCCTAACTCAAATGGAAATGCTTCTCCTGTTTGACCATTAATTTTCTTAAATTCAATTTCACATGATCTCAATATTGCTAGAATAGCTTTATTACGATTAGTATTCTATTATTAACCTTTCTATATACATGCATATAAATTCCATTTATATTCCAGTTGATAATCTTTTTAATACATGTGCATTTATTGTGATTGATCACTGTTATATTGGACTTATTTCTATCATCTTATTTTGATTTTACTATTCTTTATATTTTTCATCCTTTCTTGCATGTTATTGGGTTGATACCTTTCTCTTTTATATCTCAGCAGGTTTGACAATGAGGAATTACATTCCTAACATTTTAGTGGTTACTTAAAATTAAAACACAGATAATTAATTTAAAAATTCCAGAAATTGGGGCACCTGGGTGGCTCGGTTGGGTAAGCATCTGACTCTTGGTTTTGGGCTCAGGTTGTGATCTCACAGTTCTTGGGTTTGAGCCCCACATCAGGCTCTGCACTGGCAGTGTGGATGGAGCCTGCTTGGGACTTTCTCTCTCTCTCTCTCTCTCTCTCTCTCTGCTCCTTCCCTGCTCATGCATTCTCTCTCTCCCTCTCAAAATAAATAAATAAACATTAGAAAAATTCTAGAAACTATAGAGACATTCAGAACCTCCATCTGACATGTTGTGCATGTCAGAAACTTCTTATGCCTTAAGCATTAAACACGCTTTCTCATCTTTAATTATTATGTGTAGTTTTATTTTAGCTTCTTTTTGTAAGCATGGAAAATTAGTGAGGTATTTTGAATAGTCAGTAGTGAATTATATTTGCAAGCATATTATATCAGTCAATGCAACATTTTTGTTTCCTAAATTTTAACTCTTCCCCCTGGGATTTTTCTCTTTGCTGAATTATGTAATTAATACTTTCAGTGAGAATTCAGGACTAGTATCTCTCTCACTCCTTGTATATTTGAAAAATATTGATTTTGTCCTCTTTGAATGTTAGTCTTGTTGGGTATAGAATTGTAGGTGAGCCATTATTTTTCCTCAGCAATTTGGATGTATTTCTGTATTGTTACCCAGCATGCCTTGTGACTGGTCATAAATACGCCTTCATGGCTTCTTCCTCACAGCTTTAAGGTTGTTTTTTTTTTATATTTTCCAATTTCATTAACATATGTCTTATCCCTGCTTATAATACATTACGTTTCTTTTAGTGGAAGACTTACATCTTTCTTTGTTTCTCGACTATTCATAGCCATGCCCTTCAAGTGTATCTTCTCCCTCCAATTCACTCTGTCTTCTTCTGAAATTTATATGGTATCATGTTGAACCTTCTCAATCCATCTTCCAAGGCTTGACCTCTTTTTCATATATTAGACGTTTCTTTAAAATGGCCTCTTGATTTTAAGCTTTAGCATACACTTATAACTGGGGGGAGAGCTTCCATTCAACACACATCTTATGTGTTTGAAATGGGAGGGCATGTTTTCCTACCTTAGTCCAGACCACCATGTCGAATCTTGGTTCTTTGTTGTGCTTTGAATCTCATGACCAAGTTTTCTCCATCATTTTTAGCTAGTGGTGTTGTGGACTCAGGGCATGAAACCATTAAAACCCCATCTTCTTTTCTCTAGAGAGATATCTATGCATCCCAGTCCATCCTGAGAGTACCTGTCTAGTACTACCAGGGGTAATGGTAATAGTGATGGATCTGTACAGCCAGCCCTAGAATGCTACAGGCCTTCAATCACCGTTCTTCAAAAAGCAAGCGCCTGTCTGTCCCTGTGCAAAGCACTTTCTACACATCATCTCATCTAGTTCTCACAATGACGTATGGGATGGCATGGTTGTTTGTCCTTTTCTAAGAATGACAAGCTGAGCACAGAAGCTTTGAGAGTGAGCAAGGTCATAGTGACCACAAGTGGTGGAGTTGGGATTTGAAGCCACGACTGCAGACCCCACGACTCAAGAAGTTGACCACAGTGCCGCTTGAGGGACTCCAGAAAGGACTGAAAGCAAGAACTTCAGGCATATATAGACTCATGAATATATTAATTCAGTGTCTTTTTCACGTGCTGATAACAGAGCATGGTGGATAGGAACCTGCCTTCGAGAGGTTCTCCTTCTGACTGGTAATGGATATGGAAACATAATTAGGGTACATCAAAGCAAACAGCAGTTTCTGAAGCTCATGATACGTGAGCTGAGTCATGGATGTGAGAAGAATTACAGGTGGATGGAGCAAGGTGTGGGTTCCAGGCGTAAGGCCCAGCATCATGGAGGCCTGTGGGGAAGCAGTATGGATGGGGTGTGAGCCTCTGCAGAGAGCTGGTGCTGCAGATGGGGAAGGAGTGAGGGGTGGTGGTGGCTGAGCCTGGGTGAGTGGGCAGGAAGGGCCTTTTCTTGCCACATCAAGAATGCTTGGGGCCACAGGAAAGATGGGGGGGGGAGGAGAGGGGGAGTTTCAATGCCCAGAGACCTTCATGCCTAGCTAACAATTAGGGGAGTCATTTCTGCAGATGTCTGGGTCATTGAAAGTCCTGAGAACAAGGATTTTGGGTTGCAAAAGGACCATTTATACCCCACGCAAACATTCTGCGTATTTGAATGTTCTGATTTTGGTAACTGGTGCATGGAAACCTCTGAATTAAAGGAAAAAACATCGGTTCCGGTTCCAAGGCATGAGTTCTTTGCACTGTCCACAGCGCCCCCTGAGGACATGGGAAAGGCCCCTTTTCATTTTTTGGCCACATCCCAATTCATGGGGAGGGGAAAAAAGTTACCATCGGTAGCCGCAGCCCCTCCAATGTGACGAGCAACAATATGAATGAGGGACTTAATTTGAAAAGAGATGTGGCTGTGATTTAATTTAAGCCACCAGGTTAATGCATTTTTTCCCCTAATTTCAACCTTGGGTGCACCGCATTCATTTTCACTGGCCTGCGTGGTTCTCAGTCAATGTTCTCAAGTCACTTTCATGCATAAAGTTGTTTCTCCTTAACTAGATTATGGGCTGCAGAAGGCTGAGGCTGTGACCTTTCTTTAGGACAGCAGTTTCCAGGGTGAGGGCTGTACCTCGCCACTGAAGTAGGGGCTCCTTGAGTTGGAGATGCCCACTGGATGCCTGCTGGGTATGAGGCACAGACAGCGGTGGGGATTCTGAGCTGAATGTGAGTTGGCCCTGCCTTTGGGCATCCAGTCATGGGTACACACAGTGGTGGGACATGAGATGAGAGCTCAATGTGGCATTGGGGAGGGTCTAAAGTGTTGCCGAGCTGCTTACTGGGACACCAGGAGGGTTCCGGGGAGAGGCAGTGAGTCTCAAAAGCCACGAAACTGGTGCCCGCCCCCGCCCCCCGCCCCCAAAGCGTGAGTCAGCAGAGACAGAAGGTGAGGGCTTACAGTGGTGGCTGGGCTTTGGTCCTCAGGAATGGAGTCTGCAGTCTTCATTTTGGAGGGGACAGGGAGCCACGGGGGGTGTGGACGTGGGGATGGTTTAATCTCAAGGCTCAGAGGCAGGTATTGGTGTCCAAGAGCAGAACTTCTCCAAACGCAACCTGCGAGCCAGTCCTGTGCAGGCCCCCATTCCATGGCGGGGGGGGGGGGGGGTTATGTCAGAGTCTGCATTTCTACAAGTTCCCAGGTGCTGCTGACGAAGGGCTCTGCCAGTGGGGGCGGTGTAGGCGGAAGCCCCTGCAGCCTGTCTGGGCGGAGGAGAGCCGGAAGGAGGTAGGGCCTGCAGGGAGCGTCAGGCCCAGTTGGGTTGACCCATTTTCCCCTCTCCTGCATGTCCTGGAGCCCCCAGAGCAGGGATGAGTGCAAAATGGGCGCTGTCTTTCTTTTTTTCTTTCTGCTGCTTCCTCCTAGTTCATTCACGTTCGTATTCCTGCTTCGTTCAAAGGAAACACCAGGAAGGAAACGTGTTGTCAAGGAGTTGTGCATCCAGTGTGGGTGGACACCTCGTGGAAGCACATAGGACAGAGGCCCGCCTCCTGCAGGAAGCCCGCCCTGACCGCCTAGCCTGAAACACGCACCTTCTCTCACTGTGACTGCACTTGGTGTGCATGGCTCACATGCGTTTCCCACTGAGGTCCTGGGTCCCTGCCGACAGAGAGCACAACTTCTGTTTCTCCCCCAGGGCTGAACTCAACAGAAACTCAGTCCTGACCCAACTGGGAGGCAGGCTGGGGATAGGTGGTCAGACCTGTCCCGGCACGGGGTGGGGGTCCTCGCCCGGGGAGGGGAAGGCCTGGACGGAGCAGGTGAGGCACGGGTCAGGTTGTGACATGGGGGCTCCCAGAGGGGCTTTGCGGTGCATGCTGGGAGAAGCTGGGCCAGCCCCGGAGACGGGAGGGTGAGGACAGCGAGAAGCCGTGACTGTGGGCTCTGAGGGGCCACTTGCACATCTCTGTGCCTTTAAACCAAGCCGTAGAGGCTGGATTCCCAGGAAGGGGTCTCTGGAAGAGTTAATGAGGCCACCGCGCTTTGCGGAAGGCCATTCTAACTGCTTAACGATGCACAACTCAATAATGAAGGAAGAGTCTACCAGCCCCAATATAATCTGAAATTAAAGAAAAATGGAATGTATTAAAAATGTATTGCAGCCTTAATGGGAGATGTCAGGCTGACAGCCCGAGCTGCACTTGCCCTGTGGGGATCAGAGAGCGCGCCCCGGGGCTGGCGGCTCCTCCCTGGCCCTTCTCTGCCGCCCGCGGGCTACACATGGCAGACAGAGCAAGGGCTGGGGCTGAAACGTCTGCTGGCCTCCACGGGGGCCCTCCCGCATCCTGGGGGCTGTCAGCCACCCTCCCAGAGGCGCAGCCTGCCCCTGTGGGCAGCCCATCCTTCCGGCACCTCCTGTGTGCCAGACCGTGGGCCCGTCTGAATCTCCCGAGAGGGGCGCCCAGGTTTGTAGGAGAAATGTGAGAGCCTTGCCCAGGTGTGGACTCCTCGCGGGGACACCGTGGCTGCCCCTTCACCTCCATGCCATCATCCTGCAGTACCTCCTCCCCCAGCCCAACCTCCTAGGGGGGGCCACTCCTCCCCTACTCTGCCCTGGGGCAGAGGGCAGTGGGGGCCCTCCCTGACTCCAGAAATAAGTATGGACACAGACCCAAGCACTCAGATCTGCATTTCCCTAGTCACATGATCGGCTCCGGGATGGGTGTGCGACCCAAGCTGGCCCAACGGTGTGGACGTTGGCTGCTGTGGGCTCTGGGAGTGGACTGTGCTCCTCCCTGAGGGGTGTGAGGCTGCAGCCATTTTGTGACCATGAGACATCTGGAGGCATTGCCACGGCCCCCAGGAGGTCCTGAGTATCTCTCAGAGCTGGAGATGAAGCTGGTGTGGCTAGAGGCAGAACTGAGAGATGGGGAGACTCACCTCCCCTGAAACCTAAATCCCACGGTGGCTGGGGGGCTGCCCTGGGACTCTCTGTGCGCGGCCATTGAATCACACACACGCACACATACAGGCACACACACGCACCACCTTCTTCTTCTCTTAAGCCAGCCTCAGTTAGTCACTGTCCCCTGAACTCCCAGCTGTCACTGAGATGGGGCAAGGAGGATGGGCAGGGGACTGATGGACAGAACAGAGAGAGGTGGCACTGGGGCCCCGCGTGAGACACCCAGATGCTCAGGCAGAGGCGGGCTGCCCGAGGGATGAGAGAGAGGGATGGCAGGGCACAGTGCAGGGCTCGCTGGAGACCACATGGAGGGAGGGGGCACCTCATCAGTGTGGGGCGGGACGGCAATGCTGATGACACTCAGGGGACTCTGGCAGAGAGGGATCATCAGGTCACATCCAGACTCTGACCCTGGGTGGCTTCAATGGCTGCAGATCATGATACCCCGCCCCCCACCCCACAGAGAGTGGACCTCCTCCCGCGGAGTGTGGGCTGCACTTAACCCCTTATTTCCAGCAAAGGGAATGATGGACAAGTAGGGTTTGTGAGGGTGGCTTCCTCTGCCCTCCCCATCTCCCTCTGTCCCTGCCTGTCTCGTCTCGCCCTCTCTCGCAGACCACCCACTCTGTCTGGCCCGGACCCTCGTGTGGCAGCTGGGGCCCCGCACCCTCCCCCTGGATGGCCCGTCCTGGGGGCGGTTCTGAATTCCTGAGCTCAGAACCCACGTGAGACCAGAAATGTGTGTTGTTTTCAGCCCCAGAGTCTGGGGGGAAGCAGACACAGCCTTAGCGGCTGCTCCTTCGTCAGCCGGCCGTCTGATGCCTCGGGGCTCACAGTGTCCAGAGACCCCGTGGGGCCAAAAGCCACCTGCAGCGTCGTTGCAGGAACGGGGAAGAAAGAGCCCGCGGCGCAGCCTTCCCCTCCCCCCACAGGCCCCACGCAGCCCCGGGCCTGGCCAGGGGTCGATGGGTAACACGGCTCTGTTGTTGTCACTGAGAGCTTACAAGCTTCAAAGCGTCTTGGCTCAGGTCAGCTGGCGGAGTGATGCGCTTTGCTGGACCGGACATGGTGACAGGCACGTCTCCGGGGAGGAGCGGTGACTGGGAAGGCGCCTCGCTAAGCCTTGCCCCCTCCAGCCTTAAAAGAGCACCAACCAAAGTGGGGAGTTACTCGGCATGGGGGGGGGGGCGCCGGGGACGAGCGAGCACCGTGGACAGCCGTAGAGGGAGCGCGGGGAGCAGCCTGTGGGCTGGGACACAGCTCCTCTCCCCCGAGGACGGGCCGGGAAGGGCCAGCAGCTGGTGTTGCTTTCCTTTGTTGGACTGAGGCGTCCTTTTCTTTTTTCTCGTTTCACTTCTGGCCAATTAGTGCATCTCAGGCTGGTAAAACCAAGATGCAAACAGAGCAGTTGGGAGGGAGCACAGGAGGCTCCGAGTACAGCTTCAGAGCAAGCGGGCACTCTGCCAAACACGGGGCGTACGTTCTCTTCTGGGCTTAATACCTCCCGCTCCCTGTTCTGGGCTAAGAGTGATCCCCAGCCCTCCCTCCAGGCCCGGCCGCGGTCGTGCGTCCCCGGGACCTGGCCCGGCCGCGGGAGCTGGGGTGCTCACTCCCGCCGTTCCCTCCGACAGCTTCCTCCACAGCCGTTCCCTGCGTGAGGCGCTGCGCCGGGCACGGGGATCGAGGTGGCTTCACGACACAACCTGGAGAGGGGAGGACACTCACTGGAACCACAGGGCAGGGACGGGCAGGAGTCCCGGGTGGCCTCAGCCCGCCACATCCCAGACCGTCTCATGGGCTGGGTGAATCCCCACTCCTGGGCCTCGGTGGCCACAATTAGTAAACGGGGACAATCAAACGTTTTGAGAACTTCTATGGCGTGGCGTCCAGGACGCGTCTCCTTCCAAGGAAGCGTGTGGTGCCCGCTAGAGGAGTTGGAGGGAGGGTAGGTTGGGGGACGGTGCTGAGAAGCTGCTGGCTGCAGGGGGGGCCGTGGCTCTACCCGGGAAGCGAGCTCGGGACCTGGAGCAGAGTCTGAGAGGGCCACTCAGCCCTGCCCCGGCCACAGGGGCACAGCGTGCTGCCCGGGGGGGGGGGGGCCCGTCCCCCTGGCCTCCAGGGTCTCCACCCGCACACAGTGCCTCCTCTGCCTGAAGCCATCCCACGTCCTCACCGCCACCCCTCCCCCGGCCCCTGCTGCAGGCACACAAGGGTCACGTGGCCAGATGCCATCCAAGCTGGGCTCCAATCCTAGCTCTGCCCCCCCCCCCCAGCATTGTGATAGTGGGCACCTTGCCGGCCTCTCTGGGGTCACTCTCCTCATTTGCAAACAGATGCATGACAGCCACTCCCCCACCACGGGCTGTGAGCCTCGGGGCCATGTTACATGCCTTCGAGGAGTGGACGTCCCCTGCAGGGGAACCAAGGGCACCAACCAGCTGCCACACGCCACACGCAGCCTTGTAAACCTCACAGCCTAGCCCGAGGCCGGACTGAGCCCTGTGTCCACAGACTGGGCGCCTCTGCCGGCCCAGCCTCTTTTCCCGGCCATCAAGTGGGGAGGATGACAGGTGCCTTCCTCCCCTCCCGGGCAGGGTCCCGAGACCAGCGAGGTCAGGCAGGACGAGGGGCCTTGTTGGGTTAGCAGCCTGTCTGTCCCCGACCCGCTGCCTGCTTTCTCCCAGCCCTGCAACAGTTCCTGCTTGTCAGGCCCCGGGGTTGCAGGGCGCCCCGTGAAAATGTCCAGGAGACCTCAGACATCCTGGCTAACTGTAGCCTTGAGCAGCTCCTGCCCTGGGCACAGAGTCAAAGCACAGGTATTTCCTCTCCGGGCAGGCGCCTGAGGCTCTCCTGTGATGCATTTGAAGATGAGGGCTCCGTCTGGAAGAAGGCACGAACTCCGCCAGCGCCCTGGATACGGGGACAGCCTCCCAGGGCCTCCGGGTGTCTCCTCCTGAAACCGCGACATGACATTCCTCTTGTCACCAAGGAGGGGATGAGACAGGGCCTTATTGGATCTGACTTCCCCACTCAGCCCCACACAGCTTATTAAGGGCTACAGCTGTCGCTGGCACAGAGAAGCCTCTCTGGCTCCCGGGAACGGCAGTGACCTCCGGCCGCACTCGTCGGCTTCTGAAGGTCAAATGGACTCGCCCTTGGGATGCTGGTCCGCGGTGAGGGAGGGGAAGTGCCTCCTGGACCCGGCGTTTCTTCTTTTCTTCTGCACTGTTATGTCTCTTTGATGAGTCTCGGTCCTTCGAGGTTCGCGCTTTGCCGTGCAAGAGAGTGGTTGAGGGAGAAAATGACCGTCTGGGGTCCCCGTGAGCTGACCGGCGAGCCAGAGACGCCGGGCGGGCTTGTGCGGTGGAGAGGGAAATGGAGGGGTGCCTTCGCTGTTCTCCGGCCGTCTCAGCCTGAAGTTTGAAGCGAAGGAGACTGTGGGAAGCCCAAAATTGGCCCACAAAAGATCCCCACCTCAAATCCATGGACCCCTGTGGCCGCGGCCTTATTTGGAAAAGGAGTCTCGGCAGATATGATTGAGGATCTTGAGATGCGGAGATCACGGACCATCCTTGGTTATGCAGAGAGACCCTAATCCAATGACAAGTGTCTTCCTGAGACGGAGGCAGAGGGAGATTGGAGACAGAGTGGGGAGGCCAGGAGGCCACAGAGGCAGACGCTGGGTGACGTGGCCACACACCACGGGATGCCTGGAGTCCCCGAAGCTGCAAGAGGCAGGAAGCGTCCTCCCCGGCAATGTCCAGAGAGAACGCAGCCTTCCAGCACCTTGTTTTGGGGCACCTGGCCTCCGGATCTGTGAGACAATGAGTCTCTGTGCTGTGTGTGGGCGTCCGTGACACTTTGACACAGCAGCCCTTGGAAACTACAGCCAGGACCAGTGCCCATCCTGTGGACAACACTGCCATTCCAAGGACAGATCCCACACAGAAGCCGCTCAGCCTGGGCCAGCGGCCTCCGTCTGTGACCAGGGGCTTTCTGAGCTCTGGCCCGGGGGCTCCACGAAGGAATGGACTCAGCCCTGGCACAGGGAGATCAGGTGTGGGGTAGAGCACGCAGCCCGTCCTTCCGGGGTGTAGACCGGCCCACGTCTGGCCCGGGGTGGGAGGGGGTGAGGCCCCAGGCCCGAGCTAGAGAGCTGCGCCCACTCACCCCGAGATCTGTGTTTCCCCTGCAGTCTTTGCAGACAACGGGTGCATGCTCAGGTTCGTGCCACAGAATATCAGGCTGGGTGGAAGGAGAGAGAGCAAAGCCAGGAGAAGTTCCCTCTGAGCTCCCTTCTCTGACTGGTTCCTGCCCACCTTGAAGAGAGCCCTTGCCAGGTCAGGGGCACCTGCCGGCAGCTCTTCTGTGCTCTGCTGGCCCATCCACGCAAAGGCACGCACACACGCTGTGGATGTTTTTGGGAATCATTTTCCAACGTTTGATAGGAGATCTCCGAGCTGGTGCCATTCCTACAGATATGGGTCTACCTCCTTTTCCCTGGCTGTTTCCCTGTATTCCAGAACATCGCTCCACTGATGAGCATTTAGGTGGCTTCTGATTCTCATGAATAGTGAGCACCAGCCCCTCAACCCTTCATACTACGTTGGACGCACACACGAACGTTTCTTCCTGATGCGCAGCTATAGACATGGGGTTGGTGGTCAGTTCTGTTTTGACAGATTCTGTCAACTGCCTTTCAAGAGGCTCCAATAATTCATGTCCTCACCAACAACACGTGGGTGCCCCTCCTGTGCACTCACCTTCTGGCACCTGATAGCGTCAATCTTTTGTTTCCCACACTACTGGGTAAGAAAACCTCAGTGTTGCTTCAGTTTACTTTTCCCCAGTTTCTGTGAAGTTGGGCATCTCTGATCACAGAGTTTGGGTTCTTCTGCCCCGAGCTGATCACACCTTTTGTGTCATTTACCTTTTATTGTTGATGCATGGATGCTTTTTACATACTACGGATATCGATCCTTTCTATTTAAAGAGCTGGCAAATATTTTTCCCAAGTTGTTCTCTTTATAACCTTGCTTATGGTGACTTTTTATTACATACAGAAAATTTTCTTTTTTTATGGCCTCAGATATTTCAATTTTTTTCCTTTATGTTTTATGGGTTCATGTCTTTCTTAGAGGTTTTCCTGAATTCCAGAATTTTAAAGAATATACTAAAGGCCCCCGGCTGGCTCAGTTGGTTAAGTGTCCAACTTTGGCTCAGGTCATGATCTCACGGTTCATGGGTTCAAGCCCCACATCGGGGTCTGTGCTGACAGCTCGGAGCCTGGAGCCTGCTTCAAATTCTGTGTCTCCTCTCTCTCTCTGCTCCTCCCCCACTCACACTCTGTCTCTGTCTCTCAGAAATAAATAAATATTTAAAAAAAGAATATACTATATTTTAAGATGTTCTGCTTTTTTTTCCAAAAAAAAATAATAAATTTACTTTTTTAATTGGCCTGGAATTTATTTCTGAGCATGACATGAGAAATATATTTAACTTAATGGTTTTCTCCAAATGCTTTGCCAATCATCCAAACAGATTTTTGAGGAACTCATCCTGCCCTTGTACATTTCAGAGGCCATCTCCATTATAAAAGGAATTCCCAGGGGCTCAAGGGCCTGCTTCTGTTACACCTTCTCTTTCATCTGTTGTCAGTTTCTGCACCAACACCATTGTGCTTCGGTTCCTGCAGCTTCTGAGTGGTGACTTTCCTCCACACGCTTCCCCTTGTCCCAAATTCTCTTGCATCACTCGGCCCTTCCCAGCTCTGCCCACATCAGCGCCACCCATGTGTCCCACTGGAGGATCCAGGGGGACTCCCCCTTGGTAGCATCTGCAGAGCCTGGATGGGGATTCGTCAATGATGGGCACCCACAGCTGAGATGAAGGCATGGCCGCACGGTCAGGTTTTACTCCTGATCCCGTAACTAGGCTCAGAGAGCGTGCATGCTTTTCCTGGATCACATCCGTTGTCATGACGCTGGCTCCAAGACTCAGATGCCTCCACAACAACCATCTGAGCCATCCTCAGCCCAGGTGCAGCCCCTCCTACAGGATACCTCCAGCCACACCAGCCTCAAGGGCTGCTCTACTCATAATGCCCATTTTACAGATGAGGGAACTGAGGCTCAGAGTGGCTTGCGGAGGGTCCCAACTGGAAAAGGATGAACTTAGATTCACACCTGCATCTGTCCAACGTCAGAGGCTGGCTCCTAACAAGGAAACAGCACTCCGTCCCGGCAGTAGGTCAAGGCCCCGGGAGGCCAGCAGCCCTCAATCCTAGCCTGGCCTGGTGAGCAAAGTGCAGTTCTGTATAAAAGGGCATAGAGGGGAGACTCAGGGGCTCAGAGACCACCAAGCCCCACTGCCCAATGGGTGGAAATGAAGCCTGGAGTGGCGATGATGTCAGGAGCCCTTCCGAAGGGACAGAGAGTCCACCGCCAGCCTAGGGCCTTCGCCTTTGTCTGCAGAAGCCATCGGGCCCCAGACCGGGACGCCTGCAGCACTGTCCTTGAACAAGCACGGCCCAAGGTCAGATGTGGCAGGGCTCCCCATCCATGTGGGGGGCGAAAGTGAGTAGTGGTGACCGGGACAGCAGTGTCCCTGATGCAGAGACAGCACGTGGCCTGTCCCTGCTCTTGAGGGAAGTGTGGGGTGTGGGTGCACCGGGCTGTGCCACCCACGTGGTTGGCGGGGAAGGGGCCGGCGCGGGAGAGGATCCTCACCTCCTCCCCTCGACAGCCAGAGACAACAGCCAGATGTGAGGCTGTTGGGCCAAACCCAGCACGAACCCTGCTTCTACTCTGCCAGGGAGGATGTCTCCCTCCTGTCTCTACAAAGGCGTCTGTCCCGAAATAGATCTGTTGGCTCTGGCACAGTCCCAAGTCCAAGTTGACAGCACTTTTATTGAATCATGGCTTCAGTATCACGCGTATTGGATTAGCGGGGGCTCAGCAACGTTCTCTGTCCTCTCTCTTCCTCTCTCAGCTCAAGTTCAGGGGTCAAAGAGGTGTTACCATCCCTCCCATGTCAGTCTGCACCAAGACTGTCGCCACCTGCCCACCTGCCCGCCGTGCGCACCACCAGGACATGTTTGTGACTTTGGGAAAACCACCACTGTCTCTACCCCTACATTTGTAAATTAGCTCTGGGATCTCCTGCCCTCTTTGTCTCTTACTATCTTGCTATGTCCATTAACTAAAGAAGAGATCATCAAAATTGTGGTATTTTCCTACAGTGGAATGAGACTCAACAAGAAAAGAAAATGAACTATTGATATATTCAGCAATAATAGTGAATCCCCGAAAAGGCTGAACGAAAAGGTCAGACACAGCAGAGCGCATTGTGTGGAATTCCACTTATAGAAGTTCCAGAACAGTTGCAATTAACATATGGCGGTAGAAATATCACAACAGTGGATGGTTCCGGAGGAAGAATACGACAGAGGTTTCGGGGTGCCAGGAAGGCTCTGTATGCAACCGTCACACCTCCAGAAACTGGACTCTTAAGGTTCTTGCATTTTATTTGATAGACCTTATACCTTGATAATAATAAGAAAACTAATAAATGCTGTCCTAAAAACCTCCTGGGTTGGAGGAACTTGCACATCTGACCAGGATGGGGTGGGCGGTAAAGATTATCCTTCTCATCATCAGCAACCATAAAACTTGCCAAAAGAAAGGAAACAAGTCTTTTTAGCAGGGGCAGGTAAGGCAAGAATGCCGTCCATGAGAGAAAGGAATCTTCTAAGGTGAGGCCAACAGTTGCCCAGCGATCTGCCTGGGGACAGTCTCTAGCCATGGCCTGGAGGGCTGGATGTCAACAGACACGGGCGTCCCCCTGAGCTCTCGAGGCAGAAGTCAGCCTGTGGGGCACCCATAGCTGTCTGAATCTGTGGGCAGGGACACAGAGGGCAGGCAACTGAATAAAAAGCGATG
Organism: Panthera pardus; assembly: GCF_024362965.1. Taxonomy (NCBI): domain Eukaryota; kingdom Metazoa; phylum Chordata; class Mammalia; order Carnivora; family Felidae; genus Panthera; species Panthera pardus. The sequence continues at coordinate 80,525,719 of NW_026527002.1, read as the reverse complement.
TCAGAAATGCTGCGACTCTGGAGAAAGTGTCAAACCCTAGAGGACGATCTATTCTGGACTCCTCCTGAAAGCCTAAGATGAGCCCCCCACCAAAGCTGCAGGGCACAGAGTTCGTGTGTCATCTCCCTCCAGGTCAGAGGGTCGCGAGCTCGTGCCTCCTGGGATCTGCACCAACAGGGAGTGTGACCAAGTTCCCAAGGGCTTGAGGTCATCAGCCTGCAGTTGCACTGCCTGCCAGAGAGAACCAAGTCCTCAGGGAAGGAAAACAGATTCTAGAGTCTTTACCACAAGCTACCCACGGGGGCTGAAATGCATTAAAAAATTCCTAAACAAAACAAAGGAGTTGAAAAACGTGATTCTTGCTCAAGAAAAATGAAGCAGTCACTGGAAATTGAACTTGAGACGGCCCAGGCACCAGGAGCAACAGATAGACACTTTAAAGTCATTATTATATAAATCTATGCAGAAGGGTGTCTTCGAGGAATTAAAGGAAATGGGAGTTTATGGGTGAGCAGATAGGCAATTTCAGTAGAGAAACGAAACTATGAAAAGGAACGAAGGGCAATTCTTGAGCTGAAAGCTTACAAGGGCTGACATCAAAAATTAACTGAGTGGGCTTTTTAGAAATTTGGAGATGTCAGAAAAGTCACTGAACTGGAGAACAGATCAATAGAAACCATCCAGTCTGGGAGCAGCCGGGGGCTCAGTCAGCTAAGCATCTGACTCTTGATTTTGGCTCAGGTCACGATCTCGTGGTTTGTGGGATTGTGCCCCGTGTCGGGTTCTGTGCTGACAGCGTGGAGCCTGCTTGGGATTCTCTCTCTCTGCCTCTCTACCTCTCCCCCGTGCTCTAGATAAATAAATAAATAAATAAATAAATAAATAAATAAATATGAAAAACAGATTATCCAGTCTGGAGAACAGAGGGGAAAAAATGAAAACCGAACAGAGCCTCAGGAACATGTATGATAATACCAAGCAGTCTAATGCAGAGGGGCAGAAAGAAATTCTGAAGAAATAATGACTGAAACTTCCACCATTCGATGAAAATATCATGAGTTAAAAAAAAAAACTAACATAGATCGAGGTGTTGGCAGATTCGTTTCCGTGAGGTACAAACACAGCCACCTTCTCACTGGGTCCTTACGTGGCAGAGAGATTCTCTCCCGTGTCTTCTTTTTTCTTTAATGTTTTTTTAATGTTTATTTTTGAGAGAGACAGAATGCAAGCAGGGGAGGGGCAGAGAGAGAGGGAGACACAGAATCCGAAGCAGCATCCAGGCTCCGAACTGCCAGCACAGAGCCCGATGTGGGGCTCGAACCCACAAACCGCGAGATCATGACCTGAGCCAAATTCGGACACTTAACCCACTGAGCCACCCGGGCGCCCCTCCCGTCTCTTCTTCTAAGGGCATCACGGGGGCTCCGCCCTTACCATCTAATCACCCCAAAGGCCCCACCCCCTGATATTCCTAATATTCACAGTGGGGTCAGGACTCCAACATATGAATTTGGGGACAGACACATTCAGTCCATTGACTTGCTCTTTGCGAGAATTGTACCAGCTTACACTCGGACCACAGCTCGCGACAGCCGCCACCCACCTGTGCGCTCGCCCCTCGGTGCTCCTGTTGGACGCGCCGAATCTCGCCGGTCTGCTGGGGACGGGATGTTATCTCTTTGTTGTCATTTGCATGTCCCTGATGAGCTGATGTGGTTTATTGGCCGTTTGTGTATCTGTTTTCTGTGAAATCCATACCGATACATTTTTACATATTTTTCTTTGGGCTATTTTGTCTTTTCCTTGATGCATGGGGATGCTTGGTATATTATGAATACTAATATTTCGTTGATTATATGCATTAAAAGTGACTCCTCCCAGAAGACAGCTTATCATTTTATAAGTGTACACAGTTTTTCTGCTTTGTTTCTGTGAAATTACTCACTTCTTCTGAGCTTCCAAATCTATTAGCATAAAGCAGCTCAAAGTGTGTCCTCTTCTGCATTGCCAGTACATTTACCTGTGTATTCTCCCCCCTCTTGAACCAGCTTGTCAGAGACTCTCCCATCATCTTCTTCTTTACAAAAGAAACGAAAACAAAACCCCCACAACTATTGTTTTCTGGTTTTCAGTGTTTGCTTTTATCCCTTTTTATTTTCTTCCTTCTTTTTATTTAATTTTTTTACATTTATTTATGTTTGAGAGACAGAGAGAGACAGAGCACAAGCAGGGGAGGGGCAGAGAGAGAAGGAGACACAGAATCCGAAGCAGGTTCCAGGCTCCGAGCTGCCAGCACAGAGCCTGATGTGGGGCTCGAACCCACAAGCCGCGATATCATGACCTGAGTTGAAGTCAAACGCTCAACTGACTGAGCCACCCTTCTTTTATTTTATTTTTTTTTTTTAATTTTTGGTTTTGCTATTGTTCTTTCCTTTGGCTTTTTTAGCTGAAAATTCAACTTACTTTTATTATTTTCTACTGTTTGCTAAGTGCATTTAAAGTTAAGATGTGCTGGGGCACCTGGTTTGGGGTTGATCCCACAGTGACGTAAGATGCTTAACAGGGGCCACTGGGTATGGTGTTCACAGAAAGCCTCTGTAAGTGATTCTGCAAACCTAAAACAGGTGTAAAATAAAAACTTTATTTAAAAAGTCAGGGGCGGGGGGCACCTGGGTGGCTCAATCGGTTGAACATCCGACTTCGGTTCAGGTCATGATCTCACAGTCCATGAGTTCAAGCCCCATGTTGGGCTCTGTGCTGACAGCTCGGAACCTGGAGCTTGCCTCGGATTCTGTGCCTCCCTCTCTCTCTGGCCCTCCCCCATTCACGCTCTGTCTCTGTCTCTCTCTCAAAAATAAACATGAAAAAAAATTTTTTAAGTAAGAGGAAAGTAATCACACACACCCCTCACCCCCACAACCCTCCCTCCTGCAGGCAGAAACCCCAGGCGTCTGTGTGGCATGGAGGTCCTGCACGAGCGCCCCTGCCTGCCCCGAGCCCTCCAGAGCCCAACCTCGGTGCCCCTGCCCCTGCCATGTCTCGGCCGCAGTTCAGCATCTCGCCGCCAGCTTCCAGCCTGGCTCTGCTGCCCCCAGCTGCTCGTGTCTTAGACACGCCATCCCCTGGGTGTCCTCCTGACTAAGGGTGCCAGGTCCGCTGTGCAGTCGCCAAGGCCCCACCGCTGCAACGCTCGGCCGGGCGGCTGCCTGCAAGGAGTCGGCACCCACACTGACCACGGCCTCCTATTCCTCTCCGCCCCCGCCCACTGCTCCTCGGGCACGGAGAGCCCCCCCAGGGAGGTTTGCGACATGGAGAGGGCCCTAGAGATGTCCAAAACCCGACAGACCAGAGGCAGGCCTGGTGCGCCCCAGCGGCCCACCCAGGGCACCCGGGGAAGCACCCTGAGCGGGCAAACAGGCAGCACAGCGTGGCCGGGTGCCGGGACCAGCCACTACTGCCTGTGGCCACGAGAGGATCCCCGCTGCCTGTCCACACGCTTCCTTCACTCCCAGCGGGTGTCCTCCTCGGGGGTGGGCGTGGGGGCCTTGAGGTTGGGGTTGAGAATCAGGACCCTTCTGGCATCTTCTCTGTGCCCTCCAGGCCGTCTGGGCAAAGTGCTGCTGCTTTGGAGGGTGGGGCAGGCTTGCTGCCGGTTGGAGACCCTTGCGGCCACCCTGGCCTCCTGAGTGGCGCCTCGGACAGGGGTGGGGGAGTTAACCGGGTCCTCCCTGCTTCTGGCCTCACCATTAAGCCTGACACCCAGACCCCAAGGCCCGTGGCTCCTGCAGTCTTGGGGGAAGGCTGTGCACCAGAGTTGTAAGTAACACCAGACAGGAGTCATTTGTATTCCGTATCAGACCTAGAATTTTCTCCATGGAAATGGAAATTTTTTCCCCCTCTGGGAAATACACATAGCTGGCTAATATTTTTATTAATAGACATGGATGGCTGTTAAAAATAAAGTTCTCTCCCCACTAACAAGTGTAAGGAAGGCAGGACAGGCACCTGTCCACGATTCGGCAGGAAGCCCCCTGTGCGCCCCACGTCCTGCCTGCGTCGGCAGGAAGCCCCCTGTGCGCCCCACGTCCTGCCTGCGCTTCCCCCTTCCAGCCCCCGCTGCACCCCATTGTCACCCAGTGATGTCCGCAGGAGGCCTGTGCGGGATGGCTGAGTGTCCCCGGGAGGGACCTGCTCTTCAGACACCAGTATCTACAGTCTGTCATCAGGGAGAGGCCCGCACCTGTCACCGAGGGTCACGTGAAAGCAGAGAGCCAGCTTTGGGGTGGAGGCCCCCCAACAGGCTCAGCCTGGAGCCCCGCTGCCTGGGGACGTATGAGCACACTTGCCGGGGCCGACGGAGCTCAGGCGAGCCCAGCAGAACCCACCTCTTGACCCGTGCATCCTAACAGGCAGTGGCCAAGCCCCTGGGCTTTGTGTGGGTTTTTGCACAACGCTGTGGGGCCGTATTTAGTTTCCACGCCATTCTCTGGACGCTGAGATCCTGGCCGGAGCCACAACCCGGGAACACTGGCTCTCCCCCCAGGTGGATTCTATCCCCTGTGCCGACCCTCCAGCCTGTGACCCGTGAGCACGAGGAAACTGACCCTGTTCAGGAGGAAACTACAGCTTATGGAGCAGCTGGAACCCGAACACTTGACTCTGACTTGAGTTCCGCTCCTTGTCGGATGGCGGGAGACTCCAAGTGCCGCGTATGGGGCACTGTAGAGCTTAGCTTACACGACTTCGTGCGTGAGCAACGTTTGCTGTCCTTTTACTTGTTTAATACTGTTTCCCCCTTATTTTTGGTGGGCATTAGCGCCATTCGGTTGGCGCTGTCTCCTGGCAGGGACCAGAAGGATCGCACGCTGCGTCCTGTTGAACTCAGGCCGCCAGCCAATCGCCGTGGCCAGTGCGCTGTGGGCACCAGTGATGGCTTCCCTTCCAGAGAGTTCCACCCGCCTGGGCTGGTTTTGTTTTCCCTCTGCCATGGTGACCAGCAACCTTCGGGGTGGTAGATGTGGAGCCCGCCTGGGTCCCTGGGTGGCAGCGTGTGCAGGGTTCCTGCTGGCCAGAGAGAGGCATGTTCAGGGAGTCTGAGTTACCCAGAGGTTGGGGCTGTTTGTTACTACAGCATAGCCTGGCCTCTCCTGACTGATGCACTCCGGGTGCACCAGCGAGTGTCTTCTCTCTGATTGTTTGCAGGTCCTGGGGGTCGTGCATCATGTAGATAAGTGAAAGCTTCAACACGGACCCCCTCACCACCCCAGATAAGCATGTGAGCATGTCCTTTTCTTGCCTGTGCCTCGTTGCCTGGCTGTGCTGCTCCCCGCCAACCTCCCGGGTCCCCCCACCTCTTGCAGGGCCCAACTCCGGTCACATCCTCTTCTCCCCTAGGGCTCTCCCTTAAGACCCCAGGCACAAGTGTTCTCTCCCTCCTCTGACCGCTGGGGGCTGATTGTGCAAAGCATAGACGCTTGGTGCATGCATTCTTTATGTGTGTTTATGTCAGTGCTCCCTTCTTTTTTTTTTTATTTTTTATTTTATTTTTTTATTTTATTTTTGGGACAGAGAGAGACAGAGCATGAACGGGGGAGGGTCAGAGAGAGAGGGAGACACAGAATCGGAAACAGGCTCCAGGCTCTGAGCCATCAGCCCAGAGCCTGACGCGGGGCTCGAACTCACGGACCGCGAGATCATGACCTGGCTGAAGTCGGACGCTTAACCGACTGCGCCACCCAGGCGCCCCAGGCAGTGCTCCCTTCTGAGCACTCACTGCATGCATTTCCTTTAGGGGCCACTGGAGCACCTGCTCTGTCTCTGTGGATCAGAAAGGCGGTAAGTTGCACTCGCGGAGCTGGGCGTCCACCAGAGGGGCAGGCGCTGGGCCGGGCTGTGGAGGAGGAGAGGAAGGTTGGTCTCGGCAGTGGGTGACGGGGTGGGGCAATCTTCTGCGGAGAAGTCACCAAGCGGCGACCTGGACCAGAGCCCGAGCCTCTCGGACCCTTTCCAGTGCTCCTCCCACCTGCCCGGGAGGCAGCGTGAGCCTGTAGCCCCAGCTGATGATGTGACCTCTTGAGTCTATGCAGAGCCGGGCTCTTGTTGGGTTGGGGGGAACTTGACGAGGACACCGGGGAGAACGCGGGCCCTGACCCTGCTGGGGAGAGTCCTGACCCCACTCGGCTGCTGCTGGCCCCGCCCTGTGGGCATCGTGGCCTGGCTGCCTGTGGTCCATCCTGTGTGGTCTCCACAGAGGCAGGGTACTTCCAACCAGGCCAGCGGTTCTGAAGGCAGCCGAGCGGCTGCAGAGCAGGTGAGCGGGGAATAACGGCCCCTGTGATGGTTAGCGAGGTGCCCGCCTACCAGGGGACCCGCCTGCCATTCTCACCTCTGGAGGCCCCGGCTGGGCTGCGCTCTACCCACACCTCTCCCCCTTCTTAACCAGGAGGCCCCCGCCAGCCTCCCATGTGACTGCTTCCGGCCCAGCTCATCCTACGGAGCCAGAAAGGCCTCGACTGGAGCCCTGGGGTTCCAACCGGCTCAAGGGTTCACAGGGGCAGACGCCCTCCCACCGAGGCCTCCCTTGCTTGGCTCATCTTTGGTGGTGGATTATTCCTGATCCCGGGGGCTTGACGGGTTCTGGTGAAGGGAAAGCGTGGGTATTGGATCTACGTTAGCTCTCTCTGTTGGGATTCCTAGTGGGAAGTCACACACCTCCACTCCTGTCCGTCACAGCGCACTGTTGCCCGGACTCTGCTGGCAGACCCCTCCCCTCCCGCTTGCCCCCTCGTCCCAGCTGGGTCCTATCTGGGAGCCTGAGCTGCTGACAGTGGAGGAGGGCCCGGGCAGAGAACAGCCCGGGCAGGGCCAGGAGTCAGGAAGGGGGGCCCGGGGCGGCAGTGTCCCCCCAGGCCCCGTCCCGCAGCTGCCCAGGGACACGAACCGAGTTGTACACGACCCGAGCCCGTAACCCGAGGCCCGCATGGAGGTCACTGCGGGCACGTCACTGCCCCGTCCGCGTGCTCCTGGAGTGCACCATCACTCTTCGCAGAGGCCCCGTCTTTCTTCCTGACCCTGCCACCGGGCACAGCCTCTCTGCGATAATGACCGGGACAGCAGGCCTCGCCCTTCAGCCCGGCCATGGTGGCAAAGCCACCGCAGGGCTGCTATCTGCTCCGGCAGCTCCGAGGCCCAAATTACTCGGCAAACGGAGACGGACGGCGGAGGCTTCCCGGGCATCGGTCGCTCCTCCAGTCTGTGCTGCCTGTGTCTCCTCTCCCGACGATCGTTGAAAAACACTTTTCCTCCACATAATGGCCCAATTCATGAGCTTCCTGATAGGAAGCAAAGATGTATATCTAATAACAGATTAAGGGGGACGGAGCGGGAGGAAGGTGGTCAGCAGGAGGTCTGCCCAGGAGGAGGGAAGGAGAGGGGAGGGAGGGAGGGGCACGGTGCCCTGCTATGGAGCTGCTCCCAACCTCGCAGCCCTGCTGACCCCCCGCTCCGGGAGGGCTCAGTAGAGGTCATCAGGGCCGAGGCCAGGCAGGGAGTCAGGGCATGGGCTTCCCTTGGGGTCATCAGGATCACACGGATATCTGGGCCTTTACTACTTTATGGAGGGTGGTGTGAAATCAGTGCACCGACTATGCTTAAGCTGGGGCTGGATGAAGGATTTGTGGTGTTTGTCCGTGTTACTCCCGGTTTTGCCTCTGCAGAAATAGAGGCACACACAAGGGAAATTATTCCAAGGTCGCACGATAGGCGAGACACGGCATGATGCTGGATCCTGCACCACGGTGACGATCGTGGTGACAGTTGTGGTGACCATGAGGGTGGACTTAATCATGACAGTGCTTGCTGAGCCACACTGAAGCTCCATGACACCGTGCAGGTCCTCCACTCCCCTTGGCCTCGCTACGGAGTGGAAGGACACCAAGGTCTAACACGCAGTGTGTCCCTGTGTGGAGTGGGGCTTGCTCAGCTCCGGGTCGTAAAAACAACGGTGATAACAACAATGGGATGACAGGGTTGATGGCGGAGATGACGATGATGATGGTGGTAATGATGAGAGCAATGATGGAGCACCTGGGCCAGGCAGTGCCTGGAATGCCTAACAGTCTCCGTCTCCTGGAATCCGCACGACCACCCCCTGAGATGTGCACCATTCATAACTCCATTCTATAGACAAAGAAAATGCACACACTGAATCACATGGCCCTTGGTCACCGGCCGGAGCCAGGATTTATGCCCCTCTGCATACCTCCGGAGCCCGCCTCCTCCCAGGGCTTCCTTTCCCACCCCCAACTTGGCGAGGGCTCCCGGCAGCCCCTGTGAGCTCCCGGCTCGTCTCGGTGTTGTGTCCGTGCCTCTCACCACAGTTGCTAACAGCCAGTACTGCACCATCTGCTAATTTTGTGTTTTATTGTCTCGTTTGCCGTTAAACATTGTCTGCAAACCCACCTCCTTCGTGGATTTGTTCTCTCCTGCACACAGCCTCGGGATCTGCAGGCAGCCGCCAGCCAGGGTCTGAGCCTCGGGGCCGCCCTCGTCTCGGTGCTCCCGGCCGAGTCCTCGGCGGCCCCCGATGCCAGTCTCCCTGTGCCAGCCCGCCCTCCCTGCCCGGCACCAGGGGGCTTGCACAGAGGCTGCTCCGTGGCTCCCCTGTGCGTGCCTGCAGGTTCTCCGCAGGGGTCCCCACAAGGTCAGCCACATGCTGGGCACGGCATCCCAAGCCCTTTCCCGCAAGATTTCCATCCGCACGGCCCCATTCCTGGCAAGGCCACAGCTCACCTGCTGGAACCCTCGTCCTCGATGCCTCGGGCACCCAAGACATTGTCTGTGGGTCCCGCTGAAGTGTCAGCCTTCCTCCCCAGAACCCAGGCTGCTAGGCTATTCCCTGGCTTTGCACGTCCTCCCAAACCACAGGGTCAAGAGGTGCGGTCCTGACTGTGGTTCCTCCACCCCTCCCTGAGGACTGTGGGGTCCTGTCCCCCACCATCAGTCAGCATAAACCTCAGTATTTAACGGGAGGGGTCTTTGTCTCCCTCCCCCGTAGCAGTCATCAGAACCATCACCAAAACCTCAGCCACGGACGCCACCCTCCTCCCAGGGCCCCCGACCGCCAGCCCGGGCTTGGGCTGCGTCCCTCCACAGCTGGGTCTTGGGCCTCCAGACTCCTCCAGTCTCCTGACCTTTCAGCCGCGTCCGAGCCCGCCCCACCCCCCAGCCCTGGGTTTGCTTTTTCCCCCTCCCACACTTGGGGCCTCCCCGCACTCTGGCCCCGACCTGATTTCGGTCATCACCTGCCTTCCGTCTGGCCTTCCGCTGCACCTGCCGGGAAACCCGAACTAGACCCGCCTGGGGGTCTACTTCCCCACGCCTGCCCCTGGCTCTCTGCCCGTCCCAGGAGGGTGCCCACGGCTGTGATGGGGCAGCTCCAACGTGGTGCCGGCTTCCCCGCCCCGCCAAGCTCCGCACCCTCCCCACACGTCTCCCGTCCCCTCCCCTGCCTGGGCCTAATGCCAAAATTGCAGGAACTTCCATCTGACGCTCGCATCCAATAGGATCGCTCCCCTTCCCACAGACAGCAGGAGCCGAAATGCCCTGGCCTGTCCGCCTGGACGGCAGAAGGTCACTGTGTCGTCCGGGCCTCGGGCCTTCCCTCCCTCCTGAGAGCCCCCCACACACGCCGCTTGTTGTGCCACGGCCACGGCCACGGCGGGTGGGTGCGAGCCGCGTCTTCCCTTCGGTTGTTCTCTGCCGCTTTGCTGTGGGAAGGCTGTTGCCCCAGTGGACAGGACAGGCCTCCTCCGCACTTCCCGCGGGCCCGTGGGGACAGAGGGGAAGCACCTGTGACATCGGTACCCCTATCCCAGACACCCCCCACCCCCACCCTGTGAGGCTGGACCTCTCGTCCTCAAAGCAACAGGACCTCATGCTTGAGACCCTAAGGCCTTTGCTATCCGGTCCCCTGCCTCTACCCCAGCATCCTACTCGTGGAGCCCCAAATATGGCTTTTCTCCCAGGCCTCACCCTGCCCAAGCCATCCCTCCACTGGGATGCCTGGATCCCTTTCCCAGCGGCCACATGGCCTTTCTCCCTCATGGTGCAGCTTATCTCTCGTGTCCGGCCATCACCCCCAGGCCCCCGTGCACCTGGGATCCCGGGGAGCGGCCCTGGCCGGAGCCCCCGTAGCACACAGCCCCAACCTGCCGGACCCCCTGCCCCCTGACCTGAGCTTCAGCGTTTCAGATGCGCACCTCCTCCAGGCTCCTACAAGCGTGCAAGCGATCAGGTCAGCAACCTCCCCAGGTAAGGTCCACCGGGACGGGCACACCTGGTGGACGGAGTGAAGGCCACCCAGCCCAGGGGGGGCCGAGACAGCGGGAGTTTAGACCCAGCAAAGTGGGGAACAGGGAGCCTTTGTGAATTGCTTTTATCTTTCTCATAACCCATTTTTTAAAATTACCGAGTCAATATTTGTTCAGCGTAGAACACTGGATGACAAACAATGGAAGGGAAAAATCGCCCGTAATTGCACAGCGCAGAGGTGAACCCCGCCGGCTGAGGGGTGGGCTTCCCTCTCCCCTCCCTCCTGCTTCCCTTTCTCCTCCTCTCACTGTACCCCAAGCAGGGTCCTTCTGCACGTGCTTGCACACACGCACGTGCACACACCAGCATGCACACACACGCACATGTACACACACGTGCTCGTGGCTGTATCTCGCAGCTCCGCGGGCGGTGGCCGTGGGCATCCTACTGACCCGCGCCTCCAGCCACACCGCGGTTCTGCCTCGTCCGCTGCTCGCGGTCTCCGCCCCACACCTGCTGTCCTCCCCTCCTGGGCCTCAACCCCAGAGACTCTGAACTGTCCCCTGCTTCCGCCTGGTGGCTCTGAAACCCATCCTCCTTGTGGAGGGAACCCGTCCTTCAGCAGCCTCTGAGCTGCCCTCCCTCCGCTGGGCTCGCCCACCCGCAGACCCCGACTCTGCTGAGGGCCACGTGTGGCCCAGACCACACCCCCGCCATACCCCACACCCTCCTGCCCAGCTGTAGATTGGTTCCAGGTCCCCGTGACACCAGCCTCAGTCCTGGGGGCGGGGCTCTCTGATTTGCACCCCCCCCCCCCCGATCAGGGTCAGCACCTGAGTGAGGGACACACGCGTCACCACAACACACGCCTTTGAACACACAGCCCCGCACACGGCCTTGCCTGGGTGTCTCGAGGGTTGGTTGACCCCTGCACGTGGAATCACGGGAGAAAACGGTGCTCTTAGCCCTGGGAGGGCTGTCACAGGGCGTCCAATTCCCTTCCCAAATGCTGACGTCATCTACACTTTTACCGGGAGAGCTGACCCATGCATTTAACATCACACCACATCATGTTTTCACATCTGCAAATAGTTCTGACCGGTCCCTGCTCGACTTCGGTCTCCTGCGACCAAAGAATGCAAACGCTTTCACCTGCCCGCCGACCGGTTATGCCCACACATCCGTGACTTTGTGGCTCAGACCCGGCGTCTGTCTCCGCTCGGCCCTTTTTAAATTATTTATTCATGATAATAGTTTATGTCATTAGCTCGTGTCAGACCTTTGTCTAAACAGAGGTTGTGAAATACTCTCCGGGCTTGTTGTTAGCTTTTAATTGTACTTAAGTTCTCATGTGAGTAATGAAGTTTGAATTTTAGTGTAGTTGCATCCACTGGTAATTTATGGCTTTCTTGATGGATTTTACCACGTGGTTCAGCTCAGACTCCAGCTCGGAGCAGGATGGACGCCCTCCCTGGGTGGTAACGGGCAGGACCGAGCCCCGCCACACCCAGCACCGAGCACCAGGGCTGCGAACGTTGGGAGCAGCTTGGCCAGCCTCTGGGAAGTCTGTATTCAATATACATCTTTACAACGTTTCTCAAATAGCGCAAACACTTTCCCTTCTAACTTTGATTTACATGGGTTATTTCCCCCCTTAGGAAAAGCCAAGTGGCAGACGTTCCAATTCATTAAACCTCCTATATACGCTTTAAATTTCATTTTCAAGATAAAATCCAAAAGATCGCACCCAAGATCAGAGCACACACTGATTTGAAGGTACTTTTCCGGTCCACCCCTTTCTACAGCTTCCCAGATTTCTGAGTCCTTCCATCCTGGAGTTTTCTGGATTCATTAATTCTCCCAGGATCCTGTATCTGTTTGCTGAGGGCGTTGTAGCAACGTGTCACAGATCTCCCAGCTCAAGCAGTGGAAAGCCCTTTTCGCACAGTCCTGGTGGCTGGAAGTTCGAGACCCAGGTGAGACTCAGGCGGGCTGGTCCACCTGAGGCCTCTGGCTGGCAAGTAGATGCTGTCCCCTCCCGGTGTCCTCTCATGGGCGTCCCCTGTGCGTGCCTGTGTCTTGATCACTTCTTCTTATAAGGACAGCAGTCACACCGGCTCAGGACCCCACATGTGTCGTCATTTGACCTCGATCCACCCTTTGGGGGCCCGTCTCCACCTCAGTCCCCCCTGGGGCCCTGGGAGCTGGGATGGCAACGTGTGAATTTCAGGGGACACAACTCAGCCCGTGACAACACACAACTGACATTTTCAGGTTGAAGAAACCTCCCTGGAACTTCATGACGAACGTTCCTAGTGAATCTGCAAACGTAAAGTGTTTTGCTTTCTTATGAAACCAACCAGGAACCTTGGTCCAAGTCTCTCCGGGGTCTGCAGGAGCGCTTCCGGGGCACAGCCGGGGGAAGAGGGGCTTCCTGGGGAGAGTCCCTTTGGCGCCAGGGTCTGTGTGCCCATGTCTGTGACGTGAGGCGATGGGGATAGCACGGGTGGGGTTGGGGGGGCTGTCCTGTAATCAGCTGGGGGGGACGCATGGAGCTTCCGGTTTGCGGCCGCACAGGAGCACAGTAGATGCTGTTTCCTTTCCTGAATTAGAAGCTTTAAGTTTTCCCCCACGTTTTCATTTTAAAACACATGCTCATTAAAAACAAACAACAGTGCAGAAGGGATTAAAGACCAAAAGAAGGTCCTCGGACACACTCAGACGGTAGGGGACAGGTGGGCAGGGGACACAGTGTCTGGATATGACCTGTCCCTGCCCATCGACACCCCCCCCCCACCCCTCAGGCTGTCACTGCCTCGGGAGATGACCTCTGTCCTCTGGCTGAACAGTGGGGACTGGGGCCCCTGGGGAGGGAGGGGCCTCAAGGTGGGAGAGAGCCAGGCCCCCCATGCGGAACAAGTCCTGTCAGTGAGAAAAACCTGGGTGCTGTCGGTGTTGTCTTGACTGACGCTGACCGATACGCTGGGCGCCACGTCCCGGCACGTTCTGCCATGTGGCTTCCTGTCTTCCCGTGACTCGTGTTCGTCTCTTCCTATGTTTGCAAAACAGTTTGTGCCGCTTTCGAGAAAGGCTTCAGAATGCGCGTGCCAATGACACGTAACAGACGACCCGTCGCACATGGGCCGAAACACCGCGGCTCCCTCTCACAGCGGAGCTGTCGGCACAGAGCCCGGCACGGGGCTCGAACTCTCCAACCATGAGACCATGATGAGCCGAAGTCGGACGCCAACCGACTGAGCCCTCCAGGCGCCCCCGTTTTTTCTTTTTCTTTTTGGTGCGTGGTTCACTCCCTCGGTTTCCTGGAGTCTGTCCTCACGTCACCCCCTGCGACAGGTCACACGGATGATTAACTTTGCGCAGATGAGTTTCCAGCTTGGTCGCCAGTCTGTGACCAAGGCCGTGAGGGGCATGGCCACGCTTTTCGTAAGCGACTGCTGGCAAGAGGGCAGATGCCAGTTTATTTTCCCTTGTGCGGGGACGACTATTTTCCTTCTCTCTGAAAGTTTTTAGGACTTTTCTCTATCTTCGGTGTTGGGCATTTTTATGGGGATTTGCCTTCTGTGAATCTTTGAACCCATCCGGCCCGGAACTTGCAAGGAGGCCAGCCCGTGTTAAGGGCTGTGTCTCCCCCCAGCTCGCAGGCTCTGCTGAACTGTGGGTCTGCTCACACTCCCCCGTCCACGTCCTCTGGTTTGCTTCTGGCTCTCGGCCTCCTGCGGACGGTCTGCTCCATCCCTTATCTGTCTGCTTCCGACTCCAATCTCTTTGTCTCCTGCTCCATGTTCTTGGAGATTTACTCACTCCTCTTCGGCTGTTTTCCTGGGGGGTGCGTCGTATTTTAGACTCTAACTGCTCGTTTGGGTTTCTGACCATTGAGAGCATGCTGGGTTTTTATTTTATGGATATAATATCCTCTCTGACATCTCTGAGTTTGTGAATTGCAGTATTTTTAGAGGGCTTTTCACTTAATTTGCTATCTCCTCCGGCCTTTTTCTTCCCCCTTTGGTGACAAAGGCTTCCCTCCCAGGCCTGGCAGGCCCTGGCCGTCCACTCGTGTGACGGGGGCACAGATCAGGGTGCTACAGTGCCTTCCTCAGATGTCGGTCAACGGGGCTTGCTTTTCTGCTCACCCTCCACTGGGTCATACTTCTGACCTTGGGCTCTGTGTGGAGCAGGGAGAAACATGGCAGGCAGGAGATTCTCGGCAGTGTGAGGGGGCTGGGACCCTCTGTGCAGGACGGGAAGTGTTTTATCCTGGGGTCTGACTGGCTTTCGCTCTCCCTGCAGGGCTGACCCCGCGGCTCCAGCGACACTCTGCCAGGTTGCATCCCTGCCCGTGCTCTGATCCCGTTGGCGGGAAGGCAAGGAAATTCCTAGTGGGATACCCTCCAGCCAGCACTCCCCATAACCTCTGTTTTCAGCCCGGCTCCTTGCCCCAGACCACCCACGCCCGTTGCTTCCGGGCCCCAGGCCCCTGGAGTTCCCGTGGACAGAATCCTGGCTGCGGGCGGCTGCTAGGATGTGGACGCCAGCTTCCTCCTGTTCCTCCTGTTTTATAGGTCAGCTCGCATCCCCCTGCTCTCTGTCTCCTGGAATTTATTAAAATCTCTTAGTCATTGTTGTGAGGACTAAAATGCAATTATGTATGCAAAGCACATCTCACGTACCTGGCACATAAGGAGGCTGGATAAATGTTAGCAATTATTATCGCAGTTGGTTAAGTGATTTCCCCAAGACGGTGAGACTCTCCCTTCAAGGAGGCCACGGTTTAGACAAAGACCCAGGCACCACCAATAATGAGCCCCCCACCTGGCACCCGTATGTTTGCCTGTGGCTTGGTCATTCCTTACAACCGCCAGGAAAGCAGGGAACGTAATCTCACCTTTCCGCCCGCTCCTGGGGCCACAGACCCGACCTTGCTTCCAGATGGGGTCAAAGGAAAAACACACCTTGGCCACCATGGGAGGCGTGGGAGAAGGATTATTTCAGCTTAGGAGGCTCACAGACAGATTCCAAGAGGTGGTGTAATTAAGGAAGGAAGGGCTTTCGACAGGCAAGGCGTGTGGGGCACAGACTCCCTCTGCAGGCCCCTTGGCCAAGGCTGTCGGTGGCGGCCTCAGAGTCTGGGGGCTCTTGCTGCATTCAGAGGGTGTGGCAGAGTCGAAGAGGACCCCACGGCCCCTGCATCATGACACTCGTGCCTTTGTGGACTGTCCTGCCCTGAGTGTGGACAGAAACATGACTTGCTTTTAACTGATACAATAGAGCCAAAGTGCTGGGAATCCGTGCCCGTGATTGTATTACACAACGTAAAGGTCTCAGCAGCCCCTCGATAGCCTGGTGAAGGAAGCAACAATTTGGGGAGAGCCCACCTGACAAGAAACTGTCAGCATCTTCTAGAAACCGCGGGGCAACCTTTAGGAACTGGGGGTGGTCTCCAGCCAATAACCAGCAAGAAGCCAGGGTCATATGACCATAAGAGAAGGGATCTGTCAACGTCCTGAGGGAGTGTGGGGGAGCACCCTTCCCAGGTCGAGCCTCCAGATGAGAACACAGCTCAGTCAACACCCCGACTGCAGCCTGTGATGCCCAGGGCAGAGCGACCAGCTAGGCTGTGCTTGGGCTCCTTCCCGCCCCCCAGAAACTGTGATAATACGTGTGTGTTGTGTTAAGCTGTTAAATTCGTGGTCATTCGTTACACAGCAATAGACAGCTAATACACTCTGCATCTTGCAATGCGCCGGTAACATGGGCTTCTGCAGTGTCCACTGAGGGACCCGGGGAAAAGAGCACGCAGCAGCAGAGGTGGGCACACCGAACAAGGGTACAGGGGCCAGCCTGGGACCTGGGCTGTGTCCACCCACAAGGTGCAGATGGTCCCTCCAGGCTGACCCGCTGGCCCTGCTCTCCCATGGAGAATCATTGCATCGCACTTGCAGTGGTCCGGGCAGGAGGCTGAGGGAGGGGGGATGGCCCCACTCACTCTGTCCTTTGGAACAGCACCCGCTGGCCCTGCCTGAGCCAATAGGGGACTGTGCTCCTTCTCTGCACACAGGGCCACTGGGGCTCATACAGCTGAGCTCAGAGACGGGTGACCATGTCCTGCTGGTCCCATCTCGTGGCCCACGTGGCAGGCTGTCCTTCCCACTGGGCCCGCCGCCCAGCCCCGGGCCACGTGCTGGTCACTGAAAACCACGTGTACGATGAACCTGTCAGAGTTCACAATAACCTTATGAAGTAGGAGCTGATGGCAAAACAAAAGTGTGGGGAAGTCTGCTCACTGGCTCGAGGTTGCACAGCTGTGACGGGGAGCCAGGATTGGGAGCCTGGAGGCTTAGCGCCTTCCCTGTCCTCCTCTCATGGGGGAGGGGGGGTCACCCAGACCTGGGCCCACACCAGCTGTGTGACTCTGGGCAAGTTCCTAACCACTCTGAGCCGCAGTCTCCTAATTCAAGAAGTGAGTGCTAGGGGCGCCTGAGGGGCTCAGTCGGTTGAGTGTCCGACTCTTGATTTCAGCTCAGGTCATGATCTCACGGCTTGTGGGTTCGAGACCCGTGTCAGGCTCTGTGCTGACAGTGCAGAGCCATCTTGAGATTCTCTGTCTCCCTGTCTCTCAGCTCCTCCCCTGCTTTTTCTCTCTCTCTCTCTCTCAAAATAAATACATAAACTTAAAAAAAAGTGAGTGCTGTACTAATATCTGTCCTCATTCCTGTTATGAAGCCAAACATGGTGCCTGCTGGTGTCCAGTCAGTGTGAACTCGTCCCAGCACCCTGGCAGAGACCCAGCAGGAGGCGCTGTCCTGGGTGCTCTTGTCCACAGGGATGGCAGACAGCTGCCTCCCCCAGTAGGAGCGTAAGTGTAGACGCACAGGAAAGACAAACAGCTAAGGCACAGCTACACAGATCAGTTTTACGCCCAACGGCACCATGCCCTTGGGAAAGTCACTTAGATGCTGACCTTCCGTTGATTCCTCCCTACCGTGGAAATGCTGTAGCGTCCTGGATGTGGTTGCTAAGACCATTCGCGGAAGACTGTTTCTGGGTCACTCAGAGCAAGACCTGGGCCAGGGAAAGGCCATTCTTAGGCCACTATGTCCTGGGAAGGGAAATGGGCCTCAGTGACCCTGAGTGGCATCGCCTTCCTATTCTCTGACATTGAGTTGTCTGGGAAATTCATGCCACCAGAGTTTTCTGTGCTCTTGTATGTTTCAGGCCAGCATCCGTGTTTGCAAGGAAAGCAGACAATGTGGGCATCACCCATGGTCCCATCCTGGGAGAGCTCAGGGCACAACGGAAGAAGGGCCAGGGAGGGTGAGCACTGACCCTCAGTGTAGCCGTTTTGGTCTTTGCAGTAACGTGTCGACATGTGTAAAATTGGCTGTGTTTTGTAGAAGAAGAAATTGAAGTTCAATGAACTTAAGGAATTTGCTCAAGGTCACACAGCAAAGAATTGTCTCCCCATAGACTGCATTCAAATAACCATAAATCAGGGAGAAAATGATAATTATCAAAGCTATTTAAATAAGACAAGTCACTTGGCCTCTGAGTCTTTTATCTTTATTGGCTAAATGCCTTGAGAAAAAAACCTAATTCTCAGAGCTTTTGTGAAAATCCGATGATCCATCAAATGGGAGTGTATCTAGCATGCTTAAGGGCACATAGTAGGTACTTAGCAAATGTTTGTGAATCATTATCTTAATGAGGGAAGATTAGAAATTTTTTTGAGACTGTGAAAGAGGAATATGATGATTTTGACTAAGGAGCAGGGATCAGGGATTGATAGAAGTTTCTGAAAGAGGGGCGCCTGGGTGGCTCAGTCAGTAAAGCGTCCGTCTTCGGCTCAGGTCATGATCTCGCGGTTTGTGAGTTCAAGTCCCACGTCAGGCTCTGTGCGGACAGCTCGGAGCCTGGAGCCTGCTTCAGATTCTGTGTCTCCCCGTCTCTCTGTCCCTCCCCTGCTCATGCTCTGTCTCTCTCTGTCTCTCAATAATAAATAAATGTTAAAAATAAAAATTAAAAAAAGAAGTTTCTGAAAGAGGTGTGGGATCCAGGCAGACTTGTGGGCATGAAAGCACCATGGCTTGGAGCATGAGAGGCTCTCTGACCCAGAGAGCGTGGAGGAGACGGAGGTGGAGCCTGCAGAGAACATCCTGAACATCACACCACGGTGCTCACAGGCCAAGGAAACCGAAAGGGACTTTGAAGCCGGGATGGCCCTGGGATTGGGTTCTGGCTGGGCTCACACATATACCCTGGAACTGACTTATTTCTAGTCTCCAGTTGCTTATAAGTCAGGCGATTTTCTAGTGACCACAGGCGGCGTGGTAAACCTCATCTTGAACCACACGCTTTTCTTCTAACATTCGGCGCCATACAGGGAATAAGCCCTTCTCAGGCACCAGGATTGAACCATGTTGATCTTAACAGAACAATGGCTGTTGTGGGCTTGGGATCTGGAAGGCACCACACCCAAGTTGACGGGCACTAACTGGCCCACCTAGTACAGGTGCCTCTTACAGACAGGAGCTCAGAGTGTGGTGGTCATTCCAGTGTTCAGAGGATGGTGTAGAAGACGAGCGATCAAAGACAACCTCTTCTTTAAACCTCCAGTCACGAGGGAGCCATAAGGTCTGGAACTACCCTCCTGTCACTACAGGTTTAAACCGGAAATAGCACTAATGCATGGAACAGCTGTGTGCAGATATCGAGCCTTCGGCAGCGCACGACTGTGAGCCCCAAAGGAAGGGAAACAGACAAACGAAGCCGGCCATCGTGCAGGACTTTTGCCTGCAGACAATGTCTGGACTGCAACTCCAGAGGGGCGTCCACGCAGAGCAAAGGTGAATGGACAGAGATCACGGTCCAAGAAGGCCATGGTAGCCGGAGTTTATAGGACAGAGTTACAGATAGAAAGGGCCTATGCAGAGAAACAATTCTAGAAATGGTGTGAGATCCCCTAGAGTCTGGCTAAATACCAATAAGCAAATGTGTGGGACAAGAAGGTAAAGTGAGACAAGGCCCAGAGCTCACAGAGACTTGGAATTACCTCCACCAGAATGGAGAGACTCCACTCAATGCACAGCATGTTTAGTACAGTGCCCAGAAGGATCTGTGGTGGTGAAACTAACTCTTAATTAAAGCCCATTCTAGATCCATCCAAAAAGAGTAAACAAAAAACAAAAAACAAAAAACCCTGAAACTAAAATCATCAAAACAATCCACAGGTAACAGAACTGACTGCCAAGAAAGTCCAAAAATCTTTAAAGGAATACAACACAATCTAGCACTCAAGAAGTCAAATCCACAGTGCTGTAAACCAGCGTTTTAAGTAAGCTTTCATAGACATAGGAAAATTGATCCATATCCAGAAGGAAAACCAGTTCAGTGACGTGGGCCTGAAAATAGCAGCCATGATAGATTTTCCAGGGAGGTCATTCAAATGTTTATAAAACATGATCTACATGCTCAAGGATATAAAGTAAAGTATGGGAATAATGAGGAAAGAAATGAAGACGTAAAAGGAAAAAAAGACATAAAATGGGACCCTTAGAGATAAACGGTACACCCACCATCTAGAGCAGTAACATGAACAAATGGAATTAATAAGCAGGTTAGGCACCAAATCAAGAATACCAGTAAACTTGAACACACGGCAGTACATCCAATTTGGAGTGAAGCAGAGAATAAAGAACTAAGTAAATAACCAGAGCCTCAGTGACTGTAGGTTAATATCAAGAGGTCTAATATCTGGCAATTGCAATTCTGGAACATGGAATGGGGGGGGGCACATAGAAAACATATTTGCAGAAACATGCAAATTTTTCTTTTTCTTTCTAAATTTTATTTTTAAAAATTTTAATGTTTCTTTATTTTTGAGAGAGACACAGAGTTCGAGTGGGAGAGGGGCAGAAAGAGAGGGAAACACAGAAGCTGAAGCAGGTTCCAGGCTCTGAGCTGTCAGTACAGAGCCCCAATGCGGGGCTCGAACCCATGAACTGTGAGATCATGACCTGAGCTGAAGTTGGACACTTAACCGACTGAACCACCAAGGCACCCCTCCAGATTTTATTTTTTAAAAATTCTTACAAATCCAAGAATATTATTAAACCCCACGCAGGATAAATACACAATCACCACCACTACCACCAAGACACCAAAAAAAAAAAAAAAAAAAAAAAAGGAAAATAAAAAAAAATCAGCTAGAAAAAAAGACAGAATGTAACAAGGGACACAGATAAGAATACCACCCACTTCTTGCCATAATTTATACAATCTAGAAGACAATAGAGCATCCTCCAAGTGCTGGGGAAGAACTCCTATCAATTTAGAATTCTATATGTAGTAAAAATATCTTTCAAAAATAAAGCCAACATAAAACTCTTTAGACAAACAAAAGCTGAGAAAATGCATTGCCAGAACAGCCCTACAAAAATTGCTAAAGGAAATTCTTCAGGTAGAAGAAAACGATGCCAGATGGAAACTTCAATCTGCACAGACATGAGGAGTGCTGGAAATTGTAAATAGATGTGTAAAAAAAAAAAAGTGGTTTTTTTTCTAATTTTAAATTTTATTTAAAAGATAACTTAAAGGGAAAGTAATAACAATGCATGGTGGGGTCATAAAATATGTAGATGTAGATTGTACAAGAATCACGGCTCAAAGGATGGGGTCAGGAATAAAAATGGTAAGGTTCTTATATTATATGTGAATGGAGATAGTACTATTTGAAGGTAGGTTGTGATGAACTAAGTACATATATTGTAAACACCAGCCCAACCACAGGAAGAAACGTGGAGAGGTAGAGCTAATAGGCCAACGGTAGAGACAAAAATAGAATCCTAAAAAATACCCAATATAAAAGAAGGCAGGGAAGAAGAAAGAGAAACAAAGAACAGATGGCACATACATAAAACAAAAAGCAGGAGAATAGATTTAAATTTAACCACATGGATCATTACATTAAATGTAAAGGATATAAACACTCCAATTAAAAGACAGAAATTGTTAAACTGGACCAAAAAGAAAGATTTGACTATCTGTTGCTTACAAGAAACCAACTTTAAATATAAAGACACATATAATTTAAAAGTAGAAATATCTATGCCATCTAAACTCTATTCTAAAGAAAGCTGCAGTCACTATGTTAATATCAAAAAAAAAGTAGACATCAGGAAAAAAGATATATTATCAGGGAAAATAATATATATCATAATAATCTAGGGCTAGATTAATCAGGAAGGCATAGTAACCTTAAGTGTTTACGTGCCAAATTATAGTGCTAATCTTGAAGAAAATACTAGTAAATCAAATCACGATGCATAGAAAGGGTAATATAACATGATCGAATGGGGTTTATTCCAGGAATCTAAGGTCAAGTTAATATAAAAAAAAAGGTTAACACATGAAAATCCATTAATTTACTGTATTATGAGAATAAATGAGAAAAATATGATTTTATTAGTAAATTCAGAAAAAGCATTTGATGAAATTTAATAGCAATTCATAATAAAAATTCTCAACACATTAGATATATAAATAAAATTCCCCACCCTGACAAAGTGTATGTATGAAAAGTCTACAGCTAGCACCACCTGGGGATTGGTGATGGACGCCTCCATCATTTCTATTCAGTAACGTACGGGAAGTCCCAGCAAGCATAAGAAGGCACAACACAAAAATGAAAGCATACAGATTGGGAAGGAAGAACTAAAACTGTCTTTATTTGCAAATGGCATGACTGTGAACAGGGAAAATCCAAAATAATTCACTAAAAGTCATCTAAGAAGAGTTAGTGACTTTAACAAAATTAAAGAATAGAAGGCCAGTACACAAAAATCTATTGTATTTCTACATATTAACAATAAATAAGTGGACATGGAATTCTTAAAAAAGCAATGTCGGTTAAAATAGCATCAAAACCATCACATATCTATGGATAAAGTCAACAAAGTCCATCTTAAGTAAATGAAGGAAGACCCAGATAAAAAGAGACATACACAATTTAGGGATGTTCAAGAAATGAGAGACTCAGTATGAAGTCATCAATTATCCCAAAGTTGGTATATACTTTAGCTCAGGTCATGATCTCGTGGTTCACAGGTTCGAGCCCTACATCGGGGTCTGTGCTGATGGCTTGGAGCCTGGAGCCTGCTTCAGATTCTGTGTCTCCCTCTCTCTGCCCCTCCCTTGCTCATGCTCTGTTTCTCTCTCTCTCTCAAAAATAAAATAAAAAACAAACATTAAAATTAACACAGAAATTTAATGAATTTACATTGCCCAAAACAATTTTGAAAATAAAGAATAAAGTTGGAGATCTACGCCACCTGAATTTCTGATCAAAACTAATCAGAAGACGGTGGTGTTGATGTAACAACAGGTATTTAGATTGAGAAGGACAGGGAATCCAAAAATAGAGCCATACATATATATCCTGTTGGTTTTTTACAAAGATGGTAAGGTAATTTAATGGAAGAAAGAGTAGTCTTTTCAACAAATGGTGTTGAAAAATTCGTTACACATGTGGAAGAAAATGAGCTTTGACCCCCAACTTCAGGCCCTCCACAAAAAATTTACCTGAAATGGATCATCAACTGTTCAGGGTTTACACCAAATTGCAGCTTTAGGGTTTATATCTGATGCAAAAAGTCTAGACAAAGTCATAGTATAAAATATTTACCATCTTGGGTAAACAAAGATTTCTTAAGTAGGTGATTAAGGTCTAAATAAGCACAAACCATAAAAAACAATGATAAATTGGAGTTCATCAAAACTAAAACCTCCTACTTTTTCAAAGACATTGTTAAGAAAATAAAAAGGCAAGAAACAGAACAGGAGAAAATATTCACAGCACGTAAATCCGACAAAGGTCTCATAATCAAGATATACAAAGCTTTTTTAGCTCGGCATAAGAGGATAAGAAACCCAATGGGAAACAAACAAATGGGGAAAAGATTCGAAAAGACACGTTGCAAGATAAGATATCCAAATGGCCAATAAACATGTGAGAAAATACTCAACGTAACTAGACAGCAAGAAAGTGCATGTGAAACCACAGTGGGATACCCCCGCACACCCAGCACAACGGTTAGATGTAAACAGACTGACAGGATGAGGTACTGATGAGGAGGGGAGCAGGTAGGGCTCGCTCGTACATCACTCAGGGGAATCCACAAAGTTCCATTGATTTGGAAAGCAGTTTGGCACTTTCTTACAAGTTAAGCATATGCTTATCAAGCAACTCAGAAATTGTACTCCTAGATATTTGCCAAACATAAATGAATACATATACCCATGTGAGAGCTCACGTATTCACAGCAGCTGTATTCACAATAGCCCCGAACTGGAAACGACCCTGCTATCCATCAAGAGGTGAATGGATAAGACCACGCAGCCGAAGAAAACAATAGCTAAATTGGGCTCATCAAAATTTTAAGCTTTTGTGTTTCAAAGGTCATTATCAAGAGTGAAAAAAACCCCGGGAATAGGGGACATCTTTTTTTCCGGTCATGTATCTGATGGGTCTGACATCAGAATACACACGGAACTCTTACAAGTCAGCAATGAAAAGACAAACAGCACAATTTAAAAATGGGCAAAGGATATGAATTGACATGCCTCCAAAGATAATCTACAAGTGGCCAGTAAGCACACAAAAATTCGTTTCGTGTCATAGTCGCCGGGAGATGTAAATCCAATCCACTTTGCACCCACTAGGATGGTCATGATCTACAGAACGGACAATCGCCAGTGTTGGGTGTAGAGCGATTCAGGCTTCATACACTGCTGTCGGGGATGCTCGGTGATGGAGGCACTTTGGAAAACTGGCAGCTCTTCAAAAAGTTAAATATAGAGTCACCATCCGACTCAACACTTCTAATTCTAGACACACACGCAAGCAAACTGAAAAAAACATGTTCATCCAAACACTTGTACAAAATGTTCACAGCAGCATTATTCATAAAAGCCAAAAATGTAAAAACCCCATGTCCAGCCACTGGTGAATGGACAAGGAGAAAGTGGTCTATCCAGACAATGGAATATTACTCAGCCACAAAAAGAATGACATACGGACCCCTGTTACCACAAAGGTAAGCCTTGAAAACACCATGCTAAGCGAAATAAGCCAGGCGTAAAACACTGAACAGGGTAGGATTTCATTTATATAAAGTCTCCAGAGTCAGCCAATCCACAAGAGACAGGGGTTTGGGGGATACAGGAATGAAGGGTTGACTGCTAATGGGTACAGGCTTTCTCTGGGGGTCATAAGCATTTTCTAAAATTAGATGCTGGTGTTGCTCGCACCGTTCTGTAAGTATACTAAAAACTGCTTAAATACACGTCTTAAAAGAGCGAGTCTTGTGGCATGTGATCCATATCTCAACAAAGCTGTTTTTATTTATTTAAAAAAAATTTTTAATGTTTATCTATTTTTGAGACAGAGAGAGACACAGCATGAGCAGGAAAGGGGCAGAGAGAGAGGGAGACACAGAATGTGAAACAGGCTCCAGGCTCTGAGCTGTCGGCACAGAGCCCGATGCAGGGCTCGAACTCACGAACCGCAAGATCATGACCTGAGCCGAAGTCGGACGCTCAACCGACCGAGCCACCCAGGCGCCCCAACTAAGCTGTTTTTAAAATGGAAAAAGTGGTGCCTGGGCGGCTCTGTTGGTTGAGAGTCCAACTCTAGATTTTGGCTCAGGTCATGATGCCAGGGTTACGGGATCGAGTCCTGTGTTGGGCTCCGTGCTGAGTGTGGAGACTGCTTGGGATTCTCGATCTCTCTCTCTCTCTCTCTCTCTCTCTCTCTCTCTCTCTCTCAAATAAGTAAGATGAAAACATTTTTAAGAAAATGGAAAAGGCATGAATAGATAAAGAAAGGATAGCATATTCATACTATGGAACTATTACTTCTCAATAAAGACAGAAAACATAATGAAATATATAAATATATACGTGAATGTCAGGAGCACACTGAGGTAACGGTCCAGACACAACAGTGTGCACCCTTCAGTGTTCCATTTATACGAGACCCTAAAAAACAAATCTAATCTCTAGTCACAGCTGCAGGGTGTGCTGGGGCAGGTGGGGGTTGACTGGGATAGAGCGCAGGGGGACTTCCCGGGCCAATGAAAGGTTCTCTATCATTGTTAAGGTGGCAGACACACAGGTGTGTAAAGCTATCAGAATCCATCCAAATGCACACTTACAGGGGGTGTGTCATTATGTGTCTTCTATACCCCAGTCCCATCGACTTCTGGAAACAGTTAAAACCTCCTCAAATGTGAATAAATACACACAGTTTATTTACAATTAGTCTGCGATGTCCATGTGTATCTAAAATATTTGTGTTTTTAATTATTTTTTTTAAAAATTTACATTAGAGATAGCATGAGCAGGGGAGAGGGGCAGAGGGAGAGAGAGAGAGAGAGACAGAGAGAGAGAGAGGGAGAGAGAGAGAATCTTAAGCAGGTTCCACACTCAGCACAGAACCTGACCATGACCTTGGAATCATGACCTGAGCCAAAATCAAGAGTCGGACACTCAACCAATGGAGCCACCCTGGCTCCCCTAAAATATTTACTACAAATACTGTTCTGCGTGGTTTTTTTGCAACCCACTTCCACTCTTGGAGGGAAATTGTAATGCTCATTCAGTACCTGGCTCTGCACGGAGCACTAGGAATAAAGGGGGAAGTAAGACAGAGTCCCGACACGTCAAGTTTACATTCTCATCATGAAGCCAGATGTGCGAACGACGTTTACGTAAAGAGTTGCGCTATTGCATTTGAAAAGAGCCTCCAGAGTTAAAGGGCTGCTACCAAATCATGTAACACGCTGAGTCTGTGTGCAGGGGGCAGGAGGCCTCAGGGAGGGGTTCGTGGGAGATGTAGCATTTACAGAACAACCTGAAGGAGGCAGGGGGGGCCACATGCCGACGGGGCCAGGAGGAGAATCTGGCAAAGCAGTTATAGGGGACCCTCTGCCTGGGCAATCTCTCCATTGCTTTATCTGTGCCCTTTTGTGTTAATCAGGAAATGCTAGACCATGCTTCCGTAACAAGGCCTCACACACAAACGTTTCCTCCTTCTGCTGCGACTCCCTCCACCTCATACCCTGTGGGCTGTCTTCCCCATCACTATTGGCTGAGTCATAGTGAAAGCTCTTTGTGGCCAGGCCCACGAGTGGCCGGGGTCACTTCTGTCTCCTCTGCACGGTGACCACCTAACCCCCAGACAGAATGGGAAACGTAGTCCTCCCACACACCATGAGAGGAGAGGGGGTGATGAACACACAGCAGGGATGCTGCAAACCCACAGGCCATGGGTCACTGGGCAAATTCTTACCTTCATTCCACTTAGCCCTGGGGGTAGTGGTGCCCGTGTCTTCCTAAACCCATGTCAGCAGTAAACCCTGTACAGCACACCCCTGCTACAGCCACTCTCCCTGCCTCTCCAGAAGGTTGGCCATGAGGGCCGGTTTTCAAGAAGACAATTAGATGACCTTTGCGTTTTCAACGACACAGGGTTTGCCGTCCGCCATGCTCAGACTGTGCCGGCCATCGGCAGCCACCGGCACCGCCAGGGTGGGAGTCGCTGCAGATACAGGATTGGAAAGCTTCTGCTTCTTGTTCGGCTTTCTGAGACTCGAGTCCAAATTCCTGGGTAGTGGCCACAACCCAGCCCCCAGCCTGGCTCATTCTCTGTCCCCCCGTTTCTCCCCTTTCCTCTCGTATGAGGGAACTGCTCACCCTGCCATCTTTAGGGGGCCTCGATGAAGCCTGAATGAGATCACAGCGGGATGACATTTTAACGCTTCGAGGCCGTTGCTTTTGTTACTATTATTGTTGTCGATGCCATCATTGCTTTGCTGGCCGTCCTCCCGTAGGAAGGTCGTGCCCTCCTCTGGCCCCAGCATAGTTCTTGAGTTTCTGTTTGGCTCACTCAGCCTGAACAGATACTTCCCTCCCTTCCTCTTAATGAGGAAAATATAAGTTAATGAGCTTGCAAATGGGCACCAGGGCCATTTCTGGGAGCAAGACACCAGCGTGGTCTGCGTGGAGTGTGGCGAAGACGGGTCTTTAATAGGGAAGATGGAAAGGACGCCATGCTGTCCTGAGCACACAGCCGTCGCCAAAGCCGTGAAGCTATAAACTGGGATTGTCTTTAGAAATGAACTTTTCCCCTCTCTCCAGTGGCTATTAAATATTTCCAGGGAAATTACTCGGAAGGAAAGGTGTGTAGCTCAGCTCTCATTTAAAAAGAGCTGCCTCGTGGGAATCTGGCATCATGTGAGGGCCTGCAGGAGGCATCAGGGATCCTGGGCTCCAGCCCTTCCTGTCCTTGCTCCAACTGCTGCTTCTGGGGAGACACCTGGGATTCCCAGGCCTCTCACCTCTTGTAGGATGGGTGTAACAGGACGAGCAGTGATGTTTATTATGTTCCTTGGATGCACCAAGCCCTCTTACATATATTATCTTACTTAACTATTAAAATAATTCACAAGGTAGGCATCATACCCATTTTGCAGGCATGCAAACCAAGATTTAGGTGATTTGCGGAGCTGGTATTGCAAACCAGGCCAGGATGAGTCCTCAAGGTCGTGACCATTGTAATATACCTTGTTGTCTCCCAAAGGCAGAAAATGGCACCATGACATAGGCCCAGGGTATTTGTCTGTCTTACATGGCTTATGGCTCTATGGCAGAAGAGCTTGTGAAGGGTAGTTAGACTCCAATTTAACAAATGTTAACGACACATTGCTAAGTGCTAAGGGAAAGAGGGGATGCCCGAAAGGTGTGAACTTGGCCTTCAGGAGCTCTTGATTTAATTGTGCAAGGTATGGGGCAGACGGTGCTTGGTAAACAATCATAGGATGCCCACTATGGATGGAGCCATAGGGTGTCTTATAGGACTGAGTAAACATGGTAGTTTGAACCCATGACTCTACTTTGACCCTCAGACAGCTCTGCTAAAATATCAGGGAAGGGGGTGAGTGGGCACAAAACCACAAGCACGAAGAGAATGTCAGGGACAAAACTACAAAATGTTAACACAGTTGCCAAAGGTGGAAAAGCGAAGGATGGGGCAACTGAATTAAGCCAGTGGAGTCAGGTGAACTCAAGAGCCTGCCAGCGGGGAGTGGGAAGGATAGGCCGACCCATTCTGTAGAACCCTAGGAGGCCTCAAGAATCAGAGGCTCCAGATATCTCTAGAGGAGCAGTGAGTGTGTAGGTGAGGTTGAGAAAAAGGAAAGTTGTTTTGAAGTCTTTGTAAAAGAAGACGGACCACTCTCCTCCCTCTGCTCACCCTAAGCACCAGGCAACAACACCTGCCCATCTCCAGCTGAAAGGTTGAGTTTTACTTTAGGTGTCTCACTGAAAACGGGGGTTGGGGGACAGTTAGCTGAAGAGATTTATACTCATTATTTAAACTCATCTCCCCTTCCACACTCAAGTCTTAGACTCTGGAAAGCTGATTCCTGCTCCCAAGCAGATTAGAGTGTCTTCTCTAGGTATGCCCACTGGCTGAAGGGAAGACACCCACAGGTGCTGGCAGTTGAGGGCTCCCCAACAACAAAGGCACTGTGCTTCCTTGTCACCACACATCAGACCCCCTCCAGCCCAAACACAGTGTGTATCCAGTTAACTTTTCATGATCTACTCACAAAAGTGAGCAGACTTCCGTGGCTACTTAATCTTGGAGAGAACTTAAAATGTGAGAGAAATCAAAACCAGTCAAAAAGAGTGAACCGAAACAAGCTAAATGAACCAGAGATAGTAATAGAGGGGGACAGTGACAACAGAATTACACTAAGTTCATATCTTCAGCGAAATGACGTAAGGTGTTGCCTCGTTTCAGCACTAGGATGTCATGACAAAGCAAAATTCAGAACACACAAAACATCTCATATAAATTAAAAATCAGAGAATAGAAAATTTTTTAATTCAAAATATTTCAAAGATAAAATTAAAGGAATTCTCCAGAAAGTAAAAGAAAATAAGGAAAGTAAAACAAAATATAGAAAAGATAAGCATGTGAGTGACAAGCTCAGTAGGTCTAATGTCCAAATAATGACTCTTCCAGGAAAAGAACCAAAAATGGAGAGAAGGTTATCCAAGAAATAATTCCAGAAAGCTGACCAGTTGAATGAGTGCATATCACAGTGATATTTCAGACTACCAGGAATGAAGAGAAAACCCTGAAGACTCTTGGGGGGAAAAAAGGTGGAAAGCAAATGATCAGCCATCATAATGGCATCAATCTTATGAAAAGCAGCACAAGAAGCTAGAAGACAGAATTTATGAATATTCTAAAGCATTTTGATGATGGAGTGAGGACTTTCTTTAAGCTCTCAAGTAGTTTCTCTCTGTATAAGTTCTCGGCAGCTCCTGGACAATATGTTCTGTGTGAACAAAACACAAACATGAAAGGGGAGTTGTGAAATCTTGGCAAAGGATCCTATGTGGAAACCAAATGGAGGATTGTCCAAGATGATGGAGGAGGGGAGGCTCAGGGCAGCAGTCTGGGGAGCATTCCCTTCATGGGCAAACAAGTGGATATAAGGGCCAAGGAGGAAAGGCTCCAAGAAAGCAGAGAAACTGATGGATTATCAAACATGGCTCAAACAGGTCAGGAGGAATTCACTTCTGCTAGAATGTCTAACCAAGTTAGGCTTTGCAGATGGGTAGATTAAATAATTTGGTGATTAAGAACTCCAGGAAAAATAAAAATGCAGAAGAATAGACATGACTCAGCTCCTGCACAATCACAGCAGCCCAAGCAGTGAATGTTGACTAACCACACAAGAGGATGGGGAAGGGGAAGTATGCATGCAAGTTTATGAGTCAAGAGAGTTCCATCCTCACTGCCAAGTGTTAGAAGTCAATAAACTTTACCTTAAATTGGAAAGTCAAGAAGTAGCAGTATAAGCATGCAATTCAGAAATATGGAGTTAAGTGCCAAAAGAAACAGATATAAGTGAGGACAGTGGATTCTTTGGGAAAATAGAAATAGTGAAAACTTGAAGGAGGCCAGTAACCCATTATCCTATTCCTCAGTAAAGTCCTAAACTAATTGAGGAATATGGCAAAGGAGCAGGCAGACATTACTAACAAGGCTAAGTTGAAGGGGGTCATTCAGTGCGAGAGCTCAAATGACTCTGCTAACTTCCTTTCCACTGATCTACCCCACCAATCTAGACTCAAACAGTGTGTCAGAGGGTGAGTTTGAGTCTGCAGAGCAAGACCCTCCGGCCACTCTCTCCCACTGGTCCCAGGCGAGAAGGGAGGGCATAAGACCAAATCCTGCCTACTTGAGACCTCTCATGGAGTGATTAAATACATTTAACAGGACAGACCAATGGCTGTTGTCATCAATCAGGTACCTCATTTCATCTTCTTGAAGTGCAATAAGAGCCAGGAGTATTTGGAGCAGTGATCTTTCTCCTAGAAACCAGAGAAGTGGGGAGCAGGTGTCTCCTCTATCAAGATCTGGGAGCAGGCAGGATTAGAGTAAATGGCTTCTGTTTTCACGATAAGCTTTGTAAAACTGTATGCAAGTACCAAAAAAAAAAAACCCAATAAACTTTGATAAGAATAAAATTAAATGCTGAAGATTGGTTTGGAGAAAAGCATTTTTAAAAAATGGAGTACAATTTCAGTCAGTTCAGGAATAAGCAGGAATTTTTCAGACTGAGATGTAGGGAAAGGTATTCCCTTTTCTCTGAAGAGCCTGTGTCAAGGCACAGAGTTATAAAACTGTATGGTCTACCAGTGACAGTACCCCAGGAGGGATAGTGTGATCGAACTGTTGGTTCAGGGAGAGAGGGGAGATTCTTGAGATGGGGCTGGTGGGTGCTGGAAGCACTTGAGGAAGGGCCATGTTTGCAGGACAAGCTGAGGATCTTGGATTCCATCCTGTCCATAATGTGTGTGTGGAGGGGTATGGGTAAGGGGCATAGACAGATCTGGATTTTAGAAAGTGTAGTTTTCAAGCATTCCAGGGGATCAAAGGTCCGCAGGTAGAAGGCAGGAGGACAGATGAGGAAGTTGGTAATCACCCAGGTGAGAGAGAATAATTTTTTCACAGTAGCAACAACAGGTTTATCAACGATCCCAGTTGTTAACAGGGTCCAATAACTTCAGAATGTGGCTGACCATCCTGAGTAGCATACACTAAGAGCACCTTGGTGCCAAGGAGTGGATTTCTCCTTGCAGTGCAGTAACAGGGCGTGACTTTACACCTGGTCAGTAAACTCATGGCAGTTCTAGATGTAAGAAGACCCAGGAGTACTGGGCATGTCAGGTAACTGTGGCGTGGCAGGGCACCAGCTGACCATTCTTACAGGTTTGTTGCTTGGGCCAGACTTTTGGGGACTACCTGGGGACATTCATTGCTGGAAAAAGGTTCTCTGGAGAGAGTGTGAAGACTGGTTTTAGAATATCCAGAACAGTTTTGAAGGGAAGGTAGCAGTTTAACTCAATTTTGGAGGGCAAGCTTGGAGCAGCACTGGGGAAAGAAGGGGTGGAGTAAGTTAAGGCAGGAGTTGGAAAGTTAGTGTGACAAAGACAAGTAGCAAGCCCCTTAGAATACAGAACACAAGAAATCGTGTGGAAATAAGCTGTATATAAGGAGGTCTGAGACGAGTTGTGAAGGACCTTGGATGTCAGAATAAAGAGCCATGGGTTCATTCTTGGGTAATGAGGAGTCATTGAAAGATTTGAAGCAGGGAAGGGATATGGCCAGATCTGGGATTTATAAATTATTGTCCAGGAAGTAGAGTGGAGTTGGAGGTGAGAGATCTGGGACAGATGGGAACCACCTGGGAGACGTTCAGCAGTCCAGGTAAGTGATGATCCAGGTCTGAATTTAAGCGGTAGCCATGCTGTGAGAGATGAAGCTTGGCAGGAGACATAGAGAGACAAATACCAGGCAGAAATAGGACTTGATTGGGAAAAATTCTGGAATGTAAGTGAGGATTATTGGGGTATTTGGAAGTGGGGATACAGCATGTGGTCCAAAAAAAGAGAAGTGACTTGCTCAAGGTCAAACCTAGAACGACTGCAAGCCTTAATTTAGGAGTCCTTGTCATCTGACTCCTGGATCAAGAGAGGTTTTTATTTTTGCATTGCTAGGCAAAGAACCAACTATCTGTTTCATTGTGTCCCGGCAGCCCGGGAATGATTAGTGTTGGTTGGGTCCTAGAAGCCTTATTTCATTACTGTTTGACATCTTCAAAGGACAGAAACTCCAGCCCAGACAACAGCCCAGGCTTATAAATTAGTCAATTTAGTTCCATTCCAGCTGGAGAAGGTGGCTTTTCTCAACTTCACATCCTCTCTAAAATTGGAAAAGTAAGAAGAAACACCCTCTCAGCCTAGAGGAAACCACTATCCAGAAGAAAATGAACTATTTTCAAGGTTCTATGTGTCCTGTCATGGTTCTGTACTTAGGCAAAACAATTAGCCCTTCACATTGTGTTATTCCTGGGATTTGAAAAAAGGCATCAATGACCACACATTTACTTCAAACAGATCAATGTATCTAAGAGAAAAAAAGAACAGAAAAAACCCAAAGGGAACATGCACATATGTGTTACTAAATTAATGCATTAGCAGAGTTTGTGAAATGAACTCATTGATTTGGAAGAGGAAGACAAAGGAAAGTATTTCTTGAGCACCCACTATAAGCCAGGCACAGGAGAATATGCCTGCATAATATCTCATCTATCCAAGGAGGTGGCTATCAGTGTCCTCATTTTACCAAAGAGGAAATTGAGATACAGACAGAAAGTTTAAGTGCCTTGCTCAATTTCAAAACTACTGATCTGCAAATTTGGAATTCACCCCAGATACGGTTTGGGGACAGAAATCTCAGAAAAGGATATGCCCTAAAGATCAGAACGCA